>NW_028262347.1:60347500-60972500 GCF_047370975.1 Nipponia nippon
ATTGGGCAGATACAAGTACCTAAGCTGATCAGGCATCCACCTTTTCTAGGAAAGTATTTGCAAGTTAGAGGCACTTTGGATGCTCTCAGAACTGCTGACAAGAAATCCCAACACCTCCTTATGCCCTGAAGCACTGGCATGGCCATTTCCTTTTTCTGGTTAGACCAAATCTACTTTTCCACAATGAGAAAACATCATACAAACTAAAGAAAATGGTTTAAAGAAGGTGCCTTAAAGAAGGTGCCAGTAGAAACATCAAGCTTTAGGTCAGAATGCATGTTAGGAGGTCCCTGGTTGTGTTTTTCCTTACTCTTTGGAACAACTTGTGTCATTCTCCTTCAGGAACTGACTTAGTTTTAAGTGTACATAAAATTCTTCCTGTCCTTTTTGTAATATTCAGTATTTTGCTTTATCTACCACCCTTACAGTCCTAATGCCAATTGATGATTTGGCTGAAGTAGACTACTCCTTAAATAGCTTGCCAGCAGTATTCCAACCATTCATTGACCTGGACTTAAAGGTAACTGCTTGTAGTGCTATTTGCCAATATTGCTATGGTTTTTATTATTGTAATAAATAATGATAACTGTATCGTCATTTCTAAGATGAACATGATTGCTGTTCTGAAGATTAGGACTCAGTATCTGAGAAGACAGAAATTTCGAAGCACTACTGCATTTGTTATTGTAATAATTTTTTAACAATCCTTTTGTGAAACGAATTATTTAAAAGCCACACCTTTTTTTTAATTGCTGTTGAGTTGGTTAGAGCAAATAGAGAGCAGTAAAAGTTGACTAAGCAAGTTAGAAGAAAAAAGAGGAAGGGAAAGGAGAGAAAGGGAAAGGTATTCAACTTCATCCTTCTCTTGCTGTTGATTAATATCTGGGACTTCTTTGTTCAGTCAGTCGGGGGAAGATTTCTACATATTGCACTAACTAGATGTGTCCCCTGTCAGATGAGAGAGGAAAAGAAAGAGCAAGACTATAGGAGCAAGAATAAGCCTCTGGCACCTTGAATGGGAAGACAGATGACCCTTGAAAAAGCATAGGAGCCCAAGGAGTGCTGCTGAGTTTGAAGGCCTGAAAGTTTCTTGCAAATAAAGGAAAAAATCTTATGTATTGAAACTAAAATCAGACTAATTCCTAATTCTAAAATGACTTGATTGTCATTCTGTGTAAGGTGATTTGGTTGAAGGTAGTTATCATCATCATAGTGCCCAAGATCCTTAATTAAGTTTAAGATGCCTTGCACTAGATGCTCTACAAAGGGAGAATGCAAAGACAGTCTTGTCACAAAGATCTTATAAATTAAGTATAAACAAGAGACAATAGGGAAATAAGAGAGGTGGGAACACAAAGGAACAATAAGCCAGTATCAGTTGGTATGGTAGACACTGGTCTCTACAGCTGCTGTCAAGCTCTTCTGGGTATTGTGGCAACTAGATTTTAAGCAGGGACTTGAGGAAGACTAAAGAGATAACATCATGGCTGTTTACAAGAGCTACTCTCCCACATAAGATGCAACATGGGGGAAAAATACAAAGCGAGCGACTGTTAAATCCAGCAAGTGAGAATTGAATGGGGAGGTCATCGGCAAAGTGACTCAGCACTTTGTAAATGTTTTGATAGTCCTTAAAAGGCAACACAAAATTTAGAGACAGATGGGGAGGAGCTGAGAAAATAAAGACACACAGAATACATTTGAGATGAAACATAAAGGGATTAAAAAAAATCTTAACCTCTCCTCACTTTAAACCAGTTTTACCTTTTTGTTTAATATGGATGCATTTGAAAGTATTAGATCTGCAAGCTTTGGCTAATATCATGGGTAGTGCAAAAGACAACATAGGTGTTTTTAGGATTGTCTGACATAACTTTCTCTCATAGGCATTCTTTTGTCTGCACAAGTTACCGACTTGCTTCTGGGTAGAATCAGGTGCTAATTTTGACCTAGAAAGACCTCTGGTTTTAGAGATCCATTTTGTAATTGAGACCATTGAATAGCTCTAGGAAGCAGTTCTCAGATTTAAATTCCTGGAGATGGAGAAAGGAGAAAGTAAGGCTTTTCAATAAGGACCCTTAGTCATACTCTTCATGCAATATGTAGACCCTTAATTTAGAGGCTTTGTTTTCTGAGGTGGTAGACTGTCTTCAGTAGGTGATCAGCATCTCAAAAGGTAGATCTCAGGTGTCATCTGTGAAGGTGTGCAATCTCTGGAACTTGTCTTCACCACCTGCTTGAAAGCACCAAGGTTTCAGAGTGTACTACAAAGCCTATGTACTCATTTATACACCAAATGAACAGCCTGAGCAAAGGAAAGGAAAGTAGCATCAATTGTCTACAGTCACGTTAAAGTCATATTTTTACTCTGAATTTTTCTCTCTGCCAATACCTTGCAGGGGATAGTCTATCCAGCTGGAAACTATTCTGGCCCTCCCTTTGTGGCAGCTCCCTTCACTATCCCAGACCAAAGCGACTCCATGCTCTACCTTGCCTTCTCTGAGTATTTCTTTCAGACCTCCTCATTTGCTTACTACACTGCAGGGGCCTTCAACATCACCATTGCAGAGGAGGTGAGTAGGACACAGAGGAATGGGGTCAGAGTGGCTCAGGTCATCCAAGATGGGGCTTTGACCTGACAGTTGTCAGCATGTGGCCTTATAAAGCTGCTAATTGGCCTGTGAAGTCCTGAGACAGTAGATCATAAATATGAGGGTATTGTTATGCTCTTTTATTTATGCTCTATATAGATGCCTCAGGCCACAGCCAGAGGTGCCAAGTTCCACTGAGCAAGGTACCAAATACTGGCAACGTTGCTACAAAAAAGAAGGGGTTTGTAGACCTGAGGCACAGACTTTTCTGACATGAACAAAGGATCTACACTGGGGAATTTAGCAGCCTCAGCGGCTGTTTTCTGAGGGGTCTTCACAGACAAAGTACTACAGGGGCCATGGAAGCAAAGCATATGTCAAAGTACAGTAGCTGTGGCTTGGATGCTGGCACACTTAGCTAGCCTGTCTCCAGGAGATCCAGTAAGTCCCAAGACCTATTGCAGCCCAAACTATAATGATACTAAGTGTTTGCTTTCCCAGGAAGTATTTTGGCATATATTATTGGGAATCAGTTTTACGTATACTTAGTCCCTTAAAAATGTTTCTGAGAGCAAAAGGTACACAATTAAAATATCATTGAAATGACAGTAATAACGCATTTAAACAAAAGCCGACTGTGAAGGTCAAATCTGGTAAACTCTTCCATCTTTTTTTATTTTTTTTCTCCAGACTTGCAGCTATTTTAATATAAGCACAGAGGTATTTGGCAGTATCATCCCTGAGGTGAGTATCATTACTTCCACAACCTCTTAGGAAACCACCCAGCATACGTGTCAGAGACCTCACCTCATACAACTCAGATACACTTTGGTGTATCCCACAGGCTTGTAGGGCCAGCAGGGCTCCTGCGCTGGAGTAACAGGCACATGTATGCCTCGTAGCAGCAGAGCAGATGGGCCTTGTCACCTCACACCCCCACAATGAGTTGAATGACTTGCAGTGTTACCAAACTTGGCCCAGAGTCTTGCACATGAATCTGGGCACTGTGCCCAAGCCACAGTTGTTCTCACCTAAAACCAGGTCTAGGCAGGAAAAAGCTTCCAGTCATGGGCCCTGCTTTGAGAGACTTCTGAGAGGGCCTCAGCCCAGAAATAACACCTTTCTCCTGCCCAAACCTGCATAATTGTCTTTGCTTCACTGCTAGCCTGTGACTGACTAGAAGAAGGGAATGCAGTAAAGATCTGGGCAAGTACTATAGTGTCCACGTGCAGGAAACCAAGCTAACAGATGGGCAGGAAACATTACATCTATGGATCAGACAAGGCAGATGCACAGGATTTCCATTTATTTTAGGTGGAGGAGATGAATATAACAGGACAGAGAATATGAGCGTGCACGGCTTCCACCAGCCTTCTCAGACAGAATGAGAAACCAAGAATGAGCATAAGAGACCCTAGGCCCTGAATGCTGAGGTTGGATGAAATTGGACTCATGGTTCAAAGAACTTCACATCCTTGTTTGCTTCCCAGATGATATTAAGTTCTGCGCTCAGAAATCTAAGAATGCTCCACGGGCAGTCATCATATGGTCTTCTCAATAAAATGCCATGAGCATTGATGCTAATATTCCACCCCCTCTGTTCTAAGTAGTGAACTTGGTGAGCCTACTTGCTCTTCAGAAAACGGACAGAGTGAGGACAGTCCAGAGCAGGAACCTGTCTCATGAGATGGGTGAATCTCAAAGTGAATGACTCCTGAGCTCTTTTATTATGTGGCATCACATTCATGTTCCATTCCTTTCCTGTGTTCACAAATGAGTATTTAATTTCTCTCAAAGTGATATAGACGAAATCGTATTCCTAGAGTGGAAGGAACTTTCCACTGCATTCCTGATGTGGCCAATACTGTTAATTTATCACCACAGAAAATGTCTACTTCCAGCTTGCTTGAAAGAATCTTATGTTGGCAGATGTCCTTAACCTCATCTTAAGGAATGACTTAAAAATGATTGCTTCAAGAATGAGAAAATACGGTATTCTGATCTGTTCTACAAGAAAAGCATTTTTCTGTCTTTTTTTTTGTCTTGGAACCTTACAGGTAGCCAAATATTCAGTTACACCCTACCCAGTGATGTTGAAGCTAATGGCTACTGAAATCCCTATCATCAGCTTAGAGCAGGATTCCTTCACGGTAGAGATTCAGGGCTCCATGGAGGTGTTTGCTGTTCTGCCAGACTCAACCACCCAGTCGTTGTTCACAATGAACATAGTAAGTACAATGCACAAGGTGACCTTTAACTCAGGGTTAAATATGTTTGTTCATTCCTTCTGTTAAAACTCTGTACAAGAAACAAAGCGCCAGATTCCTAGTACTTAAACATGCAAATTACCCTTAGTCACAGGTGGTGCTTATGTGGCCTCACATAACCTACAGAACATTTCTATGGCGAAGAACATTTTCCTATGGACAAAAATCCAAACATATAGCGACTCTGATTAACCAAAGTTTTGTTCTCTGGAATGACAGTTCTGCAGGCATGAGTCATGCCTCTTGGCAACTTGTTCATTTAACTGAAAATGTCTTTGATTAGTGAAATCTCATTACCCACATTTCAGCTCTTGTCACTGCCATTCAGATAAGCAGACATTTACTATGTGCAGCCTTGCATGGACCATGGGCTAGGGATAAAGTTGCATCTACATGAAACAGCTTCTGTACATAACTGGGAAGATGGTATTTCTGTATTTGTGACTAATTCATAGCAAGGGTCCTGGTTTTTTGTGTCTGGTAACCCATGGTTTCTTTCTTCTGCAGGCAGCCAACACCAGCATTGCTCTGAATATATTTGACCAGAAATTGATGGGCTCACTATGTTTGAACAGGTAATACAACCTGGGATGGAAGGGATTTCCAGCCATTTGCAAGTGTTAGCAATCCCAACATTAGCAGTTTAAGCACGTGATCAGATAATCATAATTTAATGAATGTGTTTCCCTGGTGAGTTCATCTGCATTAGATTTGCTAATTCTGTATGTGGCTGTATTTGTACAGTTTAGAGGAGTCAGGAAGCTTCTCTGTGACCACTGGACAACTGCCACAGTCCCCAAGGGACTGCCTGCCAGCTGTGGATTGCTGCAGGGCAGTGGTCTCCTTGGACTTCTCTGCTCCTGACATCTACTCTCCCCTCTGAGCTAAATAAATGAAGTGTGCAGGGCAGTTATGTTGACCATGAATCATCTGAAAGCTTCCCTCATCCCTTTCCAGCTGGCAAGATGCAACCACCTGTACCACTAGGAAAGTGCAGAGGGGTCCAGGACATGGTAAAGAATCCGGACCCCTGCAGTTCTCCTACACTGATATTCTTATAGCAGAGATTCTCCAGCTAAGGCACTGCAACTCCCAAGGGTCAGAAACCTGGAGACCAGAGGCTTGGGCATTTAGACATCTAATATGTCACATTTCATAGAGAGAAGCTCTGTATACCAGGACCTCACAGCTGGGAACTGAGACCCTGATTTCACAAAATTCCTTTGGGAAGACGGTTATAGGATTAAGAATATGCAGAGTTCGTCAGGGCACAGTAATGTTAGGAATTTAAGGAGGACAGTGCTGTTAGCATTTTTTTTGCAGCAACATTCAAAGAGAAAAAACTAAAGTGTGCTGAGAGCTGGTTCTGTGGAAACTCAGCAATCATGTTTTGAATACACGTTCGGATACTTGAATATGTACTAATAAGTATTTGAATTTGGAAACAGAGACATTAGCAACACAGCCATCAGCAGCAGTACCATATGATGAACAGAATTTTTCTTCCCACCCCGGTAAGGCTCATATCAAAGCATTATGTAGATGTACCAAAATCCTTGCAAAATATCCGAGAGCCTGCAAGTCCTTGATGCTAGTTCTGGTAAAGTCAATTGTCAGTAGGATTTCCAAAACACAGCACAGAGGGAGAAGCACACTCATATTGCTGACTAGCATACTCTTTTGCATGCATGCTCAGCAACGCCCTAAGAAAACCACCTCTTTCTCTATGAGGCAGTATGCATTGCATAAAATATATTGCTTCCAAAGTCTCTTTACAGATGTTTCTTAAGGCCTGGAGCTCTACAGCAGTGACTGCACATGACTAAAATAACATGTGTTTATCCTTTCTAGTGACTCATCTTTTTTCACTTCTTTCCCTCAGGCTCCAGTTCTCCCTAGCTCACTCCAATGTTGGCTTTTTCGAGGTAAGTGGATAGTTTAAGCACATAGGAAACACAAACCGGGAGTAGCAGTGATAGCAAGGCTAAAGAGTAAGCAGCTACATTTTATTTGTATTTCTAAATCATTTGGCTTCATTCCTGGGTGGCTCTTTTCCTGTCCTCTGGCAGGCACCTCTCTGCTGCGGACTTAAAAGTATATTCTTTGGGGCAAGTTAGTGCTCTGAAAATGAGATATTCTGTAGTTCCCCTGACTGGTGTATCATATTTCATCAGTAAGCAGAGAGAGATCTCAAATAATAACAGTGAATGCACAGCGGTAATCTGAACTGTAGCAGCAGACGGAGCGGTGTGCTGTCTAAGCGATCACATGCACGACTGAGGCAAAGGCACTCCATGTGGTGCACTGGTGCTCATCACAGATGCTCAAAATTACAGCAGGGAATGGGAGCCAAAATACTAGTCTCAAATGCCTGAAATGGTACGCTTACAGGCTTAGAGGGGAAAACCCTGCCTCCACAGAGAGTCATTTAATTCTGAGTACGATCAATCCCTTCTGAGTAGCTGAGGAGAGAGGATTAAAACTGTTCTGGTCCTGCTTTACTATTGGTGATAAATTATCTCACAAATAAAGGAAATAGACTGTTTTAAATGAAAACATTGTCCAAGCATGATGAAAGCCATTTGTATTTTTCATCTCACTTCCTTTGCATCATTCCAAAGACTTAAGATCCAAAGTTCACTTGAGTTTATGACTCTTTTGGGCCAAATGAGAGCTGAAAGTTGAACATGAGCCTACTAACTCCAAGATTAGGGCATGACAGTTCTACCGCTATCAGGAAGAGATGTCTAACTCAGATTTCTTGTCTGTGGCAGATTTCGCTTCTCGAGAACATCCTGTCTTACATTTTACAGACTGAAGTAATTCCATCAGCTAATGGTAAGGCTGTATTTCAAAGCACCAGCTAAAAGCTTCCAGCAGAGTGAGTGATCGTAGGAACTTCTACTGACTTCCTGCTTAAGTTTCCAGTTCCCATCAACTTGAGTGGAAAATCACCATCAGCCAGTAAGCAGTGGAAAGGAGAGATTGATCTGAAGGAGTTTAAGTCTGTCCTCTCACTGACACTGTTCTGCAAAAAGGGCAAAAAGAGCTTGGAAACTCATAATTCATCTGCCTTCGCCTCACTCAAGGTGGCCCTAATGCATCAGTGAGAAGCATGTCTCTAGCCTGCACACCTGCCTGAGGCCACTGTGTGTGAAATGTATTCCTCTTTATTAGACCAGCAGAGGGTTTTTGCTTCTCGTAAATCTTATTTAAGGCCCTGGAGGGAGACATAGCTTTGTGCCAGCAGCCCTCTGTACTGGGATGAACTTTACCTTCCTTAATTAACGGAGACAAATAGGAACAGGTTCTAATGATGTATTAGAACATTATTAGAATTATTACATTATTATTACATAGAACAATTACATTATTACATCTATTACCTGTATTAACAACCCCTCAGGGCACAAGGGACAAATCACTAAGTATCTAATATGTTGAACATGAAATGCCTTGGTTTGGCTACAACAGGTTGCCAAGAGAAAAGCATCTGTAATTCTTTTTCCCCATTGGTAAATGAGCATCATATCTACCTCCCAGGGCTGCTCGTGAAGACTAAGAGGTTAATTGTTGTAAATGACGTAGAAATCTCTGGATAAACAGGGTTGTTGAAGGGCAGGTATTTATTATCTTTCCAATGCATACCTAAATCATTGTGTTTGTCTCTTTTTTTTTTTTAAGCTAAACTGTCAAAAGGATTCCCTCTTCCCAATCTGGCCAATGTCACCTTGACGAGACCTCACATTACAATTGTACAGGTGAGATTTTGACACTCTTATGAAAGGCTATCCCTTATGAAAGTTTATCATCCTTTTTTTTTTTTTCCCCCCATGGTTTGTTTGGGTTTTTTTTTTTGGCTAGGCATTTTTTCACCTTCTGTTTGCACAAGAAACTTGCTGGATTTGAGCTAGTTAGGGAGTAAAAAGCCCTGGGTTTAAATTGAGATCTGTAATAATGGTAAAATCCTATTAGAAACAAATTTATCCTTCTTTCAGAGGAAAAGTTAGAACTGAATACATTAACCATGGAGTGATCAAATGCACAGCTTGCTCAGCCTTACAAGCTGCAATTCAGTGTGAAAACAGGTTTACCTTTAACATTTTGTTCAAGTTTGGCCAATCAAAACAAATTAGAATTATCACTATTCTGCTGCATTTAACAGCAATAGTTGAAATACGAAAGGGAGGTGAATTCAATTTTGTGTACCTAGGGTGACTGGATTTTGTTAATAATTGGTGATAATGATGGAGGCTAGTAGTCAAAAGTAGTTAGTGAGCTCTCAAAGTATTCTCTGCCGTCTGGTTATTCTTCTCCAAATCTAGCCCTTAGTTTGAACATACAGAATGCTGCTAGACAATCAGTACAAGGGCATTGCTGACAAACAAACTCCCAGAAAACTGGTAAGCCTGTTACATTTCTCCACTTGTTTACCAACTTCTTAGTTATTTTCAGCTTTGCAGTGACAGTCTCAAATCCTTGTTTGTGGTTAAGCACAAAGCACAACTCAGGAAAGGAAACACAAAGGTTGTTTTTAATTTTTCTTTGCATCCCACATACCTGGCAGCAGCCAGCTATGCAGTCCCTACAAAATATAATTGCTTGGAGACTGCTTTCAGTGGCACTAGTTGCCAACAGTCTTATAGGCTAATTATGAATGAAGGATTTTAGTGGTTCTGTGGGGCCCATTCCCCACCTCACTTTCTCTAACCAGCCTCCTCATCAGTAACTAGGAATGAGGGAGGACACAGGAGAATTGCTATGCCCTATCAGCATGAAGGGGATTTCTATTTAAAAGCGAGTTCTATAGTCTCCACTTCCAGTCCCGGTCTATTGGCTATGGTCAATAGGAAGAAAGATAATTCTTCCCACTTCTCATAGATAACCATATTAGACTGTGATGGGCTGCTCTCTGCAGGTTCATTGCTCTGTATGCACTGACAATGGGGGAAGCTTTAAGGACAAGTTTAGATTAGATGGCTAATTCTTAAGTGGCTCAAATTAGGTAAAAAAATAATCCCACCTTGTGATGATTGCCCAATTGCCTCAAGGCTCAGATGAACTTTCCTGGGTAGGCTGTATGATCTTTACATGTCCCTTTTGTTGCTAGCATGGTGCAAAGGGATAGCACCCAGTGAAAGATGGGGCTTTTTTGCAAAGTTCAAAGGACAGAGTTTAATAAAACTAGTTACTTCCAAGGCTCAGCTGTTCTCAGTAGATTTTCTGACCTTACACACCAGAATCGAGTTGAGAATTAAAAAAAAAAAAAAAAAAGACAAACAACAAAGCCAACCAATCAAAATAAGACCTTCAATTTGTAATTCATGGCACTTCAGTGACTGTTCTTCTCCCCACAGGGATACATGTTGATTTCTACTGATGTCCACTACAAACACTAAAGGAGAACAGAGACCATTTGCTAAGCATGAACTTCAAATCAATAATGTGACTCTGAAGGCTAAACACTGTCCAGTTCTGCTGAAATGTGTAACTTGTGCTCTGACAAGGGCAATGTTGTCCTGGTTGGGGGTGAGGGGGGATGCGGGGAGGCAAAGAAAGCGGATGGAATGGTTAGGCTGTACCGTGGTGGTAACAAGCAGACCCAGAGGAGAACACGTGACATATGCTTGACATTATTTATTCTGGAGTTTAACTGATGCAAAAATGTTTTTAAGATGAATACCTCTCTTGAAATACAGTCTTGTCTAACACTTCCAGAAAGGTGCTGCAGTCTCTCAAAAGAAGGAAAAGTACATTGTCAAAATGCTGCTACGGCAGATATGCCTGCTAATCAGTTTCTACTGTAATGATCTTAAATACCTTCCTTCTGAACACGATGCATTAAGTATGAAGTGAGCCCTCTCCAGAACCATGTCAGACTGGGAACTGTCCCAGTTGCAATGGGAACTAAAAATCTTTGCAGTGTCTTAACTAAACTCTTAACATAAATCTTAACAAAGATGCAGAAGCAGTTTGGGAAGAGAGACAAAGTGGCACTACTACTGCCTTTAGTAGTTACTCTTCCCCTGCGACTCTTCAAACCCTTGTGTCTGTCATGCCCCCTGGTTAGCATTGCTTAGCTGGGTTACAGGCATTTAACTCCTTGAATGTTTCTGTGTAAGTCTTGTAAGTCTAATCCTCCAAGATCTTTGTCGACGTTTCTCTGGACTGAAATAGTTACAGATACTTTACTTCTTACTTCATTTTGGTATGTTGGCTTACCCTCTTTCTTTCTCCTCCTTCTTTTTCAATACTTTATTAGTGTGCAAATCTGAACACAGTTCTGCAGAGGGATATGCCTGCCCTGCGACACTTAGGTGCTTGTGCTTTGGCCAAACCTGGATGGGAAGCCGGCTCAGGCCTCCCAAACTAGCACCAACAGGGGAGAAACAAAAGCTGGGACGCCACAGCCCGCTCTGTTCTGCTGCTGTCATGAGCCCCAAACCACCCCTGTCCGAAGCCCCATCCACCCGGCATTGTGCCCAGACCCTACCCATCCCCATGCCTCTCACTCCTCAAGGAGCCCTTTTGAAGCCAAGACTGAAGAGCAAAAAGCTGTTTCCCTCATGCTGAGAAACGCAATTGGTGATGGGGTGCAGGCAGCTTTTGCCTGACCGTAGCTGAGCAAACCCTATCCATCCGCCTGCAGCAGAGTGGTAGCTAAATACCCCGCAGGCCGAAACCGCCCTGTCCCAGGGGGGCAGCGCACACAGACACGGGGCTTTTGTTAGCCACGGGCACGTGAAAAACCACTTGTTCCTTAGAATCATGGAATGCTTTGGGATGGAAGGGACCTTTAAAGGTCATCTAGTCCATCCCCCCTGCAATGGGCAGGGACATCTACAACTAGATCAGGTTGCTCAGAGCCCCATCCAGCCTGGCCTTGAATGTTTCCAAGGATGGGGCATCTACTGCCTCTCTGGGCAACCCATTGCAGTCCTTCACCACCCTCATTGTAAAAAATTTTTTCCTTGTGTTTAGTCTAAATCTATGCTCTTTTAGTTTAAAACCATTCCCCCTTGTCCTGTCACAGCAGGCCCTGCTAAAAAGTCTGTCCCCATCTTTCTTATAAGCCCCCTTTAAGTACTGAAAGGCCGCAATAAGGTCTCCCCGCAGCCTCCTCTTCTCCAGGCTGAACAGCCCCAGCTCTCTCAGCCTCTCCTCGCAGCAGAGGTGCTCCAGCCCTCTGAGCACTTTTGCGGCCCTCACGATAACGCCCGTCCGCCAAGCCAGCCCAAACGTCGCATGCGGTGCGAGGGAGGAGGCGGCCAGGTACACACCCGACCTCCTTCCCCCCAGCAGGGCCCGGGCCCGCACTCCCCTTCACGCCCTCGCCCCACGGGGGCGACGGCAGCCAGCGGCCTCCCGCGGGGCGCCGCGGCCCGGGCGCGGCGGCGTCAGCGCCTCTCCCGGGCAAGGGCCGCCAGGGGGCGCCGGCCGCCGCCAGCTCCGCGCCCTCCCGCAGTATGTTTGACCCTCGGCGGCTCCTGTCCGCTGCCTGCCGCGGCGGAGGCGGCGTGACCCTCGGCGGCCGCCGTCGGTTCCTGCCGTTGGCCGGACGCTGGTGGCCGCGCTGAGGCGAAGCCGCCGACCGGAGCCCAGCCGCCGCCGCCATGAGCCGCAGCTACAACGATGAGCTGCAGTACCTGGACAAGATCGACAAGAACTGCTGGCGGATCAAGAAGGGCTTCGTGCCGAACATGCATGTGCGTGGGAGGGGGGCTGGGCTCAGCCAGGAGCCCTCGGGTGCCCGGGGCGGGGGGGGGGGGGGGCGCGGCGGAGTAGGGGTGGCCCGACCCGGTACCGGCTGCAGCCCCGGCCCGGTGCCGGCCGCCCTGACAGCTCTCCCCGCAGGTGGAGGGCGTTTTCTACGTGAACGACCCGCTGGAGAAGCTGATGTTCGAGGAGCTGCGCAACGCCTGCCGCGGCGGAGGTGCGTCCGGCGGCGGGGAGCGGGGTGGGGGCCCCCCGAGGCGGGGGGTGTCCTCACGCTCTTTGCCGTGGCCTCGAAGCCCTCACCGGGCGCCTGGGTTCTCAGCGCGCTGTCCGCGGGCCCTGAAGGGAGCAGGATGCAGCAGAGGCGGCGGGGGCAGGCCCGGTGCACGTCCTGGCTGGCGGGTCTGGAGAGGCAGCAAACAGGAATGAGTTTTCTCGCCTTGCCACCACTGCGGCCTGGTGAGCAGCACAGGGACATCACCTGCAGCTGCAGTGTGTCCTGTGCCCAGATCAGATGGGTGGGCAGAGCCTCGCCGGCTGCCCTCTGTGCTCCGGAGCATTTCCTGAATGGCTGTTCTCAGAGCTTACTGTGGTGGGGGCTGTAGCCCAGGCCTGTTTGTTTTGCGTGGGCCTGGATCCTGATATGACAGCAGTGCTGGTGGTAACACACCTCCGTTGTTAGCACAGAGCGGTCTGCATTGGTACTAACACAGGAGAGGGAGGACCTTAGCATAATATCTCATTTAATAAAACTGCAGGTTGTGCATAATGCTAGGCTTTTTATACCAGGTTAGAATACTCGTTGGTGGCTGATTTGTGATTTATAGAATCAGAATCATTTAGGTTGGAAAAGACCTTTAAGATCATCGAGTCCAACTATTAACCTAATACTGCCAAGTCCACCACTAAACCATGTCCCTAAGCCCCACATCTACCCATCTTTTAAATACCTCCAGGGATGGGGACTCAACCGCTTCCCTGGGCAGCCTGTTCCAATGCTTGACAACCCTTTTGGTGAAGAAATTTTTCCTAATATCCAATCTAAACCTCCCCTGACGCAGCTTGAGGCTGTTTCCTCTCATCCTATCACTGGTTACTAGAGAGAAGAGACTGACCCCCACCTGGCTACAACCTCCTTTCAGGTAGCTGTAGAGAGCAATAAGGTCTCCCCTCAGCCTTCTCTTCTCCAGACTAAACAACCCCAGCTCCCTCAGCCGCTTCTCAGAAGACTTGTGCTCTAGACCCTTCACCAACTTTGTTGCCCTTCTCTGGACACGCTCCAGCATCTCCATGTCCTTCTTGTAGTGAGGGGTCCAAAACTGTTGCCAGTGTTTTGAGCAACCTCTAGAGAAAGTGCTTTGTTGTGTTTACCATGGTAAATTATCAGATTACTTACCTTTTTTTTTTTTTTTCTCTCTTTTTCAGGTGCAGGTGGCTTTTTGCCTGCTATGAAACAGATTGGGAATGTGGCTGCACTACCCGGCATTGTTCATGTGAGTAACTGCTCTGAAAATTTGCTCTTTTTCTGTTCTTATTTGCTAGGGATTATTGCCTTCCAAATGGGAACTCCAATGTGAGAAAGGGGATGGACCAAAATTCTTTTCAAGACAGTTTGTGGGTTAGGAACCTGTCTCTGAGTAAGGAGTGCTTGCAAGGGCAGGCTGTAAAACTAAGTTATCATAAAGGGAAGTGTTCACTTACTTCATTGACTGTGTTTTGATGTGAAGCTTTTTTAGCATTGCTTTATGCTGTTTTGGTTTGCTTGAGCCACCTTTCCCTCACTGCTCATATTGTCTGTTTGTTGTTTTTGAGTTGCCTCTGCTGACCTGGAATGCATGGAGAAGTGAGGAGAGAGTAGGAGGCAATATTGTTGTCTGTATTACTGTTACTGCCCTAATGTTGGTAGTGAGCCTTCCCATGCACTCAACAGTGTGGTAACAGTGTAATACACATTGAAAAGTTCCAATTTCTGAGCGCTTTCTGGGTGTTCGGGGCTTTTTTTTTTGTTTGCTTAAATAGAATCATGGAATGCTTTGGGATGGAAGGGACCTTTAAAGGCCATCTAGTCCATCCCCCCTGCAATGGGCAGGGACATCTACAACTAGATCAGGTTGCTCAGAGCCCCATCCAGCCTGGCCTTGAATGTTTCCAAGGATGGGGCATCTACCGCCTCTCTGGGCAACCCATTGCAGTCCTTCACCACCCTCATTGTGAAAATTTTTTTCCTTGTGTTTAGTCTAAATCTATGCTCTTTTAGTTTAAAACCATTCCCCCTTGTCCTGTCGCAGCAGGCCCTGCTAAATGTCTGTCCTCATCTTTCTTGTCAGCCCCCTTTAAGTATTGAAAGCCTGCAATAACGTCTCCCCGCAGCCTTCCCTTCTCCAGGCTGAACAACCCCAACTCTTTCAGCCTTTCCTTGTAGCAGAGGTGCTTCATCCCTCTGATCATTTTCATGGCCCTCCTCGGACCCACTCCAACAGGTCCATGCCCTTCCTGTGCTGAGGACCCCAGAGCTGGACGCGGTACTGCAGGTGGGGTCTCACCAGAGCAGAGCAGAGTAGAGGGGCAGAATCACCTCCCTCGACCTGCTGGCCACGCTGCTTTTGATGCAGCCCAGGATACGGTTGGCTTTCTGGGCTGCGAGAGCACGTTGCCAGCTCATGTCCAGCTTTTCATCTATCAGTACCCCCAAGTCCTTCTCCTCAGGGCTGCTCTCAATCCCTTCATCCCCCAGCCTGTATTGATAACAGCGATTGCCCTGACCCAGGTGCAGGACCTTGCACTTGGCCTTGTTGAACCTCATGAGATTCACACAGGCCCACTTCTCAAACTTGCATATATAGCTATATAGATATATATATGTAGATTGTGGAGTGCTGTTTGTGGTGTCCTAATCTAAACTTGCCAGGCTAGGTATACTTTGGGCTTGTGGAGCTGTGTAGAAGCATGCTCTTACTTTCTTTAATTAGTAGTAATATGAAAAGGTTCAATAAAGAGAATTCTTTTCTAAATTAAAATGACACAGCTCCTGTCTCGTCCTATGCTATCAGGATATCATCCTAAAAGGATGACTTTTTCTTCCTTACAGGGTGCAGTCTTTGGTCAGTGTTCGATGACACAGCTAAGAAGAGAAAATGCTGACATGTTTTATGATTCCATTCCATAGCATTGAACTCTTCCCGTGTTACATTTACAGTATTTAAATATTGCAGATGTCTCTAGATGGAGCTTGGTGAAGACGAACTCATCTTCACTCTTATGTCTCTGCTTTATGCTACTCATAAGCTATTGCCTGCCTAAGTTTTGAGTGCAAGGAGTCTTAAGTTCAAGAAAAAGCTAGGTTGGAATTCAGTTTGAGGCCACAATTCCTACATTTAGGTGCTTAAGCCCTTCTTAAGTTTTCTTGAGATCTGGTCAATAGAGCCAAGAGGGCTTCTCGGCTGACTAGGCACTGGGTGTTTGCTTCAGAGTGAGATCTGCGCTCTGCTTTCTTTGACTGTCTGTCCTGTAACTGCAGGAGTTTCGATACTTAGTGAATTGATGTGTTTACTCCATCTACATCTGAACATCCATACTCTTTTTGGTAATTTGTTTGCAGATGTGACAACCACTGCCACAAGGCAAAGCATAACTAAGGTGACACTGTGCAGCATAGAGTTTCATAAAACTTTAACATTTCCTTCATTCTCTTTCAGAGATCGATAGGCCTTCCAGATGTCCATTCTGGCTATGGGTTTGCCATTGGCAACATGGCTGCCTTTGATATGAATGATCCTGAAGCAGTGGTTTCACCAGGTAAGGATGACTGACTTAACCTGCACTGAGAAATATCTGGGATGACATAAAAATACTTTTTGAAATGGCAGGTCTTTACAGTACTTTATATATAGAACCAAAGGAAAAAATATGTGAATTATAGGGAGTTAAAAGGTGCTTAATTCTTGCACTCAAATCTTTATTCTTTATGGAGCAGGTGGTTACACTGAAAACATCTAAACAGTACAGAGAGAATTGTGTTTTTGGCTTGGGCTCGTGATATCCCTCAGTTTTGAAGGGAGAGCACAAGACTTTGAACTTGGGTTTCACTAGGTTGATAAAGAACTGACTATTTTCTTTGAGCAATGTTTGAAAACATCTTTTGAGAATATTTCTACACTTTATTAAAAATGTGACCTTGAAATATGTCTGTCTTTTTAATAAACACCTGGATCTTTAATTACTGATGGTCTGGAGATGCTTTTGTGGTTGTCATGAAACATGATATTCATGTTTCAGGTTTGCTTCAGGCAGTTCCAGTGTTCCTGATTGACTCAAACCCAAGATCTCTTAGTCTCTTATCCCCCCTCTGATGCTAGTTAATACCAGAACCTTCATAACTAAAGGTGGCATGATTGATCTTTCACATTAGGCCTTGCCCTGCAGTATTTATTTTTATTAAATAGTAAGAGTTAAGCAAAACACTAAGCACTGAAGGTTAATATTCCTTGTAAGTATTTATCACTTATTATAACTAGTTATTATTTATTCCAGTGAAGATTCAAAAAGGGCTTGCTTTCAGGGACTTGCTTTTGATCTTACATCAGGGAGCCATGCTAAGATCTGTCAGTTTTCTTCTGACCTTAGGCAGAAGAACAGGAGCATTCTCTCTGCTTTCTGTGGACAATATATTTTATAGTTTTGTCTGCTTCTCTTTAACTACTTGCTGGAGCAACTCTGTAAACAGGGAGCTCTGTAGGCAATTGTACAGCTATGTCTGCAGAGCATATGCTCGAGACTGAAAAACTGTTTGGTTTTTTAAGAGTTTTCAAGTTTTTCTCTGCAAGAGTACATTTTTTGCTGTCTTGAAATCCAAGGCATCATGTAAATCTATTAAAATGAAGTTTAATGCAGTTCTTCCTTTTCCCCAGTATTGTGTCAGGAAGAAGGTGTAAGATCACAGCATTCAGTACATACTCCCTGTCAGCAGGGGCACTGATTTAAGATGAGTATTCAGCAAGTGCTCACCATCAGCACGCTTTCTTTATGAACTCCATGACTTTTTCTACACTTCTAGGTGGTGTCGGATTTGATATCAACTGTGGTGTCCGCTTACTGCGTACAAATTTGGATGAAAGTGATGTGCAGCCTGTGAAGGAGCAGCTTGCCCAGGCTATGTTTGACCACATTCCTGTTGGTGTCGGTTCCAAAGGTGTCATCCCCATGAATGCCAAGTAAGAGCATGACTTTGTGCACACATCACTAGAGGGGACATCTCTGGTGTTTATTTTGATGAAAGATTCATCAGTGGGAGACTTTAAGGAAGAAAAAGTATTTCTAAAACTCTTTCCATTCTTTCTGCATGTGTGCTTCACCAGGAGGACTGGCATAATCATCAGTGCACAAAGTCAGCTGTTTCTTCCCCCATTTAAAACCCTGAAATACCTAAAAGTTCTTGAAAGGTTCTCATTTCTTTTGACAGAAAACCTCCATGAATGTAAAGGTATTTTTTTGAAAAGGATAAGAGAGAAAATAGGATATTTCCCACACAGCAAAGAGGAAAAAGTAATGACCTATCTAAAGTTAATATATTTGTAGAGCTTGCTTTTAAAGAAGCATTAAGAAGTTGGACTTCTTGTTAGGAAAGTTGGGGGCTGATCATAAAATCATAGAATAATTTAGGTTGGATGGGATCTCTTGAGGTCATCTCGTCCAACTCCTTACACGAAGGAGGGCTAACTCTGAAGGCAGGTCTAACAACAAAGTCATATCAGGTTGCTCAGGGCCACATCCAGTGGAGTTTTGAGTATTTCCAAGGATAACCACCTTATGTAGGTGTTTGGTAATTGCAGGGATTTGGAAGAGGCGCTAGAGATGGGTGTGGACTGGTCTCTCCGGGAAGGCTATGCCTGGGCAGAGGACAAGGAGCACTGTGAGGAATATGGAAGAATGCTGCAGGCTGACCCCAACAAGGTCTCCTCAAGAGCAAAGAAGAGGGGCCTGCCTCAGGTAATGTTATGTTTCAGGAGGGCTGTGAGTGCTCCCAGGGTTCAAATGTAAAGGTTAGCGGGTAGTTCTCTAATTTTGTGTCTTTTCTTGAAACTCTGCCTAGCATTTCTGGGCAGGGGCAAATGTGAGATGGTGGGGCTGTTTCTGAGTAATTCATGACAGAACTGTAACAGAGGGAAACGATACTGGGCATACCCAAGGTCCCCGGGGCCATCAGTTTTTCATCAGTTAACACCTGGTGCTGGAATTCATGTTCGGTGGCATTTACCCATCCAGATGTAGTTTTGTTTTTAAGAGACAGGCAAGTTATTCTGCAACTTTTCTCCTTGTTTGCTCAGCAAGTTAATAGCAGGGCAAGGAAGGATATCATGATAAATGGAACTAGCTCATAACTTTGAATTGCAGTTCAAAGGTTGGATTTTATTTCTATACATAGTATCTCATTGCTCTGAGTGGAACACTTTTGAGATAGCTATACTAATTCTACCGTTTATAAAGCTTTCTTTTATATGACTTCTTGAGTTTTATGAATTGTGGTGCTGCAAGGTTATAGCATTTTAACCTCAAAATAATCTTATGTCCTCAATTTTCACATTTGCCTTGCAAATAAGTGATCATCTGTTACGGAGTTGAAAAAATTTGGACTTGGAAATGGAATATCTTGCTTTAATCTACTGAAGGGTTGTAAATACCTAACTAACAGGATGTTGTAACTTCCTTGTGGAGTTACAACCAAGTATAAGACTATATGTCTGCCTTGCCTATACAAATTGGAGATGAATTCTCAATACTCTGTACCCTTCCCATCTTTCAACTAGGCCTAAGTAAGTTGGAAAAAAGTGGCAGCACAGTCTGTAGATCCTGGTCCTTTTGTTTAATCGCAGTCTTGTTCCAACAGTAAAAATAGTTATAAATCTGAACAAAGCGGACAGTGATGATGCTACCGTGTTCTACTTCCTTTCAGTTTATATAGGGATTTTTTTTTTCCCTGGATAAACTTTTCTAAAACCAAAACCCTGCTGTAGCAATTTGCCCTATTGCCCATATTCCCGTAGCTCTCCCCTGTGCTCCCAGAGGCTGCTTTACTAGCACTGTCTGATCAGTGTGTTGTGATTGGCAGCTGGGGACCCTGGGAGCCGGAAATCATTATGCCGAGATCCAGGTTGTGGATGACATTTACAACGAATATGCTGCCAAGAAGATGGGCATTGACCACAAAGGGCAAGTGTGCGTGATGATCCACAGCGGCAGCAGAGGCCTGGGCCACCAAGTTGCCACAGGTATGATCTGACTGGCGTAGGTACTTGAAGAGAAGGAAACTCGTCAGTGTGATCTTGTTATTGACAGTAAACTCCAGCACCAAAGAGCATTTCTTGCAGTATAATTGCTGAGTCTGTTCTGAGTTGCCTTGACAGGGGTTGTCTGTTTGCAAACACTTGATAATGTTCTGCCACAGATTTGCTTTTGCATTTGAGAAGAAGCTGTAGGTTTGACCATCGGACAGATAAGTTCAGAATATAAATCATAACACCCGTGTTAATCTCACAGATTGAAACAAAATTAAGAAGTCATTTAGATTTACTGTTTTTATTTCCCAGATGCATTGGTGGCTATGGAAAAAGCTATGAAACGGGACAAAATCATAGTGAATGATCGCCAGCTGGCGTGTGCCAGGATTGCCTCTGCAGAGGGACAGGATTATTTGAAGGGAATGGCAGCTGCTGGAAATTACGCATGGGTCAACCGCTCTTCTATGACTTTTCTAACAAGACAGGTAGGAGCAGAGTTGTCTCTGATGCAAATATTTTGGTACACATCTCCTGCTTTATCGCAGACATATGGAACACAGAGTAGCTGCAATATTTAACGTAATTTTCATTTTTGTGCTTTTTGAACTATGTTTTCTGGAGAGACTCACACAAAGCTGCAGTCATGGCAAGCCATCTAAAATCTCTCAACATCACTGGGTTGTACTTGCAGAGCCACTCTAGGCAATACTTTTGAAAATGCCTTGAACTGGAAGAAGCGGATACAAGAAAATTGTTTTTACACTGCTGAAGCCATCTTTTCAGAGTTGCAAGAATTTGTCTAGCTGATATCTGACTGAATTCCAGCATTAAAGCTGCCAATGGGCAGATAAACAGTCTAGACAGTCCCATTCTGTCACGCTCAGCACTGTTGTATTCGATTCCATTGTGGCTGAATTTGACTGAAGTTTCTTACTGGCCATGCCAAGTGTTTAGGTCACTGACTTATCAGTAAGAAACACTTTCAAGCAAATTTGTTCCTTTTAATTCCTAAAAAGATTGTAAATTTTCCACATGTACACAGCAGTTACCTTCTTGTATTTCACATCCTGATTTGCTCTCTTTTTAGGCTTTTGCCAAAGTCTTCAACACAACCCCAGACGACCTTGATATGCATGTTATCTATGATGTGTCCCACAACATTGCCAAAGTGGAGCAACATGTAGTGGATGGAAAGGAGCGGACTCTGCTGGTGCACAGAAAGGGATCGACCAGGGCCTTCCCTCCTCACCATCCTCTTATCGCTGTTGATTATCAAGTAAGTTTAGCTGTGGGATAAGGAAATTGGAAGAGAATTCTGGATGAATCAGACAATTTTAGGGTCCCTAACAGAGATCTAAATGCTGTGAGTTCCTTTTTTTAAGCTAACAGCACTGGAACCCTAATGGGATGGCAACATTCTGCTTGTCTGTGTGTTAGAACTTTGGGACACTGAGCTCCCTCTTATGCCCCACACCCACAATGGCTGGAAGATCATGAAGGGAAAGAAGTGTCATACCTAGGGCAGGCTTCAGTGATTTGTCTTGTCTGTCTGTTGGACACAAGTCTTCTGATCTGCTAGGCTACATCTTTCAGTGCGGCTAGTTCTCCAGAATCCTTGATATCAGGCACCCAAGGATGCTCTGAGGGAATAAGAACCTGACCTCCTTTTCTGGAGATATGGTTGCTCTCAGACTTTTATTAAGAATGAGTTTTTTAGGCTTTTTCTTGTGAATTAATACTTTGCATCCACAGCTGACTGGACAGCCTGTTTTGATTGGCGGGACTATGGGCACCTGTAGCTATGTTCTTACTGGCACAGAGCAAGGCATGACTGAGACCTTCGGAACGACTTGCCATGGAGCTGTAAGTCAAAAAGTTGTTTCAGAAAGGGATTGGAATGGGACCGTCAGCCAGAGAACAAGGTTGTTCAAGGGTCATCCAGCGTGTGATTCATCTGTTGGTCATACAAGTAGAGAGTAGCCTTGCCACAGTAATCCCAGCCCAGGAGGACTGCAGGCTAGAAGTCCTCTTTGTCCCTTCCTGAGTAGTTTTGACTACTGCAGAAAATTTAGGGGGTGCTGCTTTATACAAGGCAAGTGTTAGGATGAAGTTGTGGAGAATGAACTCCTCTTACCAAATTCTGGTATCTCTGAGCTAACAACAAGGATTAACTGTGCTGAGGCTGTCCATGTAAAACTCCTTAGTAGTTAGAAGAAGGTGTTTTCTCTCCTGTTATTTACAGTGTGAGACAGGATGACTGAGGAAGATAAACAGCTTCCAGTAAAACACTGACTCCTGAACACTGTCTGGCAAGTGGTTTCGGTAAAAGACACTTGCAGACTAGTATGTTATACACATGGAACTTTCCTAGCCATCATACCAGATGTGTGATTTTGCAGGAGCCCATGACCTGAAGTCTAAATTAATTTCCTGGTTTGTGGTTTACTGTGGTCTGTGCTCTCAGCCATTCTGTGTTTACTTACCATGTAATAATGTTTTTCTTTAATAAGAAAGAGTTCTGTTTTTCCAAACCACTACAAAAAATAGAACTAACAAAACTGTTGTCTAGGGTCGTGCACTGTCTCGAGCCAAATCTCGGCGTAACTTGGACTTCCAGGATGTATTGGACAAGCTGGCTGACATGGGCATTGCCATCCGTGTTGCTTCTCCCAAACTGGTCATGGAAGAAGTGAGTTTAATACTTCATTATCTGAGAGGGAAAAGGGAGTCTTGCTCCTTGGCTGAATGACCCTCCCTGACTTTATTTTTTGCAGTGCTAAGTGATCGCTAGTACTCTAAATATACAGCTTGTGCAATTTCTGGTAGAGCTATCCAATTTTTTGGAAAATAATGTGAAGT
Source organism: Nipponia nippon (assembly GCF_047370975.1). Lineage (NCBI taxonomy): Eukaryota > Metazoa > Chordata > Aves > Pelecaniformes > Threskiornithidae > Nipponia > Nipponia nippon. Next base: position 60,370,208 of record NW_028262347.1, read on the forward strand.
CTTCCCTGTCCCTAAAATCGTGCTGAAAGGGGAGATGCCTGTTTGACAGGTTTTAGGGGGTATGTTTTTCCTCTTCTGCCTGGCGATACACATAATTACTATTGACCCTGAGAAGTCTTTGTATGAGCATCACAAAAGTAGTTATTTTTTATGGATCCTCTTCTTGAATTATGTTCTCCCAGCTTTAAACTTACTGTACACTGCAGCTGTCATGTAGATTATTAGCAGCGTATGACAGATCCACCTCTTCTAAGATGATCTCCTATATTTGCTCAAGAAAAAGAGAACTGTGAATGGCTAGAAAACTTTGAATATTATGACTTCCAGTTCTTCTGCATTAACATGATAGAATGTCTTTTCTGTTCACAACCTCACTCATAGAAGCGTGTTAATCATTTGGAACTGTGCTGTTATGGGTGTTGGTGTTGTACAGACATGTTGATTGCATTAAAACCTCTATTTAAAGAGCAGCTTCCTTGCCAGAATGCTGGAGGGGGAAGCTCTAGAGTTCAACCCTGATTCCTGTCACGAAGGGGCAGATAAATCTTAAACTCTCTGTAAGGAGGAAGCTGGAGTGACTTCCTGCCAGATAATAAGGCTTGACATTCTCACATGGTGATGGACTGGATTATCCGACAATATAGTGAACACTAAACCAAAATAGCTAGTATTTTATCTGAAATATGGTGAAAGCTTATTTGGAAAGCTAAGTGTCTCATAGATTTCTTAGACACGTAAGGTGGCCAGATCCTCAGCATGTTCACCTACTTCTATACCCTCAATTCATATCATTCTATTTTTGTGAAGAGATATGGGGATATCAAAAGCCTACATCTAACTTCCTGTGACTTTGGGTTGTTTATAGTTTTGTCTTTTTTTTTTTTTTTTTTCTCTCTTCCTCCTCCAGGCACCAGAGTCTTATAAGAACGTGACAGATGTGGTTAACACCTGCCACGCAGCTGGCATCAGCAAGAAAGCCATTAAACTGAGACCTATTGCTGTTATAAAAGGCTAGGAACTGACAAGGCAGCAGAAATGCACCGACATCTCCAGGCCTTACACAGAACTGACTAGAACCATCATCTTCCCACACCTCTTGGACTCTAGAATGCTCAGATATCACATGGATGGAAACACAACAGTTGAGGATACCCCTATTTTTAACCACTCCTAGGCACAATTAATGCCCCTGCCCCCCTCCTTGTTATATGGCATTATTTTCTTGTGAGGAAAGGGCAAAGAAATAACTAAGTCTTGGTTTTTATATGCAGTCCCACCCCCATTTGCCTCGTGATTCCACAGGCAGGACTTCAGTCTTGCCTGAGTCGTCCGTAATTGCTGTGCTGCAAGATCACCTCCATCAGCAAAGAGAGCATATGAACCAGACCTGCTGTCTCCACACCTGAGTGCCTGGAGCTCTTTCGGCATATCGAAGTACTCTGATAGGCAGGATAGAGCGCTTCTGGGCAGGGAGAGGTTGCTCTGTTTGCAGATACCTTTATGCATAGTCTATATTGTTGCATGTTTTGTGGCAATGGGGTAAGAAATATGGAGTTGGGAGTGGTCTCCCGCTTGAGTTGAGAGGGACTCGCGAGGCTTGAGGCACAGTCCTCCCCTCTTCCCCCACCCTCTCCCATTTAACACAGCACCTGGTGTGCTTGGCTCAGCACAAGTAGGTGTTCTGCAGTCTTGTGGAAATGCTAGCAGGACTGAGTATGTTGCTTTGAAAGGTTTTGTTTGCCCAGTAAAAGTTGTGACTGAACAACTTATAGATGTGCTAATCCAATATTTTGCGAAGTCCTAAGCATGTAAAAGTTGGATTGGGTAATATTGCTCACTGTGTCCTGCAGCTCTGATTCAAGTGAGTCCACTTGCAGGGTGAGGGCCAGTACGATGTGACTTCTGATGTTTCTTTTACATTCATTAACCAAGACTGGAGGGGAAGCTGACCATCCCCACTGGATCATTTTGGGGATTCCAAATAAAATGGGAAGGTGGACGCTGCAGTGTGTCTGTGTCATGTTTATTATGTGGCTAAAATGTCTGTTGTCTACTTTTAAGTACGTATCTGAGCTTGAAACCCACCACATCTTGTGACTTTAGTTGATTGATCTTGCAAAGAAACGTGCAGATGGCAGAATTTCTTGCAAGACAGAAGAGAAGGGCAATGCAGTGCTGTTTTCTCAACTTGGTTATGACAAGAGTGTGATAGCTATGATTTGTCTTTCTCAGGGCCCGCTGGGTCTGCCGCGCTGGATAGGGGATGGAGCTTGCCTGTAAGCCTGTATGCAGACACAAGAGGGCGGCTGGAGGAAAAGAAAACCTCAAAGCAAGAGTGGAGCCCTGCCAGGGACTCGTGTAAAAGGAGCAGATAGTGATTGATGGACGCGAGTGCCTTTTGATGAAACATCCCTTTAAGTTTAGGATCTTAGCCGAAACCTGTTGATCTCAGGAGGCGTAATGGCATTTTACTGTCTTAATCACTTTGTGCTCATTGGTTTCTTAAGTTCAAATACTGTATTTGCTGCAAGTTCAGAAGCAGCACATGCAGTAATAGTCACGGCTGTGAGTCCTTTGTGAGTCTGACTTTAAAGACAGTTTCTTGTTTTCCTCTGCTTTGTCCAGTGGAATTGTTCCAGATTACTATCTCTGAGGTCTGAGACAGACTTGCTGAATTTCAAACAAAAATCAGTTCACTTAGACATGTGAATTAGCCTCCAGTGACTGAAAGACAAATTGTTGGTCTCAAATCTTCTGCAGAAGTGCATATTCCATGCACAAGTTTCCGTCTAGAAATATTTCAGACTCTGATGTGGAATGCAAGGGAACCCTTAAAACATTCATATTTAAAAATAAAGAAGCATTTCTCAAACACAATTCTCCTTTCAACTGTTACCTACCATTGCCATTAAGAGACAAATTTCTGCTTGTTGTAAAAAACTGAAATCTTGTGTACCATGGAGGTGCTCTCATACGTATGCCTTAAGCCTCTTCTGATTATCAGTGTTTATGCAGTAGCGTTTAAGAATGCAAAAAGTGCTGTCAATTTTGGTTTCCTGTTGCAGAGCTAGTACTAGTTTTTGTTATATGTTGTGCTGTATGGAGGAGAGTGCTGGTTTCCTAACCACTTAAAAAAGTAAGAGTAAAAATGTAAGATATCTCCCAGTTCTTTGTTTAAACCCGGATGTTTTTCTAATTCAAGTCTATCTTTTTTCTCCAACTAGGGCTGTCCACTAGCTTTTTTTAACCTGCATTTAAAAAAAAAAAAAAAAAAACCAAAATAAAAACTTGGTAGGTAGGGAAGGCACGCAGTATTAAAATTCATATGCTGAAATACAGGTGGATCTGCAGAAGCATCTTGGCAACACCAAAGAGCCAATGCGGTTATTCAACCATCTCTGCTTCCATGGAAGGTTACTGAGAACTCAGAAATATCTGTTAATGTACGATGCTCTTCCCTCCCTTCCCCAAAAGACTGAAAAAGCTTTGGTGAATTATTGTTAGGGTCTTTTTTTCTTCTTTTTTTTGGTGGGAAACCGCAAGTAGGAGATGCAAGTCTACAGCACACCCCTGGAGCTGTTGCACACCTCTGGCCAGCTGCAGGCACTCATCTATTCCCCGCCTGCAGCAGAAGGTTTACTGGCTTGCACAGGGTGTCTGCGTGAAGTCTGCCTTCAGCCAGTGCAATAAAACCAGTCCTCGGATGCAGGCTTCTTTTTAGTGAGAACAAATAGGTCACTGCATTTATCTTACTCTCCACTTGAGAACAAGGTGTTTTAACTTACAGATTGGACCTGCCAAAACAAATCTACTGCCTCTGGGAAGCAGAAGGTATCATCTCTGGTGGTGGCTTCAGGGGCACCTTCCTTCTCTCCGTGCTCGCAGGGCTTGCTGCAGGGACTGGTGCTGTGCAGCGGCAGCGAGCATGGGCCGGCGCTTCCTCTCTTGCCAGGAACTGACTGTCCGCCTGCGCTCAGGAGCTTCGGCAGGTGCTGTTCCCGTCACCCTTAGCATAGCATTAAAGAGCGAACAGAAAAACGCTTTGGGGTTGTGGTGGTGGCGGATGACACTGAAAAAGAGCCCTCTAAATGCATCCCCCGTGCTGGGGGTGCCGTTTGCCAGGGTGCAGTGAGAGGCAGAAGGGGCAGCGCTCAGCCCCTGGGCTGCGTGGGAGCCCCCCGGGAAGGCAGCTCCTCCCAGCAGTGTTGCAAACATGGGGACCCATGCTTCATTTGCCATAACAGATGGCATAGCTGGGGTGCAGCTGATGGCCTCCTTCTCTTTGACTTGGTTAAACTTTGTGTACTCCAGGGTTTCCTAACTTCCCTAACTCGGCCTCCCCCAAGGGAAACCAGGACCCAGCAAGCTACACGCTTGCGGTGTTGCCTGCTGTGGTATCTTTGTGCTGTATCGCGCACCCCGCTGGTTGGGAGCCTGGTGTCTAACCTGTGTCATGTTTATCACCGTCCCAAGTCTGTTGGGAGCTTTTTTTCTCTGCTCTATCTTTCCTCTCCCTGCTTTAAACACGGCTCCACACACACTGCTTCCTCCTCCGCTGGTGGTCCCGGGCTGGTGTTCTGGCCCAGGAGGAACAAGTGATCTCTGACACATCTCTGGCGCAGGCACCCCCGGCCTCTCCTCCGCTCTCCTTTGTTCCTCTCAAACATAAACACACTTAACTGGCCTCTTCTCTTCTCCCTCCGCCCCCCAGTCTTCAAAGCAATCAGACAAAGCAATATCCCTCCTGCAGCATGTGCCAACACGCTCCCCGGATTGCTGAAGGAAGGCTTCAGTTAAGCAGCGGGCCCTGCCTGTACCTGGCATTTGCTTTGCTCTCTTGAGCCCTGTCCTAGCGTCAGGGGTTTTGATTGCCAGCGCCTCAGGTTTTCTGCCTGGAGAGGTGGCAGTGGGAGGCGTACGACAGAAAAGCGGGAGCTCTGCAGCTCCCCCAGCCAGGGCGATAGCCGGCGCAGGTGCTTTGTCCCCTGCGCTGTGGGAGGAAGAGGAAGATGGTAACCTCCTGGCACCCACAAAACACCAATAATTATGTGGTTTCTGGTGGTGGGTTTTTTGTTGTTTTTTTAATTGCAATATGTAACAGGAGGGTGGGGGTCATTCCCTGCAGGGGGGGGAGTGCCAAGCGGTGTGTGAGCCGAGGGAAGGGGGGAGCTGAGAGCAGAGAAAAGCCCCTGAAACTCCCTGGGCAGAGGTGCACCTCGGCCTCCTCAGGCACCGAGCAAGCAATCCCCAGCCTGAGCTGCTGCTGCTGCTGCTGCTGCTGGCTTTCATGGTGCTGGGCACATCCCCATCTTACTGCGCCCTCGTTCCTGAAACCCAGGAGACTGCTTCAGATCACGTTATATATAAAGTTCAGAAACCAAAATAATCACTAATCTTAATTGCAGACATCAGGACGAGGAAAGGGAAATGGAGTCATCTGCCAGCACTTTATCTAACATTTACTAGCCTAGCAGAAGACACGTAGGGGCCGAGCTGCCCTCCCTTAGAGAGGGAGGTGTTTGAGTCAGCCTTGTGATGGAGCCTGTTCCTAAAAAGAGGTGCCGGGGCAGCCTGGATTGCTGTTCCCCCCATTCCCCCTTCCCCCGCTGAGCTACAGCCAGCACCCAGCACCCCAGCTTTCTGCTTAGGCTCAGCTTTGCCCAGCAGGCGGTTGGAAGGGGGGGAAGCATTTTCCTTCTTTCTCTTCTCCCTCTGTGCCTGAGGAAACGGTGGCATCAACTCTTTTTTTTCCCCTGTGCAAGTTGTGCCTCGCACTGGGGAGGCAAGGTGGGAGCCCAGGCTCTTCCCCTCTCCGTTTTCAGACCCAGCGAGCCAGCATGGGGTGGGAAGTTGGGTAGGTTGGGCTTTATGCTCTTCCCTGTGAAGTGCAAACCCGGGGAACCTGTTCCCCACCATGTGTCACAAGGGGAAGCAAAAATAGATCGGGAGGGGGCCCCTGTGGGTGCCCAAGGGGAGGGAGGGGTGCAGCTCCCGCAGGGGAAGATGAGGTGGTGGGTGTGTGCGCGATAAGGTCCAAGCCCTGATGCGTTAGAGCAGCAGCTTATTACCTGAGTCAGTTAAGTGGTAGATTACCAAACCTGAGCACGCTCATAGCGAAGAGCCGCCCAGGGAGAAAAGCAGGCTGCTGGCGGTTGTGAATATACACACCCAAGGACAAGACATTAGGGTTTTATGACAAAATTTAACGGGTAAAGGAGGGAGATGAAAAGCAATCAAATGCCGTACTTGGAATAACGGAGGAGGATCTGGGTCGCTGAACCCTGCCTAGCCTGCAGTGTACGAGAGATTGCATAAAGCTTGGCCTTAGCTCTTCTATGTCAGCATGAGCACCCAAGCGTGCTTCTGCCCCAAATTGTTGCTCTTCGCCCCTCAGGGCAGAGGGAAGGCATAGAACAGCCACCAAAACCTCCCTGGGCCCTGTGGGCAGCACCATCCCCCTCTGGTAAGCAACCATGAGCCCTTCAGGTTACTGCAGTCGGGTCTTGGGGTACCGGTGCCATGCTTCATTTCTGTTTCAGTCCTCAGGTAGCAGGCTCCAGGTTGTACTGCCAAAAAAAAATAAAATCCCCTAACTTTTTATTACCTTTTTTGCAGTTCCAGGCAGAAGGGAAAGGTGGGTTTCCCATCTGGAGGAGTGCCTTGCTGATAAATCACCTGGTTACCCAGCTCTTGGCTTTTAAGTGTTGTAACCTGTTTGTGCTTTTAATCTTTAAAAAAAAAAAAAAGGCAAGCTGGTTTTTTTTTTTATTTTTGGCTAACGCTTATTATTGTTGGGCTATAAATTTGTGGCATTCACAGACAAGTTATTAAGCTTTAAAATCATAGGTAGGCTGATCAGTTCCTCCATTGTTTCTCTGCCAAACCCTTAACCACTTCTTGGATGAGGAAGAAAAAAGTATCACTGTAAATTATTTTTCCCCTGGAGAGTATTTATATTGTAGTTGTTGCTAAAGGGATTTTCTCCATTCACCTCTCATAGGATTTTTTTTATCGGGCAGATACCTAAAGGACCATGACAAGCACTTTCTTCTCCATTTTGAGTTTTTTGAGTATTTTGTGTATTTTCTTCTCCATTTTGAATTTTTTGAGTATCTATGTGTTTTGAGTCTAGCCCAGAAAAGATTTTGCCTCCTTCCCGACATAAGCCTGTGCATGTCTGCAGGGCTGGAGCTCCTTCGTGGTGGGGGGAACTGAGCCCTGGAGTGGAGTGGAAACCTATCCACCCATGGAAACCAATTTGCCCAGCCTGGGACTTGGGGCTGTGCTGGCAGGAGGGTGCCTTTGGGTGCAGACAGCGCTGTGCAGGCAGTGCTGGGTACTCTCCTCTCCCAGGAGCCTGCAAAGCCAGTGGGCACCTCCACAGTGCAGAAACCCCTCCCGGGAAGGGGTCTTGGGGAGGGCTGCAGCACCCGTAGGGCAGCCGGCCAGGCCACGGAGGGGTGAGCAGGGCGGGAGACCCTTGCTCACAGGCACATGGCGTGCTGGGGACTGCGTGCTGCTCTGGAGAGTGGGTGTCCCTCCTGTTCCCCCCATCCCTCCCTGCCTCAGTCCCAGGGCTGCAGGCGACCTGGGCAAGGCCTCCACAAATCCCATGAGTTCAGGAGACATGCAGGCTTCTGGCTGCTTTTCCTGCCAGACCCCGCAAGCTCTTCCATTAATGGTCAGTGGATGAGACAGAAGTTTTATCTTGATTGAGAAACATGAAGCCTTGTTTGTGAGACAAATATTCGTTTCCTTGTCTCTCAGGCAGGAATTCAAACTATTTGATGATTATCGATAGCAGCCAAGAGCACCATTGCTGTCTCCTTTCCTCCCTGTTCCTCTGGCAGAAAGTGAATCCTCTGTCACAGACCGGTTCCTGGAGAGAAAAGTTCGGTGTAAGGCTGAGGCATTCGATTACATCTCCGGAGAGCAGCTTTCTGCACTCTGATCCATCACAGACTTGTCCAGCCTGTACCAAGTCATTTCATCTTCCTATGTCTTGGTGCCTGATCTGCAAACAGGGATAAAAATCACTTCCTTTACTATCACCTTTTATCACCTTTTATTTATGTCTTTCCTATTTAAATACCAAGCTCTGATTCAGGGCCCATCTCCTTCTGCACCTACGAGTGCTGCTGAGCACAGCAGTACCTCTCTGCAGAGCCCGGCCTCGGCTGTCCCGTGCTCAGCACCAGCCCCGCAGGCATGCAGCAGCCCTGCGTGCCTGTCTTCTCCTGCAGCTTCTGGCACTGCTGGAGGGATGGGTTCATTCCTGCCATGATCTAAACTGAAAGCAGAAGAGCCTGTAAGCCGTTCAGGGTTTCAAGTAGTCATTGCAAAACTTTTAGAAAAGTTTTTCATAGTCCTCTGGCTACAAAGCAGAGGCTCTGAGCTAGATCCTCACCTTAAGTTCAGTGCCAGCGAGGTGCCTAAATTCCTCTGTGCTTTGAGGATACAGGACCTAGGCTTGTGTGGTGCTAAATGTGCCACCTCGCTTTTGCCACCTGCATGTCTTCACATGCTAAGAGACAGAAGCTGAGAGAGCGTCAGATTGGTCGTGGGGATGTTTGAGTCCCACTGTCTCCATCACAATGAGGATGAAGACACAACGCCTCGTTCCAGCATACAAAACCCCACTGAGTGGCTCTGTCTAGGTGCAGTCTTGACTTCTCTTTGCAAGAGGAGATGACAGCATGAGAGCAGGCTGAATCTAGCAGAGGGGTGAAACATGGACAAGAAGTACTGGGAGGGCAGCCTGAGAGACCAGAATTGTCCTCTGCAACTTGCAGCATGCCCCATGCAATGCCCAGGAGCTGACCAAGCTGCTGGGGAAAGTCACTGTCACTCAAGGAAGTGCCCTGCTGAGCATCCAGGCTGCACTGCTGCCCAAAAAAGCAGCCATGAGGCAAGCAGATCAGCGAGGGAGAAACAGGAGCTCATAGCTGAGTTAGTCCTAATATTAATGTCAACTGCAGAGGCAGGGAAGTCTTCCAGGGATCTTCCCACCATACTTCTACAAGTCTGTCTCAGCAGAGACCAGTGTCGCTTGGAGCAGGAGATTCAGGAAAAGGGGCTGAGGTGATCCTGGAGGATTTGAGTCCTCCTTTGTCCAGACTCCAGACATGTTCTGGGTGTGAAGCAAGTTAATGAAGTTTTCGGACATCTTCAGTTCTGCAGACAGCCAGCAAAGGCTCTTGGAGGACTTCTCCTGAATGTCCCAGTGTGAGGCCAGAACTACCTCCATCTCCCTGACCTGCGAGGGTAACGTCTAGTGTGGAGTGGTGGCTGGGTTGGATGCTGAGCTTTAAAACCATAATCTGATGCAATAAAAAAACATACACTGTAAGAGAAAATAATCCTGTGGCAGCTCCTGGCCGGCTCCAGCTCCCTCTGCACAAAGATATTAAAGCTGTGCACAAGGCAGCTTTAAGCAGAGAGGTTTCCACCAATGGCCTAAACCAGCTCCCTCTGGCTACTCTCCCAGTTAAGGCAGTTTTCCAGGGCAAGCTGGGGTGCCATGAGGTGGTTTTCCTCCAGCATATTTTTTTCTTGGTGATAAAGCATATTTGACTCATCTAGACTTCATGTCAAATTCATCGGGGGGGTTAGTTGGGAAGGTGGGAAAGGAGGGCGGACTGGGGAAAGGGACAACATTTGGCTGACATTGACAGCGACAAACATTTTTCAGCAATGCGTGTCAGCACATGGGGTTTTGTTTCGCTTTACTTCATGAAGGACCTAAAAAAACCCGGAGATCAAACCAAAACGCTGCACTTTGGGGAAGAAAACAGTTAAGGGAGGCCTTTGGTTCCAGCGGGAAAACAAAACAAAAACAAAACCCTTGTGGATCAACCGGAAATGATTTTCTTCTTCAGCTACTTGTGCTTGCCAGGGAAATGAGAAATTAATATTGCGCCGTAAGGAGTGAGAAGAGCCCCGAGGCCTCCCTAGCCCTGAGTCAGCAGCCGTGCGAGGGCAAGCGGCCACCTCCGCCATCTCTGCAGCACGCAGGGCCCCTCGCGACGGTGCCCCCTTAGCCATGTCCCCTCGTCGCCCGCCGCCTGCGTCCGCCTTCCTCCCGGCGCGGGGGAAGGCACGGCCTCCATGGCACCGCCGGGGATGAAAGGCTGGATTCAGTTTGTTTTGTGTTCAACCTGCCTTTCACAACGCCCGGCAGACCCACCTCCCCCCTCCCCGTCTTTGGTGACTCATCCAAAGAATTTTAATCTCCATGGTCTGTCTGTAGTTGTAAAATATAATACCAATGGAGTTGGGCTTGTTTATCCCGAAGCCATGAAACTGTTGTCAGAAGAAATTGATACACGCTACCGAGGGGAAAAAAGTGCTGCTGCTGGGGAGGATTTGACTTGAAGACAGCACTTCAAATGGAAATTTCCCTGTTTGAAGTGGATACGTTTTTCATCTCTACGCCTGCCTTTTCTTCTACACTGCAGGAGCGAGGACTCGCAGGGTCTGTTTGCGGGAGGATTAGCTCCCCTTGTCTGCAGAAGGTGTCCACTGCCAGGCCGCAGGTGCCCTCACGGCTCGCGGGAGCCCTGGAGAAATGGTGGCTTGGGGCGAAGGGGCTCATGAGGCCCGGCTTGGGAAGCACCTCGGCCTCTGCCCTCCCACCCCACCTCTGCAAGCCCGGAGCCCTCCACATCTGACCAGCACTGGGCGCAGGGGATCTGCCCACGTAAACACCGAGCGTATCCTAGGCACTCCAGATCAAATCACAAGGTCTTCCCCTTCCTTCAAAGACATGTGAAGCCTAAAAGAAGCAGATCAAACATGTAAATTTGAACTGAGATTAATTATACATTTGCAATGGGGAGGGGGGTGAGGGGGGAAGCCATTAAGGCTTGTCTGCATTAACTATGCCCGTGGGGGTGTTTCTTTGTCTTTGCATGCGATGATACTTCATGAGATACCAGGTCTGGTTCCACCAGATCTCTGGAAAAGCCTTAGAGGCTTCAGGAAACTCTGCAAATGGGTTTCAGCAGGAGGCAGACAAGGAGAAGGGAAGTGTCGGCACCGCTTCCTCGGAGCACTGGAGCAGCCTTTGTTGGGTGGCTGGAGGCTACTTCTCGGCTCCGGGATTTCAAACAGGTATAATTATCACTTGGATAGGGTTCAGGACTCGGAGGGAGCTGCCAGATCTTTCATGAGGGGGTGAGTTTGTCCCGCTGAATCTAGGATAAAAAAACAAGAAAGAAAGGAGGGATATGATTTAACCATGTAGGTGATGTCTCACATCCATAATGTGGCAGGTAGAATATACTCCTAGTACTGTCTGATAGCCTGTCTTATACACACTTTCCCTTTGGAGCATCTGTGTTGTAATATTTTTATATATATAACCTGGCTGAAATGAAGAGGTACTGGAAATTTCTCTATAAAACCTATTCTCGAAAGAGCTCCACCCCAAAAAGTCTCAGAAAAAAATAGCATCTGATCTTCTAGGGATCTCACTGACTCTCCAAAGCTTTTGAGCTTTTTTACTCTGCCTTACAAACTGCCTTTCCTTAAACTTCTCCAAGTAAATTCTAAGTCCAATGGATTTCCAGTCACACTTTTCATGGTGTGAATGCCTTAAACCTTCAGATCTGCCAAGTCGCTTTCCTAACGGTGCAATCAAGTCACTGTCAATATTTGAGCATAAGCTTCTGGACTTTGTTCTTAGTATTAAAAGTTAGGGATAGCTGAAAAGAGGGGAATGCTTTCAGGAAAAAAAAAAAATCAAAGCTGCCTCCATTTTGCAGGCATGGTTCAATACAAATACATTTTTACACTGTTTTCAACTCTATTCGTTCAAACTGAAAATGGCCTTCAGAATTATTTACAGAATAAACATGGTCTTATCTGTAAAACTTATTTCAGGTATCAAATAAAATACTTCGTCCTGATGATTCCTAGACACAGGTTGTTGCTGCCATTGTCATGCTGGAGCGACACATTATACTGGACACTTATACCAGGTGCCCCTCTGCCCTGCCCCATGCTCCAAGCTCCCAGTCCCCAAACCTTGGAGGCTGCTGTAGTAGGTGCTCTGTGATATTTGCCTCATGCACGTCTGTGCCCACACTTGCATGAGGGCCTTGATTACCAAACTCTTACTTTATCTCTTGCAATTAAGAATGGTGAAGAGAACTCACCAGTGACTTTCCTAGAGGTGTTCTTCTTACCCCATGCTTCAGCCACGAAAAGTCTGGGCAGAGATCCCACTTGAGACTTCCTTCTTGGGAAAAAAAACCCTGAGACCGTGAATGTGCCCTTAGTGCCACCTTCCTAGTAGGCCCATGTGGATGAAACCTTGGGATCCTTTCCCAAGACGTCAACAGGCATCTCCTTTAACTCAGTCTAAACTCTTTTTTTTCCAACCGTTCCTGTCCAGCTGCTCTCTGCAAATGCTGGCTCCACACAAAGCCACACTGGCCATGTCGCTCTCACCTAATCCTCACTCTGCATGACCATCTCTTGCCCAGCCACAGCTTCTGACACCCATCACTCCACATACACAATAACTTTATTAGGTTTTGTGGTGATTGCTAGGTGATGAAATTACCTATACTGTGACTTTTTCACATGTGAAATGTGCTCTTTAAGACAATGACCTCAGTCAAATTCCAGTAAAGTTTGCAGAAAATAACCAATGCTAAAAAAGTTTTACCAAAAAAAATTTTAAACATTTAAAAGCAACATTCTTTTCAATCACAAAGCCAACATATTTCATTCATCTCTGAAAACGCTGACCATCCCTACTACAGAGTAATTCAGCCATTGCATGATGATGGTATCACTGCTGGTTTTTTTGCCCTTTCACCACAAGCTCCCATAGCACATGCAGATACAACTTGGCGCCCTTATGAAACTTGCTTTTAGCAAGAATTGAACCAGCTGGTAACTGAATGAGCTTCTCAGACAGGGTACTATAAACAACATTTAATAACCTTATGCTTTATGGGCTTGTTAACATAAATGGAACTTTTGAAGGTTTCATAGCCCTGCAAAATGCAAAACTATGGAGCACGCCACACATAAACAGCAGCAAATGCCTTGCATTTGTAGAGCATGTCACACTGACATGCTGTAGGTGCTCAACTTTGATCTCTCCTAACAGGCCACTTGGGGTATGCCACCACCGCTTGCATGGGGCATTGCCCCTGCGAACTGAGAGTGCAGCATTACCCAGCCAAGTTGGGAGCCTGTCATCGGAGCCAGGAAGCAGTAGTGACACTGGGCAGAGCCTGAGCACTCATTTGGGTCTTCTTTGTGTTTGCCTGGCTGCAGTGATGGTCTGCATTAGTCAGCAGGAGGGAGCTGATGGCAAGGAGGACGCCAGTGGCATCGTTGGCATGAGAGACTGGCAGAGAGATCTCTTTGTCCCCACCCCCCTCACTATACCTGTACTATATGAAATGGGATGGGATGGGATGGAATGGAATAGATGCAGATGCCAGCTCTGCAATACCAGAGCTGGGTAATGTGCAAGGGCAGATTTATCTATGAGCACAGGGGACTCAGGTGCTTCCACTCACCCAGGGGACAAGCAGGCCAGTGAGCTCATGGTAGCTCCACAGCTGCAACCAGCTCCTGGTAAAGCAGTATAGGGGCAACCCAGTGATATTTTCCAGTGAGATGGGGCAGGATCTACTGGTGTTCCCAGCAAAAGGAGGGCCACACTGTTGTTGAAACAGAGGGAAAACCCCGGGCTAAAGTAATCTGGGTTTATCACTCAGCTCCTGATGGCAGGTGGGCTGAGCTCTGTAATCATCCCCTCCACTCCCCAGCTAGAGCACACCTTGCTCACAACTGCTCAGCACTTCAATAAGAAATACGCTTGGAGGTATTTTGCAATGATAAATGAGAAAAGACGAATGAGAAGTGATGGTGGGCAGATAAATGTGGTGTGTCTCAGGTGCGGGCATCCAGACTCACTGTCATGCAAATGCTGTGGTCTCAGTCATTTTTACACAATGGCTGGTGGTCAAATCATATTGCTGCTTCTTTTCTGATAGGGGTTGGGCTTTTTTATTTTAATTTAAATTTTGCTTATTAAGCAGCTCCCTGCCCAGCTCCTGCCCAGCTGCCGCGAGGCACGTCCATCTTCATCAAGGGCCACATGTAATGTGATCAGCAGAGAGGTGTTAACAAGAAGGGGTGCTAAAATCAGGCTGCTGTATGAGAAGGACACAAAATACACAGCCAGGACATGCCCCTATACCCTTGCCCCTATAGCAATAGCCAGGGCTACAGGGGCAGACAGGAGGGAGGAGAGGAAAACGATGGGGATCGATGACAAATGGCAAAATGTAAAGAAATTGGGCATTATCACTATGATGTAAACCTATATCCACCCTCTGAAAAACACTAGCCACAGGAAACAGCCCTTCCTATAGTCCTGAGCTTGACAAAGCTTCCTATCATGACCAGCAGAGCATGACTAGCCCACAGCTCTCTGATTCCTCTTTCTAACAGATGTGTTACTGTGTTGAGTTGGACGTTCATGCTACAGATTTTGTCCCTGTCCCCTCATCCCTGTTCACAGAGCCAGCGCCCTCCTTTTCCCCTGTGATGCCCAGTGCAATGTCCCCATGGTTTCTAGCAGCACTCCAGACTCACGGCATGAGGGACAGAGGAGGAGGGAGGAAGAGCGGTGCCAGTGGTGCAACTAGTCACTTAAGAGAGACACCTCCTGTGCTTGGCCTCCATCCTGCTCCACGCTCCTCATCACAGCTCTCGTCCTGGTGCTGGGCTCCTCTTACCCTCCCCACTATTCTGTTTTCCTCCTTCAGGATTAAGGCCCACCCTGCAGTTCAGCCCCAGCCTGCCCCACCTCTCATTTCTGCCTCGTGACAGAAACAGCAGATGCAGCCGATCGTGGCCAAGCTTGTGAGGGATGCCTGAAGTGAGCAAAGCCTCAAGAGGCAAAGCTGAGTCCTCCCTAAACTCATGGCACCCCTGGGCTAAAAATGCAAAGCCAGTGCTCCAGGGGCAGGAGCACTCCTCCCTCCCAGTGGAGGAGGATGAATATGCTGGGGGAAGGAGAAAAGCACTTTAAAAGGTGGAAGACACCCACATTGGCTGGTGGTGGGTCCAGGGAGCGAGTCAGGCCTCTCTCTAGCACTGCCCATGGCTCCCTCTAAGTCCTGGTCCATGAGAGTTGCTGCTTTGCTTGTTCTCATTAGCATTTCTGCTATGCAAAATCTCACAGCCTTTTTATATCTCCACAGGGTTTGCCTGCAAATATATTATCTTGAAGTCTTTTTTTCTTTTTTCAGGAATTAATCCTCCCCAAAGGTGTCATATCTAATTTGTTCCTATTTCCCTTGTTTCAGCCATGCAGCTGATTTGATATCAAGCAGTGTACCACATGTCAAACCCACTTTCTTTTCTCCCTCCCCCCTGCCATCCTTCCTCCTTTTCCCGTGCACAAACACCACAACACACACGCCTGTGTTTGTACATCTGCTTATTTCACTTATACATTACACAGTTTATTATTGGTTTCATTCATTAAGCACCAGTGAGCTTTAACACCTCTTGGAGTGGGGATGCACACATCACATCCGCCTGAGTGTTCCCCTGGGATAAACCCTCTGCAGCTGAGCCTGGGACTTGTTCGGTGCTTCTTAAATTTAAAAAAGCAACATCTAGAGAGCAGCCTAATATAGCATAATGCTGGCAGTAAAGCAAATACATAAAAAGATGTGAAAATTCCATTTCTTTGTAACTACTTGTTCTCTTTGTGATCTCGGTGCAGATGGAAGAGATTGGTTAGGATTCAGTGCTGATGGCTGACAGCCCTAGAACACAAAAATCTGCTATATATTCCCAGAGCCATGCTGCATCAAAATAAAATCACGGGGACAAGCAAGGTGCTTTGTGAGAAGCACAGCAAATGCAGCTTGGCTTGGATTTGTGTTATACATTCCCAGAGTTCACTGCCCACTACCTTCCCTGCATTTTCAACCCTTCAGCCTCTCACAGTCCATTTATTCAGCTTCCCCCTCCCAAATCCAAAACTCCCTCAGAATACTTACATTTTCATCCCCTCGCTGCAGTAGAACAGGCAAGAGGCAGCATGTTATACTAGCGCAAAGCACGTGTGCCCGCTGATGGCTAGCTGGTGCCCATGGGCTGGCTGACCATCAAGCGGGTCAAACTGAAAAGACAATTCAGCGTTAGCTTTCCCCTCTGTAAGGACTCAAATTTGGCATGTCTTTCTACTCTGATGGCTCCAGACTGCATGGACCGTGTAGGAATTTCATATCTTTAAGACCTCTATCTGCAGTCATATCTGAAGTGAGCCAAGAGGTCTCCAACATTTTCAAGGGGGAAACTGGCAGAGAGATGTATGGACTCTCTTTTAGGGCTTCTTTTAGCCTGGCTAAAAAATGTGCTCCATACCAATATATCTTTTCATTTCCTGCACCTGCAAAAACATAATTGATAAAACCTGAGGTCCATGGTAACATAGGCTTTATTCTTGGTGCTTCAGCAAATGCAGGCTCATTCTGAAATGACAGCGAGTCCTACAAGCCCGGCTTCAAAGCTTTTGAAAAAGGGCGAGGGAACTCAGAGTGAAATACAGGCTTGCTGGCTGCTCTCCACCTCTGTAACCCACAATTTTGGGGGTATTGGCCCCTTCGGACATATCTAAAGACAGCGGTGGTAATGAATCGGAGTCTTCAGCCACCCAGCTTCACAGATGGGTGTTTTGACATTGACAAATACCCTCACTTTACATGAATACACCCAGTTACGACTGGAGGTGGCTAAAAAGCAGACGTACTGCCTGTTCTCTGTGTCTGCCCCAGGGACTGTGGCCTCCAGCAGTTGAGTGGCACGGGAATCTGACCCAGCGTGAAGCGCCACAGCTCATCACCCAGAGCCATAAGCCCTAAGCTGGGCTCTCTGCCTCTGCCCAACCCCTATTCTGAAAAAAAAAAAAAGAAAATTAAAAAATTGAGAAATTTGATTTGCATTTTAAGACTCTCTTCCTGTGCGGGTTGGCTGAAAATCAGTCAGAGGTTCAGAAGCTTTTGGAGACGGGATGTCTCACACACAGAGCATAGTCTAAGCTTTGTTTCCATTGGAAAGCAGACAAAAAACCACTAACGGGCTTTGTCTTGGATTCGCAAGGTGTGGGATTGCACGAGGCTCCTGGTCTCCCCAGAAAAAGCACAGTGGCAGAGCTCTGCTCCAGGGCTGGGTCGTGGGTGCCCCAGCCTTTCCAGCTTGTACACATGCACTTACCATGTTTCTTGTGTAAATCATGACAAATAAAGGGAAACCAATCAAACCAATCTTTTCTTGTGCTTTTCCTCTGAAGTGTATCCAATAAACCCAGCCTCCACACATACCTGTACTGAGTCAGGTTTTAGTTGTCGTTCATTTCATTTTTCAACTCAGTTTGCAACTGGGCAAAGGTTTTTTCTTCCAAGGCTGTACCTCACTGCCAGACTATAGCTCTGAATCTTTATTCTCACCCTCAGCCCAGACCTGGCAAAGGCAACTATCCACACCCTTCATATACTCAAGTAGCTGCCATGGTGCTGGTTGTACCCTGCGTGCATGCTGCATGCTCAGGCCACGGAGGGACAAGTTCTGGCAACAAGGGTGATTGGTAACCAAGCCTAGGTGTGCCACCAGGTGACTTTCACACAGAGCTTCATCCAGCCAGAAGAGCTCATTTCATTTCAGTGGGAGACTTGCTCCTGTCAAGCCCTTGTGGTAAGCCCCCAGTAGAGCTGAGTACTACAGCACTGCAAATAGCACCTGTCTTCTTTTCCCAGGCCCACTTTTTGACTTGGCTTTTTAAATGAGAATTTTTTGAGTGATACAAGAGGGTAAGGCTACTGAAGTGTGGATGCTAAAACAGGGCCTGCTGAATCCCACTCTTAGAGAGCAGTAGCTTCCATCCGAACACCCACCTAGGCAAGTATCTCCTTCCCAGAGTGAACCAACAGCCCTTTACCACCCTGCCATCCTCTGCCTCTCCCGAACCCCACTGCCACCCAAGCACAGCTGGGTGCTGGGTCCCCAACCCACCAGCTAGCTGTGCCTGCTATGCTGATCAGACCTCAGGGTCAGTGGAATAATTATACAATGTGGATATGAGTGGGTAGGGGAAAGGACACTCTGATGACAAAAAAAAGGTGGCCCTTTCACTCCTGAAAAGCACTACCAGTCTCTTGCACAGCACACTAAATGAACATGCTGGTTCCTATTGAGTTGCCAGGGTCTTGGCTCAGGGTAGCTGAGTCATAACATTTTCAGCCAGCTCTGGGACATCTTCTGAGCAGTGCCACCTTGCCAGACTGGTGTAAATTCCAAACAAATGTTCTTGGCAGTCTGTGCTCATTTCACCAGCATCCTAGCCTGACCCCTCTCTGTATTTGATCCACCATTGGATCCACCATATGGAGATCCACTGAGATATGGAGAGACACCTACATTTAGAAATACCTTCACTCCTCTAGTTTGTTCTTCCAGTAAGGGCAACTTGGAGAACTTTTCCATTGCTCTTTCAGTGGACATATTCACAGCGAGGTAGAAAAAAGTGAGCATTTATAGCAGATTTTTACTTACAAGCACACCTTCAGGTTGATGGAGAGTGTTGTTCATCTTGTGTTTACAGAGCTTCCACATCTACAGCTAGACATCCTTGCAGAAGAGCTAGGTACAGCTGCAGTCTTACCATTTTGCTGCCCCCCGTTTGTCTGAAACAAATTTACCTCTTACTCTGTAGCCATGTATCTATATGCTGAGGGTTACGAGTGATGAGCACCCTCTAAAATTATATTCGCTTAGACTCTGTTTTGGAGAGACTCACTAAGACTTTGCTCAGCTATAGTGACTGACCTCAGCTAACCTCAGCAGGGCTCTCCTGTTGGTACCACTTGGGAGTCTCTCTTCAAAATGTTTTGGATCTTGTTTTGCCTCCTTCCCAAGTATGCTGGTGACAAACGTTTTCAAAGATTCTTTATTTTCATGTGGATGTTCCCTGTTCATTTATTCCAGTGAGATAAATTGGCCCCCACTGGCCCTTGCTTTACTGTCTGAACATGACTTTTCTATAGTACCTTCTGGTTTTCTTTGGCCATGTTATTGACACTGGGTAATATAACATGAAAGGAGTGTGGATGGGCTTTTACAAAGAAATCAGCTAAATAGCTATTACAGGATTAAAAGCAATCCCATGGCCAGGATTACACATCTTTAAAATGCTGATAATATCAAGGAGCAAATGGATTTGTAATTTAATGGAAGAAGAGGGAAGACTTCAGATGTGCGTTTTTTTCACATTTGATAGAAAGATTAAAGTGTCTGCATTTGGTGTGCAGGAGTTTGATAAAGCTGTAGCACGGTTGCCTAGGGATATCAGCGTTCGACTTTCTTGTAAATAGTAATTGCGCCACATGGAGAGAATT
Organism: Nipponia nippon; assembly: GCF_047370975.1. Taxonomy (NCBI): domain Eukaryota; kingdom Metazoa; phylum Chordata; class Aves; order Pelecaniformes; family Threskiornithidae; genus Nipponia; species Nipponia nippon. Next base: position 60,389,647 of record NW_028262347.1, read on the forward strand.
CTTCTGGTCAACATTTTTATTAAAACTTTAATTCTCAGGGTGACAAGTTGGATCATTGTCTGCTTTCAAAGTCTGATAATGATACACTTTAGAAGCTTTGAAGAAAACCTTTGTCTAGACAGAAACAGCTTACGAAAGCTTTTGAAATGTAGCATTCACTTGAAACCTTTGTTGATGCCTGTAGGAAGCACTGATCCATATTTGGGAAATCTTGAGTTGTTTTCTACTTCCTTGTGCTAAAAGTGTGCAAGAGGTTTGCATGACAACAGGAACTGCGAGAAATAAAAATGTACAACTTTCCTAAGGAGAGTGGTTCAACCTGTGACAGATTTTTCCCACAGAAAGAATTACCTTTTCATCCAGAAATTAATTTTCCTTTAAAATTAAATTAAGCTACATGTGACATTCTGGCTTTTGCATCTTCAGCATTGAGGTTGGATTCGCAGGTATTTTAAGGACATCTCCAGAACTGTTAAAGATGTATAATCTAAAAAAAAGTAGCTACAGTTTTACTGAAATATAGACTTTTAACCAGTCTCCTTCACTTGAGGTCCAGAGGCCTTTCCCAGAATATTATTTTACAAAATCTGGGTTTGATTCTGACTGCAGACTAGTAAGGATATGCAACAAATAAACCAGTCCCACCTAGACGTGCAGCAGATGAGCCCGCACCTCACACGGGAAAAGACACCCTACAGTGGCGACGGCCAAGCACAGGTCCAGGGTGTGATGCTCTCCACTTGGTCAGACTCCCGTTGAGGAACATCCCACGTGAGATGAAGCTGAAAGGGGGCAGAGCCATGACCTAGTCCACTTCTCTGGCCAGCCTAACTAGCTGATCATGGAGAAGGTGGCATGCTGCACCATCTCTCTGGGATTTGGAAATCAGAGGGTTATGGCTCCTAGATATATCTCTGTGACAGCCATCTGACCAAAACATTTATTTGGGGCATTATCTGATGGCTCCTGCCCAGGAAGTAACAGTCATTCTGGTCACTTTTATTTTTAGTGGTTCAGCTTGATTTGGCTATTTACTGTAATTATATGTATATTAACTGCTTTTCATCTTCAGAGTGCTTTACAAACAATGACATGTTTCACAGAATTTGTCTCAGGTACTCTGAGAAAGTGTATGTTTTTCATAGATAACAAAGATTTAATCTCTGCTTTGAGGGAGAAATGCAATTCAGGCTTACTGACAGTTAGCAGCAGCACTGCTGTATTTCCTGAAATCTCAAAACTGAGGCAGAGAGAGGTTGAATCTCTTGTCAGAGACTGCAAAGGGAAGGAAAAAAGCCAAAAAATAATGGATCTCAATCAGACATTCAGACCATTACCTTGCCCTTCTCCCTTTCCTTGGATAACAAATATAAACACTTACGCACTCAGAAATGAGTGCTTCAGCTCTGGATCCTTAGAGAGAACTGTCCAGGTAACTAGACTTCTACTTTTTGGGTCTGGGAAACAGACCCTGCAAAAGTAACAGCCCTTAGAAAAACAAAATAATCATTAGGAAAGGAAGCTGGCTACCACAGAAAGAATAAAGAACGAAGCCTGTGACTGCCATGGGCATTTTTAGCAGGGCTGCTTCAGTACAGTCAAGCTGAGCGAACAGTTTGCAGCAAGTCATTTGAACAACTCATTTAGGCTTTTTCCATTTCTGAACTGTGTGTGATTTGCCTACATGTGTTTGTTTTTCAAGGTTATTGGCTGTAAATTAAGAAAAAATAATTGGGGTCGGAGCTCCAGCAATAGCTAGACCCAGACTTGGACTGCAAGTACTTGAAGGCAGGCACCCAATAGTTAAAAGTGTATAAATGATCAGAGTATTTTTCTAGAAATCAGCAGCCTATTTTTATACCCAATAATTTTTATTAGATGCCCACAGCACAAACCTGCTCTTTATCTAGATTTAAGAATCTAGATTAAAAAATTATTTCATAGGTAGCCGTTCATATTTACTTCCTATCCATTTTCTCTATTCTTTGCTGAAAATTCATTATTCCTGCAAACAGTGCTGTCCCATTCCATTATCAACTGAAAGTGAGAAAAACCCACAGCCTGGATTAATTCAATTTTTTATTTAAATGAAATGTATGGACACATTTTGAGGTATTTGATCAGTATTTGTTCTTATTTATACACAAGTATTTTTTCAGGTGTTCAGTCAGCATATCATGAAGCAAAGACAAAAAGATTCAAAACCATTTCACCAACGTGAGGACAAAAAAGCAAAAGTTTGAAAGGTCTGTGGAAAGTGTGTGGGTAAGAAAGAGTTTACCCCATATTCAGAATGGGATTTAAGCACATAGCTAAATGTTATTTAAATCTGGCTTTTGAGAAAGGAAGATTTTTGAGCAATTTGGAGAAAAATTCTCATTTTAAGAAAGTATGGTCCAAATTAAACATTTCATAGATTTTGAGATAATAATTTTAAAAGGTGCATTCTTTGAAAAAGTAACACAATATTCTAAGCAAAAGGAGAAATACCTACATTTTCATGCAGATGTAAACGGATATATTTAATGTTACCCTTTTTGTACACACCAGTACCTAACCATTACAAGAACATATTTCTAAGCATATAATCTCTGACCTGTCAAAAAGACACAATATCAAGACTATTTTGTCCACAAACTCAATTTTCAGAAAAGAAAGAAAAAGGCTGGCAACACTTTTTCAGTATCATGAGCGGAGCTTTGCTTTTGAAGGTGCAGTTTTACAGAACTCCGTTTCCCTCTTCCTAGCATTGATTAGAATGAAAGTGTTAGATTTTCTTTTCCTGAAAAGTATCCTTCGAATAATCACCAAATAGCCAGTGCCCAATGTATGAGTTGCTTCTTACACTTCAGAAGATGCCATAAAAGAAATTAATTCCCAAATATAGCCTTATTTATATTAAAAAATTGTCTTTTCAGAAATAGAAGTATTTCTGTGAGCTTTCTAAAAATTTTAGGGAAAGACATTTTATCTAAATCTTACCTTTCCCAGTCCAAGTGTTTGCAACCCAGTGCATCTCAGGTTAGCAGTCAGGAAAAACAGACAATAAAACTTACAGGAGGAAGCAGGAGAAAGGGGAGGGGGATTTCCTGAAATGGATTTATCTGGTTTTGCTGTGTCATCGAGTGCAAGGTGAAAGAAAATAGATGAACAGAATAAAAGCTGAATGAAAACTAGAATGCAAAAGTTGCTTCATTTTTAGCAATCCAAATAAAGTATAGTAACATAGCTGAAGCAACCTGAGAGATCTCTGTTTGCTTACGAATCATCTTTAGGTTTTGTACAGACAACATTTAAAGTCCTCCAACAGATTGAAAATACCTTTTTTTTTTTCCCCCTAGCTGTTTTCCCTTTTCCTGGTATTCATTTTCAACTGTAGAAAAATCCCCAGGGCTTTAGATCTGGTTTCCAGCTGAACTTGAAGGTTTCTGTCTCCAGAGAGGCTGTTTCCTAGCTGCCCATCTCCTCAAATTCACTGTAGGGGGATGAAGCTGAAGAGGTTTTAGACTCTCCATCACTGTTGCACTCCCGCGGGGGACCAGGACTGGGAGCTTCTGGGAGCTCCTTGGCAGAGAGCATTTCCTTACTGTTAGACCCTAAGGGATGGCAGTCCAGCAAGCTCTGCAGGTGTTTGATGTAGCTTATTGCAGCTCTCAGGGTCTCCACTTTGCTGAGGCGCTTGTCAGCAAATTCCTTGGGCAGGTGCTCTCTCAGGCGTGTGTAGCCCTCGTTCACGCAGCGCACCCGCTGCCTTTCCCTCTCGTTCCTCTTTCGAATGAAGGCAGGCTCAAAGGAATAGTCATAGACACCCACGTAGCCAGGGAATGGGATGTAGGAGATGTGACCTGCGTGCCCGCTGTAGGCTTGCTCCCAGTAAGACGGGCCCAGATGGAAGGGAACCCCAAAGGGCTCTCTCAGGGGGACCCCATGGGGATGCACATGGCTGTTAGCCAGGGACATAGCTCCTGGAAATGCAATCCTGTTCAATAGTCCATCTTCATCTTTCTTGCTGTCCATGCTTCTTTTTTTTCTCACCAGTGGAATGTCAGCTCCTGAATTTGGCTTCCAAGTCTTGTATCAGTCCAAGCAAGGAGGAAACATTTGTATAGGTGCTCTGCCCCGCAGGCTGCAATTTCCTCCCGCGGTGTATAAAAACTCAGATCTCAAAGCACTGCTAACGACTCATGAGGTCCACTCTGTGCCTGGAAATCAGCTCTAAGCCTTGTTGTTTTTATAGATGTAGGATGCCACCTAATTTACAGACAGGTTTTGAGGACCATCGCTCCACACTTTAAACCCTTCTTTTCCTCTGATCTTCATATTTCAAAAGATAATAAGAGGGTTCCTGTGTATTCCTTTTCTCTCCGCTTGAAATTATGACCATAAGAGTTAATGCCAAACATAAATAATCTTCCAGGCTCTTCTCATGTATTGTAATCCACAATATCGTTTGATATAATTGTCTCCAAAAGATGGGTAATTTGCAAAGTTTACAGGGATCTTCAAAGTTTTGGCAGAACTCCTCCCTTTCAGGAACCAAGGATCTTCTGTCATCTGAAAACTACCCAAAGGCTTTTCACAATGAAATCCAAAAGACAACTGCAAGCTTTGTTGTTTCGGCTGCTCTGGTCTAACTGAAACAGCTCACAAGCAGTTTGCAAAACTTAAATGGCATGTCTCTAGCTTTCTGGGGAAGCTGAGAAATCTTCAAAGGAAAGAGTGCTCTCTTGTGGTTGCAAGTCATGTCAGATCAAGAATGCATACGTGCAAGCATAAGAGGAAAACTGCTTTCTTTGCCCGAAGAGAGGCTTTTTCAAGAAGTGTTTCACAAATTGAACATGAGCATTTTCAAAAAAATCTTCAACATTTTGCGTGTTTCTGCTCATTGCAGGAATGTTCTGGTCATCACGATGAGCACCTGCCTCAGATAAACAAATACACAGGTGATGCTCTGATTGCCCCCTGTGTAGCTATCACTAGATGTTATTGGCTTACCTGATGGACCCGACACACTGCTTTAACTGGGGAGCTGAAAAATCCCTCTTGGCTGTGCCAGATCTGTGCTGCATCCTCCAGTTTGCCTGCAGCTTGCCGAGGAGAAGAGGTGGACACAAGACAAGGCCTTTTGGCGGTATAACGACATAATGTTCTCATCTGTGCCTTTCCTCTACAATATCCTCTTGTGTTAGGATCTTCTTCTGCAGGAACTGGAGGGTCTTTGACTTTTCCCACGTTGGTGTTCAAAAGCTCCATAGTTATATTTTTTTCTGAAAACGCATCTTCACAGTTAACTGAACTTCTTTTTTTTGCCACCAACAGTTTGTTGAGTTGAACGTTTGGCCTGGGAGAGCTGTGGGAAGGGACAGACATGAAAAGGTACAGGCACGTAGGCTCTATTAAAACTGTTCTTTTGCTCAAAGTGAAAGTTTCCGCCCTGCTCAGTCTCTCATGCCAAACTGCCTCAGAAGCATGAGTAACTGTAACAACATCCTCCACTCCGAGAAACACATCTATGTCTCTGCTGAGTCAGAAACCAGCAGCAATGATGTCAGCGTGCATTTTCAAGTCAGCCTTTCTATCTTTGCTGGCCTATCCTGCAGCTTCGAAAAACAACGGTAATCTTCGAAGTATGATGAACGTACAGGCAGAGCATTCCAGACAGACATGAGTGAGAACAATCCTGGACCCTGGTTTACGCCAGGGGCAGGATCAGCACCAAAATGGCTCAAAAACCAGGGCAACTATCCATCTACTTTCGCCTCCGTCACTGACATTGCCTAGCAAGAGCTGCTGTTTGAAGCTGGAGGTTTTGTAGCATTACCTAAGAGTTGGCTAATGCATTTCATGAGGGGTTGAGATCTTTTCCAGTCACAACTAAATGTCTTTCTAAAATATGTGCCATAGCTCAGATGGAAGGTATGGGTGTGAGGCAAGAATTACTGGGGAACGCCCCATGGTATGTACAACTCATTTCAGATCAAATAATCAGGAGAGCCTTTCTGCCTTTTACAAAACCTTTGGAAATGGTTGAACAGTATGGGCTTTTCAATATCACTTGCACTATAAGCTTTGCTGTCAGAAAGGTCTCCAAGTAGAAATGTTTTCAGAAATGAATGCTTAAATGAAAATAGCTCATTCACTGTAGCACTGAGGTAGGCCAGGACTTAAAGTTTTCTTAAAACAAAGAGGATGTTGGCCTGTAAGCAAATAGCTGAAGTAGGAGAAGGATGTTTGATTTGTGTCCATCATTAGATTTAAAACACTGTTCTCTGGCGGTATTCCTGTAAGGAAATGGAAGCATGCCTCTTGGGGGGTCTCAAATGCCAGAATGTTTCACAGCCCTCCATGACCTTGCCAGAAATCTAGCCATGTTCAAAAGGCAGGGTTACGTTTCAGTTCTGTCATGCAAATGCACTACTCCCTGCCGCCAGACCTCTTTTCTATGTTTACTGTAAATGCAGGTCCCTGGCACTTCCCAGAGTGTCAGAATTGCACCTGTGCTAAACAGACATCTGCTCTTCCTACAGAAAAATCCACGTTGTTAATTCTTTAGAGAAATACCTGAAGAAAAATTACAAGTAAATGTTATTTGTTAATCTGAGTGATTGAAGCTGATCTCACATCAAATGGATTCTGCCGTCTGATTTTGTTTCTGTGCAAGAGAAATAAGAAAATATGCCACAGGCTTTTGTTGAACGTTCTATCTTCTTGACAATCTAATGTCACTTGATCGGAAAGGGATTTGCCCCTGGGCAGGGAGCCAGCACAAGGCCAACACACCATTCGTCTCGCTGAAGGTCCTTGCTGAGAGCACGAGCAGAATTAAAGCAATGTATCGTTCTCCTGCCAACCTCTGCACAAAGCAGACCCTTCTCAACCTGTCTGCACATGCAGAGTCAGTGAAAGTAGCACGACTAGCCCACCAAAGGGTAAGGCTAATACACATTCCTTTTAATTTTAAGAGTAAGTTAAGACTACATGGATAATGTCCCTCTTCTAAGAAAAGCCTTTGATCTTCTTTTTACACTGTTTCTCCAATTAACTCCTCTTCACACCTTTGCCCAGATGATGCTTTGACTCCAGAATGCAATATCCTCCACGCTGATAAGAAGCAGATGGCCTGGTTTGCTTTCCAGGTGGTACAAATCAGGTGTTATTCGCTGCTCTACAATGGCAGAGAAGTCCTGCTTCAAAACTATTGCAAGAGGATATTCAGGCTCTGAGGTTCTGGAAGTTGTGCTGTTTCTATTTATATTGTATGTTTTGCTTTGTTGTTTTTTTTTAATACAAAGTTTAAATAGGGACTCTGGGACATTCCTTACATACTCCATTGCCTGTGGCATTCAAACAGGTTCCCTTCCTTCTCTCCTTCCTTTTACTTCACTGTACGCACTTAATTACCCAGCTAAAACTAATAGAAAATATTTCTGACATACCTAATAATAAACCATTGAGGCATCTTCTTTCCAGATATAGCTTAGTTGTGGTTTTAATTGCATATATCCTAACACAATATCTACAAGAATGTAATCTTTGTACAAAAGAACCCTCAACTTGTTCACGCTCCCACAAGAATCATGAATAACACTACTGACATTACACAGTGATTGCTTTGAATTACTTTGAATTACTCAAAGCAACAGATTCTCCTTGACACTGTGTCCCTCTGCATCTGAAATAAAAGTAATCGGTGGAAATATTCTAGTAGAAACACAAGAGTCAGCTGAACACATGCAAGCCCGCCTATTTCCCAAGAGATGATGTCTCAAGTATTTTCTCTGTGAACACATTACTGAGAAGGAGGAAGAAGAAAATACGTCAGGACTTTAAAAAGAAACCCTCACAACATTTTGCATTTATTATATTTTACTGTGCTGTAATTATACTAAATTCTAGTATTTATTATACATATCATAGCTCGTCTGGGCTGTTGCGATTTATTAACAGATATAAAATTGTGAAATTAACAGTTTCTCATGTTAGCTGCATACGACAGAATTACAGTAATAACTGCAATTTAGACTGAGATTCAGGAACACAAGATTGAACAGTTTTGTGCCTCTCTAATCCTGTTTTATCCCTTAGCATGGGCCATCACTCTCCAGCTCTATAGCTAGAAGTGAGAGCTGCACCTAACCTACCCAGGTTTCATACTGTGACTATCACCAAAATATGGGCCTGCGAAGTGCTGACAAGTCGATAAAAGGTGGTGAGAAATGTGGATTTTTGGTGTTGGCTTCAACCATTGCTTTTTGCATAATCTGCGTCCAGTGTAATTCTGCTCGCTCTGAGAAAGAGCCCAAGGGCAGGTTTGCAATAGCAGAAGAGAACTAATGGTGTCGAGATGTGGGCATGGCCCAGCCGGGACTGCCACGCATGCTACAGAGAAGGACTAAGCATGCTTACTGCATCTCTTTCCCCTGCGGTTTCATAAGTCTCCCTTATCTTTCAGTACGTCTCCGGGATCTGAAGATAACTTGAAAAATAGCTCTGTAATTTGTTCCTCACGCAGCAAGTGCCGCTATAAATGTCAATAAACTAAGCGTTCGGGGTCATAGTGCAGTTGTCTTATCAAAACACTTCACATATAATAAAAGTGTTTGGTATATAAAAAATATCTTCCCTTGCAGAAGAAACAGTTCTCAAACGTGTTTTATCACGATACCTTGGGTGTGCAGAGTACATCTCTGTAGACTCAGATTAATTTCTCATTCGGTGACACTTCATATTATCACTGGCTTCCTTTGATACTTGTGCTTTAAACTGGTAGTTAAGATATCACTCATTCAAGGGAGTAAAGCGACTACAAAAAAAGCTGGAATCTCAGAGGACTCCTGTTTGACAGTAGGAGAAAAGACTCTTATCTGCGTATGACTACATCCAATCTGGTTCATAGGCTCAAAGTATTACTTTCAGCTCAGATAGTTGAAATAGCGCAAGGATTTCAGCGCCAGGGCAATTCTGCGGTAGAATTACACTATCATAATTGGCATTAAGACAAGCTGAGGGCTTGGTATAACCTAGTGTTTCAGGACAGAACTGAAATGTACTGATTATAACTGCAAAGTTGTAATGATGACAACTGAAAATGTAAGGTCTCCAGTCATCCCCTGTGTATTAGGGAATGCAATGGGAAGAGAGAGACCTTTGGGCTTGTAGTCATTTGCTGGAGTTTCTAGGAAAGATGCAAAGTATTAGCAGCAATGATGTGACTATGTGGCACTACACACATCCAAACGAAGCACAGATAACCTTCCCCATCACAAGCTTAGCAGTCCTGAGGACTTGAGTTTTTTCTTGACTTGATGAAATAATGTTTGTGGTCCTATACAGATATACTCGATCATAGTTAGAGTAAGGATTTTCTGGCTTAGTGGAGAACAGGAGAGGTTGTGGGATACGTGGTAAACTAAATGAGGTCATTCTTTTGGTCACGAATGACAGAGACCTGGATTTACTTTGCCTAAATGTAGTTCTCTAGAAGTTATATATTTAGATTAAACTAATTACGCAGGTCCCAGTTACAGGCCATAGACACAGAGAGGCAGCTCCAAAGGGGATTCTTCTCAGACACCTCCCTCAGGGTGGAATGAAGCACTCTCTGGGGCAGCCTTTTCCTCTCCTTCAGCTACAGAGAGAGCTTGAAGAACCACCATATACCAGGTGTCTACCTTTCTGACAGCTAAAGCCAAATGAGGAGAGCCTGTTTCCACCCCTAGAAGAACCGATGGGTTTGTACTGAACTGAAACAATGCTTCCAGATCCTACATTTAGGCTCTTTAGATCAAAAGGGAGCGGGCAGAAAAATACCGTAAGTTTCCTCCTGTGCAGACATCCTATCAAGGGAGGTCTCATTAAATGAGGCATCGTTTAAGCATCAGACACGATCAAACTACAGAAGCACATTACGGTGTTTGAGGAAACGGCTATTCACCCCAGCACTTAAGGAACTTGTAGATTGATCGGAGCAGTGTATGTGATGAATATCCATGCGTCACGGGCAAAAGCGAGCTACAAAACTACTTGCGCACATGAAGAGATTCCTTTGCAATGTAGCCTTAGCCGGAATTGTACATATGAGCCGTAAATCATACATAATTGAACAGCAGCTGATGTCCAGAAGGTAGCTGGGGAGTATGGGCTGATGGTACTGGAGGCCGTGAAACGCAGCCCTCTAATGACAGCAAATACAAGGGCGTGATGAGAAAGCAGGGAGGTAGCTGGGACTACCGCGTGGAAAACCAGGAGCAGCCGTTGCGCCCTTCTGAGAGAAGTGGTATGCGAAACCACGGGCTGAACGGCAAGGGCTGTCGGTCAAGGGCTGTCTGTCAGCTGGTCAAGGGCTGTCTGTCGGCCGGTCAAGGGCTGCAGGCCGGCCGGCCAAGCCGGGGATGACACCTTAGGACCGGAGAGTGCCAACTGTGACGCTCCTCCGACAGGGGAGAACCGCCGTGTACCCGGGCAGCTCCCGGGCTAGAAATAATGTGGAAATGCGGCGGGGAGGTGGCGGTGAAAGGGGTTGAAAGGCTGCCGAGGTTCAGCGAAGCAGGCCGACCCGGCCTCCAGCGCGGCGGCTGGTGCCGAGCCCGGACAGGCAGCTGGCAAGGGCAGCGGGGAGCCTGCCAGGCGGTCAGGGATGGCCCGGCCTGACAGGGAACCGGGTGGACGCCACAGGCACCCCCGGCGGGCCCCTCCGCGCCAGCACGGCGGAGGCGGCCGGGTTCGGGCCGGCACCCAGAGCCGGGGCCGTCGCGGAGCCCGGCGGCGGCAGGCGGGAAGCGGCCGAGCCCCGGGGCGGTGGCGCCGCTTCCTGGATGTAGCGCGCGGCGGCGGAAGCGGCCCCCGTCCCCTCCCGCCGCCGCCGCCGCCGCCGCCGCCGCCATCACCGCCGGCCGCCGCCGCCGCCTCCTCCTCCTCCTCCTCCTCCTCCTCCTCCTCCTCCTCGTCCGCGCTCCCCCGCCCGCGGCCGGGCCCGCGCCGCTCGGGGCCCCGCCCATGAGGCGGCGGCGGCGGCGGTGGTTGCGGCCGGGCCGTGGCTGGGGCCGAGGCCGGGGCCGGGGGCAGGCGCCTGCCCGAGGGGCGGTGGCGGGCCGGGGCTGAGGGCCCTGATGCGGCTGCAGCCGCGGCCGCTCCGCCGCCGGGAGAGGCGCCGGGCCCCATGCACCCCAGGTGAGCCCCGGGAGAACGGGGGGCCGTGGGAGGCGGGCGGGACCGCGGCCGGGCGGAGCGGAGCCCGGGTACCTCGGGCCTTGCGACGGCGGCGAGCAGCGAGCACCCCGGCCGAGGGGCGAGGAGGGGAGGGGGTCCCTAAAGCGTTCAGCGCCCCCCGCAGGGCCCGAGGCTTGGCCCCGGTGCTTCGCCACCCCTCGGTCCCGGGGCGAGGGTGGTGGATCGCTCCCTCGGGCATCACCACCCTCCCGCATCAGCCGTTTGGGCCGGGGAGGCGGGGGATGCCCCCTGCCCCGCCGGGTGGCCGGACCCCTCGGCGTCGTCCCTGCGAAGCCGTCCCTGGAGGCAAGCGGGGCGGCTGACAAGGGTAGGAGAGCGCGCGAGGCAAAAACTGGGCAGAAGCGGGAGGCAAGTCGGCGACTCCGTTTGTGGGGCTCAGACCTTGGGGTTAACTTGCGTGACTTTGGTGTATTTAGCCGTTTTTCCGGGGTGAGCGGTACCTTTCCTTACCGGAGCGGCAATCCAAGCTCCAGCTCTCCGTCAGTACCGCAAAGCTGGGGCCTGCTGCTTGCAAAGGGCACGTGAGAGGCTTGGGTCAGTGTGGAGACTGTTCAGTCTTGTTGCCAGGCTCGTGACCACCGTGGGGTCTTTCTGGCCCTACGAACCGCTGCTTAGAGCTGATGTGTGGGCAGGAGTGCCAGGGTGGGCAGAGCGAAGGCCAGGCAGAGCTTGCAAAGTTGTTGACAAGTGGGAGGTGACCGTGTCTCCTTGGTGTCCCCACCCCCATGGACTGGACCCCAGAGGATGGATGTGCCCCAAGCTGGCATGTTTCTCCCAAGGCTGGGGTTTTGGGTCGTTCAGCAGCCTGGCGGTTTCCACAGCTCTGCAGCCACTTGTGTGGTATGTGCCCGCTTGAGTAGCTTGAGAGGTGCAGGCACTCAAGAGCCACTGGTTGATAGCTCTGAAATAACGTCATCCATGGTGCCAGTTTTTTATGTGATAGGAGCATGTGCCATGTCTGCAGAACCAGACTGAGGCAACCTGTTAAAACTCTATACAATGGCTGTTCCGCAGAGGTGACTCTTGTCCCTATTGGCCTGGTTCAAACTGGTGGTGAATTAGATGTTTTGTGTCCATTACCAGTTTTAAGTGATCTTTCCCCCTCCTCTCCCCTGACTTTGGTTTTTGAACATGAATGTGGTGCCCAGAAGTCATGAAATATAAATCAGATGCCGTTGTCTGAGTAATTGTGACATTCAGCTTGCAAATCGATCTGTGTTCACAGTACTTTAATTGCAGTGGCTTTGACTACAACGAGTGAGACTTTGTTTTCTGGATGGCAAGGAAAAAGCTATGGTCTGATTGTTTTTTTTTGAACTGGCTTTCTAATCCTGGTTATTGCAATCCAATATGATCAATATGTATTGATCATGATGTGATCACAGTGTGAGTGATTGATGTGCTTTGTGCTTAGCTTTCTAAGGCAGAGTTTTTATGTCTCAACATCTGATTTTGAGTTTGTTTACTCAGCCCTTCCTCACCACAGTACAGTCAGTAATCAGGAATGCTCTTGCTTCTGTTTCTTTTTCCCCTCCCCTTTCTGTTCCCTGCTCCTCAGAATGAATGAAATGAACTTGAGTCCTGTAGGGATGGACCAGCTGACCTCATCCGCTGTGAGCAATGCCCTGCCGGTCTCAGGGAGTCACTTGGGATTGGCAGCGTCACCCACTCACAACGCCATACCAGCATCAGGTAATGGGGAGAGCTCCCACAAAGGGTATTGCAGCTCACGCTCTGTGTTTTACTATCGCAGGAATGTTTGTAACTGGGTAGCAGTGCTTCTTCTGATAGCAAGTCATGTTTTTAGCAGATAATGAGGTGATGTAGAATTGGGGAAGGGTAGACCATAAACCATTGCTTATGGGGGCAAAGCAAAAGGGATGTGTACTTACCAGGTTTATGCCTTAACGGGAGTCACATTTTGTTCTAATGGGGTGGTTTGCACTGTGGTGGGAGGGTGGTAGGAGAATCCTTTGAAATACTGACTGTAGCTGCAAATCTGTCTCCATCTATGTCCATCTTCACTCAAAAAAAGTAAAGCAAAACTGTTTTCCTAGCTCTTTTTTTTCAGGGGGCTACACAGACAAAAGTCCATTACAATTGTAAAGTAGAAGCAGGCCCTACGTGTAATGTAGCCAAAAAAGATTTAGCCACATTCAGGCATGCCTCTCAGTGCTGTGATAACTGTGATCCTTTCTTTGAAGCTTGCCACCTTACTTTGACAGTATCATACTGTACTTCCATAGGGAGCTCCTGAGGAATTAGTAACTTCTTTGTTAGCTTGTGTGTTCATAAGCTCAAGTAGTTCCATTGAAGTTAAATGGGCATTTTCTTTTGCAGGCTTGCCTGTTGCAATTCCAAACTTGGGCCCCTCCTTGAGTTCCTTGCCCTCTGCTCTGTCTCTGATGCTCCCAATGGGTATTGGGGATCGAGGAGTGATGTGTGGTATACCAGAGAGAAACTACACCCTACCTCCGCCACCATACCCTCACCTGGAGAGCAGCTATTTCAGACACATTCTACCTGGTAAGTGGTCTGGTGCTGATGGATGGGAACAGAGAGAGAAATTGTTCTAAGAGCCACCTGTTTCTGCCCTGAAGCAGGCAAGACTGACTCTTTTGCAGCGCTGTAAATTCCTGGAGTTTGTCTGGAGTCTATTGTGTTTTTTACACACCTTTATTTTCAGGTCTCTGTTTCTGTGTATGTATATGAAAAGAATTGCAGGGTATTTTCTGCTTAAACCAAACCTCTAGTCACTCCTCCTGTTGCTTTGTTTTTAAGGTTAACAGAAAACAAAGCATGCCGGGTTTCTGTCTCAAATCACTTTAGTTCGAAAACTGCTGCTTTTTTTTTCTCCTGTAGTCTGAAGCAGTACTTGATATGTGTGTGATGGTAGGTTACAGTAGTTCAAGGCTCAAAAAGAGCAAACCATCAGCTGAGGAGTTTGGGCTCTTTCCCACCTCTTTAGCCCATGGCATAGGTTTTCTTCATTTTTGTTCAAGGTTGGTTTCCGAAGTTACATACTGATTTCTATCTTGATTCCTCTCTCTCGTGTGTTTTAGGGTATAAATGTAGAATTTTACATGTTAGTATATGAAGACACAGAAATTCGAGCTTTAAATGTAGTCCTTGTTTTGTTTTGTCGCTAAGATTGACAGGGTGGAAGGGGGTAGATAAACTTCTTCAAGGTCACACAGTGAGTGTTGTTGGTTCAGCCTAGGTTAGGGAAAGAAATATAGCAGCCCAGATCTTGTCAACTATCTGATGACTAGTGGCTGAACTTGCCAGCTGCTCAGGAGTAACCTTTCCTATTGCATTACATGCCTGTCCATTTTGTGGGCAAAAAGTAGAGGAGGAGACAGCGCATTTGAGGACCGAAGGTATTTGCCATTCTTCTGAGCTGGAATAATTTATTCAGAAATGTACTTTTTCTTTCTAGGCTGCTTGATGTTTAGCCTAATGTTTCATAGGACTCTTCTGTCAGTCATCTTACTGCCTTCAAGGATCCTCCTTGTTCAAGCCACAGGGCAGCATAGCATGCAGAAATATTTGATGCAGCTTAGCCATTTTTAATGGGATTATGCTTCAGAAAGAGTATCCATGCTTGCATGCTTGTAATAACGGACATGTTTGAATGGAAAACTTTTACAGAACAAATGGCTTATAGGGTTCAAGGCCGAAAAGAAGCATGCTGACTCAGATCTTTCAGAATCTGCAAAAATCTGTCTCTGCTGGAAGTACTGTTTACTTGAATGTGCTGATGTATTTCCTCTAAAGATTTTTTTTTAGCTTTGTCCAACAAGAGAAGTTGGTAGTATGTAAATACAGTTTAATATTTCTTTGCATCTTAAGTTCCAAGGTTGTTTGACATTGAGGATCTTTCCAGAACTGTCAGAAAAGATGTTAGTGTTTCTGATTTAAATTTAACTGGGCTATTGTTTTAGGAGAAACAAGATACTTTTCATCTAAGGAAAGAGAGCAGATGACTCACGATACCTTTGAGAGACCTTATCTTGGTCCTTCAGAATTGCAGCTGATGATCTCTGAGATGGACAGTTGTGTCACTTAGCCTTAGAGGAAGGAAGTAGTCATTGTTAAAACTAAAATACCGAAGCAAAAAGGGTGTATCCTGGAGAACTGTTTCTGCTTCTCCTAGCAAAGATGAACGAGGGATTATCAAATGTTAGGTTCCACTAGCAGTCCTTCATCCTTTGTGAGCTATTTCTTGAGAATGAAACATTATGTCTAAAATGCGAAGAACCTCTTTCTGATTCAGTCTCTGTACTGAGGAGCCTAGGTTAGATGCTGCCAGAAACTTGGCTGTTCAGAGTTTGACAAATAACTGGCGATTTGCTTTGTTGGATAGAAGCTCTGCATTTGTTGTCAAATGATACTTTGACAAGAGTGCTGGGTTGGCATATGTTTGTGAGCCATGTTTTAGAATTAGTGGTTTTTAATTGGGCATAATGTAAAGAGCATGTCTTCAGGGATCTAGGTCTTAATGTACTATGCCACGATGATCGGGTATTTTTGTTCAAGATTTGAAAACTGATGTCATCTCACTCTCTTCTCTTTCCCCCTCTCATTCTATCAGGTATCTTATCTTACTTGGCTGACAGACCGCCACCTCAGTACATCCATCCCAACACTATAAATGTTGATAGCAATCCCGCATTGTCAGTCTCCAGCAATCCCTCGGCCCTAGATCCCTACCAGCCCAGTGGAACCGTGGGGCTGGAGCCAGGGATTGTCTCCATGGACGCCCGCACAGTGAACACGCATGGTGCTCAAAATCTGCATCCTAGTGATGGCCACGAGGTTGCGCTGGATACTACAATCACTATGGAGAGCGTTTCGAGGGTAACCAGCCCCATCTCTACAGATGGGATGACAGAGGAGCTTACGATGGATGACGTAGCCGGGGATCATTCGCAGATCCCGAATGGCTCCCGGAGCCACGAACCTTTAGCCGTAGACACGGTGGGGAGTAACTTGACATCGGACGCTGTGGGACATGGCGGTGTCATTCCCATTCACGGTAGCACTTTGGAACTCCCTGTCGTCATGGAGCCCGACCACATCGCCGGGCGGGTGACAGGAATATCGGACAGCACACTAAATGACTCCATTCATACTGTGGCCATGAGCACCAACTCTGTGAGCGTGGCGCTCTCTACCTCACACAACCTAGCTTCCCTGGACTCGGTAGCCTTGCATGAAGTGGGCCTCAGCCTCGAGCCAGTGGCAGTGTCTTCCATAAATCAGGAAGTAGCCATGGGGCCAAGTCACGTGGATGTGTCTGCAGACAATCTTGCCTTCGTACCATCCTCTCTGCAAATGGAAGACTCCAATTCGAACAAGGAGAATATGGCAACCTTGTTTACCATATGTGAGTGGGCATTTCCTACTTTCTTGGGGTAGGGTTTGTTACGTAGCTGTTGTCTGGTGGGATGACAGGACTCTTGTTGCTAGTCTTACAGATTTCTGGTGAAAGAAACTTAGTTATTTAACAAGTCCATGAAAGTTGGAACATCTGTAGTGGCAGATAAAACTCGCTGAAACAATGCTAGTTGGAAGTAAACATAATAGGATGTTTTAGCATTGTTCTCTTTGTATCCATCTCCCATGTTTCCTTGAGGTTGGCAGCTGAGTTCTTTATGAACCTCTTGCTTTTTGTGGATATGCTGATGTTATGCTTTGCAATGAGACTTTTGTTTTTTAAAGTCACATCACAAATGACTCTTCTTGCTCCATTAAAAAAAAATAAAAGCAACAAACACCACCACAAGCCATACATTTCATTGAGTGGGTATAGTTGTTGAGTATGACGTTATGTGATTTTGCAAAATTTTTATTAAAACGCAAACAGTCATCATGAAAATGTCCTCAAGAGGACCTGCTGGAAAAAAAGAGCAGAGAAGGAGGGAAGTTTTTAGTATTTCTAATTATTCTCATCAAAGGACTTCAGTCCAGAGGCTAGTTGGTCTCCTAGGAAGAGAGGAGCACTGGATGTTGCACTCTGTCAATCCTGTCATCATTCAGGGAGTGGTGTTTGAAAGCTATGAAGTTCTCATTTGCTGGGACAGAGATTTGAACTTCAACCTGCAGCACGTCTGGCTTCCCACCACTGAAGCGCATGGCCGGCTTTTATATTGCTGAGCGCTGCTCTTGTATGCAATCTGGCCCTACAACTGCCAGAGCCTTATGACAAGCTTTGCCTGCAGAAAATTTTTTAAGAAATGGAAAGGAATAGTGCCTTGCTTAGCAATGGGAGAGGTGCAGTTTAGTGCAAAGTGCCTAGTCAGACATTTGAATTGGAACTTTTATTCTGGGGGATAAAATATAACTTAAAATGAGATGAGTGTAGAACTATGATGAATTTACATCTCCTAGAGGAAGAGTTTTACAGTTGATGCACTCAGAAGTTCTTACAAGCATCTTTTGCATGTTGAACAAATAATGATGAAAATACTATGATATCCAACATGCTCGTGGTGAAATCACTTCTCCTATTCACCTAAGTGAGATTTGATGTGCCATCTTATTGTCACTATACTTAAAGTAGTCCTAAGCTGTTTCCCAGGTGATGTTCCTCGTTGGTAGGATGTCATAACGGCTATTGCATGCCTAGTGCTTTCATGTGATTTGCAAAAAAGGTCTTTGACTTGGGAAGGTTTAAATTTTAACTTTTTGTTGTTGTTTTTAAACTTCTGAAGAAAACATGAGTTTATGTCCAGACAGGTGAGAGCAAGGAGGAGGTGGTGTTTGAGCCTCTTGGTGGGTTCTCCTCACTGAGATGGCGGGAATCAGGGCCTTTTTCAGAAAACTTTTTACACTGGTCCTAAGTGGGAAGAAAAAAGTGCGCCTTTGCTACAGTCTTAAATGTTTGTGGAACTTTTTGTGATCATCTTTGCTTACAGTTCTGGGTACCCAAATCAGAGAAGTAATCACTGTGATTTCCCCCCCCCCCCCCCCCCCCATTATTTGGGAAGGACAGAAATGGAAAGGAAATGGTATATTTCGCTTCCTGTAGAATGTAGGGTTTTTTTTTCAGCTTCTTAAAAATGTATGAATCCCTAAACCTTTCCAGGTGGTAGTGTCACATGCCTAGAACTTGCTTTTCTTCCTCTTTGCCTCTCCTTGGGGTTAGTCCACAGACCCATAGTGGTGTGTGCTAGGCAATGCTTAAAAACAACTGTTCTAAATAGTGTTTCTTGTTACTCAGGTCTGGTTGTTGTCGTTGCTGTACTCCTACATGTCATCTGTGCACATGAAGCAATTCTTATATGGGCGCTACCTAATAATTTTCTAAGTACCTTCCTACCTGTAATTGTGTAGTTGCTTAAACTGTATTTTGTATGGGGTCAGATTCTGGTACCTTGGTGTATGAAAGGAGTGTCCCAAAAATCTCTTCAAACAAATAGTAATGGAGCTGCTGTTAATGCCTGCTGAAAACTGCTTCTACCTTTTATACTGGAGTTGGGCCATCAAGAGGCAAAGAAGGTCTTTGTGGAGATTCTGCTTAATTAGCTGAGCATCTTTCTTCAGAAGAAAAATGATTTATCAGGAGGGTGGTTGCTGAGTAGGTGTTGGTTGCTCCATTCATAGAAAATTAAAATGATGTAGTTTTTCTAGATGAGAGCATTTTATGCTGTACTTTTTCCTGAATTTATTAGACTGAAGACTTTCAGTGGTTTGATTTTCAGCAGTACTTGTGCTGAATGACAGATTGGGAAAGTGATGCTACTGATTCTTCTTGGGCTTTTGGTTTTGTTCCATTCAGTGGCATCCCTTAGAGGTGTACTGTATGAGTTTATTGCAGTAGGTCCTTCAAAAGCAGCAGTGAGGTCAGGTTTTTGCTGCCGTGAAGATTTGCACATTGTTTGAATTTAAATGGAGATAAGGGGATTTGTGGGTTCAAATTAGAAAAATTTTAGAAAGAAGACCTTACTGCTCCTTTGCATGAATATCCTTGAGGTTCTACATGCAAGCAAACTCTTGTGTTCCTAGTAAATTCCAAAAACGTAACCAGTTAGAAAGTGTTTGGTTTGGTATGGCTTGGATTTTTCTGCCAATAAATGTCGTTTCACTTGTGATCAGAGAGAAAATGGTTCTTCCATCATCAGCATTACTGCCAGCTCTGAGGACACTACCATCAGTTTTGCAGTAGATTTGATGAAGAATGGACTCTGTCCCATTGATAGGTTGCCCCTGTAGGGATAGTCTAGAGCCTAAACGATTGAGGAACATCAAGAAGGCAGGTGGAGATCCTCATATGTGATCTGAATTGGATAGGAACTGTACGTTGGTGCCAATCTGACTCTATCGTTCGTATTCTTCTGAGTAAAACCTAGGAAAGCGGATGAGTTAAACCACATAGAAGCAGCCTTTGCCAGGAGCTGAGCTGAAACATATTGGTAGGGAGCTGATTCCACCATGGGGGCTGTTGCATCTTTTTAATCTGTGTTGTCCCTTCCCCTCTCTGCAGGGTGCACACTGTGTGACAAGGCATATCCATCGGACTGCCCAGATCATGGGCCTGTCACCTTTGTCCCTGACACCCCGATAGAGAGCCGAGCCAGGCTTTCTCTCCCTAAGCAGCTTGTCCTCCGGCAATCTATCATGGGAGCTGAAGCGGGTAAGAATCAGATTACTATGTATTTCTATGCAGCAGTTTAAAATACACTCATTGCCTGAAATCAAAAACCGTAGGGAATTTAATGCGGGAAAAGAACACTGCAATAAAGAGGTGGTTCCCTCTTCTGTAATCACCCTGACTTACATTGTGCAAGAGCTTCTTGTCCTCTGGTTACTGCTTAGACTTCAGCTACACTCTAGGACTCTACTGCCACAGAGCGTTACTGAAACACTTGGTATGGTCAAGCACAAGCAAGGTATGGTGTTTAGTTTTTATTGTGTGCTAAACAGCCCAGGCACAGTTTTGATAAGGAAACGTTACAGCAATTGGAGTTTGGGGGAAGATAACAATTAGAAATAATGGAGGAGATTTCTGTCTGCTTGTTCATCAGCTTGGTTTGCTACCTGTGGGTCTTCTGGATACTCTCACTGGAGAACTGATCACGAATGCCTCTTTTCCTCCCCTCCCACCCCCATTTACATTTGGCATGTAGACTCTGACCTTGTCATTGGATGTGGACCTTTTTACTGTATTTCCCACCATTGTCACCTGGAAATCGAAGAGTACAGTGCAATACCTGAAGGATCTGAAGGCTAGAGAAGAATGTGATTATTGGCTTGCTTAGCAATGCTGCTTGTTGAGAGTAGATTACATCTGTTCTTTTCAAGCTGCACTAGTTTCCAGTTTATTCCTAAAAGTTATTCAGTGTATTCATGTAGACCTCTCTATATATAAATGTTTAATAATAAATAATATACACGCAGGAATCCCTCTGCCCATGACAGAAATACAGCTGCCTCTGGGGAGAAATGCAGAAGCTGCTTAACAATGCCCAGCAACAATTCTGGAAATGCCTGGGGATTAGGTAGGCGAAATGTAGTTACTGAAACTAGTATTTTCTGCTTCTGCAGAAAGTGCCATGAAAACTTTAATTGGTACAAGTGGCTAGGATCTTAGTTTTATAGCTTACTAAAAAGTAAATTACTTGCTTTTGACAAACAAAATAAATATTTGTAATTAAAACAAAGCGGCTCCCAATAGCGTCATGTGGTGGTGGTGGTTCTTGTCTCTGCCTTAGGTGTGTTTTACATGTGAAGTAGAAGCTTTGATGATCTTTTGCCTAGATATTACCCCTGGAGCATTATCTCATAAACCTCCCACCTCTTTGTTATGCATGATTAGTTGTTAAAATAAATGATTTCTGCAGATTTTGGTCTTCTACTGATAGGTGTGTGGACACGAGAAACCATTCCTGTAAGGACTTGTTTTGGACCTTTGATTGGGCAGCAGAGCCATTCTCTGGAGGTGGCTGACTGGACAGACAAAGCAGCTAGTCACATCTGGAAGGTCAGTGGATGTTATGGCTCACGGAGTCTGCAGGCATGCCTTTATCTGGTGAAAGCCACTGCATGACACAGCAGCTTTAACGTTATCATCCTTGCCAAAAATCAAAATTAATGCAGTTTGATTGTCTAATAGTTAATATCAGCGTAGCAGAGCTGTATACCATGTAATATGCTGGTAATCAATCCTGAATTACAATGAACTTCTTTAATGCCTTTTCTTCTAAAGGGCTCTGTGTGGTTTCCTGTATTTGTGTGGAGTTGCAGCAGAGATTTTATATGAATTACTAGGCAGCACTTGTTTTTTTGGTATCATTGTTTATTGAACGTTCTCCCAGGTGATGAATGATTTGTTTTAGGAAAGCTGCTTTAAAGCTTTCTTTTTCACATCATTTCATGTTCAGAAAGTAAAATTGATCTCTATAAATAAAACATGTACTGTTTGCCCAGATATTATGATTCACAAGAGTTGATTTGTAAGAAAAGCAGCCAAATGCATTTCTGCTGGGAACTAAAGGTGGTGTGTGGGAAAGATGCTGATAAACAGTTTTTCTAGCCTCCTGGGTAGCAGAGAGGTCAAGATTCCTGTGTGAAGGGGAAGGTAAGGAGTAAGAACAGGGCCGTGGTCTTGGCAATGGCAATGGAGGCCTCCTGGCTTCTTCTAGATAAATACATCCTCTGTTAAAGAAAGAAGCTGGCTTTCACTGCATTTGTTGCTGTGTTTTGTCCTAAGATTGTATTTGTTTTTCCTGGTAGATCTATCACAATGGCGTCCTGGAGTTCTGCGTCATTACAACTGATGAAAATGAATGTAACTGGATGATGTTTGTACGCAAAGCCAGGTGAGAACCACCTGTACTGTGCTAAGTAGCTTGGAGTCTGAGCTGCAGGCTCGTAGGAGGCTGTGCTGGAGGATGTGCCCTGCTGCACTGACTGCCCAGATGGGTAATGAGCTCGGGACTGAGGGACCTTCAGGAGTTACCTAGGCATCTTGGACTGGTGGGGAGAATGAAACAGAGCACCCAGTGGAGTATGTTACAGAGAAACCAGTATGCATGCTGTAGTAAAACAGCCCCAAACCTGCCCACATACTTTGTTTCCCTTGTTCTAAAGCTTTAAACCAGGTTCTTTTTGTGTTAGCTTACTGTGTATTAGTTTGTTATTGCCTTCCCTCTGTCCCATTCTTTTTGGATGCATCTGTGAAGATGACATTGATTGTCTTTTTGATTTTAATACTTTATTAGCAAAGTGTCCCTGGGTTCTTTTGGCCAAGTTCCAAGCTCTTACAGCTCACAAGAGCTGTCCTTTTCAGTCCTTCTGGAGCCTGTGATGAAAACTGTCCAGACTGGCTTCAGTATTGCTCCATACATGGTCCACTGAGAAGGCTGAACCTTTCCTATTGCTCTGTGACACAAAGTAGGTTTCCCCTGCAATTAATTTCATAGTTCCCGTATGCAGGAGTCAAGAAGTTAGTGCTTGATCTCCCACTGCAGTGGGGCAGAGCTTTTGCTGGTTTCAGATACTGGGAACAAACATATGCAAGATACAGCTTCAGAAGATGAATTATCTCGTCTTGGAAATGCTTTTCAAGAGTTATTTTTGAAGATAATTTTGCTTTAAGACTTTACTGATATTTATTTCTCCCTCATGTGTTCTCTATTTCTTAAGGGGGTTAATATGAAAAATATATATATTTTTGTAGTTTCGTAAGAGATAATAAACTCTCTTCTCTCAGCCCACTCCAATGTCTATTAATAATTTTCTCAGCAAGATATTGCAGTGGTGTGAAGAATGTATCATTTGGTGGAGCAGATTGGCTCTCAAGGTCCAGTTTTCCTTTCCTTTTCCTTTTCCTTTTCCTTTTCCTTTTCCTTTTCCTTTTCCTTTTCCTTTTCCTTTTTCCTTTTCCTTTTTCCTTTTCCTTTTTCCTTTTCCTTTTTCCTTTTCCTTTTTCCTTTTCCTTTTCCTTTTCCTTTTCCTTTTCCTTTTCCTTTTCCTTTTCCTTTTCCTTTTCCTTTTCCTTTTCCTTTTCCTTTTCCTTTTCCTTTTCCTTTTCCTTTTCCTTTTCCTTTTCCTTTTCCTTTTCCTTTTCCTTTTCCTTTTCCTTTTCCTTTTCCTTTTCCTTTCATAAAGGACAGAAGTGACAGACATGAAAGTTTTTATAATGTGCTGACAAGCATTGAGGTTCTCTCGTTACCTATTTATAGGAATTTCCTTCTTTTTTTTTTTTTTCCTCTCTCAAAAAGTCATTATTTCTGGAGGGCTTTTTTTTCATAACTCTCGTTATTGCTATAGGAACCGGGAAGAGCAGAATCTGGTAGCTTATCCACATGATGGAAAAATTTACTTTTGCACCTCTCGGGACATCCCGCCTGAACACGAGCTTCTCTTTTATTACAGTCGGGACTATGCACGACAGCTTGGTAAGTAAGCGCTCATCTTTGTTGGCTTTGCAGACAGTACTCAGCTTGAATTCTCTTTTAGTGCAGTCTCTGGGCACGGTGACATGGGAGGGCATTATGTTCCTTCTCAGTTCCTAGTGGTGCATGCCATGGTTTCCTTTTACATTTCATGACTACAGGAGTACCATCGCAGAAAAGAAACATTTCACTATCTAATTCCACTGATCAGGAGTAAGAGATCGCAGTTTCAAAGAAAAAGGGTTGGTTTTCTTCTGTTCACCCATCTGGTGCTGAGAGTTTTGCTAGCTGAAGATGTTCCTATCCTCCCCCACCTTTCTTTGTGATAATTTAGGTTTGTTGGAGTTGTGCTCAAAACCATTCCAAAGCTTGGCCCCCAAAACATTTGAAATGGCCTACAGAAAAGAGCTGAAAAGCAAGCACTGGAGCTGAAAGGAACGGAGGGGAAAACCTCTGCAGCTGGCTTTGCTACCACAGACAAAGCGTTTTTCCACATGGATCATGCTCGCGCTCTGTTAGGCCTTGCTGTGCCTCATTAAACGTGATGCTTTTGTGCCCAAAGGTGTCCCTGAACATCCGGACGTGCACATCTGCCACTGTGGAAAGGAATGCGCTTCCTACGCGGACTTCAAGGCCCACCTGAGCAGCCATATTCACAACCACCTCCCCAGTCAGGGGCACAGCAGCAGCCATGGGCCAGGCCACGGCAAGGAGAGGAAGTGGAAGTGCTCCATGTGCCCCCAGGCTTTCATCTCGCCTTCCAAGCTCCACGTCCACTTCATGGGGCACATGGGCATGAAGCCGCACAAGTGCGATTTCTGTAGCAAAGCTTTCAGTGATCCTAGCAACTTACGGACACACCTCAAGATACACACAGGTAAGGGCTGGGGACTTTATAGAGATGCCTGTGCTAGTAAAACATTGGGGCAGGACCTGTTCTCTCTGATCCCTTGGCCAGTTGGCAGGGCATAGCTTGTGTCCATAAATCTAAGCTCTTAGAAACACAGAATCGTAGAATGTTTTGGGTTGGAAGGGACCTTTAAAAATCATCTAGTCCCATCCCCCTGCCATGGGCAGGGACATCTTTCAGGTCACTCAAAGCCCCATCCAACCTGACCTTGAACACTTCCAATGGTGGGGCATCCACAACTTCTCTGGGCATCCTGTTCCAGTGCCTCACCATCCTCATTGTAAAAACATTTCTTCTTTATGTCCAATCTAAATCTATCCTCTTTCAGTTTAAAACTGTTGCCCCTTGTCCTGTCACTACAGGCCTTGGTAAAAAGTCTCTCTCCGTCTTTCTTATAAGCCCCCTTTAAATACTTGAAAGGCTGCAATAAGGTCTCCCCAGAGCCTCCTCTTCTCCAGGCTGAACAACCCCAACTCTCTCAGCCTTGCCTCAAAGGAGAGGTGTCCCAGCCCTCTGATCGTTTTTGTGGCCCTCCTCTGGACCCACTCCAACAGGTCCATGTCCTTCCTGTGCTGAGGGCGCCAGAGCTGGACACAGGGCTCCAGGTGGGGTCTCACCAGAGCAGAGCAGAGGGGGAGAATCGCCTCCCTCGACCTGCCTTTCTAAGAATGGCAGCATCCTGACCATCTATAGGAATGATCTCCAGTCCATACTGACCCCAGCTAATGCCTGGGCACTGCCTGAGAGAGCGCTGGTTGGCATGGGACAGGACCGCGCTGGGTTCAGTGGTATGGGTGCTTATAGAACAGTATGTAGACCCGTGTTCTGTCTGGTTGTGCCATGTCTAAAAGCATTTGATGAGTTGAAGTTGATTACAGTGGGGAAGAAGTGTTGGCCTTCGCATGGGAGACAGAAACCCTTTGTTCCCACACAGCAGATCCAGTGCTGGCAGCTACAATAAAACAAAGGTTCCCTTCTGCTCATGAGAAAAAGCCAGCTGAGTTGGAGAGCTTGTAATGTGGACAGTTGTCCACTTAAATATGGAGCCGAGATCTTTCTCCTCTTTTTCCTACTTGAATTGTTTTTCATCTTAAGGAAATGGCACAAGACTGAAGTTGCTGACAGTGGGGTCAGACTGATGTGGATAAGGCTCAGCTCTGTCACTTCTCAGAACTGAGGTCTGAATATGCTGTTGACTTCTGTAGGCATTTGGGTGTCACTAGAGGCTTTGGGGATAAATGGAGAATTGCCAGCAGATCAGTGAATGAGAGCTAAAAGAGGAAAACAAAATAGTGGTGAAAAGTAAGTTTTTCAGCTGTGTGAGAAGAGTGGAAATAGGAAAAGGCATGGATTTAACACAGAGCGAGGACAGGGGAGAGGGTGAAGGTCAAGTACAGGCCAGCAATAGTGTGGATATTTTTGCTGCTTTTTTTTTTTTTCAGTAAGGTTGAAATAGCTATTGGGAATCACTTAATGCAAATCACAAAGCTGGAAAGGGACTACAGCTAGGAGTTCAGTGCGCGTGAGCCAAGTATAGGAAGCTGTGGGCCCAGTAGTGAGGAGTTTTAATAAACTGGTCAAGTACAAATGTGGTATGCACGACTACAGAATACTCAGTGGGACAGGGTTTCAAGTGGTATTCAAACTTAGTCTGAAGTCAGTGGCAGGCAGGGGTTTTGAACTATTTCTGACAAAGAATAATGGAAGAACTACAGATAAGTGGAAAAATGGGGTAGAACATAGAAGTTATCAAAGAGCCAGTGAGCTTTGTACCTGTGTGTTTGTTAGATAAGAGAACTTGTTTTTCTAGACAAAGGCAACGCAGTGCATCAAATATGGTTGGGCTCCAGTAAGGCATCAGATACAGTTCCTGTGGGAAATTAGTGGGGATGGGGATGTACTAATGTACAGTAACTAGATGGCAACCATGGTTACTATTAAAAAGGAGGCTACCATTATTTTTACTCAAGAATTCATCTTGGATAAGCCTAGTCTTGTTAAGTGTTTGCCTGAATCTCTTTGCTGGAAAATTTACAAGTCTACTGGTGATGTTTTGATATGCAGAACAGGGAGGTACAGTTGGTGTAGACAAGAAGCAGAAAGTCTGTCTTACAGGAAAGGCTGACTGACCACAAGCATGGGAGGAAGAGGAATGAGTGGTGTTTAGAAGGACAAAGTGCAGAACCGTGCATCACATGAAGGGCTCAGTGGTTCGAAAACATAGCATGAAGTGGGTTTTTTGGCTTGGGGGCATGGGGTGGGGAATGAAAAGCTTTGGGAATGATGTCGTGAAGTCAGATGCCTGTTTTTTGCATAGCTAAAGCTAGACTAAC
Source organism: Nipponia nippon (assembly GCF_047370975.1). Taxonomy (NCBI): domain Eukaryota; kingdom Metazoa; phylum Chordata; class Aves; order Pelecaniformes; family Threskiornithidae; genus Nipponia; species Nipponia nippon. The sequence continues at coordinate 60,416,520 of NW_028262347.1, forward strand.
TAGGTAGGCCTTTATGCCGAGTTTGAAGGGACTGGAGTAGAAAACGAGTCCTGTTCACAAAGAATCTGCCTTTCTTCAGGGTAAAATTTTATTTTTCAGAAGTGGTCAGGCTTGTTTGCTTACTGTATTTCTTGGGACGCTGACTGTCAATTTGTGGGTGTACGTATGTGATCCTAGGTCAGAAGAATTATCGCTGTACCCTCTGCGACAAATCGTTCACCCAGAAGGCTCACCTGGAATCGCACATGGTCATCCACACGGGGGAGAAGAATCTGAAGTGCGATTACTGCGAAAAGCTGTTCATGCGGAGGCAGGACCTCAAGCAGCATGTACTCACTCACACGCAGTAAGTGATCTCGCAGGATGCGTTGCACTGGCCAGTGCAATAAATAACGAAGCTCAACAGCCCAAGAGAGAATCTCTAGTTTGCAAGTAGTTGGGCCTAGGGAATACAGGTTCATCCTCTAAAATGACAGAGAAGTCAGTCTGGACAAATTCCTTGTTACTGGCTGAAGTTGTCCTCTTCTAGTGTTTGCAATATTTTAATGACACAGTGAATTCCAGGTGTGCACCTTGTCTTGTGAAATGGCTGAGAACTGTTTCCACATCCCAAAGTGACCGTGAAAAATCCTAAACTCCTCAGTGTGCCTTTCGCCGAGTAGCTTGCTAGTGAAGTCTCCCTCTCTGCTTGCCCCAGGGGCGGGGTGCAGCCACTCCCAGCTCTCACCTCCCCCCAGGTCTCATTCCTGCAGTTGGTCTCCTGCTCCTCCTGCAGGGAGCTGCCCACCCCCAGGTCCTCCTCCGGTTATCCGACCCGTGTCTCTCCCAGCCCCTCAGCTCGCTGCAAGGCCAGATCTTTCCTTTTGCTGCGAGAATCTCTCCATCCTGTTCAGTTACTCCCAATCCAAGGTCCTTCCTTAAAGGCTGCTTGCCCAAAGCTAGTCCCTCCGCTTATTTAATTTTCAGCATCTGGTTCTTGTACTCACTTGGAATCGATGGCCGCTTCTGTCATGCTGTCTAGGAGACAGCATAGCGGAACTAGCATGAGCGAGAGAGAGGCAGACAGACAGACTTGCTTTCCTGCTCGTTCTTACAGCCAGAGCCAGGAGCACTACTGCTGGGAGGTGTTTTGCACAGTTATCTGCAGAATTTGACTGTTGCAGTCTGGTAAGCCTCTGCTTAGCATTTACAGACTGAGGATTATTAACACTCAGCAGCTTTGTTTTTCTTTTTTGTTCTTTTTTTTTTCCTCCCATTTATGCAGGGTGGGAAGCAGGGAGATTAACCTTTCCACCAGGGCAACATCTCTGCCCCTGCCAAAACATGGAGTTTAACCACAGTTCGGTCTTCCTCAAAAAAAAAAAAAACCAAACAACCCTTGTAGAGTTCTTTCGTTAATTTATCATCAGGAAAGAAAAACAGTTGGTTGCAAGCTAGCCGTTAATCCAAAAAGCCTGACTTTTGCCAGTAATGTTGGGGGGGAGCAGAGAAGAGGGGCTTTGCGTACGTACCGTGTGAGAAAACTGAGCAGTATTTACACTGTAGTGCTGTTACTTCTGATCCACTTCTCCTTCACCCACATTGAAAGATTTAGGAGTAAGACTGACCCTTTCACCCTTCCTGTCACCACCACCCCACCATTTAATAAAGTATCAGCCGCCTTGCGGCAGGAGCAAACTGTAACCTTCTCGTGTCTTGCAGAGAACGGCAGATCAAGTGCCCCAAGTGTGACAAGCTGTTTCTGAGGACAAATCACCTGAAGAAGCATCTCAATTCACATGAAGGAAAGAGGGACTATGTCTGTGAAAAATGCTCCAAGGCTTATCTAACCAAATATCACCTCACTCGCCACTTAAAAATATGTAAAGGCCCCACATCCAGCCTGTCAGCCCCAGAGGAGGAAGAGGAGGAGGATTCAGAGGAGGAATTAATAGACTCTATGAGGACTGAAGACTGTAGGATTAACAATGGAGTCTATTCAACAGGTGATGCCCTCTCTGGACACAAATGAAGAGAAGAGAGAGAGAAATTTTCTTAGATGTTAAAATGGGGGAAGGAAAAAAAACCTCTTCCTTGTTTCCCCCGTCAGCAGCGTATGTCAAATGAGGAGTTTTCCTTCTGTTTTGGTCTCCGCACTACCACCGCTTAATAAACTCTGTAGCCAAAACACCGAATAAGAATGGATCATGCACGTACAAGTGAACAGTTGCTAAGAAGGAAATATGAGGCAAGATTTTTTCACGCTCACTGTGCGTACTTCTTTTCCAAATCACTCAGATTAATCCATCCAGCGCGGGGATACATGACACACCTTGCATAGCCCTTTGAGTTAAGAGCCACAAACCAGAAATGTAGTCAAGTGATTGCCGTGACCTGTAAGCCAACTGTCCTTAACTGCCAAAGCCGTGACAATAAGAAAAGCAAACAAAAAAATGGTGGTGGCAGTCGATGCATTTTTCTTTTTAATACTTTTTAATTGAAGGATGTAGTTTGGCACAGAGCAAAGACTGTCAATGCTCAGGTTTCCTTCTAAAATTAAAATTAAAAAAAAAGCTTTTGTTTAAAAAAAAAAAAAGACAGTGAAATGAGCATTTGCAGACAAAGCAATTACCCCACTACGGGAAATCAAAAATGGGCTTTTGGAGAACGGTTGTTGCCTCTTCTCACTCTAGTTCACTAGAACATGTAAGCAGGTGAAGAGGTGAAGACTGTATAGACTCAGTAAGGAAGAGGCTTACAGCTGATCAGACAGTGTTTACAGTATCTATTACTTCTTGTGCTGTAGACCTTTTGCCACCTAGAGTGATGGGAGGGTTTGCTGCTAATACTATTTATGGAATCAAGATGTATTTCATTCTGTTGTTTTCTTTTAAAAAAAATTAAAAATGTGGCTCTTTTCTAATGTTCTTTTTTAATATTCACACATTCTGGAAAAAAAAAAAAAAGTTTCCTATTTCTGATACCGATGCCAAGAGAAATAACACCACTTTTTCATCATCTGCCTCTCCCAAGCTTTCCTGGGATGAGGTATGGGTAGGAGCACCTCCACGAACAGGCGCAGCTAAGAACTTGTCTTTAAACATTGTAGACTTGCTGTGTAGCGCCTCTGGCTGCGCTGAAAAAGAAGAGTAAGCTGAGCTCTGTTCTCTGACGAGGTAGCTGGAGGGTCACTTGTTAAAGAGGCTCCAGTTCTTGCCCCAGATGGCCCAAGTTCAGCTGTACCGCTCCCTGGATGTTGCATTTCTGAGAGAGGTTCTTCAAACCTGAAAACACACAATGCCTGCCCTCCGAGACCAGTATGTGAATAAAAAGCTCCAGAAAGACAGGATGAGGGATTTTGTTTAGTCAAGGGAAAGATGCGTTGCTTCCAGTAACACAATTTCTTCCTAAAACAAAAAGCAACTTCTGGAGCTACAGTGCCAATTAATACCAGAGGTAGAGATAACAGAAATTACTACCCTCAAAGAGCTTAACACAAAGCATTTATTTCAAATTAAAGCCCTGAAAATCTTGCAGCTTTTCAGTGGCAAGCACTTGGACAGGCAGTTCTGTCCCTTTCACCTTCTTAAGCTTCACAAAAGCAGTTGTTCGTTTGTTGTCCACACCGTGTTCACTATTGCTTGGCAGAGAAGGGGTTGAGGCAGGAATCCCAACACGTCCAAAATTTTCTTGGTTCCTGCAGAGCCACGCTAAACACTTGTCACCAGACTCGAAACAGCTAAATTGGATTTAGAAGCAGCCGCTTAACTTCAAGGGATGGGAAGGAAACCTGCAGCCCTGCCTCTTCCCCATGTGCAGCTTGTACTGATAGAATTTATCTGCTTTACCTCACCAGAAGGAGTTACAGTGAGCTGGGGTGGAAAGCTGTGGTAAGATCTTGTCAGCTACACGCGCTGACACGTACAGCTGCTTTGATACCAGTTGCCTTAATACCCAGGGCATTTTTGCAGCAGCAGCAGACCTTCCAGCACGTGGAGAGGGAAGCACTTCACAGGAGGACAAGAGTAACTTCTGGCCTGGGGTAAGGCACTCGGGTGTTCATTTTAAACGTGAGGAAATTGAGTCACATTGGTTTAAGTCAGTGGTTAGGCTGATGATACTCAGAATGTTCCTCTCTGCCTTCAGGTTCCAGGCAGCAATGCCTGGGAGGAGTGAAGAACACGAGTACGTAACGTGGACAGCTCTCACCAGTGACCAGCTGAGATCCCTAGCCTCGCTTTGTGTCCCGACAGCCTCTCATCCTCTCCCGAGTAGTAGCTCCTTATTTCAGTTCAAATTCTCTTTACCTTTGGAGCTTGAAGAAAAACCCAATACAAAGGCAACATCCATAAGCTCCAGTGCTGTGGAACCAGGAAAAAGAAACCCTTGATCTGATGGGATACAGCTGGGATATTTGTGGTTTGATATTGGTGATCTGAGGAGTTACAGATGTATTTCAAGATTCTACTCAGGGACTCCAACTTACTGCCCAAGAAATACTCTTAAGACTTAAAAAAGTTACACAGAAGAACTTTTAAAATCTGTGTTAGAAATCTGTAAATCTAGCCCTAAATTAAGGATAAATTATCTATTTACACTTGTCATTTCATTCAGCTTTTGTTTATTTATTACACAACTGTTGTCTGAAGTATTTTTTCCTTATGCCTTTAGAAGAGATTTACCTTCTTTCTTTGCAGTATTCAGCAAACTTCTGGTAGGAGCAGGATGCTTTTCTAGTGACTATTTCATTTTATATATCAACTTTGCACATAGTAGCCCCTGTTTCAGGGATGATAATCTCAGGCAAAAGTAAGTGACTTTTAATCTTTCAAAGCCAGTAATAAAGGCAGGAACTTCGAACTGCTCACTTAGAGCTTAACCACATCACCGTGTTTCTTTGTCTGAGATGAAGCAGCCTGCAGATTGCAAGACACTAGAGTCATTTCTATGAACTCTCACCAAACAGGAGGATTTGTAGAACGCACATGGTCGCAGTCCCATTAATTGCTTTGATTTTGTGATGTTTGGTCCATCATGATTCCATTGCTGTCTCCGAATCGTTGCTGCTACTGCCGGCCGTGGAGCTGCCAGCCACGGAACTGGCACTAGCCAGAACAAGTCTCTCTCTGTTTCCAAAAACTTCATTCACTGCAACAAAGAGAGGGGATTGCTTACATGTTATCGTTCCAGAGACAAGAGTGGTACAGCAGGTACAGCATGGCGAACATCACGGAATGGGAATCCTCCTGACCTGGTGCAGTTTTAAAGCCTTACCCCGAGTAGGGAGTTGAAGTTTACACGTCAGAACAACCTCCCACATACGATACTTAAATTACTAGTCCTGTTATTTCTCCTCCAGAGCATCTCTAGAGGTTTCCCTGTGCATAACTGCTGTACCTAAGTACTGTGAAATGGATGAGTTTTGTAGAGCAAAACATTACGTTTAAATAATTTATGTCTGGTTTTAGTCTCTCTGGTTTCCACCAAGCTCTGAAAAGCCTTCTGCAAAAATTCAGGCCGTTTAGTTACATGTAGCTACGACAACTGATCAAAACCAGTCCTCACTTATATTCGTATAGGTACTCAAGAATGTAATACTTGATTACACCAGGAACATTAAGAAAAAAGTAAAACATAGGTATTTTAAGAAATCAGGTATTATACTTCAGCTACAAGAAAATAAATCATGTGGCAAACAGTTCTCCAAGTTAGAAAAAAATGCACATTTTTTGAAGCTGAAAACATAAACACATAGGCAGTCTTGGGGTATTTAAAAATATTAACCTACGGTTTCTCTCAAAGCCACAATACATTACCGAATATACGAATACACCCTGGGGGCAAGAGGAGAGCCACAAGATTCAAAGAAATGAGAATGTTACCTGCAGAAATCTTGCTTATATCCCAAACACGCAGCCCTTGTCGCTCTCCTCCAAAGGCAAAAACAAACGGGAAGTCAGGGCAGCAAGCTGCACAGAAGAGAACACCCTGGGAGGGAGGCAGAAAGAGGAGGATTTTTTTTTTTTTTTTTAAATACCATTCTAAAATGAATTTGTCATCTGAAAATACTTTCACCAAGCAAGTTTTGACAATGTAAGCTCTGTAAGTTTCCTGACACTTGCTTTGTAAAGACACAGAATTAAAGTCAAGAGCTGCTAATTACAAACAAAGAAATGAATATTACTCTACCATTTTCATATTCCTGGAATGGATTAAACTTGGTCTTTCTCCCAGGATATCCCAAATTTTCACATATTTGTCAGCAGATGATGTCACAAGGCACCCTTTGATCTGACTGCTTAGTTGTAGCCCTGGAAGATGAAGAGTGCAGCAGTGTGAGAGCACCAGGTAACCACTGTTTCACAGAGATGAGGATACATTTTGAAGTGAAGTCATGAGAGCAAACTTAATATTCTCCTCACACTAAACTCTGTTCCCGCACAAAGGAGCAAAAAGTTAATAATTAAGTTTCATGCTGCCACTGCTCCCTGTAGTGAGAGCAAACTGACTTCAGGTAGGCCTGGTTCGTTTCTCAGTCCAACAACAGGGCAAAGGTGCTATTGTTCTGCTTCTTACTTCGCACAACCTGGCTTCCTCAGGTAGTTTTCTTCATTCATTTGCCAAGGACCGTCTCTTTTGCTATCCAAGACGATCTCATTTTAGACTCCTCATCAAGTGCTTCAAGTCGCTATTTAGAAGCTCCTACACTGATCAAATAATTAAAGTAGCCTCAAGGAGGCAGCGTGAAAACCTTCCCATGTGCCATACCTAAACCATCTCCAGACTGAATGTCAGTATAAAATAATTATGGCTAGAGGAGGTAAAAATGATCATGGACCAGATTGCATGGTTTTTGTTCTTCCTCACCCAAAAAACCACAGGGAGTGTGGCCCAAGTGAACAGATCTGTTTTGACACGCTTATTCATGATATTCACTGAGAAAAATTCACTGTTGTTAAAATACTTTGCTTACAATGGCTCCTCAGCAGAGATCTGTTTCATGCGCCAGCTACCCATGATTAATACGCACAACTCTTATCTGCTAAGCAAGGAACCACCACCACCCCACTCCTATCGGTTTAAGACATCTTCCAGCCGTGCCTCGCCACTGGGGACAAACACAACACACGCACAATTTACCTGACACCTCTTCATCGTGAGCTTTCAAAGTAAACAGTGGTTTATCAGAACGAGCATCCAGACAGTACACAAAGCCATCCTCTGTGCTTGCCTAAGGAAACCACAACATTTTAAAAACAAACAGCCGTAGTCATTCATTTGGAAGGAAGCTCCTATGAAATAATACCCCCCCTCTATTAGATCCCTGTGATTTGAGACAGACTTACACCACTTCTCAGCAGGGCACATTACACAGTGCACACAGCTCTGCATCCCCAGAGGCAGACTCCATCCAGCTGGTGCCCGACCTATTCTACGTACCTGAACTACGCTGCAGGGATTTACATGGAAGTCTTAATCCTATGCAAATTTCTTAAATTGTATTTTGAAGATGGTTGCACTACTAAGCTTGGCTTTCTCGTTAAGCAATGAAACACAGAGCCTTTAGTCTCTTAACTGTCAGTTCAAACTTTCTGGAGCCATCCTGTGGCTGCATAATAGCCCTGTGCAAAGCTCAGTGTGATTATGCTGAGAGATCTACATCGTAAACCCAACAGAACCGAGCAACTGCTTTTGTCGGCTGTATACACAAAGCAACAGAGAACTAGACAGCCATTGAGATAATAAAAAAGAAGATTTGTTTTTAAATTCTTTTAAAAAGTTTTATTATAAAAATCTCGATAAAACCAAGGTATTTTAACTCTACACCAGACAGGAGGACAGTGCCCTCTAGCGCTGATTTGAAACACTGACAATATTCAGGATCTTGGTTCTAATCAGCTACTTCTCAGCCGCAATTGCCTCATTACATGAAACACAACAGCAGCTATGCAAAGGAAAATATATCCCAGCCACTGAACGCTATAACAACATGGCAAAGAAGCCACCTCTGGAGTAAAAACACATCAGCATCAATTGCTTTTCTACTGTCATAATGAAGATACCAAATATGTAGCTGGTCTCAATGTACTTGTTGAAAAAACTACTTCAAACCATCCTCCCACACACTGCATTTTTGAAATACGTAATGCCAACAGTCCAACTGTCCATCAGGTCCACTATATGATTCAGAAACATTATGAACACAAAAATACAGGTTAAATGAAATGGCAACAGTCAACAGACCAAGAATAGAAGAGCATGTACTCACTAAGAAATTACAAGGTGAAAAATGATTCCAGGTTACTCTTTCAACCTGACCACTAAACCGCCACATTCGATGGTTATCTTGTGGGTTTCTGCAATCATACAGCACAGCTGATCTACGGGAAAAAGTGATAGGAAATTAAGAAAAAAAATATGGCAGAATACTTTATGAAGTTTGTTTTACTTCATCTACAGAAGGTCCATGTGAACTACAGTTCAAAAATTAAAATGGAAACAACTTCACTATTTAGTCTTCCAACTCAATTACAGATGAAAACTTCTGAGATAAGCACAAGCTTTTTCCATATGCTTCAAAGTTTCATCTTGGTTACAAACAGCCGTTCTATTTAAGCAAAGAGAGCTCCAATTTGCTCAATACATAAAGATACTTATCATACAGGAGACCATAATTATGCAAATACATCACTTAATTATGAACAGACTTCAGTAAAGTCAAGTAATGACTGTTCAAAATAATGCACTAATTAGGAAATCAATTTGCAATACATATATAAACATTTTCAAATATGTTTTAATAAAAAAAAAAAAAAAAAATCTTTACAAGTGGTCAGGGAAATGCTACTCCAAAGAGAGAAAGAGCAGATAAGAGTTAGTGGGTCCTTTGGGATTCTTTACAGGCTTGTGCTCAGCCTAGTGGCGGCAGAACCTGTCCCAACTCAAAAAGCTCCTGGACGCAAATGCAAGAAAGCAGTGATGATGTCACTCTCACAACATCTCACCACAATTTACATCCACAATGTAACCCGCTCCCACTCTATCCTATAATTAAAGCCAAAGAAATGCGATCTAGATTTCTCAGCTCTTTTACCAGGCATTTTACAACAATGGGTTTAGTACATATGCAATTTTTAACGGTCTGACTTTCAGGTTATGAAGGCATCTGCCAATAATTATTGACTAGCCTGTGGTCCTGGGAAGCTTTACAGGAAAAACCCACGAAGGCAGTCTACTAGTTCATAGACAGTGGAGGTGTCCATGGGCTCAAAGGGCTAGCTAAAAAGGGATCGAGAAGCTGGTCTCAGTGTTTGGACTTTTTTCTTATTTTTATGGAAGGAAGTCAAGGGGGATGAAAGTGGACAGAAGCAGGTTACTAACAACAATAAAGGGTTTTTATCCGACACTTTTACTCAAGCAGATGTAGCAAGAGCATAATACAAGCCAGAGAACATAAAGGCTTGGCTAAAGATTGACAAGTCTTGAAATACTTTAACACAAGGACAAAGTCTTAAAAGCAGAATAAAAAAATTGATATATATAAAAAAAAATCATGGTTATAGAACAAAATTAAAAAGTTACCCCTAGGAGATGGGAGAAGAGAGGGGAAGTTTTTTGGCTGGCAGGGCTTATATAAACTAGCAGTTACAGCACTAGTCCAAGTGTGCAGACACAAACCATTTCACAGCATCTCCAAGCTGCAGTCACAGGAGATGGCCTGTTAAACTTTGGCTATGGCATGCCCATCAATAGAGGCTGTAGGGAGCGGACTGGGATTTTGAAGTCCCTCATGCCCCCACCCTGGTCTTGCAGTTTGGCAAAACCTTGCCGAGTTTTCACAGGAAGGACCAGTGACACATTCCCGACGCAGAAAATGCCATAAGGCCAAATTAAGAAATAAATTCAGTTTGGAGCAGACACCTGGCACAGAAAATGTCAGTCCAGATGGTTAAAGGATTTGGCTAGTCCTGAGAAAGAGGTAAGGAAAACTACATTTTGGCCACATACAAATCTGGTTACCTTACTGGAAAACAAATAATAGTATCACTCAAATTTGGCACAGTTATAAGCAAATGAAAACATGAGGCAACTTAACAGGCTTAGTTCAATACTAATACCCTCCCTACGTGTAACACTTCAAAATATTACCCTGACATACTTATCGTAAGATCCAGAAATAAGGGTCTGAGTTTCAAATGGATGAAATTGCACTGTCTGGACCTAGATAACAGAAGATTTTATTTTTAAAAATAAGCATTGAGATATAATACACATATACAGGACTTTTCTTTGAACAAACAGGGTACAACGCCCCCTCCCCAAAACCAGAACATTTCCCCGGAAAAAAACCCTCCTATTAAGCTTGTTGATACTCAGATTTCTCATAAAACAGTCCAAGAGATGCACATTATTTTTATTTCAAACACCCCCACCCAATGGAAACAAGATATTTTCCAATATAATTTAACTGAACGGAACCACATGCCCCCTTTTCTGCCCTAGATATTAAAAAAAAAAAAATAAGCTGGAGGAGGTAAAAGAACAGCTGCTTCCAGTTTGGCAAAAAATGCAGATGTCAGCAAAAAATTAAAATCAGGAGTTTGCCAAGGGCAGCGTCTTTGTTAACAGCAAAATAAGGTTACAGCTATTAATAACTTTCACATTTTCATTACTATGAGATGAATTTGTTTCTGAAGTACCCATTACTATGGTATTTTAGTATCATTTATTTTAAACCTTTCTTACCTACAACAAACTGTAACTGACACTCGTTTCCTTTAAGAGAGAGTTACAGTTTGACCTATGCTCAGAGATCTACTTTTTGTAGCTTATACCAGCATTATTAGTTTCCCAACCATCAGGGCTTTCACACAAAAGGCATTTTAAAAACTGCTGTAAATCTTTGCAAACTTTCTAAAGGGTAAGTTAAATAACATTTTTAAAAGCAAATATGGCGCTGTTCACCAAAGCAGCTAATTCAGAAATTTAAAGAATTCTGCACAGTTGTTAGAAAATTACAGAATTGTTGTTCTAAAGGTTCACTACCAAGCAGCTAATGAAAAACTGCGGTTATTTTTTCTCTGTATTTTACAGTGGAAGAAACATAGCAATTATTACATACCTTGTCTGTATGTAGCATCAGGCTGGCTGCTGGCTTACCCACAGACATATCCCACAGAATCACAGTATTGTCAGCAGACGCGCTTGCTAAAACATTCCTGATAACGGATCAAAAAACAAGGTTTAAAAATCTTTATACAGATACAAATAAATAACAGTCAAAAATCCAAAATACGTACAGAGCCTGATTCTGAGATCAAGTACACTCTGGTCTACAGACTATGTATCTCAAGCCTGAGGGATAACTCCCTGAAGGTAATTCTAAGTTACAAGTAAAGACTACAAACAAGCTGTATTACATTATATTAGTACAACACTTATTATTATAAGTGACAGTTTTGCTTGTATCCCCCCCCGACTTAAAATATCATTACTGGAAGATTTCTTGAACAAAACAAAGCAAGAAAGGCTTTTAAGCACTTCCTTTGACATTAAGATAGTATTTTTGAACACTACCTATGCAACTTAGTTTTATTTGCATATGCATACAGCCAAGAGCCAGACAAACCTGTTTTTAAAATATTTTGCTCTCCAGTATCTGAGTGTTTATATCACTACTGAAGACCCAACACTACATCCTTCATAGAATGCTGAAAGGAACTGCTAATATTTGTTAGTTTACAGACCCCACATTTCAACTTAAATTTGACCAATTGTGTTAAAGCAATAAACACACAGTTTAGAAGTTTAATCAGAAAAAACCTCAAAACATTCCCAAAGGCCTGTCAAATACAGAGTACAATTGCTACCATTGCTCTTAAAAACAGATCCATTACCTCAACATGCTGTTTCTGATTGAAACCGCTCCACCCACACCTTCCCCCCCCCCCCCCCCCCTAATACTAACCAAGTGTTTCTGACTGAAAGAGCTAACATTCTTCTGGAAACACTGTTCTCCCAAACAACGTTAGAAGGGAAAGTTAAGAAAATGCATAGTGAAGGCTATGAGAACATTTTACAGTAACATCATTATGACCTACAGGCAGAAAGTTATTTATAGAGAGCTGTCACAGTATGTCTTGCTTAAAAAAAAATCATCAAAACATTTAAATATAGCTGCTCCAAGGAGTTCCTTGTTTTGCCCCTGAACTTCCCACTTCAAGGCTGTTTTTATTTCCTGAAAGATCAACCAGTATCAATGAGTTCGTAACTCGGCACATTACAGAATTATGCATTCCAGACACTTAACTATTGCAGCCGTAATTTTTGTGACTTGTTTCTATATTATCACCAGACAACCGCTTCTAGGTAGATGAAAGCTACTCTTTTTTAACACTGATGGAATGATCGCTACCACACTCTGTGCATATGTATAACTGAAGAACAATAGACAACACGCTGTAAATTAAGAGTGCAATTTATGTACATTTACTGCATGTCTATGTGCGTGTTTCCTTCTTCAGTGTCTAGATAACAAGCATTTTAAGTGAAGGCTTACACCTGCTCATCAGGAGTATGCGGACTTGACTATCTTCAGAGACATTTACGACAGCAGGAAAAAGAAGTTTTAAAAAAATCAGCCCGTGTGCGACTGGAACAGTTTCAAGGCCCATGCTGAGGATCCTCTGACAGCTGAACTGTTAAAAAAGACCGAAGCGATAAAGAACAGCAGCATCGTTGCTAGTTCATTCAAGCAACAGGGAATTCTCTCTGCCTAGGATAACCCAAAGGTCAGAGGCATTTCTGTAACTGTGCTATCAAGGCTTTTACACTCTCTTTTCTGTTCACAGCTCTGGGGAAAAAGCCAGAGGGGAAAAAAAACAGTGTAGCAAGGACTTCCTTCTATAAATCTACTTCTATCTGTTGAAATGGAGTTTTAGGTCATTGGCAGATTGGCACAGATCAGGGCAGCCCTTCTGCTTCTCCAATTTGTGCATCTAACTTAAATGTAGCCTATATATCAAATGGCTTAGACCCACCTTAGCCCTGCCCTCATCTGGACAGCTTGCAAATAAAAAGTGATCTGCAGCAATATATAGGTTTTTAAAAAAATAAATCAAGACTTCTAGTTAAAAAAAAAGGGGGGGGTGTATTTTTGAGAATTGATTCATTTCAGCACTGCTTTCAAGTTCAATGTTATACTACACAAGATTTTGGATTTGTGTGAAAAATGTATGCCTAATTAAGTATACAAATTTGTAACCATCCATTGTTATTCAAGTATTCTTTTACCTGCTTTGTTTATTCCATGAAAGATCAAGCACTGCATCAGTATGTCCTTTCACTGTCTCTTCTGAAGATAAACTCTGTGTATGCAGACACAACATACTTTTGAAAATTACAGCTTCAACGGAAATCAAGCATTACAACACAGTAGTATGAACTCCTTAATACCTTCACAAACAACTTCATGTTTTAAATTATTCTCACTTGCTGCAACAAGGCTTTTGATAGAACTCTCTCTACAGTACCTGCACCTCACCTCCTAGCCCAGATCTCAGATTGCTCCATTCACAGCTGGTGGGCTTACAGAACTGGTTACTCCCTTCAGGCTAATAGAAGAAATTTCATTGTCTCCAGCTAATGTGCAGCTTCTTCAGCTTCTTTCTAAACACTCCTGGAAGTTCCCTCTCCCTCCTCTCAATTAACTGATCTTTAGGTCCTTGTAACTGACAGTTCCTACAAATTCTAATTCAAAATGGTTAAGCTTCAAAGTTCACTGGGACAGCAACTGGAAGCCATCCATAAGCCACCCCATTCCAGGCTTTAATTATCCATACAGAGAACAATTAGCATTTCAAATTGAGGTAACATTTATGAATGGTTTCTTCAACAGCAATTCTGATAACTCAGTGATTTTCAGAAGCAAGTTTCACAGAACAAATTCCCCTTCCAAGGATATTTTTTCTATGGTTTTTAAAACCAGAAGGTCTGAGAGCTCAAGAAGTAAACCCCCTTCACAACTACACAGAGTGGTTCTTTAGTTGACTAATACTGCAGTGCTCCTTTATTTGGGAAACCAAGATTAGCTATATACCCAGTGTTCACCTTCCCTATTTACTCTAGTCAGTCTTTAAGCACTTCCTGAAGCATCTACTATAAGCAAAATCCAGAAAATTTAAGTTATGTTATCTTCCATACTTGTTTTACATACCAAAGAATTTGGACAAATCATAACAACACATTCAGGCATACAACGAAGGTCAGATTCATCTCACATAACTTAGCATCCAGTCTAAACCTCAGTCTTCCTCTTTGGTAGTTAAGGTTTTCTCTGCAGTCCACTGAAAGAAACTCAACCATTCTCTGGGGGTGTCTCTATGCATTCACCTTAAGACAATCTCAATGACTAGCTTTTTATCTATTTTAGATAGACAAAGCTAACAGAGGTGAATCCTGAGTGAACGTATTTTATTAGCGTCAACCTTGTCCTTTATTGCTCAATGCCTTTTTAACTCTCTGAGTCACAGGAAAATACTAATTTTAAGCTATTGCAGACGACCATGACATTATCTTCTGTAACCTGTCTAAACACTATCTGTCAACATGACAGGCGGAATTAAACCAGATTATCTATGATTTTTCCAGTGTAGGAAAAAAAGGAATAACGACATTATCCTTACTCTAAGTTTCCTCCATCCAACCAGATAAACCATTTTGCAATACTTACTTTCTTTCCTTTCTTTTTCTTCTTTTTCTCTTTCTTGCCTCCAAGAGAAAAGACTGGTTCTAAGGATTCCACTATATCAAGGTCCCAAATGTCAATAACCGGGGTCATGTTACCCACTGCAACATAATTTCCTACAAGCAGAAACCCAAATGCAACCACATTTATTTAGAGTTATGAAACAGCGTATTTGGCAATCCAGCTGTTGCTTATTTCTTTGATTAAGAAAAACTTATACTTATGTGCCAGAATCTTCTATTTGGCCATCTTTGATGATTATAAGTGACAACGAGCAATTTAAAAATATCAACTGACAGCAGATGTTGCCAGAAAAAAATGTACTTGCTCTCCAGTACAAGTAACTGTTCAAAGAAGCTGTATAAAGTTCCACATGTTTTGTTTGCTTTTATAAGGAAAGAAAAACAAAAACACATTCCCTGTGCTATGGGGGAAAAAAAAATATCTGTAAAACACAGGACAAAGGTTACTAAATACATAAATATATATAAACTTTGCTGTGCTTTACAGTTAATCAACTGCATTGGCCATAATGATTTTGAACAAAAGCAACCTTTCATTTGCAAATGCAAAATAAAGCAGATTAGAGAAGAGCTTGCTCTGGTCTGGTAATTGACAATAACTTAATTATTTGTAATAAAACCAGTGTTTTAGTCAAATCACTTGTTATGGCAGCATCACTAAGATGACTGTATCACCAAACCAAAAAAACTGATATTCAGTTTTTCCATCTTAATATCTTGGTTGTATTTCTGTTCATATCACTGGAGGAAATTATTTAGTGACAACATTACATTTATATACTTTTCAAGCAAAAAATATTTAACTGGACATTTACAGTATCCTTCGTAATTTACCTAGTGATTCATCGGGACTAGGATCAAAATTCAACCACTCCAGACTTAGAGGGTAAGCAGGCAAGATAATATCGTGATGTACGTAAAATGAGTTCTCTTCATGATTATAAACTGAAAAAGAATTGAAGATACACAAAACATCAGCGAAGAGGAAAAGCAAGCAACTATAAACAGTTCATTTCTGCAAAAGGCAGATGTGGCCTCCAAGTAGTAATGTTATGCCTCGCAGAATTACACAAAACAAACATACTCCTGTGTACTTTAGATAAAGAAGTGGCACGTTCAGCAAAGCTTAGACACTTTATTCCTAGCATACTTTGCTACTTTCTTTGTACGATCACTTCAAAATACTTTCTACATCAGGATACATTAATGAGGGTTTAGACGTTCATTTTACAGAATCAGCAGGTTAAAAAAAAAAAAAGAAAGAAATAATTCCAGATGCAATCAAACGGGAAATTAAGGTAAAAGACAAACAGTTTTCAAATTAGAGGAAGCTGAAGAAGTCTGACGAAGTTGCCTTAAGCAGGTTGTAACTGAGATACAGGAAGAGTTTTGGTAAAGCAATCATATACTAAACACAGCATTCCCTTTAGCCAGCTATTTTTCTCCTTATAATAAAAGAATTTACTAACTGGATAGCAGATAAAACCCATTAATTATTTTAATAAAATGGTATCATCACACGCACAAAATCACTGTGCTGTTTTTAAGTGCACGTGACAGATACTCAGATACTAACCACTCTTCAGTTAACTAAGTAGTCTTAGTAATTAACTGCCAGGGCTACCCAATGTTATAAACTGCAGAAGCCTGTGCTATTGTTTTTTAAGTTTATACAGGGAAAATAACACAGTTAATAAAATTTCTAAACACCTCCAGATACAGAAAATGCCAGATGCTGGTATCGGAAGAGATGCCTTCAAACACTTTGGTCTTGCTGTTTTCTTAAAACAGAATACTTTGCTTGCAGAAACATGTACCATGGCAGAAGTAGCCAGAAACATTCCCCCAAAGAACCACCATAAGAAAAGATGGTATCTTCAGCACACTCAGTAGTACTCCTTGCTGCAACAGAAAAATCCTTTACAAAGTAAAGCTAAACCCATCTCTAGAACAAGTGGTATTCAGACCTTATTAAGGATCATCTCTTCTAAAACTAAGATGATAAAGGTGCTGATTCTTCTACTCCTAGCAGTGGAAAGCACATTTAAAGAAGCAAGGAGAAAGCAAGGAAGAAGGAAAAAAACCCCAAAAAACAACAACAAACCACTAGAGGAAGCTTGCATGATATGGAAAGTAAGACTGTTTGGAAGAAAGATCGTATGTTCAGAGAAAAAAATCCCATAGTGTTTTCTAAGTGTCATTAGGAATGAAATAAGGAAAGAAAATGCTATACAGCCTGATAAAGGCACACTATCCTCTAAATAACAGTAACTGCACATTAAATACTCCAGTTCTGGAAAGTGGCAAAAGCACCATGACGCAGGAAAGACAACAAAACACACAGGGCAGATGCGGAGAAAAAAGACTTTGAAAAAACACCTCCCCCCTTCTACACAACCATATGGAACAGGATAGGCAAGACATATTCCTGAACTTCACTGTAAGGAACAAATCCTATGTTACTTACCGTGGACCTCCAAACTACAGCAGTCTTTATCAGCTCTGCCACAAAGGACAAGGTTGTCACTGGGCTTAATCAAAAAGTCCTCCTGTTCATATTGATCCTGAACAGCAAAAAGGAGAGACAACGGATGTTGAGCAAAGCACATAAACGCACAAAACTCCACATGTTCAAAAGGCTGAATCAGTAATAACTTCTAACCGCAACTGAAAACACTCAAAACCCAACACCCTGCTGCCCACCCACCTAAAACCATCTTATGGTGGTAAACAGAGAAAGACAGGAACCAGACTTAATCATGGGGAGATTGAGTAGTTCTTGTATAGACTGAAGGACTGTTTCTGTGGACCTAGGTGGATTTAGAGAGATGTTTAATTACCAAATATGAAACCATCTTTTGAGGCTACCATGATGCAGCCCACTGCTGAAAAGAGAATCACCACCAGGAGCCCACATACGTAGCTTATTTCCCTTGTGCTCTCAAGCCTTGAGCGTTTATGTAGTGCAACAACTTTTTACACAATAAGCATATTGTAACTGCTTCTCACATGCAGGAAGCAATTCCAAGAGCATTAAAGCATTGTCTACTTTCTGGAAAATATTACCAGAAAAGTACTGCCTACAGCTATACTGGGCATTCAGCTGTACCAGAACAGATGTAACCTCTCATCTAATTTTCATTGTTACTGAGGAATGGAAGGCATTTGGGGAATTTTTGTTAGTGGAAAACTAAGAACCCTACATAAAAGTCAATAGCCTTACGCAAACAGAGTACCATCCTTCAAATATACAACACATACAAGGCTTTTTGGACTTCCTGTTGCAAGCTTTTAATTTCTTTTTTATTCACTTCAAGCATCTTTTCAATATTTGAATTCTATCAAGCACTGCAGTTCTTTGAATTAATCAACTTAATGCTGCACAGTACTTAGTCTTCAACAGTACTAGTAGTAAATACCGAAAAACAACTTAAAACGCATATCGAAACACTAAAAAGTATTCTCCTTCAGAATTTGAGGAAAGGACTTCAGTGTAGGAAGAAAGGCCTGAGAAAAAGGTGTTCATTTTTTCTACATCTGGAACAAAGTTAGGTTTTTTGACACAGAATAAATGCAGCTCATATTCTCCCTGAATCCCTGTGCAAAACCCTCTTTGACTACAAAAATCACTTTTAAAGCATTTCTCTCCTCTACTGGTACACAGGAGCAAGAAAAATCATCAACCAGCCAGTGGAACACAGAGAAAACATACAGTCCCTCAAAGTGCACGTAGCAAGTGAACTTGTTGTAAAGATAAGACGCATGCCTTCCTCCTTGAGCTTTGTTACAGTATGTGAAGTCACCGTAACGACTCCTCGTCTGAGACCACACGTGTTTGACAAAGTCTCCTGACACACAAACTAGATGTTGTGGTAGAAGCCTACAGCTACTCTTTTCTTTCAATCTTACTAGCTTTGTAAAGAATCCAAAATAGGACAGCACCCAGAAAAGTCTCAGAATCTTTATGCTTTGAAGAGGCCTCAAAAATTCACCTACTCCATCACCCTGCCCCAGATGATCATGGTCTCTCCTAGTGGCTCTCTAGATTACATTGTCTCTTCTCACACAACCTCACCTTCTAACTCATTTCTGGAATCTCTCCATGTAAAATAAGTCAATTAAAAGTTGCAATCTATCCTTCTGAACTAAACTGCGGGATATTCTCTGGAATCTCTCCATCTCTCTTCAGAAGGAGGCACTCAATATTCCAGCTAAGGCAATACCTATGTTAAGTAGAGTAGAAGGATTACCTCATGTCTTGCATGCTGCATCCCTGCTCACCAGAAAAAGACAAACAGGCTGCATAACAGGACAGTGCTGTTGACGCAGTTAGCTTGTGTTAGACTGCAGCCAGAGACTTCTTCACCCCCTGCAGAGCTCCTACAAAGCCAGCTCCTGCAAAGATGTTCCCCATCGGATACTTGGTGGAAACCAACACAGGCAGAAACAGTCAACTACACAGTATGCTGTGCACATACGCTTCATGAACAGGGACATATTTCTTCATGACATACCCCTAATTTGACATGTAGCCTGAGTCCACCTCAGCTTGGTTTCTTCCACAAACTGGTGGAAGGTATAAGAGCCTTGCAATCTGGGAGGTTTTCTAATTTGGGTCGTTAGTGGCCTCAGATACTGAGATTTGTTATTTCTTCAGGCATTTTCTGGGTCCTAGTAGACAGCTGACAAACCACCTCCACATACAGAAGCATGTGGCTTAAATAACGAGCCAGTTCACCTTAACATCTGACTTAAATGTAAAAAGCACAGGCAGAGAGGACTGCACAAAGCAACTTTAAAAGAGAGTTCTATCTGATCAAAAATCTGGCACACCTTTGGAAAAGGACTGCAAGCACTTACAGACCCTAAGACAGTGTGGAAAATCTAAATCATTTTTAAGTTTATGCTGTTTAAGATATTTAACATTTTTAAGGTACTTACAGTGGTTTTTAGGGTGACGTAAGGATCATGATCATTACTCCCATATACTGCCAGAGTAGCCAAAGAGTCTCCAAGTGTCAGATCACCTAGATGAGAATTTCAGAACATTTTTATACATGTCAATGACAGGTGAAGTTAGAAACTCCTGTACCAATACCTGTATTACCTGTATTGCAAAATATCAGGAGTAGGCTAAATGAACTTCAAAGTTCCAAACATAAGAACCTCAGCAAGCTACACTGCTTAGTGCTTTCAGGGACTTCTGCTGCTCTGCTCCAGCACTACGGCAGGGGGAGTGACAGTCTTTCCAACACTACTCTCGGTTCTAGCGTCAGGGAGGGTGACACTGAAACCTTTCACTCACTAAATGACTTCCAAAACTGGGACAAGCAAATAATTAA
The DNA here is from genome assembly GCF_047370975.1 of Nipponia nippon. Lineage (NCBI taxonomy): Eukaryota > Metazoa > Chordata > Aves > Pelecaniformes > Threskiornithidae > Nipponia > Nipponia nippon. The sequence goes on from NW_028262347.1 coordinate 60,436,610, forward strand.
AAATGTGAACTTCCAGCATTTGAAACATAGCACTGTGTAGTTTTAGGATACTAATGTCTTAAGTACAACAAGAAGTGAAAAGCTTCTTCACTTACACTGCATATCTGACATTCAAATTTTTCTTACCTGTGTATTCCTCTTCATCATAATTTTCCAAATCATATTCATCCAGTTCATTATCAGACAGGTCTTCATTTTTATGAGAAGACTTAGCTCTGCCAGGAACGGCTACATTCATGTCACATGCCATCTGGCCTTCATCGCTACCATCAGCGCCATCCCTGTTTAAAGATACACGACCCTGAGAAACTGTGACAGACATTTAGAATGCTTCCGGGTAACTGCTTAGGGGACGGCTAACAAGATTTCAGCACACAATCCTCACTGTTCACAGGGGTTTCAAGTCTTTATGCCAATAATTCGGAAATCCATTCACTCCTTTCCTATCCTTTCCCAAAATACAAGGCGCCATTATTCTCAGGCTTCCAGAGAAAGTTTTTCTTTCAAAGTTTTTGTGACAAAATGTGGCACCAATTTTGCTTGACAGAGCTAAACTGTGTGTCTAAATCCCTTTCTCTTACCTTTTTTTTGTGGATACAATGCTCTCAACCTCACTTCTGTGCGTTCGCATGTGCCCAATTCATTCCTTCCTTTTTTATTTCCCCACCCACAGGCCCTATCATGTGTGATGACTCTTGCATTTCTTCAAGATTTTTAAGAACCTATTTCCTCATACTTCCCATACTTATATTAGAAGAAAAAACAACATCAAATTCATTAGGTAGGGACATACTGTGGATTACTTCTTATGGGGTAAACCATGCAACACCTAGAAAATGCAGAACTTTCATGGCAACAATTCCATATGCAAGGAATTCAGTAGAAGGAAGTGTACATCAAACACTGGCTGAGGACCTAACAGACATCTCAGATGTCTCAATGGAGAAGGCTCCATAGGAACTCATTCCTGCTGAATACACTGCAGTTCCGTCCTTCTGCATGCAAAATTCCCAGGTAACAACGAGCCAAGACAGTTCTCACAGACATGTTCTAAAGTAGATATCAAAAACCTATTTTTATAATCTGTTCAGTAAAATAAACACTTCACGTTACCAGTTTTTACACTAGGAAAAATGGGTAACAAGACAATTAGAGATTCTAAATCTGAGTTTGATTTGTGATCGTTGCCCAGGAAAAAAAATGACTGATGTTGTAACAAATCCTACAAAGTACCAGATCTTATAAAGAGATCATAAACCCTTTGGTTGTTATGGATGGTCTTTAAATTTCTGTGCCGAAGTTTAACGCAACACATAATTACTAACAAACAGCACCTCAAATCTTTCCATGTTTTTGAAATTGCAAGAGAAAGGAATCCACTCAAAAAAACAAACGTTCACATGCATAAAGGAGAAACGAGTAACACCACAGATAACAGAAACATTAAACATAATTGGTTAAGAAATTAACATGAAGAAAGAATCTTCCAAACATTTAAGATGAGTTTGGGACCACTGAAAAACAAAACCAGAACAAAACACGTTCTGGGACAAAACACTCTGTTCAGCAATAGTCACAGATCCATCTAATAGAAATCGGGTGGATAATATTCACCCAACTATAGAAGCTTTTACTGCTACTTGTTGCATCTGTTCAATCACACGTACTGTGGTATAACCACACATCCTACGTAGCTGAAGCAGAAGCCTAAATCTATGAGCAGATCTAACTGAAGAAGGCCAGAAAATGGAATAAGACCTCAATACCTCATCTTTTTCTAGACAAAAGAGAGCCATTTCTTTATTGTCATCCATAGATTATGTTTCCTAAATCCGCCACTTCTGTTATTCTTTTCATAAGTTTATTTACCTTTTGCTTAAAAGCAGAGCGACAAAACTTAACACAACTACACAACTAAGGACTTTGAGTGCTGAGTGGAGAGCCATGATGTCTCCCGTTTCATATGTGAACCGTAAATACACCCGAGTGACGTTTTGCCTTTTTTGCCAAAGCACAAATACCAAGTCATTCTGAGCTCCACTGCGGCCTCCGGACTCGCTTAGATTGTAACGTCTCACCCTCAGCATCCACTTTTTTACAGTCATTTTGGGACTTCCATCTCGGTTTGCCACACATCTCTGAAGCACCCGTGGTTACGAACCCAACTTCTTATTTCCTCAGCCTAGGTGGGAACGGCAACTCCAGCGAGGACCGGGCCCCGAGCGAGGCCTCTGCAGACTTCACCTGAAACGCCCAGCCACTCTGACGGCGCACGGCTGACAGCTGAAGAGCCGCATGGGAACACAACCCATGTTGCCTTATCCTCGACGAAGGCCGGGCATCCGATGTTTCTCCTTTCGCTCTCCGGACAAACGTCACTCCCGGGACGCCAGACTGACTTGACAGAGCGGCTTCAGGAGGGACTCGTGCTGGCTGCCGCCCGTCTCCACCGCTCGCTGCCGCTTCCCGAGCCGGGCCTTCAGCGAGCCCCCCGGCCTGCGGGGCGGGCTGGTGCCCGCGGGCGCCCCCTCCCCTCCACAGCCCTGTCAGCGGCGAGGCCCGGGGGGGCTCCCACCCCCTCCCCGGCCCCAGCCCCGGCCCCGCCCGGCCGGCCGCCGCCGCCCCCGCCCCGCTCCCCCGGCTCACCCCAGCCTCTCCTGGGCCTCCTCGATGAGGCCGTTCAGCTCCTCCTCGCTGAGCTGCACCTGCGGGGCGGACACGCAGAGGGGTGAGGGCGGGCGGCGGGGGCGGGCGGGGGTCCCTCAGCCCGACCCCCGCCCCCCACCCACCTTGTCCGGCGTTTCCTTGGCAACGCCGCAGCGCACCCAGGCGGCGCACGTCACGGGGCAGCTCATGGCGGCGGCGGCACGCGAGCGGTGCGGTGCGGTGCGGTGCGGCACGTGCGAGCGGCTGCGACGCGCCCCGGTGACGTGACCGAAGGGAGCTCCGCCTGCAACGGCGGAAAAAACGGAAGGGGCGGTGACAGAGCCGCGTGAGGTCATCTCCGAGCGCCGGGAAAGCCCGGAAGGAGGGGAGGGGCGTTGGCCTACAGGGGGGTTGGCCTTCAGCGGGACGGTTGCTATGGGGCGGGGGATGAGGGGGCGGGGCCTGTGGGGGGCGGGGATGAGGGGGCGGGGCCTGTGGGGGCGGGGGATGAGGGGGCGGTGCCTGTGGGGGCGGGGCCTGCGCGTCCGTTAAGGGGTGGTGGGCGGGCGACCGTTATGCGCCGACGGTCCCGGCGGGCCGCCCGGGCTGTTCGCACCCCTGGGCCAAGGGGTGGCGAACGCTGGGTTTCTGACTGAGCTTGCTGGGAGACCGATTGCCTTCAGCAACAGTTGCTCTGGTTTTCATAAAAGTGATTGCGGAAAGGTGCTTAGTTGCTTCTCTTAATTAGCCCAGGCTGTCACACTCGGTGCCCCTGCCGTCTTTAGCCAGGGCTGGGGCCAGCTAGGGCTCTAAGACCCATTAAGTAACAGAAATTAATGCTTTGCCATGTAACAGGTCCTCGTGCAACCGCTCCTCCTGGGTGCTCAGGTGAAGCAATGGGCTGCCCCACCTCCAGGCTCTTCAAGTCCTTTGCTTCCCGCGCTGGCTCACGGCTTCCCCCGCTTGCGGGGAGAGACCTGCCCCGCCGATGTTCGCTTCCGCTTTGGCTCTGAAATATCCCAGCAGCGATCCACCAAAATTAAAGGTTTAGAAAAACCTTTTTGTTACTGCTCTCTAAAATGTATTCAAGGAAAAGAAACCAGCGCGCTGAGCAAACGGCGAGAGGGAGTCGCAGGAAGCTGTGAGAGACTGGCGTCTTCACAGGAGGTGCTGCTTTTTGCCCTCCCAGATGTCAGCGTCATATACTAGCTACCTCATTAAATCAGAGAAAATGGATAAAATATCAGCTGGACTATATAGGAAGGTAATCTCTTACTAATATGCAGAGATCACTGCTGTTTCCATCACTGAAATCTTAATTCAGGGGATAACTACAAATTACATGGATGGGAAGCTGAGGTTAGGGGAAGGAGCGTTTCTCCTGGTAAAGCTCAAGGACTTGGCAACCGAACTTCAGCTTGGCAGCTAGGATGGCTACATTATTTCATCCGCATGTCACTAGACAGCACCACTGTAGCATTTTCATTATTTAATCCTGATTTTTCTGTGGTTCTGGCACGAGAGAGAAATAAATATCTGTCAAAATATTGCTACCTCTTATGCCCCCCCCCCCCGTTCATTTCACCCATTTGCTGCATTTTGTCTTCATGTAGACACAAACATACTAAGGCAAAAGCTGTATCTTCCCTGCTGTTCCTTGTAGTACCCTGTAGCACAGGCACCCTAGTCCTACCTGGGTTCTAGATAATTACCAGTCTTGCATTTTGGTGTGCTTGTTTTTCTGCTGGGCTGTTATTATTTGCTTTGCTGGTCGCCTTCTCTTACGGTGTTGAAGAAATCCTTCTTGTCCTCCCACGCAGGAGTTGGCTACAGTTTGACTGTCAGTCTTCCTCCAGATTCTGAGGGAAGTTTTGTGTAAGCGGATGCTGTTCCCAAAGGACAGGCAGAGGGGAGCGTTATGCAGCAAAGTGGAGGAAAGCAAGGTTACTTTTCAGTGACTGTGGTTCCTGGATATGTTTTTTTGCAGATATATACATTTACAGTGTGGAGGTTTGCAGAACAAACACTTGAGCCAGACTTGTTTTTACTGAAGCAATACCCAGAGGGGGCACACATGCTCCACCTTCCCTCCCACCGCATACATAATCACAAAATAGCAGTGTACCGTGGTGAGGCTCAACAACAGAAGTACCAAAAAAGAGACTTGGAGACGGAGGAAGGAAGGAAGATAGGTAGCAACTGTGCACATGGATATTACAGCTTAGAGACCTGCAGTTACTGTTAAGAATTTTTCTTCTCTTTTGAGAGACAGTCCATAAATGCTGGGTGATTCCAATGCTTCTTTCCATCATACACTTGCTGAGGATGTGGAGCTGGGTCTCAGGGTCTTCTTAGGAAAAGAAAGACTGTTCTATTAAACATATTCGTGTTCCACAGTGCCTTGGCAATCACAGAGATGGGATTGAAAGAGTGGTGCCCCAGGCGTGAAGCTCCCTGCAGACACCTGAGACGATAGTAACGATAGCAACTGAGCTCTAGTGCAGTACAGCCCACTCACCCCAAGGAACCATCCAGGACAACTCATAGGTCATAACACACCAGTAAAAAAATGGTCTTCTTGGTATTTAGGGTCCAAAGATGACTCAGCCACAGAGGTGTAAGGCTTGGGGAAAAAAAGCAGATGTTCAGTTCTTAATTTGGATGGAATTCTGACACAACCGTTGGGGGAATTTTGGGATGAACCCAAAGAGCTATCCTAATCAGGAACAAGGCTGTATAGCTGACAGAAGTCTCTCTGAATCTCTGCTAGGTGGAAGAAATGGCTGTGAAGAAAGATACGTGCAACAGGAGACAAGGACTTGAATGGCTGTTTCAGAAAGGGTGCAAGGACCAAGTTCGGATCCTGTGGAAATCAAAGGTCTCTGACCAGAAGAATTGTCATCAAACATTCTCATGCCAAAGCCTGTTCCGGACTGGCCTTGGGCCTTTTCTAAAACCAAGCTGCTAAAACTTGAAGGCTTAATTTTTTTTTTTTCCCCACTCATCAAAGATCAATCAGATAGAGCAGTATTTCTCCTCCAGAGTTGGTTTGTGCCTGGAATCTCTCGTAGACCCATTTCTTATCCTCTGATGAGCAGAGCCGAGTTTCTTTTTCTCCTCAGCAAAGAGGACCTCAGCAAAGTAAGGCAAGACTTGACAGTAGTGATTTTCACTGCTTCAGTTCAGTCACTGATTCTCGTGTCAGAAACTTTTGCCCGTCTGAAGTGAAAAGCACTACAACATTGCCGCTAATTCTGGATCTGCATTTGACCCGTCCCTACCTACTGCTTTTCACCTGAGGATGCAAGTGCCAGATAGTTCGCACCAACAGGAAGTGTGTGCCTGTGTCTTGTTCAAGGTGTCGTCACCCACATTGCGAAAGGTTCAGCTGGATTAAGTTACCTAGCTCAGCAGAGCAAACTTTTGTTCTGGTGTGGATTTACCAGGTCAAGAAAAGCAGGGTCAGTGGGAAAAGTCAAAGACTCCTCCAAAGGGGTGGGCCAGCTTCTTTTTTAGGGGCTGCATCAAGGTGCCTAGAGAGCTACAGTGTTCCTCTTCACACTAAGTAAGGGTGGAAGAGACAAGAGAGCTGGTTGATGACGGAGTGATGTTGAAGCAGCTGGTGCCAGCAGGCTCTCCAATAACTATTTGAAAACTTGAAGAGCTCCAGCATCCAAGGCTCTGCAGGGACCTTGATATACCTTGAATCATGAAACTGTCAGAGACACTGTAAACATTTCTAATATGACAGCTGGAAGGTACTACAAGGCCATTAAAAGGTTCATACTGCAAATCATACAGGCTGTAAGCAAGAAAACAAAGGGAATTTTATGTGTTTTGAGAGAAGTTATGCTGTAGGCTTATGGCTGTGGTTCAGCTGACCTCTTCGGATGAGAAGAGGGGAAAGGAACTGATACGCTAGCATGGCATCTCACTCAAAAGAAAATTTCTGTTTTCTCAGATGAGCTGCAAAGTATTAGTGTTGCAGTCCCAGAGACGCTGAATAGCTAATAGCAAAGTCACAACATCAAGAAATCCTCTAACTTAGGAAAGAAAGAAAAGAGTACTTAAGAGTGGCTTTGAACCACCAAGGGCAGCCATAAAAGTCCTCAAGGTTACCTTTTGATTCTCTATTTGCATTCCCTGGGTGTTTCTGTGAAATACCGAGCATGAATAGTGGGAGGAAACCAAAGGAAGATCAGATCTCAGCAGGGCAGCATCTTGTCAAGGGAGACTACATACCCTGTTTGCACACAGCAGCATAGCCTGGAGGGAAGAACTCTTGAACCGCTAGCTAGTTAAGGTTTCGGGTAGTTGAAACAAGGCTGCTTTGGTTTTCTTTCATCCATCATCTCCTTAAGGAGTTCTCTGGGAGAGCACCAACCTCCTCACTTTAAAAGATAAAACGTCCTTGTGCTAAGGCTTATTCTTCCAGATCTTACGTATTGCTTTTGGTGCTCTTTGCTTAACTTTATGGGATAAACTAGGTCTGTCACTTATCTTTTAACTATGTCTAGTAATAAGTGTGATCTCAATGTGAACCAGATACACATTAAAGGCATTAAATCCTTATTGGGATACAGTGAACGTATTATCAGGGCAGAGAGGCATGCTTACGAAGCATCTGCTTCCCCAAAATGTGTGCTGAGAGCTTGGGAGTGAGAATCCCATCATCCCTGCAATGAGTGCTGTCAGATAGTGCTGGAACCAACATAAAGGAAGGGAAAGAAATATCCTCAGTGCCCTCTCAGCAAGCTGGAGAAAAGATGGCTGGATATGGAGAATAGTCACGTTTGCCGCATACAGCCAATAGAGAAAAATAACTTCAAATGCATTGGTCTACCAGGATCCCGGAGCAGAGAGTTGAGAGGAAAAGAGGTGTGCGGGAGACGAAGAACCAAGGTGCACATGAAGGTAGGACTCAGTCAAGGACCTCGCAAGCTGTTCTTGGCCAACTTACACAGAGAAAATGAAGGAAGTTGAAAAGAAGCATAGAACGATACAACATGCTAAGGATCTACTAGTAATGGAAAGTCAGTAAACATATGGGTATGGGGAAAAAAACAGCTGGCAGTGTTCCACGTGCTGGGACTCAGCCAAGTTACGCGAGTTCTGCTCCGTAACGCTTGTTCTCACAGCAGGCGGGAAGTGGGGACTGTGTGCATTCCCCAGACGTCGCTACGGCCTCCAGCTCCAGGCTTTGCCAACCGGAGGCCCACAGTGTCAGCGTACACTTGGCTGAGCACCGGGAGAAGCGGCACGTGCGCTTGTGGCAGGGCTGCATCACGCCTCTGAGGGCAGATGGACGCATCAAAACACCTGAAGACTCTCACCCCTCCAGCACCATAGGAGCGATGGGAGACATTAGGACCAGTATTTGTCTCAACGGTGGCATGTCTTTATTTCCTCCATATCTAAGTATATTGTTCAATACCGGTTGCTTCAAGTATTCGTTATTCCAGGAAAAGACTCCAACTTCTTACACAAGCCACCGGGCTTATAGAGCAGAGGGGCTGATAAGCTCTAGGAAGGTAGCCAGGCAGTAGGGTTGTGCTGCGTACGGCAGCCTCCCAGCCTGCAAGGATACGTGCGCAGGTTCTCAGACATCATTTACCTTGTAGCCTTACATCTTCATAGCAAAGGTTAGAGATAGCCAGCCCACACGCCTACTCTGGAACAACATCTTCCTTGAAACATTCATTAGACAAAGTGAAAGCCACTGCAGAAATGTTCATTAAAATATAAGGCTCTGTTGACATGGAAAAATTTAGCTGATACTGCTACACTCTAGGAATATGCCTGTATAAGCCACTATGCAGATTTAAAAAGAAAAAATTCTGAGTGGTCTAAATGTTACTGTTACTTTCTAAGTAGTCAAACTGAAAAATACAATGATCTTTTTTATGTTTCACAGATGCCTCTGCTACTGATTCCATCAGTAGACCTACATCAAGTACTTCTGACAGTGCTTTTGCCTCAGAACAGAACCTGAGGCTCCTCTAGGTGAGCTCTAGTGTGTGGCAGTGGTGGTTCAGACATTGCTGCCCATTTCTGCCCCGTAGAGGAGAAAACACAGCAGTGGGCAAAATGGTCTTAAACCTTAATTAGCTCAGCAAACGTGTGTCATAGTCCTCAGTCTCTACATGTTAAGATTGTCCAGAAAACCTCAAAAAAATTTGAACTGAATGTAGCAAAAGCACAGATGAGTTTACAGAGAACCCAGGGAAACAGTGTTAACAATTATAGCTGAACTTCCCTCTTTTTCTCAGTGAAGAGTTAACTCAGATGCCCAGAAATAATGTTTTTAAATTGTTCCGCTAACACTGGTTGGGAAAAGAGACAGATTATCCAGTTTGCTACATTTTTTTTTCCAGATACTGGGGAGGCAGGCAAGAGGGCCTAGATCTCTTACAAAATTTTGACAACTCTAGGTTCCCTACGAGCTGCTTTTCAAACTCTGCTCCTGGACAGCTGAGTTTGCAGAGCCCAAAGGCAGCTGACAGAGCCACGATCCTGGTCTGGACAGTCACCCGGTCTGGCGTGAGCGCCGTCTCACTCGCACGACTCACATACGGGCCACACGTGAAAGGTTATTACCACCTTTTGCCTCCTGGACCAACCTGTTTCTTAATAAGCTGGTACATCATGAAGAAAGGACTTTACTCCAAATCCACTAAAACATACAAGACAGAAAACATTGTAAATTAATTTAGAAATGAAAAAGTAAAAAAAATGCTAAAATAAAAATATTTTTCAAAGCCTGATTCTTACGCTCATGCCAAAGTTAGTCGGTTCCCTCTATTTACTTCTGCCTTCTCCTTGAGACACTTATTTGTATGCACTTGCAGCAATGTTGTATAATGAAGAAGCTTCCAGCCTTTTGGGTCTTCATGCATCCAAACTGCCTGGGTACCATGCATTTGCAGATGCTTAATTTTAAGCACCACAGAGCTCCATTCCTGGGTCTTACATGCCCATTTTTTGCCAGGGCTGAGAGAAAAGTTTTTGGGAACAGCCTCCGTGTCGCTTCTTCACACGCACAGCAACCGTGCTGAGGGCAGCGTATGGGGGAAAACAGCACCAGGGCTTCCAGAGGTAAAATGCGTGTGGTTTCTGGGAGATGGTTCTTGGGAGAACCCCAGTCCTGCTGCTGTCTGAAGTACCTTGAGAAACACCTGAAGAGGAGAAGAAACAACAAAAACACTCACAGCAGCCATTTCCTAGGCTAGAAAACAATGGAATTTTTATTGAACAGAGATGGCTCATAAACACGCTCAAAGGAGTTCCACCTGCTGTTCAGCAATATTCATTGCCATCTGATAATAATCTATGGGGGCAGCTGTATAAAATAGGAATAAAATACCAAATTGCTATATTCATCAATAACTTTGCCTTCCAAATACAGAACCGTATGTTATTTCAAGTCTGAAAATAGACCACAATTGTTAGCATTTAAACCAAACCTTTATGATAACAAATATACAAAAAAGGCAGTCAATATATTAAACATTTAAATCAATAGCATACATTTCTCAGAGGTAAACATTGAGCAAACAAAGCCACCAACGATGTTCAGAAATCAGGTAAAAGTTTCAAGGTCAAGCTCCAAACACTGTAGCTTTCCTAAAGCCATAGTGGTATTACACTTTTATCTAGCCCCTAAATTGAAAACTATGTAGCGTGGACATTTGAAAATATAACATTGGCTATCTGGCAGGAAAATGGAAGTTTCTTAAGTCCTCATTGTATTTATATCGCAGCACCTGCAGAGACAAAGGGCAGTAGGAGTTAAGCACTTTGTTTTGCAAGGTTGGGGTTTTAGTTCTGTTATAGATGAGGGCAGCAGCGTCCTCACACCAAACATGAATTCCAGCACTGACAAAAGAGAAATATTGGCCTGACAAACTGCATGAAGAATCAGCCTTGCAACTTGCGTTAAACAGAATGGGACTTGTCTACCTGCCTCTTTACTGAAAGCCTGTGCTATTTCTACGGCACAGAAGTCTCTTTCAGTAGTTGATCTAATGCCTGAGTTTGAAAGCTTGGGATACATACCTACGCTCAAAAAGAATGTGACAAATTTACTATCAATAAAAACATGTTTTAATGCCAACGACTAATAAAAGTTCATATTGCAATATTGCTCACAACATAAATGTACAATTTGCACAAAACATGGCTCTTCAACATGAATATTTTGCAAGCCACAATACATATATATATATAATATGTATAATTTCTTTTCTTTATATGCCAGAGTGCATGCAAAGAATTTCAAAGCAGTAACACAACAGGAGCAATCACTTGTTTACAGGTTACTGAAACCATTCAATACAGAAACACCGGGATATTAGATAACAGACAGACAGATAGGTAGATGTATGTACACACTGCTTTTTCGTGGACCTTCCCGCGTTACACCAGAAGTGTGGGTTCCTTATAAGCTCAGGTTCCTATGAAAGACTGATCCAAACAGGGCTCTGAATGTTCTCCACTCTCTTTGACCATACATCACTTCTGTTGGAGACGACAGCGAAGGAGGCACTTGTCCTTTAGCCAGGAGTGGAGGCAAGCAATCTTCTCCACGGCCAACATCTCTTCCAGTTCCTGCTCCTTCATTTATAAGCAGTGGGTGGTGAGCGTCTATCCATCCTATCTCTTGGCTGATCCCAAGCAGTCTCCTGCAGCCTTTACAGTTGGAAACCCAAGACTGGAGAACCTGGATCTCCTAAACAGCAGTGCACAGCACCGCCACCGTTCTAGTTCTAGTCAGATATGTACAAGGAATGACACATAGCCTCTGGTTTAACATTTACATAGAGTATATACAAATAAAGCTATTCTATCAAGGTGCAAGTTTATTATTCTCTGGTGTGTTCCAATGAAGATTTCTTAAAAACCTTTATACAGACCCACCAGGAGAGTTCACACAAAGCTGACATTTTGTCATAGTTCATTACGTAGGCTTCGTTCTGCAAGCTCCATAACGGAAACTCCCATTACTTTCCCTTGGAGTTCTGCCTGTGTACAGGACTGGATTTGGTAGACTATAGTCATGTCTAGTATAATTTCTGTGACTTGAATACATTTTTAACTGGGGTAAATTGGCACCATGTGGGTTTTTTTTCCCAGGAAGTCATCAATCTCTGTGAAATGAAGCAGGACATGTAACTGGACATCGGGGAGTTTGCAGTTCATGTGCCCAGTCCAGCTTTCCTTGCTTTTGGTGGGACTGTGGTATGTGAAGTTTGGCCCTAAGGATATGTCTGGAAGTCCTTGGCACTATTTTACACTAGCTGACGGCAGGCAATGCCCTCAAACAAACTTAAAAAAAAAAGACCAAGTGTAATCTACTAAACAGTAAACATCAGACTGATCCACTAAACAGATGGATATGGAATGCAACTTGTCTAAAATTAGAATGGTTGATGTTTTCTCAGGCAGGTCTAAATTCATAAAAATCTTTCCCACCCCACGCAGGCCTCATTCTGCAGCATGTCAATATATGACGCTTCTAATAAAGTAATGGGAAATGCAAAGGCTGTGATCAACAAGCAGAAGGAAAGCCTACCCTCTCCCATTTCTCTTCAGCAAAAACCTCAAAATTGTGCAACTAACTCATGTAACATAAGTACATGTTTATTATCCCTGCTGAAGTAGGGCTGCTGTGTGCAATGACAGCAGGATTTGGCCTTCAGCCTTTATGGTGTACCAACCACAACTGTGCAGATGACTGGATGGGAAATTATATCTGCTAGTGCATTAAAAAAACGCATAGAGCCTTGCAGTAACTCCCATTAAAGATTCCCACTGACTTCATGAGAGAGAGAGAGTAGACTTTTTAACAAGTGCATGTTATCCACCACGGGAGTTAAGTTTTTCAAAAATCTTTCTCTAATACCATTTTCCTCCATTTTGTAACTTGATTATAATGAGGCACTCAGAGCAGAGGCTTTGCACATGTCCTCTCAAGCTAAGGGGAGTATTTCACACTAGAAACAAAGATCCGGTTAATTTTTCTCTTTTTCGGAGTAATACAATAATAAAAACCCAACTTGCTGGTTCCACATGCTGCCCTGCATTTGCACAGTGTTAACAAAATGACATCTAGCAATGACAAATGAATCATAATCTCACTGGAGATTTTAAAAGGATCAGCATCAGACAGAATGGGGTTTAAGATAACCTAAGGTGCACTCAGAGAAGACCGTTTCAGAGTTTTCCCAACATTTATGCTAAAGACCTAATTATGTGATAGAACACGTAAAGCTTTCTGATCTTGCCGGCTGAATACATTATGCTCAAGGGAAAATTATGTTCATTTTAGAAACAATAATTAAAAAAAAAATCAAAAGAAATTAAATACGAACACACATTTTAAAATAATGCTTCAGTTGTGGACACAGTGGACAAAAGCTGCCGCTTCAAATTATGGCTAAGCTCCCCTATTTTTAATACATTCCCTTCTGCCTCCTTTCAGAGTGCCCTCAGTTAGTGTCTTCAGTGGAACGGTTTGCTCTGGAACGCTAACAGCATCAAACAGGCAATTTTCAAAAGCATCTGACAGACCTGAGAGACCGACATCTTCCAATGAGCTACAGATGCCTATCTGTCTTTTTGAGGAAAACTATTTGGTTCCAGAAACATTTGTTTTTCTTGGCGATACTCATTCTCTGTTGAAAAACATCTGCTATCCTCTTGTCTATACTCTGACTCTCTGCTATTTTAGAGGTTGAACATTCATAAGTGGATAAGCAAAGGGGAAGAATGTTTCACCTGTGTTGTCAACTGTAGATGACCTCAAACATGCCTGTGAAGTCACCAACCAGTATTTAAGCTGCATCTGTGGGATGGAGGACAATATCTCTCTGTTTGTTGACGATTACTGTTGGGTCGTGTGATCTTTCATTTGTTTCTCAATAAAAAGTGAAGTGAAACCTTCCCATAGAACCCCAACAATGGACGGCAGAAACAAAACTACTCTGCTAGGAAAAAAACCAACAAACTCATAACAATTATAACAAATGCAAACCAATCATAACCATTCCTGGGTTTATATTACACAAATTAGGAGTCTGCCTAAAAGCTGCAAAAAATCAAGATGAGCTCGATGGTTCTGCACCATTCTAGAAACCATCTTACTTCTAGCACGTCCTTTCCTCTTCTTTTCATTTTTCCCTTCTAGCTTTAACTTCAGAGACACCTCAGAGAGAAGTGGGAGTGGATGTGAAGAGGGAGGAAGGAAGGAAATAGTTGTCCCACAGACAGTGCTAGCTCTTCTGGTTTTTTCAGGACGCTCGCGCTGGGATTTCCCCATTCAGCTGTTGTTTTCAATGGCAAACCTAAAGATACAAGCCCAGCCCTTCAGAAGCGGATGACAGAGGAAGGATCTCTTCCCCGCTTAAGGATCAAGATTGTGCTTTCTAATTACAGATACGCGTTTGGCTCGGAAAGTGTGAGACGCGCAAAGACTTCAAAGGTGACACAGTATGAGAGAGAGATGGAAGACCGACCTAGTCCACAGACTAGAAAAATCAGTGAAAAGGCTTCCAGCAATTTTAATGGGGCAAATTTCATCCTGCTTTCATGTTTGGTTTGTGAGTGTTACAGCACAATTTTAACTTGTGTTTTTCCTAGAATGTTCATATATCCTTCATTTAACACGTAGATTACTTCTTGAGCCTTGTATCAAATATTTATAAATGCTAAACTAGGTACAAAGTGAAACCTGTTTGGGAAAGTGGAGCGGAGGGAGGTTTAGCTGCACTAATGGATATTGCATTAATGCTTAGCATCAAGGAAGGCTGACTGCCATTAACAAGAAATCTCATTACAAACATGATTTCACGCCTCATAACATATCCCGTAGATCTATTTACTGTCCATCTCTCGAACATACAAACACACAAAGATAACTATGGACAGAAAACCCAAAGCATTTCGTATGCTTAACCTCTTCTTCCCAATAAAAAACCCAAACAACACAAACCAAAAAAATCACAAAGAAGCAGAAAATGCACAGCTTGGACGATATAGAACAAAGTTTTTTACAATGCCACTTCTGTCCTGAGTGACTTAAGATGCTTTTCAGACTTCAACCTAATCAACAGCCTGCTCTGAGGATAACTAATGCATAAGTGGTATAACAACAAGCTTTCAGATGAGTGGGACTGAAGGACACTGCAGTAACCCACCTGTTACCGTGGCAGGGTGTGTGTGTGGGAGAATGTTACATTTCCTGTGGCTTTTTTCTGCTGCTCTTCATTATGTGATGATTCAAAAAATGCAGGATCCGGATCACTCCGCTGTGTGGTAGTTGGCAGAGTGAAGAGAGAGCGGGGGAAAAGAGCGTTGACCTTATCTTGGGGCTGTAAACAGCAGAGATGCGTGATCCAACCTTCCACATAATGCTGAAGAGATCAGCAGAAGGAATGTCCTGCATTGCAAAGAATGGGATTTACTTATTTATTGTATGCATAATGCTCAGGCACCTCTGCTCCCCATTGGTATTGCACATACGGCTGTACAGCAGCCGCAATGCTCAGAGAAATACGGATAGGAAGCAACATAGCAACATACTGGTCAAAATGTACTGATGGGACTTAAATAGGTCAAGTTTTTCTAGTTTTAATTAGACTTTATCCAGGAGCATGAGGTCAAAAAGCTCCTGGATACTCTCCTTTAGTCCTTGTATACTTCAATGGATAAACATGAACTCAACTCAGGGAAGACAGCGCATTTTACCACGTCCCCGAACGGCAAAATTAAGTCACTGGCTCAATAATTGCAAGGCAAAAATCAGTTCCCAAGCTATTGAACCGACTGTCCCAAATTTGTCTATCCGTGGCGTACCCAGGCTTGACCAGGTTAAGCAGGGTATTTGATCAAGCGAATGCTTTGATGCTGGGGAAGCAGCTTTCACTCCGACGAGACTCCAGTGGCTTCCTGTGCTCCCCACTTCTGCCCCAGCGAGGCACAGCCAGCGCTGGGGCACAGGGGGCTTTTGACCATGCTCAGGGAGCAAATCTCAGCCCGCAGATGTGCAGTGGGCTCATTAAAAGCTACACAGAACAGAGAGAACCAGACTTTTGAAAGCCTCTCACACAGTAAGCTATAGGATAGTCAATTTATCCACTGCTGGGAAGGGGAAAGGGTAAGGCTGGACTCTCTTGAACCTGTGGCTTGAACATGTCCAGATGTTTTGAACCACGTTAATCCATCCCTGCCAGAACATATGAGGTGTTAAGGCTTTGACCTTAATTAATTAAAATGACCTCCTAACGCATTGGCTTTTTCTAAGGTGGTTTTTTTGTGTGTGTGTGTGTCTGAGCATCTCCATTCTCTAATGTGGCTTATTTTAAACCATGAATGATTTCTGATTGGGTATTTCAGAGATTTTTTTTCCTTGTCTTTGTTTGCTTTAGAAAGGCAATAAGAAACAAGATTGCCTCTCACTGCGCTGGGCAAAGCCGAGTAATGGAAGTTTTAATGAAAACACAGCAGCAGAGATGATGGGAAGTGGAAAGACCAAAGTTAACCACACACAAAGGGGTTCAGGCAAATTCGCTCTTGCAGCTGCGGCAGCGGAGATATTTATAAGGACAAAGAAAAGCTACCAATTGCTACAGCTCCACGGCAATATCTGAGCAGTGGGACAAGTATCTGAGCGAACCCTTTGTGTGGGCACTGAAGAGACCAGAGCCAAATGGGCTGGTTGGGGATGCCAAGCAAGGGGTGGGAGATGGCGCTGCTTCATCCTCTCCTCCTACCCTGTCTTCTGCCCTCCCCTCCCCTTTGAACGCATGGAAGCTCCGAGTTGGAGAAGAAATGAAGCAGGAAATAGGGAACACTATACCTCTGAAATCCAAGGCAGAGATCTGGGGTTAGACATTCAAGTTCTTGTGCCTAATTGTTTTCCCTTACCGAGACCTCTTCGTCAGTGTACCATCCAACAGGGACAGAAACCAGTGCCTACCCTATGCATGCCCGTTCACACGGTGCCATCACCTCTGCAGGGTAAAATAAAAAAAAAAAAGAATAAAACTGTAAGCCTGAAGAAGGATGAAAAACACCTCTCCAAAGGAAAACAAATACCAAAATTGCTGTTCTGGTATATCATGTACAATCAGGTGGACAGATTTAGCCAGCTAAACAGGATAGCTTACAAACCGCAAGATGTTTGTAGAATTAAACCTATCTAGCCAATGCAACCTCTCTAGTAAGTTGCTGCTGTGTCTCCTCGGCGTTCTAGTGACAAGTAGTCCAAGCAAAGCACAAAAAGCATCATCGGTACCAAGTCTACACTAACTTGAGGAGAATGTGAGACACCACATTTGAACCCTCTGCCATGTGCCTAAGATAAATACACACTAGGCCACCCATGGCTGTTCCATGCAAGAAGCCTTGAGCCAAGCTGAAAGAACGACAATTTAATGGCAACAAAAATAAATTGCGTACCCCCTCCTATCCACACTGAGCTTGCTTCCCCAGTTCTTAGGCTCACTGGAGGCAGCTGACAAATGCCCACTTGCTTCTGTGGGTTTCCAGATTTCCCCTCTGCTTTGGGCACTGCATTCATTATGTTTTCAGTAGCGGTCGCATTGAACTCACGGACCATTGACTCACAGCTGAAGACTCAGCTTCACTGTTTTTTGCCCTTGGAAGCCACCTATAAATGGCAGGTCAGGTGCAATCCTACTGAAATGTGATAATCTGGTCAGAGCGGGCAGCCCTAGTTTTCACCCACTGAAGATAACGGGCCTTACCTCAAAATAAATAACACGTTAAAAAATAACAAAACATTAATTTTGCTATAAATGTATGGAAGATGTGATTGGAAGTGCTGTGAGTTAGAGATATAAATGTGCTTACAGGCAGACATCTAAAATTAGCGATGTTCTCATCTATGGGGTTTCAGATACCATTTGAGTGCTATTTCAAGGCTAACTTTCTGCAAGCTAGTTTATTAAACATTGGGACAATTCCTAAGCAGTTTTTTTAATGCTTATGTATTTCAACATCTCTGGGCCAGGGGATGAAAGCAACATTAGGCCCTTCATTTCTGTAAAGCACTTGCAGAGCCTCACACGAAAGACACTTTATCAAACAAACTAACTTCAAGTCTTTGACTTTAGATAACTCTTGTTCATAAAAAAAAGTATCATCCACTGACTTCAGAGGCAGCTTTAGTGAATGCAGGCTTCAGGATGTCACCTTTCAGCAATATTTTTAAGACAGAGCCAGCTCCTGAGGGACACTGAATACCTCCAACTGACTTTGACACGTTCTGCAGGTTCTCAGCTTCTCCTAGGATTTAACCCATAGGCACCAGTACTAAGAATAGCTTTTTCTTTAGGGTGGCCTGAGCCTTGCCTCCAGTATGTGGATGCCTGAACTTTAACACCACCTGTATTCTTCCTGAACATCAAAAAAAACATTTAAACAGGGTCCTGCATACTGGAGTCCCACAGACCCAGTTGCATTGCATGCCATAACAGAAACCTCTTCTGATTTTGGACAGGGATGGGGAAGGAAGAAGAGGTGCCCTTTCTTTTTTCTCACCACACCACCTCAGAGCATTTATTTCAGTACAAACTGAGGATTTCCCTTTTTCTTTTAATCGTCGAAGAGCAGCACATCATGCTACGCCCTGAAACAAAACTAGAATTTCCAAAAGCCCCCAGCACACCACGCACTGCAGCCCATCCAGGGCTTGTGCAACGTCTGGTACGAAGCCAGCGGCCAGTGGACAGTCAATACAAAAAGGCTCAGTGTCAAAAGCAGCATGTGGAGGATTCAGCAAGCAGCTCTCATTAGTGCCAATAGGAGCCTGGGTACTAAGCCTTCACACCTCTTTAAAGATGTTTGCTCTGTCTTTAATAGACATTTGCACAAATCTACTCCGAAGCTGAGACCAAGCAGGCAAAAGTTTTAGCTGGGGGAAAAAAGTCTTCACAGTTACAAAGCTGGCCCTTTTCCAGAACGGAGAGCATCTGGCCACCAGCTGTGTTTAGAGGACAGCAGGCATAAGGAACAGATCAGGGGAAAATCTGAGGAACAAGTAGACAGTGCTGAAATTTGTGAAAAGAATACCAGCCTTCCTCTCTGATGTCCAAAACCTTTGCCCTCCTACTTTCCCCATCCTTTTCCCAGCTCTCAAGCCAATTTTTGGAAAATCACCCATTCAGGAGAACACAGATACCCTTTCCAGGCTCGGGAAGGGATCCAGCAGGGCTCTAGAGTAAAAACCTGGGAAGTGTGGAAACTGGCAGCATGTGAGGTGAAGTGGAAATACGAGGAAATTCTGGAAACTAAGGGAGGACCTCTCCTGCAGAAGGCAAGATCTGCAGTGAGGCAGGGGCAGGATGCCTGTAAGTCCTCAAATATTACAGCAGTGGATTAGTATAAAAAAGACAGATGGAAAAGAACAAAAACAACCCTTCACTCATTACAGGCTGGAAAGTTACGATTTAAAAAAAAAATAAATAAAAAGAAAAAGAAAATCACGAGTTTTTCTAAGGATGTCGTATTTTTCTCCATTTCACTGAGATTGGGGGCAATATTTTCCCCTCAAAATTTGTAAATTACTGCAACTCATACAAAGACTGAAGAAGCAGAAGGCTTTTTATTTTCTAAGATGATAACATCATCTCTCTAAAAAATGCTAATAAAATGCTCTGCTGGAAAGAGCCTTATCTGATAGGGACGGTATACATGGGCACCCACTGAAATTCACACTGCTTTTTAGATTAAATTGACAACAGAGCCCTTCCCCCCAGCCCCAGATTAATGGAATGACGAATCCATGCATGAAGCCACGTATAATAAAGCTTGGAGATTATGAAACAGGCTAGAAGACAGGATCAGAATTGCAATTGATCTTGATGAAGTGGGGAAATTGCCCCAATTAAAGCAGAACAAATTCAATAAAGACAAGTTGAAAGTGTTACACTTCGGAAGGTGTAGTAAACAAATGCACAAATAAAAACGGGAACTCCTGGGAAAGCAGCAATGAACCACCCAGGAATTATAACGGAAGACAGACTAGATCAAAGTCAGCCATGGGATGTTCTTATAGAAAATATTCCGGGATACATTTTCTGATATGCTTTACATAAACCACAGGAGACAGTTAGTTACTCTGCTTTGCTTGTTACTGTATAAAACCTCTGCTGGAGTACTGCATTTTGGGGAAACTGGGGAGTCATGAGGGGAATGACAGCAAAAATCAGAAACTTAGAAAATACTAGCAAAGGAACTAGGAAAGACTATACTAGTGCGGAAAGCAGGATAATTCCTCTCATACACAGAACCACCTTGTAAGAAGATCTTGTAAGATCATCTGTTCTTCCTGTGAATCAGGGCTTGAAGGAAAAGTGGTTTGATTTGCAGTAAAGAAATTCCGAACAGTCTCTTAGGAAAACCTTCTGATTACGAGGGTGGTGAAGATCATGGATCCCCGTCACTGGGCCTTTCAAGAGCTTGCAAGCTGCACGTTGTCTGGCGTGGTTCAGCTAGACCTCACCCAGCCTCATGGCAGGAGAGGTGAACTAAAATCGCAGTTTTCAAACTCTGGTCAGTGAATCCACAAAGGTCTGCTGACTGCTTCCAGGAGAAATGAATGCCAGGGTTACACAGGGGCTGGCTCTTCTGCTAGCAGAAGTGATGGGGGGTCACAGGTCAAAAAAGAATTGAAAATCATGATTCTTTTTTTTTTTTTTTTAAGGTTCCTTTCAGCTATACAGCTATGACTTCGGGATTACCAGTGTTGCAAAGGGCAAAAATTATTCCCTTATAAATCAATAGCCGCAATCCCTTCCTGTAACAGCTTTGAACGACAGTGTCTTGGGGCTTGTTCTCTCCTACCATTTGCTAGAGACCAGGAAAGAAGATCTGGCAGCAGCGGTGGGTGCCACACTTTCTGTTGTGCTCAGCCATCCAGATTCACAAGCCCCCGAAGGAGCAACGGGACTCACGAATGTGCGGGCCAAGGCAGCTCTGCTGGCAGACCTGCGCAGTGTGTGTTTGGAGGCAGTTGCGCTCTCTCGCTAGAGCCTTTAGCTCGCGTTTGCCTTTGAGTGCCCAAACACAGCGACCACTCAGTTCATGTACAGCTACCAAAGGACATATTAAGCCCTTTATCTCTGAAAGAAAACCAGTAAATGTTACCACAGATACTCTCAACTCATCAGAAGAACGACTAGCACACAGATATCAGTGTTTCCTTCCTAATGAGTCCCAGGCAGGTTTCTACAAATGCTCAAAAGACATCACCTTCCAGGGGCAGCCTGCGCACACAGGACTCTACATCCCTTACCAAAGCACAGTTAGTATCTGAGCTAGAAACAGGGGCACAACACTTGTGGCTATCGTTACAACATCAGACACCAGACTGCCTATCCACAGGTATACCTGTGGGCACGTTTCACAGAAAAAAGCTACTTTGCCTATGGATATATGCGTATGCAACTCCTGATGACTTCGTTGGGCACTACGCATGTACCCACGGGGAGAACTTTAATATCACGATCGTTGTCTGAAAAACTTTGCTATTTTAAAGCATGAAGCCGCAGGGTGAGGTCTTCTCCTGTCTAGTTATCATTGGCATGGAAAGATGGGTTTCTGTGGATGAGGAGGCACACCAAATGACAACAAGCACGCCTGCATGTTGCTGTTGCATCAACCATGGTCTCGCTTCTCTAAGATCACAACATTCACACAGAAGTTGCCATTACCTAAATGTTCCAGGCAACATCTTATGTGAACATCTACTATGCAGAACAAAAAAAGTCTAATTGTCTGACCTGCTGTGTCTCTGCGACATTAGTGGCAGTTTAGACATCTTTGTAATTTGTTGCAGAAACTGTAGAGGCTTTAAAAGACCAAGCACACAGGAGGATTTACGCCTCAGAGGCATAAAACAGCTTCCTACCGTGTTGATAACTAAAGCCAAAACTGTTCTCCGAGCATGCCAAAAGCTATCAACATGGAAGAGCACCCGACGTAGATACTTCAACAAAAGAACAAGAGGTTAACATGCACTGTCAAAATAAAACTTCTAAAGTCTATGAACTGGGCACAGTTTCTGAACGGCATGCTAGAAAATAAATATATTAATGTCACTTTGCCATGGAGAAGGCAACATCTTTGCCTACTTCTTGCTGTGGTTTTCAGAGACAGAACATCAGGTATGTTGTTGCATGTAGCAGATCTGTCTTGCTAACAATATGCTGCAAAATAAATGAAGCTTTGACATTAAATCACACCCCCCATCCCACCCCACCCAAACCCTGCATTGCAGATAACCTATACATTCTCAGGATACAGTGAGAAATCATTCTATAGTACATATTTAATTATAATTTAAAAAAGTCTAACTCAGACACAATCTCTGGCCAGTAGCAAAGTATCGACACATTACTGAAGTAAAGACCGGTTATTATCCCTTCACTGTAACAAACAGAAATCAGCATCTCAAGAAGGGTCTCCAGGGGTATCATCACAATCAATCGCACCAAATTAAAAAAAATATGCTAATTTCACAAATGAAGTTTGACAAGAAGTAACATTGCATTTGTCTTGGCGAAATGAAGCACGAACGTAACATTTCACAGGTACAGTTACCATGCAAATGCATGTTGAGTTTGTCATTGTTTTTAACCCCAAATCACGAGTAGCATGCAGTTCTCCTGCCCCCCCGCCCCCCAACTACTGTATTAGAGATAGTCTGGGTAATGTACCTCTTTGGTGTAACCATAGCCTGTTAGGCAAGATTATACCACCCTAGGAAAGAATACAAGCAAAACTTGATCATATGTATGTTTACACAATGTACATTTTTACCATTTAAAAAAACCAAAACATGTTACATAAATTCTCAAACACAGCTCTGTTGAAAATGAAATTTTAAGCTTAAGAAATAGTTTTTAAACTACAAGGCCACCCCATTTTTTGTAACGAACAATTTAAAAAGTTCCCACCCCTAAAAATCTGCCAGTATATTTCCTCTGCTGTAACAGTCTTACCCACTCTCTAATACAGTTGATCTTTGCTCGACAGCAATAACAGTTCTTACATTTCTTAAATGTACTAGATAATGGACTCCGGGATAGATATAGTTCTTAAACGTGTAACACTGGAACAAAACCGCCTTAAATGATTAATCGGGGTGTTCCCCGGCACCACCGCTCAGGCAGGGGCTTCTGCTGTTCACTGATGCGAGTTCTGGCTTTTGTTGGCATCGAGCTCCACGACCACGCACGTGCGTTCAGAACTGGAGTACAACAGCGATTCACTGGATGCTCTTGTATCCCGTTTGCTCAAAAACATGGAGGAGCTTTGTTTTCTGTATTCCCTCATCCAAACGGGGCTGCAGCCCCAGCGCAGGACCTTTGGCCAACACAGAACTATTTGGATGCGAAGTAGAATTTTTTAATATTTTGTTTTTGTAGTCGTTTAAGCAACTGCAACGGGTTTAAGCAACTGCAACAGCAGACTTAACTTGCAGGGTCTTTATTAGAGGGTTACCGTCTTCCTCAGCTTTATACAATGGAGCCCTTTGAAGAAGACAAATGAATTGACTGAATCCTTGTGGCCAACGTCCTCTGTAAGTCCTGTAGTACATTTTGACCAGACGTTTCTCCGTTCTTGTCATACAACAGCTGTTTGAAAGCTTCATTTTCAATGAGGACCATCATATTTTTTAGAAAGTAGCCTTCACAATAGGAAGATAGTTCTGTGACTCCGAGAAACTACAAGAAGTGAAATTAGAGAGAGATAACCATTCTGATAAAACCCGCTCAACAAATACAGTGCATAAGAGCTGCACACAAACAAATACACAAACTAAGCCTTTGAGACAGGCACCGTAGCACTTACAGATACATATGTGGGAGGGGAAGGAGTTAATCAAACAGTATTTTATACTGATGATGCTGATCACAATTCCATGTTATAAGGCAATGGCTGTTAAGGAAACAAACTTCAGGGATGAAGCTTTGCTCCCTTGGAAATGAGTGGGAGTTTTACCACGCAGAGTTCACTAGACCCATGATTTCATTCTAGAAGTTACACCCTAAAACTATAGGTTTGGGACAACTTATGACAGACCAAGTTTAATGAATGCCATCCTTAGCAAGGATCAGACACATGATCTGCCCTGCAAAGTTTCATGCTTCAAGGAATCTTTGGAGGAGAAAAGGAGGTTTGCAGAGCATGTGGTTTGGAGCTGTCAGTATCCCCTTACACTGAACCACGTCTGGGTAATAGGCAGGGATACTGTAATGTGTGAGAAAACCTTAACTGTGTGAGCAAAAACGTATAAGCAAACCTTAAATGACCCATAGTGGTCATCTGATGGGTGACCTGTACTGGTCATCACCCACTGGCTAGATCCTGTGGTCATACAAGGAGTATAGCCGTGATATTCCACTATAGGTGTAATTCTGAGCCATGCAAGTGTAGAGAGCAGTGCTCAGCCCAACCTCCTGCCCACGTACACTCCTGCTGGGTCCGAGCTCTCAGTAAAGCAGGAACCTTTGGCTGTGAGGAGAAGCCTGAAGGTCCAGAACTGCTGGGTCATTGCATAGCTTTGGGTCTGGACTGGAACAACTACACAGCAGTGTTGCCCACCAGCACCTTAACATCACGTTTGGAACTAAGAATGGAAATTGCTAAATAAATAAATAAATAAAATTAGAGGGGAAAAAAAAACCAAACCAAAACCGATTAAGACTAGGTAGGATCTGTCTTCCCAAGGAAAATGAATGAATTTAACTTGATTTCAAACCATGCAAGTTTTCATCAAATTATGAGTGCATTATTTTGCACCTGGATGTGAGAGCATGTGTGAATTTGTATTCTTCTCTGAAACACTATTCATCCCTATTCATTATTTCAATATATTTATGACGTTGAGGAAATAATGTACTTTTCTTTTTCAGATTTGTTCTGAGGCCCAGATTGCAATCTGTGCAAGGGCTGAGTGTTTTAGGCATGTATTTGAAACTCCAGATGATTTTGTTTGGAGTTCGGGGGCATTCACGTAAAACACATGATTAGTGGTAACTAATCAATCACCATTATAAATCCAATTTTCCCAGTTACTTCATTTCTTTCTGGAAGTAAAGAACAGTGACAAAGGCTTTGAAAAACGAAACCCTTAAAGTGATACTAATCAAGTAACTGCCTTTGTAGATGTTGCAATTTTAAGAATGGAAAGCCCATGGGGATGCCACAGATGATTTTAATACTCTCGATTCAGTTTTTAAATTGTAAATGTGACCAAATCCACACTGTGTAACCTTCCTACCAGTACTTCACCTCTTTAACACAGGATCTCAATATCTTTTTTTCCTACAGCTCCTTTTACACAGCTCACCACCCTGCTAAACACTGTTCTACAACCTAGGCCCCCACCACATACAGCTTTCCAAATGTGTGCTCACTTCGTGCTATGCTTCCACCAAATCATATCTTTCTCCCCATTATGATGACAAAGACTCCATGTGCTCCATGTCTCTCTGGGCCAACCTGCTGCACATCCCCATATGGAAAAGCAGGTCGCAGCATCACCCGAGTTCCTGCAGGTGCAGCTGAGCTTGCAAAATAGCAAGGACTAGAAACGGTACCTACGACAGGAGCAAGTTATTCAAAACCTGCTCCTGGCTGATGTGGCGGTTCCTGGCTTCAGTGCCTGATCATCTTATTCCCATCCTCACTGCAGTCTAACACGAGCTTCTTCCACACTTCGGAGAGCAACATGGAAAGGCAGACGGCTGGCTGACAAGCTGCGCTCAAACTGCCTGTGAGCTCCCCTGGCTTATCAGGACCATCTGGCCTCTTCCGCCACATCCCATTATCTCGTATTCACATAGCAAACAAATGAAGCTGCTGTGTGACCGCAGCACTCTGGGCAGAATAATCTGTGCTCAGATTAATCACCTGCACATCACACAAACCGGGAGCAAAAAGATGGAGCATCTTCTCTGCTCTGCAGACAGTGTAAGAGAGAGGTATCTGAACTAGATTTAAATGTGCTAATTCAGGTCCTGCAAACCTTCTAGCTACAGCAGTATGAAACTTAGCCCTTGTAATTTACTGGAAGCAGGGTAAATTAGTCCATGCAGAGCTCTAGTGTGATGTGGCTTAACTAATTCCAGAAGTCAAGATTACATTCACATCTCGCTTGGCTATCTCTGCAACGCACTTCCCACATCAGTGCAAACATGACTCTGGCCATAAAAGCCTCTCAAGTACACCATTTCCACTGACTCCGCTGGGAGATGCAGGCACAGAAAACTTGCAAACTTGGGCCCTTGCGGGCAAACAAGGAGCTGGATTTAGCCACTGCATTTGTTCAGTCCCAGCATCGCCAGTGTACAAGTTGCTAAGACAGGTCTAAAGCTCGGTGTAAGAACATTCTTCAGTCAGGATGTAAATAACAGCCACATTTCACAATTCGAAAAAACCGTGATTTTTAAAACAAAATTATTCATTTTGCTTTTAGTAACAGTAATACAAATCAAGAAGTTCCCACATGAGCTAGAAGATAAATCAAATGTTTTTCAAAAGTTTCCTGCACTGCTGATTTTTTTTCCCTATTACAATAAATAGACCTGCAGATATACCTCATTTCTTATTCATTTTATAGGTGGAAGTTTA
The DNA here is from genome assembly GCF_047370975.1 of Nipponia nippon. Taxonomy (NCBI): domain Eukaryota; kingdom Metazoa; phylum Chordata; class Aves; order Pelecaniformes; family Threskiornithidae; genus Nipponia; species Nipponia nippon. The sequence continues at coordinate 60,462,917 of NW_028262347.1, forward strand.
TGCTATTTCAAATACCGATTGCACGTTATCTGTACATCAAGACCTAACGTTACTACTCTCTGTAGGAAATACCTGGTGATGGGAATGCAGGTCAGATCTGCAGGGGTCTGGAGCAATCTGCAGGATTACTCTGTTCAATCAAACCTCCATGTCACGCTGCACCGTTTTATCTTTCGTGCAGACCATGTAAGTTATAGAAAAAATCACCTAAGGAACGCTTTAAAAATATTTCATTGCAACTATTTGTGTATCATTTCCATCTTCCAAGTGAAAGTCTAACCACTAAGCACACAAGAGAAGGAGAAAAACTGAAACTAATCAATGTGGCAACCACCTCCATCAATGAGCGAAAATGGGTTTTCTAGGTCAAAAAATGCCATGCTTTTATGCCTAATGACTTAGGCCCCCTCACAAGCTAAGTAAATAATTTGATTCCAGTAAGAAGCTGCAAATCTCACCTCTCCAAGACACAAAATTCTCATTACCATTCTTGCACAGCTCGGAGACGTTGCACTTTGACAACGTGACATTTTTATGTATTGACAAGCTGTCACCAGCATTGAGTGTATCACCCCAGCGGGCTTCAGGCAGGAGGGAACAGGAAATTGTAAAGGGAAAATGCATCTTGGAAGGTGAAAGAGAGGTCTCATTCAGTTAGGTGATTCCTGTTGAATAACTCAGCAGTTTGGGTTGCCATGATAAGGGATAGGTCTGCCACGCGGTGGTACGCTCAAATTGAGTTTGAAGCACTTAGAGACGGGGCTGAGCAGTTGCCACAGATGCTCTACATTATTTAGGACTGTCACCATATTCGGTACCTATTAGCCACTCAGTCCCAGTAAATAACACATCTTAAATAAATAACAAACTCTCACTACTTATAAAACTGACCTATGAGTATGACGACAGACACATAACATGCAAGCGTATGTGGTTATTTTTACCTTGGCATGATTATAAATATCCACGCAGTTTTCTGTATTAATGCTTTTTGCGCAAATGATCTCACAGTGTCGTTGTAAAGCTTCAAGCTGGAAAAATTTAGCAGCAGAGAGAAGCTAAAAAAAAAAAAGGCAAGGAAAAAAAGTCAAAACCGCTGAGTGATAAAGAATTGGAGCTTGCATCTTTACTGTTTCCTTATATTTTTTTCTCTGCCCCTGCTTCAGTTTTCATGTAAGTACTGACAAACAGTCAGAATGAGAAGGCTGCTTGATTGCTTCAACCCTTTGCAGTCCCCTTAGACCGCGCTGTGGGAAGCTGTACATGGAGAGACCACCACAGGCTGCTCAGGTCAATGTGCTGACTTTGGGATGGCGGGGGATGGCGCGTGAGAGAGAAAAAGGACATGGGAGCTTGGAGAGTCTTTGGTCACTTCGCAAACATGACTCTGCGAGGAGGGATCCGCAATTACATTCCAGGAAAAAAGGGTTCTGCTTCAACCGTTCCCCAGGCTCTGCCTGAAACAGAGCACCTGGGCTGGATATGGGGATGTCAGCAGAAGGGCCAGGACCAAGAGTATAGAGGAATTCAAACCAGATGATGACAACCACGCTGGGCAGTCTTAAAAATCGAGAGGCAATAAACCTCAAATCTGTCACCTCAGCAGGCTCAAGGAAATGGAGTCAGATCTCCATATACTCCTTGCTCCGGTGCGAGGCACTGCCTGGTTAACACTCATGTTAGTGTCATGTGTCTGTATTGCTGCACTACCACAGGTCTCCTGCCATCAGGACTCAAGCTGACCTCCCTCTTCAGTGATGTGTCCACCCCATGGCTATGCTACCTGGACTGCCACTGCCTTGGGGATCTCTGCAAGCCACTGTACACTGTGGGCATGACCTGAAGCCTGTGGGGTGAAAATAGCTTAAATTTTGAGTTCTCCAACTGATTTCAGTAGTGCTAAGATTTCCCCTATTGCACCCTTTCTGTCCTTTTACAGCTGGGAAAAGGAATTTCATTTTCTGCATTTCCATGGTAGGTAATCACCTCTGGCTCTCTGCTCTGGCTTAGGAAGCACGCTGGGGTTCCTCATTGCTTGATACCTTGCTCTAACCCAGCCAGGTCTCTTGGGCTAAGGTGTTTAGGCGTTTATACGGCCCTTATCATCTAGGACTGCATGACAAAAAGTTATCCTGTGAATCCCAAAAGGGCTCTCATGCTGCTAGGTAGGAGCACTGGGGAGCAAAACTCTGAAACTTTCATGACATTATTTTGACTTCTTCTATGCAGTCTGCTCAAGCTCTGCTTTAATCCCATAAATAAAACCAAGTGCTGGAAATCTGCAGTGCTGATGTGATAGCAGCCAGCTGGCCCCAATTATGAATTGCAGCAAAGATTTCTGTGGAGTATTTCTGGTGCTTCTTGTTATCATATTTGTAATAAGGCAAGTTGCTAAATGCAGTTTTGAAAGATAAAGCCAAATCCTATTCCAGCTGCCTCTGTGGCTCAAGCAGTCACGTGCTGGCTTGTAATTACTTTAAACTGTGAGGAACCGTGGCCAGATCTGTTATCAACAGATCAATCAATCAGTCATACATTCTTGAGTCACAGAAGTTTTGAGATGTCACAGAAGTAGAGCAAGCAGCCAGCTGAACTGCAGCACAAGCTTTTTAGCAGCCTAGGTGATAAGACACGCATCTCTATAAAGCCATTGCACTGCCTAGTCTGAGACTCCTTACTTCAGAAAGGGTTAGAAATTCAGGAGCTTCTTTCAAAACTATGAGTGAAATAGAGAATCAGTGACCTTTTCCTGTAAAGCTCAGAAAGTCAATGCATGTACGCTTAGTTAAAAATCCACTGCCTGCATTGGAGGGGGATAATTACAGTCCGGACTAGTACCATCCTCTGGCTGCCAGCAGGGTTGGTACAGCTGTCCCTGTACCCATCAGAATTGATTCACCCTGGCTACTCGTACCCCACAGAGTCGCTCCCAGTTCCTTGTTAGCAGTACTTTGGTAAAAGTCAAGCCTTGCACGGGCACCTCAGACAGTACTGTCATAGGGACAGACTAACTAATGTAGGCAACAATGAAACATCATGGTGGCAGACTATAATCTGTACACTGATGCTTATCAACTGTTTAAGCTCTGATTTTAGTATTTACTGGCCTGTATTCCTTTTGGTTGCCATAATTTGGTGACTGTCAAGAGGAAAAATCCCTGAATGACTATCAAGAATTTGCTCAAATATCGCTAAGTTCTGTACAGCCGGAGTCGTTAGGCTGATCATAGCTGGCAATGACAGCACACAGTATTTGGAAGAGGATGACTTAGCATCCATACAGGTTGTGGATGTGTAGCTACACTGAAGGCTCAGTCAGCTCCAGTTGGCTTTGTCTGGCTTTCGCATGTGGATGCAACGGCACTGGATGTTTTGCATCCAGTGAGAAAGGGGCAAAGAAGTCTCTGTATCTCAGGGAGCAGCTTAAGGTTTTATTCAGAAAATGTGACAGTCACATGCTTTGCATTTCCTTGAAAGAGCCTCTCAAAGCATCTAACTAAATATTTTTATTTCAGATTTTTTTTGCTTGATGATCATAATTTTTCTAGTCTTTCTTCTCTGACAGTCAACTTCATACTGGCAAAAGTCACCATAACGGGCGACCGGCAGAGAAGGAGACGGAGTGTCTCTCGCAGGACTGCGGACAGCCTGGGCACTCTGGGTGAGGCACTGCTGGCTCTTACAGGAGTGCTCACGTCTTGCCCAATGGCCATGTGCCCTTGGGTGAACGGTACAGAGATCACTTAGCGTTGCTCCCACTGCAATTAAGATAAATGTCTCTTACCTCCATAATTTCATTATTTTTAATCAGGAGTGACTCTGCACCTCCATAATAAAGATACTGCATAACCAGCTGTAATAAAACAAAGGGAGTGTTTATAAAAAGCAATCCAACACATCAGGGAACATGGGGTGATGTAAAGATGGCAGGCAATACCTGAGGCTCTCCACCACCACTAAGGATTTGTAGATAAAAATGGCCCAAACCTCCTGATTTCAAGATATATTTGGTTACTCTCTCTGCACAGTTCAATGTTCGCTTCTCACAGGTCGTCTAACACCTCAACCCTCACCAGCCACATTGTCTGGACTTACTGGTGAGCTCCAGACAGTTTGCAGGAAGCTGATTAATTCATTCTGAATTTTCAGTGTATTTCCCAGTATGTTAAATACATCATTGATTCAGGAAAATATAGCATATATAATGGTTATTCCCTTATTCCTTCCCTGGCAATGGCAGCCCCACCTTCACCCAGCTGTGTGTAGGCATGCATGGATGATGAGAAAAGAGTGGGGGAGGCTTTGCACTGCAATACAAGCCAGCTAAGATCCCTCTGCAGTGAGGTTCCAGCAAGCCTAAAGTTATTGTAGGCAGCTGGGAATTATCTGCAGTGGTAACAGTCAATACATGGAACTGTCTGAGCTCTGGCTCAAATAAAGGGAAGCATATACACGTACACATTACAGATACAGAAAGCAAGCTCTGTATTTTCATGGCAAAAAATTGATTGAACAATACTGCTAAGGAAGGGAATGAACCGTGTCTCTTCCGAGCCTGTCCATTAAATACAGAAAGAGCCAACAAGAGAAAAAAAGAATCCAGTGCTTTACCTTGGCACGCACTGCTTTGTCTGCATACCCCGTATAAGTGAAATGCACGCTATTGTATCTGGTCAGGCATGACATTTGCAATCAATAGTACTCCGCACCTTAGTGTATGAACAGAGATGAAGCCTGTGCTCATGAAACCACTACCCTGAGCTACGTGTTTACCAAATACATACGTACTAATTTGGACAGGGCATGTGCGATGTTCCTATTACATGTTCCATTCAAATTCAATGTGAGAACTGACTTTACCTGAAAGATGGGGTACTTCACATAGTTGATCTCAATACAAGCACTATCAGATGAGGGCTTGCTAGACAGCAGTGCTTTAAACCTAAATAAAAAGGAGCAAGATTGAAATACCAGCCCAATTATCTCTGTGAAAAAGTACAGTGAAGTGGAAGGACAGCATCAGCTCTTGCAAAAACAGTACGCTGAAATGAATGGATTTGTCACCGAAAAGCATCAAGATTTAGGCACTGACATAAAATAAAGTTCAAACCAAAAGGAAGAAGCCTCTCTTTTAGGAGATTTCAATTTGAAATTTTGGAAAACTACATCTAAGATCACAATAGAATAAAACGTACATAGGAAACTCAGATACTGTAATGATGCATATTACAAAACCAAAATAATTTTTTTTTCCCCTTGGAAGCAACATGATCTTTTAGGAAGATTTGCAGCATTTAAAAACTGCACACCTTCTTTTTTGAAGGAGATAAATTTTGGCCTATGTCCGTTATGCTGCTTTAAAAAAATGTTTTGGAACACAATGAAACAATTACCCTAAGACTTTTAATGCTTCTATACAGGCTCAATACAATCGTGTAAGAAGAGGCAGGACAGAAAACTGGATAGGTTGCTATTCTCTGATTATCAAAACCTGAAATTCAGACACAAGTTTGAGGAAAAAAATACATTTTAAGTTAAAAATTGCAGATTTATGTGAGACATATACATATGCAGCAATCTAGTTCTCAAAACTAGATACTCCCATTTGATCAGAAGGCAAAAATGGGAAATGCGCTCTCAGGAACATCTGCCCTTGTACTTCCTCTTTTTGATAATTCATCTGACCTTCTAGCAGTACTGCAAAGCTTGGCTTATCTATCAAGACCAGCATTTGCTGGATGGTAACCTTTTCCGTATCACAATTGCATCTTGTTAATTAAAAGATGGATAACATTGACTTGCTTTTACTAGTGTCAAACTCTACTATGAACACAATTTAGTAGGTTTAAAGCTGGAGTTTGGAACGTGTTTGTACCTCTACCAATACGCTCTAAACCAAAATACCCATTTTTTAATCGAAGGCAGGGTCAGACACTGCAGTTGCTTTATGCAAATCTCTTTACTCTGCGCTGTGGGTTGGCAGCATATCCAGCATGAATTCCCACATTGCTCAAACTACCCAAACTCAGTGGCTTGTCCTTGCCACATCTTGAAATAAGCCCTTATGGAGGCCCAGCTAAATTTGTTTAAAAGCACACCTTTCAATTGTAAAGCTGTGTACAAATAACGTTTGTGAGCAATTTTAAGGTTGGGTTGAGCTGGGTAACCCACGTCCAGCCTTCTGAGCACAGAGAACAAACTATAAATACTGCCTTTGGATACAGTATGATACGTTTCATAGTTATTTAATTTTATTTTAAAAATGTCAAATGCTGTCCAGGAACTGTGTGATAGTAGCTAAATTTTCCTGGAGACTGCCTACACTGATGTGAGGCAAGATTTAGCCACTCACAGGATAAATTATTATTAAGAATCAAAATATTAAGACTCCTCTATGATTAAGAGCTGGATGCAGCAACGAGCTCCATGCAAGTGTGCCTCAGCGGAATGAAATCAGATGCATGGCCAGAAGCATGGATCATTTACTGGGTGGGAATCTAGTGATGGGAGTACTTGTTAAGTGTCCTGCAGATCAACCGGAAACAAGCTGTTGAGATGTTCTGCTTAGGAACAACTAAGATTGGGCCATTAGCCCTCAAAGAATCTTAATGGCGGGGGGGGGGTGGGGGAGCAAGACCACAAAATTAAATTCTATTTTTGTTAAAAAACAGAAACATCTCTATATTTTTACCTTGGTGATGCAGTAAATAGCAACACTCTATGTGCATAAAATGGTCTTCCTTCCACCAGAAATGTAACATCTGACATCTCTTTGTTGTTAAGAAAATGGGGATCTAGAATCGCAAAAAGAAGGGGAAAAAAAAAAGCCAATAACTTTAGTTTGGAAGAGGTCATGAACGTACAGAATATTTTCCTGTTTTGACAAAAGAAGAGAATAGCATAAAAGGATATCGTTTTTAATGAGTAAAGCTCATAAAGCTATTTTGGACAGCCTGAGACAGAAGCCCCCCAGACAGCCACGTGGAGTTCAGACGAAGGGAATTCAAAGCTCTGAAGTCTGTGAGGACCTTTGCTGAGATGACAGCCAGTCATCCCCGCCACACAGAGCTGGCACAACCTCCCAGCTCTGCTACCCAAAGCAAACTGCAGTGGAACGGATGCTGGAGGGCCCTATGCTCATTTACGCCCCTCTCCCTGTCTGGGGAAGTCTTCGTGCCAAGGGGAAGAAGGTCCTGGAAAATCACTCTGGTCTTCTCTCGGTCACATTAAAACAACCCGGGCTCTGTCAGTAGGGCTGGGAGGGCTGTGCTGCTGCGGCATCACCCGCAGCCAGCCATGGCGGTTTAAGATGTGGAAAGACGTTTGGCTCTGGGTCCCAGGCTCGCATCCCAGCCTAATTAGCAACACAGACAAATCTTTGCAGATTTACAGTCCCACTCCAACGCACCTGATGACCCTGCTGATTTCAGCAGGAGCTTCAGGTCAGGCTAAGTTTGGGACCCTTCCTTTTTCTAGTTCTGCCTTTCAAATTCAGGTTTTTCTCTGACTCGTGCCCCCTCAAGCACCCGGCCAGCAACGCAGACTTCCCACAGCTCTCCTTGGAGAACCAACGAGTATCTTCAAGTCACACTTACCTAGGCGAGAGGTCTGCTTGCGCTTAATTTCAACAAGCTTTGGAATAGGGTAGGGTCCATAGCAATGAGTGAAAATGACAGAGAGCTGCTGGCTGATCACTTCATTCTAAGCAAAAGAAAACAAATATATGCAATGTAAGCTTAGTATGCAAGTTAATATCAGTATGCAAAGGAGATGTTACATTCTCAAGAATTGCCTCTTTTGAAGCTGAAGAATGTGATTGCTGAAGCTTTATTAAAAATCAGAGCTTAGGATTATCTGTATTTGTTAGAAACTGCAATTCTCATTTACTTGATTGCTATGTCTCCTGTAGTAATCAGTTAAAATGAAAAGTCCTCTCCTTGGACCAGAGGTGGTCTCTTCCTAACAAACCCCACAGCCCTTGTCCCCTCTGTAGAAACAAAGCTCCTTTACAATAGCGATTCCATTTAATTTGCAAACTCACTGTACTGGAAAACGACTTTTTGTTGCTTTTTACAAAATGGTCATTGGTCATGTTTTAGAAACCCAGAGCTACCAAACAAATATAGGTGCACAGCCTGCATGCATTTCCTACGCACAGCAGTCTCACAAACAGACCCTCCCTTGCAGAGTGACAGAAGCATGACAGCCTGTCCTTGAGTCTCCTCATTCAATCCCAAATGTTTCATTAACGTGCCCGTATACCACTGGCACTGACCTGGGCACTGCTGTCCTGAGGAACCCGCCAGACCTTCACAGAACCAGGTCTGGCCCCTGGCTTTACTCATCTCTGCCCAGACTCCGGGGGAAAGGCACCCACAGGATGCTTTCCTAAGCGCCTAAGCAACTTGAGTATTTGCATGCCTAAGCTGCAAGGATAGCGAAAATGGATTTAGTGCTTAACTACCTAAGTCACAGCCGAAAGCAGGATTTAAAAGCTTTGGCAAATTCTGTCCCACTCTTTGCTGGGAACCGGAGCAGGTCTAGCCAAGTTCAATGGTGCCACATGGCTAATTCATGACGATGTCTTTTAACTACCCTGTTGGCTGGCGATTCCCTTCCACACCAGGAAACTGTGAAAAGGTGAGGCACTTAAATATGAGAGGGTCCAAGGCCAAGGAAATAAGCAGGTAAGGAAGAAAAACAATCTTAATATAAAAATTTGAGGAGTGTAGATGTTATACTAAAAATATCTCCAGGCTTATAGAGCAGAAATTGAAGCTTTCTCTGAGCACGTTTCAGCTCAGTTCTAACAGCGGTGCTCCTTAAATCCCACAAGGGACAAGGAGGAGTAGCAGAGATCCTGTAATGACTCCCTTACTGCATCTAATCAAATGGGGTGGGAAAGAGTAGAGCTGTGCCCTCACAGGCACACGCTGATGTCAAAGGAAATTACATGCGCTCGCCCGCAGGCAGGAGTTGGCTCCTATTACTACGTCAGATGTAGCATTAAAAGAAACACTAAGATAAGGGAAATACTGATACTAAGAGACACCATTTAACACGGCACAGGGACCAGCCCTCAGAGAGGGGCTTGCTGCTGTCGCTCCAAGACAAGGAGGATGTCCTGCGCTGGGAGCATCTCTCTGTTCAGCATCTTCCAGCAGGAGCTCTGCAAAGCGCTTCACAAAGGGAGTGAATCACAGGGCGAAGAGAAAAGGAAGATTTAAGGCCAGATTTAAAGAAGGAAGTGACTCAGCCGCCGCCGGGAGGGCTTGGGGGGGAGAGCTCTAGACAGACAGGGCAGAAAGAGCAATGGCTTCTCTGCTCGGAAGGGCTGTGCCGAAGCGCCGTGGCTGACTGAGTCAGCCAGGGAGGAGCGCGTCCGGGGGGATGCTGATTACCAGCAGGGCAGCTCCCAGTTGGATCCAGTAGATGCTAAGAAGTCAGTAAATGCAATGGAGGATGGGGATAATTCCGCAGTTCAGAGCGGATGGAAGCTTCTGGAGAGGAGAGAGGTATAATTGGAAGAGCAACACTCACCTTTACCCGCACTGAATAAGAGCAGAGTAACTGCACTAAAGCACATAGCTACTGGCAGCTCCCTCTCGAATCTGCCAGGGTGCACAGCTCCTGTCTATACCACTGTGGTTTTAGTGGATCCATGAACTCACCAGTCCCAGCCACAGCTGTGCCTGGGCAATAGCTTTGTAAAAACACACATATAAGTCAATAAAGACAACGCATCTCCTTCTTCCAGGGGTGTCCATGGGAATGCGCCGATGAAAAGTCTGGGTCTCAACCTCCCAGTGCTTCATTAGGAGCTGGAGGTCTCACTCACAGGTCCAAGCCATGGCACCGCGTACCGGGACACCCAGGTGCACCAAGACCAGGGAAGAATGGGCCACACCCAGGCACACAGGTGCGAGAAGGGGATCCCTGCCCGTAACTCCAACCAGCACGATGAACGGGTCACGCACACAGAAAACTCCATGGGAATCTGCCTACACAGGCGAGGTGCTGCCAGCTCCCTGGGTCACCAACGGGGCACGAACCCTGTGGTGTGCAGATACAAGCCCATTGTAAAACCACCTTGCCACTGACTGCCCACAAGCCTGTGAAAAACCTGGTGTAAACTAAGCTCCAAATAGCTCAAGATGTGATACGTTTACATGAGAGATGCTTAAAAACCCTAAGAGACAGGTCGAAGAGAAAAAAAGCAGCATCAAAGAAAGCAGGGCCATCAAACAGACGGTGGCTCGATGCACTGCAGAGCTTCAGAGCTCCAACACAGGACACTGCTCTCATTTGGCAGAGAGGAGGTTGGAGACCTTTGGCTTCTGTTGATAACATTGAACACTTACAATGCTTGCCACTGAAAGACCAAAAAATCTGCTCAGCTAGAAAGCTGAAGCATGCGCTCATTTAGAGTCATCGCTAACAAACAGCAGCAAGTTTTCTCCCCGAAACACAGGGAGGGGAGCGGTGAGGTATTACAGCAGAGCAAGCTCGCTTCCCACACCACCCTGCACACAGCCAAGCTCACAGGGCTGCGCCCCACAGAGCCTCTGCTGTCTTTCCCAATAAACCAGGCAAAAAGAGGCAGCAAAGAGGAGAAAGAAAAGGGATGCTTTTGGCTGCAACTGGATGGCTGGGGAAAAAAATTGGCTTTTTTTAAGCCAAATCCTGCTCTTGGAGCAGGCTGAGCTGGGCTGCCTGTGAAGTAACTGGGAACAACTGCAAGAGTCCACAACCTGGGGCACTAGCATTGCTCTGGCAGAGAGGACAACATGTCCAGCCTATTCAACCTTCCCCTTCGCAAAGTGCCTGTGCCAGGAAGCTCAGAAGCTGCCCTGGTTACCACATCCATCCCATTTAAGCACCAAGCTGGATAATTCTTCTCTATTTATCCTACCACCCTACCAGCTGACTGTGAAAGAACAGCTGTAAGAGCTTGCTGCAGCAGTTGTGGGCGGTGATATTAACACTGGAGGAGCAAACTGAAGTTTGTTTTCTTGCTACGGTTTGATGTTGGAAAACATTGTGCCAGGATGTGCGAGGCTGAGATCTGGAGCGAGGCCAGCTTCCTTTCAGACATGGGTGATCATTCGCAGTCAAAGGGAGATGATGTGCATCTTCTACTGTGGGAGGGGGAAGAAAGCTTGGCATAGGATATAATAAAAATATTTACCTAGCCATGGGGTAGTTTACAGATAGGCAAGAGGGAACAAGGGACAACAATGAATCTTCTGAGGTAGATGGTGCTTCCAGCAGAGAGTTGGTCAGTGAGCAAGCAACTTTGCTTTGTAGATACAAGCAGTCTCCTGACTTAAAAGCATTCTTCAGCAGAGATCTAAAGGAATTCCCCGCTCCTGGTGAGTGCACTTGAACTGTGAGGGGAATTCATACATTCTTTTGAAGCAAAGCTGAAGGTTTTCAAGTTGCTAGAGCAGAGATGACTATGCGATTGATCTGAAAAGAGGTGAAGACCTGGATGGGGAATGCAGAGGTATTTTTTCCTAAATGTCCATCTGATGAAGATCTGTGACAGGACTCAGGAAAGGCTCCTCCAGACTTTGGCACATACCCTGGGAGAGCTTGTTCCATTCCAGCTTACCCAGTTCAACCCAGCCTAGCCATTCTGGGATGTGATCCTACAAGGTACTGGACACAGCTGGGAAATACACAGCCGGTTTTCTTCAGTAGCTGTGCAAGATACATGTCATCTTGGTGGCTATGCTGCGAACTCTCAAGGGGAAAACTCGCGTTGGATTCAGCAGTTAGGCTAAGGTTTTGCTCTTCTCTGATCACGCTTTGCTTCAGCTGCCTCTTCTTCGTAGGCTCCCCCATTCCCACACCACATCTCTCTGGACTGCTCAGTTCTCCTTACTGGCCTATAGATATCCCACCACCTCCACGTGGCTGCCCTCTACAGTGGTAACAAGTTAGGCTGCTTTTCTTTGCCTCTGAAATCCCAAGTAGTACTTTGGGTTTTCCTTCTATTGATGTCACCCTCATCAGCTCAGCCTCATTAGTGCTGTTTTAACCTAAGTGTGCCAGGCCCTCAAATTCCTCTACCACAAAGCCCCAAAACCAAAAGCTCACTACATTAGGCAGAAAAGCTAACCTTCTGGGCTCGGTGTCTGCCTGTTAATACACACCTCCCCAGCACGCAGAGAACCCATGCTGCTCAGGGAACAGGGGCACTGGCAAAGGTATCTTTTCTCTCCCTGGTCCTGAGGATGGTGGGGGGGCCCAGCTCTGTACTAAATGCAGAGTGCCAGAAGCGCTCCTTCTAGTCACCCATTTCACACGCAGTCCCCACCAGCAGTTCCAGCAGTGGCAGAGTCTCAGGATACCCCAAGCCCATTGAGGACTCATCCATGAACTTCCTTTCACGACACGCTGGAATACCCTTGAATTATTCCTGTTTATGCTCCCCTCTTACCAGAAAGAGACAATAAAGAGTGAAGCAACGCAGAGGGCTTTTCGCAGACCCCCAGGCCTGAGCACTCAAGTTCTACGAGACTTTCTTCGCCATCTCTCTGAACTTTTTCCATCCTTGCCTAGGTGTTTCCGTTATGGTCCTCGCATATAATTCACTTTTGCCAGCTGCCTCAAAACTGATTAAATGCCACTTTAGAGGGTCACTCCTAGATGATTAAGCAGCATACACATAATCAATATTAGTCAACAGTTGCAAAGGTAGGGAAGCCCCAGAGGTTGGAGATACAGTTAGAGGCAGTGAACTGAGTAACAAAATGGGTTTTGTTAGTGCCGGGCTCAAGTCCTTCCACTGCAAATACAAACGGAAAAGAATTAATCACAGGTAAGGCACAAATGGACCTTTCAGTTAGCTTCTGGGAAAGCTGCCAAGCCTCCCTTTCAAAAGGCTCTTTATACCACAGCTGTGCATTGTATGTAAAAAGCTCAGATCCCCAGGCACAGTCTAATCCCTGGGTGACAGCCCAGAAAAGGGCAGGTGTCACATCCATGGCATTTATTTATTGTAAATGAAGAAATGGCTCCTGCCTCTGGGAAACATTTTAGAAGGCAGACAGGGGGTAGGAAAAAAGAAGTCAAACCTGTGTTAGTATGAAGCTGAATCTGTGTTATGAAAACATGAGACAGGGTTAACAGTCTGTTATTAACATGCCACTCGGTACCTGGCGTTCGCATCTCACATGGAGAATGCACGACGTACATGTGTGGATAACTCGCGTCCTGGTTACTCTGAACTGTTTAGACACAGAAGTACTACAAATGACAACAGGCAACGTTACAGATCGCTGCAATTACCTGAGAACAGTGAAACCTGCCTTAAGAAATCACTCAAAGTCCCAGACAAAAGATCAATCACAGAGAGCAGGCTGGGCACTAGCTAACACACAGAAGGGCATTAGCCACTCCGTGAAACCTATAAGCAGGCACTTTAGCATCCTAGAATGCCTTCAGGGTTATTTTTAGTGCACGTTTGGTGTGTCTGTCTCCCCTGTGGAAAGCCCACATTTTTCTTCAGTTAAAGTATTTCAGTCGTCAGCCAAAATATTCCATTTTCAGGTGTTAATTTTGTCAAGAAAGGTAAAATATTATGTGGAGAACAAATATTCTAATGAAACCTGTTATTATAGTAAAACCTCAATTTTCTGTTGAAAAGCAGTCTAAACAATGAAGTAAAATTTCGCACAGCATAGAGGGGTCTTTCCTGATCCGTCTCCAGGCCGGAGAAACATACACAGCACTCTGCCAAGGGAGGGCTTTCCCCTAGGAGCTAAGCATGACCCAGTGCCCACCCGTGTGCCATACAGGGTTTACCTCTCCCCTCTAGCCTAAGCCCTTCCTGCAGAACAGGGTAGCCTGGCTTCACACAGCAAAACACAGCTTCACTCAAGCCCATCTTAAATATTCATTTCAGCCCATCGTGAAGCAAGGGACAAAAAGGGGAATTTTCTAGCGCCTTCATCTTCCAGTGTCACTTTCTAGATCACGTGCAGACCTAGGGGGAAAGCTGGTGTTTGCTGAGCATCGTGCTTGGACTTTGCAGAACAGACGCATGAGCCGAGTCTGTTGACATTCTCTGAGGAACTTCTGCCGACATTTGTTTTAGAGGAACTAAATCCAGAAAGACCACAGCAATAAAGAAACAGGATACCCATCTCAAGCTTCAGCTTCTGCACATTTTGCTGCAACAGAGCAGTCAGGTGTTTCAGCCTTTCCTGCTGCTTTCTGTTTCTTGGAGATGTGAGAATTCTTTTTCAGTAGTTACTGCATCTGTGACAGAGGCTACATGCTGCTATTTCTGAAAAGATATATTTAAAAAAACCTCAAACTTTACTTTCTAAGAGTTTTGGGATTCTAAGTGGCTCAGTCACTGCTGAAAGAGCACTCTGGCTTTTAAATTACATAGGCCAGGTTTCTCAAGATACCCACAAGGCTGAATCCTCTTTGAATTTTAAAAACTGGTTATTGTTTTGAATTGTTATTTGTTCTCAATAACTGTCAACACCAGACTGATGGCTGCTATTCAAACAGCTCAGCCTTCCAAAAGAGCCTGTGCACTCCCGCAGTTTTTTTCAGCGGCAATTTGTAGACTTTGTGAAACTCTGCAGGAATTTTAAATTCTGAGGAAACATCTTTGCAAAGTAGTTTCCTGCATCTTTCAACGAGCTGGCTGCACAGTGTGACCGACACCTCACTAATGGGCTAAATTTTAAATAGACTACCTTGTTACTGATGGAAAGGATGAAGAGAAAGCTGCAGAACCCAACTGAGGAAGGGCAATGCAGGACCCCTCCCACGACTTTTCAAGCTGATTTTGTCTCGGACAACACACTAGCAGGAATACTCATAGTCCTTAGCCAAGTTTTCCTGGTGTGAAGCATCTCTAGTGCCAGGCAGAGCTTCAGACAACACTTCAGCACATGCGCTCAGCGCACACGGGGACTAACGCACACACATCGGCAACGCGTGCCTGCAAAGCATCCAAGGGAACAGCAAATAGCAGCTCCTTGCCCATATTACAGGGAGAAAGTTGTAAGAGAAATTATTTGGAATTAGAAGATTGTTATTTTTTCTCAAAAAATTAAAAATTTTTTCTCAAAAAATTTTCTCTAAATTGCTCTTTACACAGAAAAAGCAGTGGATGAAACTGGCTCATAACCTCCTACTACTGGCAACGGTGCTGGCTCGTCTGCATGGATGGAGCTGGGTGATTTTAATGACAATTCAAGCTCATGCTGAGCTCCGGAGTGGAAATCTAAAACCAACCTCCTCCAAAGGCCAGACATGTTTAACTTCCAAGGTTGCGGTTTTGAGTCTCTCTCTTTTCAGGCTGTGGAAATGTCAAGATCAAACTAAAACAGCTCCAGGATTTTCATAGACAGGGGACAAAGAAGCATCCCACACGTTCAGCACGTTATCCTCAAGAGAACCTCCCTGCAAAAATGGAAGAGCTGACCTGTGAGCCCCACCTTGGGCACCACAAGCCCGCAGATCCAGATGCAGCCTCCACACAGCTCTTTTAAAAATCTCTATTTAAGAGGGGCCCAATCTCCAAGCTGTGGCCAGCTTTCAAACACATCCACTCCTCAGGCAAACATGGTCCTCTGACATGGGGCAGGAGGGCAATCCAGCTCAGAGCCAAGCTCAAGCAAAGCAAACATCAACCTCAGCTGGAAGCAAAGGAGAGCCTCCAGTGAGAAGTTTGGGGATTTCCCCAGGCCACGAAGGGCACGACACAGATACTGACAGGCAGGAATTTGGCTGCGTCTTCCTATCCTTCTTCTGTAACAAGATCTCCAGTGTCATCTTAGCTTTGAGGGACTCAAATCTGCTCTATGCAGCAGCCAAAGTTTAGCTGAGGGCTACTCACTCCCAGAAGTGTCTCTCTGGGTTTTGTCTCATGCAGCCCTGTCCAAACCACTTCTAGCAGGCTATGCTTGTGTGCTTGTCTGCCAAAGAGATTCAATCCATCCCAAAATGGCAGCGCCTTTCCTCCTCATCTGGTGGCCAAAATCCACCACCACCAAGTCATTGACAGTTTTAGTGTCAGAGCTTTCCCAGTTCGAGTTTTGCTTGCTCTTAGGAAAGTGCCTTAAACCAAGCTCTCTGTGCCCTTTCCACTGATGCCGCTTTCTCCAGAGTACCTCGTTTCTGGTCTTTGGTTTGGTAATGACCCAACCTCACTGCACGACAGCAGGATCTGTGGGGGGAGCGAGCGCAGAGCAATTCTCTGCCTGTTCTCGCAGCTCTGCCTCGCCAGCATGGAAATACTGCCACTTCTTTGCTCTCCATCCAATTCTCAACGGTGCAGCTGATAAAGACATTTAAAGGCATGAAAGGAAATGAAAGCGCTCCGTCCCGCTGGAAGCCACCAGGAGCTGGATATCAAACCTTCATTTGTGCTTTTGGAAGTCTTCCTCCAGGGCTTTAGTGCAGCAGCGAACAACCGACGTGCAATCTATTCACTGTTCTCCCCCGCTTATTTCACAGCTTGAAGAGAGGCGATAAACCTAGGGACACTTCAGCTCAGCCAGTTTTGCCTGATTTGCCAATTTTTGTTGCCGTTCTGTGTTCCAGCATCAGGACTTCTGCAAATTTTATTTTTATTTCTATTGTCAGTGTCCCAGCACATAAATGGGAGCAGAGTGCCATCCTGCCACCCTGCAGGACACCAGCATCAGTGCTGGCTGGTGGCAGAGCTCCCACATAAACCCTCACATCTGGACCCTCTAGGAACAGGCATTTTAAAAAACATCTGTAAGACAAAAGGGATTCTATATATCTGATTGTGTTCTTGTAGGTATTGGTTATTTTTTCTTTAATCTTTTCATTTTTGTACTATCTGGCCTTTTTGCATGGCCTGGGAACCTGCAAGAACATTTTGTCTGACAGTACAAAGTAGAAGGTGGGGGAAGAAGGCGTGCTTCCTACTCTGAGACTTGCCTTATGTTTCTATGCAATTCTTGGAGAGTTTCTCTGGCCAAATTACTCAAATTACAAATTGCCGTCTGGCTTATCCAGGTTGTCACAGCTTCTGAGGCTGAGACTGTCACTCTATGAGGCACTGAAAATCTGCCTGTTTAATTACCTCGGTTTCCCTGTTCGTAAAGGGAAGGTAAGATCTTCTTCCACATCTCAACTCATTAATACTTGTAAATTGTTCTGAGATTATGGGATAGCTGGAACTATTTATAGGAGTGCAAAATGCCATTTCTATTAGGTGCAAGTTGCTATGCCCTTAAAATACACTGAGCATCATAATATGTAGCAAATGGGACATCTTGTTTTACATCAGCCAAGAAATGCTAAGCGGCTCTGTGCTTCCTAGTTGCTTATTTTATTCTTTTTGCCCTGAAAAACTCATTAAGGAAATGTACTGGGCCAGACTGTGATGTTTAGCAAGAGTCGTAATCTCTCTCGAAGTTCCCAGCCCACAGGGAAAAGGATGTCCATGTGAGCAAATCAAACTCCTCTCCCGACAGCTCTACAAAATGCAGAGCTTTACAATTTGCTGTCAAAAGAGAGGGATGTGAGCCACAGTTACGGTCCTTCTACACCTCTTAAAGGAGATTTCCATTCTGTGGGTATACATAAAGAACAGTCTCTGCTCTCAGCCCTTCCAGAGAAGGGGAACAGAAGATCCTTTGAATCTCAGCTTTCCTCAGCTGCCTTCTACGGAGTGACCAGGAAGAACTTTTATTGGCTCATTCTCCTACAAATGAATTTATTTTGATTCCTTCCAAAGGGTTGCATAGAGTCTGTCCTCATTTCTGTCTGGAAGAGTTTTGTGAGAGGCCGTTTCGACAAGGCCGCCGCAATAATTCATGCCATTTGCAGACAATTTGTAAACCCTTACAGTGTCCCAGAATGATTCATTATTTTTCTAAGAATATGAAGCAGTGTATGTGTGTGTGTTTGTGAATATGCATGCTCATCAACAGTGAAGACAGGCAGCTCCCCTAGGCCCAGAGGCAGGAATAAAGATCAGCACAGATTTCTTCTTTGTCATGTAGGGTTTTTGTGGTATTTCAGTTGTTTCACCCTTCACATTTCAGGTTTTAAATGAACCCAAAGCAGAAGGTAGCAGTCTTTTTTGTTTCCGTGTCTCCTACAAAAGACTCTGGAAGACCCAGTCTACCATGTCCCAAAGGTATAATCCTATGTAAATAACTTATTCTAATGATGATCATTGGCTTTGGCTTCAGCCACTCAGAAGAGCAATTAAAGCCATCCCGCATCCTAGATTACAAGGCCTAAACTTAATCTCCGTTAAGTTTTCAATACGATTAGTTTTATATCAGCTTTCAAACCAAACAGCACCTTGATGGTAGTTTCTGGATGAACATACACTAACCCAAGCAAGTTCAGAACAAGGAATCTACAAATCCTAGGATTTGGAATGATTTCCTAAAAGCTATCTCAAATATTCTCCATAAACACCCATCCAATACAAACTAATCCCAAAGGGAAGGCTCATGGGAGCAAAAATCAGAGCAATTGCCAGAACAAATGTTCAGGATTTGCTTGGGACTGTAGTCCAAGCCCTCTTTTGCAGCAGGATACAAGAAAAAAATCCATGTAGGCTTTCCCTAGCTGTACTAAGTCTGGAACCTTTTAGTATTGAGCACCAGAACCTCTTCCCTTTTCACATTATTTAGGTTATTGCTGCAGGTGCTAAAAATTATTTGCTCCCTGCTGTTACACATACAGTTGGGTGAGAAATGTCATGCACTTCCCAGTTAAACAATTAGAAGACCATGCCAACATGTATTGTGGTGCATGAGAAAAATAACAGCAATCCAATTCTTTTGATGCTTTTCATCACTAAAATGATTTTCTGGCAACAGTAAAGTTGACTGGGCATTCCTTGGGAGCGACTGACTGTCAGGGGGACCAGCAGAGAAGAGACTGTTGGTTATAACAAGTTTTAAAAGGAAGTATCCAGCCTTCACTAGGTAAGACATTTTCCTCTCCTTGCCTGCCTCATGATCATCCCCTTTGCTATTATACTTGCATACCCAATGGTACCTCCCTCAAAAGGTTTTGTTAAGTCTGATTTGTCTGGCTAAGAAAATGCCAGCTGAAAGAATAAACTTGAGGAGGGTGCAAGTACAAACACTCACACAGAAGATTTTAAAAATTATCCTGTTGTGTGGTTGTAGAAACCAGTCTCCCCACAAGTTTAAGAGTCCAAATCCCACATGAAGGGAGGAGAAAGTCATGTGAGAGGCTAAAGAAATCCAAAGCAAACATGAATATTAGCTTTGTTGTACAGTCCTGCAAAACCAGCTGGGTAAAGTTACTCTTTGGGTTGGTTTGGTTATCAACATCTCTTGCCGTACTGCAGTGACCCTTTTGACTTTAATTTCACCACTATGCATCAGCTTCTGTTGTCTCTCCAGCTTATTGTTAGCATCAGTATTAAGCTGTTCTAACAGGAGGTGTGATTAGCTTGTGTGGTTTTAAGCCATGATTCCACAGTGAAAAAAACCTGATACACATAATACAAATTATAATAATCCTATACAGTCTAAACAAGCTTTGGGACAGCTGTGCAAAAACAATATTGAAAGCTTTGTCTCTTATGGGATGAGAATGAGGCTGATTTCTTTAAAACACATAATTTATCCTACCTTACTGGCTTTCAGGATCTCAAACATCAGAGGCAAGCCTTGTGTGATGAGCTCCTCTGTGTACTCTTCTTCCTGAATGGACTTGAATTCCTTTAGCAAGCACTGGATGAGGGGTCGTCGGTGCTGCTGGAAGGACGTGCGCAAGGACTCCAGCCACGTGTGCAGTGTCCAGGGAACACCTAGAGATGGGGGACAGAGCTCATTCCCAGCTTCAGAGAAGGATGTGCACTTCTGCTTTTTTACCTTTAGTTATGTTAAGATTTTAAGCAAAAGCTGCCAAATAACCCTAGAAATCAAATTCCTATTTATCCCTGATTGAGAAGGCTGGTGGTTATCAGGACATCCCAGACCGAATGCACAGAGGCTTTCCTCCAACTGCTAAGAGAAGACTGTGGCCTCTCTGCTCATCTAGCCTTCAGCTTCTCTGCTGAGACTGCCAATTTGTGGTAATTGCTGTGGTGCTCTGTGATGCAAAAACCTTTTGGAAACTAGATTTACATTAGCTCATTTGTTTGAATGTGGCCCTGGAGAGCCATTAAATGGTAAAAAAACCAATTTTGGTCACTACCCACCTGGATTCAAACTGGTGGTCTTGAGATTAAAACTTTCTTTAAGTGCTACCCCATGTCCTCTCCTGATCATTACTATTTTCCCTAAACAGCACTGGGCAAGTTAAGCAGATCAGCCTTTTCAAGTAGTTTGTCATGGCAGAACCACTCTCCAAGAACTTAAAGGGAACTGCTCCCCTGCACTGATTGAGAAAGCACACAGAGCTAATGTACCTCTGCAGGCACTAGGCTGGAGGTGACCTAGTTTCTGCTCTTGCAGAACGGAGTGGGAGGAAACACAAGCGTGGCGTTTGGCTACAAAAGCTTTTTCCTTCCACTTCAGCAAATGTCCAGCACCTGGAGAGCAGCCCCATTGCTCTCCTCTCCCTTATCGCCCGGTGCTTTGCCTGCTCAGCCCAGCCGGTGAGCCACCGCTCAGACCACTGCATGCCCCAACCCACAGCAGATGTCTCCAGGGCTGGAGCGGTGCACCAGGCAGAGGCGTGCCAGGCACCCAGGTCTCTCTCTGAACGCAGATTAGCAGGGATGGTAAACACACAGTCCAGACTGATTCCCCTCCATGCTACCCAGCCACCCTCCCCACAGGCAGAAGGGACTTCCCAACAGGCTGGTATGATGTTCGAGCTCCGCTTTGGCACAGTTAGCACACCGAGGAGCCAGTGCCCCGCTCCTGCTCTTTGAGGCTCACAAACCTCAGAAAATAAATATGTTTTCATGGTGGAGTGCTTTATGGTGGAGTGCAAAAGAGGAGCTGTTGGAGGCGGCCTGCGGGAGCTGAACGCTGCCCCAGAGCCTTAGCTAATGCTCTGCCAAGCAGCAGTGAAGATGGCTGCCAGCGGAAACCACTCCATCCTGCAGAAAAGTACCAGTGGCTCCAGAGTGGGGTATGCTGTGGAGCCAAAATGGGCTGGGAACCTGCCAGGTCCCCCATCACCTTCTGCTTCCACAGGAGCTGAGGAAGATGCAACTATAGACGGGCTGTTGCTTGAACCGACAAGAGAGACGTGTTTCTTTGAGCGGTCCCTCCCTGGAGGGAGAGGAGAGGGTGCCAGGACTGACCTATGCTCCGTATGTCAATGGTCACATCCACATAGCCGTGCTCAGCGCTGTGGTACATGGCCTCCTTCAGGGCTTTCAGCTTGGCCTTGCTGTTGCGGCTGGCGCAGAGCGGAGCTGCCGCCGAGTCAGGCAAGTCTGTCCCCTCCGCCAGGATCTCCTCCAGTGACAGAATATCGCTCTTCTCCTTCTCCGGCTGAGCAAGCAGCTTACGAAAGACGTTCCTGTCAATCACAGCACGACAGAGAGAGGGAGAGAGGGAAAGAGAGGGCGGGAGAGCAGAATCAGCGGCTAGGCTTTCGTTATGGCTGAGATACTTGCTGCGATGTGGCAAGTTAGGGCACCTATCCAGGAATTACTCCAATTAACGGTAGGACCAGCTGAGAGCAGACCTGAGGCAGTCACCGCTCCTGCTAGCCCACCTGCATTGCCTGGGCCACGTCTGCAAGATGCTGTTGTCGTGACAGGAACCATACAGATGTCGCACGAGTGGCGGCATCTCGTGGGAACAGAGACCCGTGAGCTAAACATGACTCAAGACTTCTTCCCACAATCAGGGAAGGACGAGGTGCCTCTGGACAAGCTCTCAGGACTTTCACCATGGAGGCCACTTGAGAAAGGACCTGCCTGGAGCTACCAAAAGCACCACCACTCGATTAACACTCAAAGCAGTCTGGGAAAGCTGGAGCAGCTAGACATTCAACGAGGCCAGTCAGGGCAGGTTCAAGCACGTCTGGGACTACTCTGCAAAACCACTGATCCAGCTGGGCCATCAAATAGCAAAGCCCAAACTCAGAGACTCAGTGCCCTCAGGTTCATACCAGCACAACCTCATCGATCTCAACAGAGTCACTCTCGGTTTCTGCAGATGTGAGAAGAGAAACCAGGGACGGGCTGGCTCCCATCCCACCTCCCTCATACTCCAACGTCCTCCCTGCACCTGCTCAGACCCCTGTGTGGGGTGGCAGCGGGGCATGGCACACCCCAAACAAATTTGGGGCAGAGAGGGAAGGAGGAGGGAATGTGCATGAGCAGTGTACAGGTAGGAACGTAAGAGCCAGGGCCTGTGACAGGCACAGCCAGCAGCCAAAGCCAAGGAGAGCCCCAGGTCCTCCTTGGGCACGCAGCTCCCACTCACGCCGGCTGGCAGCAAGGCCAGAGCAGTGAACGTGAGACTCCAATAACCAAACTGTCCTCTCTGTCCCAGGGATCCCTCGCAGGCTCCAGATGGGCAGCGTTGTGCGAACCCGCCCTGACATGCCATTAGCATGTTGTTAGACTGGCAGCTTGCCTCTAAGCAAACAGACGGTAGGTACTGTCTCTAACCTGTATCTATGTTCCTCTGGATGGCTACAATCAGAAAAGTAGGAATGTGAAGGTCATAATACTAATCCATTACACTGCAGTCAACTCCTGAGCGTTGCAAGATCATGCATGCCAGGTGCTCATTTCATTACTTTTTTTTTTTTAAATTTGCAGCATACATACAACATTAAGGCACACGGGACTTTACAGTAAACACAGATGCAAAAACTCTGTTCAACAACAATTAAGGTTGCAGCAGTACAGACACAATCCGCCCCAAACCTGAGAAATATGTCAACAAGAAATTCAGAAGGAATGTCTTTGGCATTCCTTCTGCCGTCACATCAGCTACCATTTAACGAACATCACATTGCAACACACCACGAGGAGTCCCCTTCCTTTTTTTTTAAATCAGCTATCAAAAAGCAGCTTGTACCACCAGCTGGTTAAATTCACATGCTATCAAAAAGCCTTACATCTCTGCTCAGTTGGTGGCATGTTCAATTGTTCATGCAGAACTTTCACTCGTCTGCTCA
The DNA here is from genome assembly GCF_047370975.1 of Nipponia nippon. NCBI lineage: Eukaryota > Metazoa > Chordata > Aves > Pelecaniformes > Threskiornithidae > Nipponia > Nipponia nippon. Next base: position 60,486,014 of record NW_028262347.1, read on the forward strand.
AACCAGATGCCCAGGCAAAAAATAAGCACTTGAAGGATGCCACTAGACTTGTTCCCACTCTACCTGTGTCCATGTGCAGCAGCCTGACTGAAAGAGTTCATGTCACCTTGAGGAGTCATGGAAATGCCGTTCCTGTACATTGTTCCTATCATGGGGTCAGCTCCTCGCTCCAACAGCAAACTGACCAGTTCAAAATTTCCTGCAAGTCAAGAGATGTATTTTTACTTCTTTTAAAATCCAGTATTTGCTCACCTAAACCACAGATCCTGACGGAAGAATTCATTACAGTGGAAGGAGAAAGTCCTTACCAGCAGCTGCTGCCAACTGTAAAGGAGTTTCAGAGTAATTTTCCTCCCCATGCTCCAAGGAACCTTCTACCTTTGCTCCAGCATCCAGCAACAGCTAGAAAGAAAATTCACCATTTAGAGCAACTGGGGGTATCACAGCCTTCAGAGTTCATGAACAGTGACGAATGAGAGTCTAATGCTTCTTGTTATCTGCAAACCAGATAGGATGGAAACAAGTGACATGCAAATTCTGCCCATTGTTTCACAGAGGCAAACTGATTCCTTTTTTCGCTCATTTTAAGCTGCCAGACACCAGGAGCACTAGTGTCCAACTTCAGAGCCAAAAAAGGTGTAACCCAGTGTTTCTGAATGGGAAATGGGGTAAGGTCAGTGTTAGGAAGTAATGCGCTGAAGATGGAAGTCCTGAAAATCAGCCCGACAAGCATCCTTCCTTCACAGTCTTCTAGAAGCCCAGCACCATCCTAAAATGGATCAGATTTCAATTGCCTCCATCTTTTATATAAAGACACGGCCAAAAGAAAGGCAATTCTTAAGAACCGATCGCAGTCCAAAAGCTGTGATCTCCATCGGGGACACTTCCACATAAATAACAACAACGCTGAAAACAAAAGTGGCCAAGGAGAGCAGGATGGAGCCTGCGCTCCAGCCCCCTCTTGGCCATTTCTGTCTCGAGGCCTTCACAGTTTTGGCGCTTCACTAACTGTGCCATAGACACAGCTGTTTTGAAGAACGAACCTTCTCGACTTTTGAGATGCCAAAGCACAGAACCAGCATATCCCACGCAATGCCTCACTGGGGTAAGGAGAGTGAGTGCTTCTCCCCCTTGGGAGCAGCACAAGGGCTGTTGTCCACCTCTCCCCCACCAAGGCAGCGGTTTTGTGTTTGCTAGAATATTATAGTGTAAGAAAGTGTAATGAATGAATAAACAAACATATAAAACAAGTGGTCAGGAAGGAGCACAAGGAGTTGTCAGACTTTCTTTGGTGCAACTTTGCTTTAAAACTGTCCTGTTTAAACCTCATATTGGTTAAGGTTTGAACACCGTATTCGTTATATAATAGGTCTATTATATATCAGTACACTCTAGAAGAAGCAGAAGTAACCAATATGAGTATGACAAGAGGATACTGGTTTGAGATGGATGTAATTAGAACTGAAAAGGAGAAACAAAAGAATGAGATGCAGGTAGGGAAATACAATAATACCTGAACTACAGGAATATGTCCATGCAACACAGCAAATGTCAGAGCTGTCCAATGGCGGGTCTCAGGGTGGACGGATGGGTATTTATGAGCAGTACTGACAACCTACAAACAAATTAAAGTTATTTTTTTTTAAAGACCTATATGTAATAAAATTCAACCTGCCTGAAAGCCAGGCATGTGAGGGAGTAAGTGAAATAGAAAACCTGGGAAAGGTGCTTTATAAAATGATTGGCTTCATTTTTTTCCTGCAAAAATTTTCTCAATATTAAAACTGTCCATGCTGAGTTGACAGCTTGAATAGTGTTCATACCAAATGAAGTCTTTTTACCAACTACTGTAGCTCCATCTAAACCACTGGCCACCAGATACTTTTGCACAAGGTCAAAACATCCACAGCTGGTTACAGCAGCACACACTGGGGAAGCAGGGATGGATCAGGACGCTCTACAGCTAAGGACCACTCCCACTGACTTCTCCAGACCATGTATCAACAGCCCCGGATCTTGGGATTGCTCCAGGCCCAAAGAAATTTTTTCCACATAAATCAGTATGACTTCTGTCACTGCCGTCATGAAAGACACAGCACGAGCCCTGCGCTAGAGTTCACAGCTGTGCGTCCAGGCTCCTCCTCTCCCACGGGAGTAAAAAGACAGCTGAGAAGTGATGGGGCAGAGTGGTATTTCAGAGATGTTTTACGAAAACTCCTTTTTACTGCTGTCTCCTGTCTGAGTTGAGTTAAAAGAGCGGGGTGGTGACAGTTAAAAGAGATGCAAACTATATCCTTAGAAAACAAAATGGTATTTTTCACATTGCTTGTTCCATTTTCTAAGCCGTAGTGCCTGGTGCCTCTAATGTAGACATTGGGGAAGATGAATAACCACTCTTTGCTTCAGCTTCCCTGTCTTAAAAATGGGGGTATTAATATTGATGAGGTTCACAGAGATGGTAAAATCTAATGAACGTTTGCAATCCGAGACTGCACACTCGGACGGAGTGTGACACTAAAATTCAAAATCTTATTATTGATCTTCAGAGGAGAACTAAAATTAGAATAAAAGATGCACCATCTCTCTGTCTCATCAGCCAGCTATGCTTTCGCTACCTTGTCTGAAGTACTTTTATCCATGTAGGGGAGCAGGGCCAGTTATTAAATGCTTGGTTGCATTAGCAGCTCACATTTCCAAGCGCCACATGCAGTGTTTTGCTAGAAGTGCATGACCAGGCCCTCAGTCCCAAGGACATGGATGAGGGCAAAATCCGAAAAGCCCATGCAGATCCCCCAGCTTGCCAGAGGAGTGGATCTGCACCAGCACCTGGCTGTTATCGCCCAGATTTGCCAAAAAGAGAGCTCAAAGTGCCAACAGGAGAAGTGTGCCGGTGTCTGAGCACAGGCATGGGGCTTCTTTGTGTCTGAGATTGCTCAGAAGGAAGAGGATTGAGCAGCTTGAGCCTTGGCATTTAGGCTGGGGAGCAAGAGCAGTGGAGGGTGAGGATGGGCAGGGTCCAGTGAACGCATCCAGCTCCTCCTCCAGCACAGATTCCCACCACTGTTCGGGGCAGCCCACGGCAAGCGGCAAAGAAAATGAAGTCATTTTAACTCCTTTGCTCCTTTTTTTTTGGTTGAGAGTTCTCTCCAGTCGACACAGTGTTGGCAAAAGACCTGTGGTTGACCAAGCTTTTAAGGCCTCAGTTGAGACTTGCTGAGCAGCTACAGGTCCCACTGACTCCACAGCGAATTGCAGCTTCTCAGCACATCTGGAAATGAGTCCATTTTCACTAAAGATTGGCAATCAAAAGGGGAGGCACCCAGCATTTGAGGCTACTTTTGGAAACATATATATATATATATATAACTGATTTGCAAAGTGAAAGGGGGAAAATGATGCAGGCACCTGACAGAGTATTTATTTTTGTTCATGGTTGATTTGCCTTTTTTTTGCCATAATTGCCCAATTTGCACAGTTGGTTGTGGTGTGCACAAATCATCTTATAATTGCACACCATAATTATTCACAGTTCTTGTCCCAAAGTGTTTTCATTTGATTTTAGAGCAAACACTCGACAGAAATGAATCAGGGAGGTTCACATTCCTCACTGGAGCTGTTCTCTCAGATGTCAGCAGTTTCACGAAGACAAAACTGTTTAAATTTGCATTTGGTTCAAGTCTGAAAGATTACTGGGGCAACTGGGAGGACTGCTCCTAATGAAAACTTGTCCTAGGAAACAAATAATGCGATCTCACCTCTGAGCCACAGGCAGGGTAAAAGGAGATCAGTCTCCACGCCCATCCAGTCTTTGGTGTGCCTATCGAGAGTGCTAACAAGGGTTCAGGTATTCAATTATTGCCAGCTCAAGGGTGGTGTGCTTGAATTTGGGAAGAGGTGAGAGTAGAACTGAAATCATCAGCTGATTTCACATAAGCCACCGACCAGCAATCAGATAGTAACGACTATCAGGCTCTTACAGGTGACATACATTTCTACTTTTAAATTAGATTTTTTTTAAAGTGCAAAACGTCTGGCTGAAAGCAGTGACTACAATTTATCAGCTCGCTCAAATCCAAACAGAACAGATGGAACACAGATAAGTGAAGCAGACAGCTTAATTTACTCATGACCTCAACAAATTGAAACTGGAATCATTAACAAATAGTTCTTCCGCGGATTTTCAAGCGGCTCTTTAAAATGTACATACCTGCATTGCACAGAGTCGGACCACAATCTGCTTGGTGGACAGATTGTGTAAATTTGTGATGTGCATTCATCAAAGAGACATTTATATTCTGGAAGCTTCAAGCTCCTTATCCAACAGTTTTTAGCCCAAGGCACTTTGTAAAACAAAAGAGTGGAACCTACATTGCACTCGTGTGCTGGGGATGCTTAGCTGGAACATCCCAATGCACAGAAATGCTCAAGCTTTGGCAGGTTATCAGACGGGTATTACTTTTACCCTCTTCATTTTAACTTAGCTGAGATTCAGGGAGTCCTTCCAATATCATTAGAGCTGTGCTCCATGCTGGTGCTAACGCCTGTATTCATTTGCAGTGTGCAAACACAACTAAATCAATATTACCTGTGGGGTAAGTCCAATGACTTGACCTCTTCTGTGCAGTGAATCCCAATATTAACCTAATGCAGTTTGATTTCACTATTCATTTCAAATGGTGCCGTCCAGGTTAAGACAAATTTATTTTCTTTCTAATTCTTGGGATTTTCCCTCCGCTACAGCTTCAAGGGATAGTTTAAGATGTAAACAAATAACAGAACAAAGATACAACCAACAAAAAGTCCTCACCTCAGCATTCAGATCTGCTCCAGCATCTAGCAGCATCTGCACCATAGCCTCATCACCCCTGACACAAGCATACATCAGTGGAGTCATGCCCTAGTCATTTTTTGGAGTTAAAAAACAAAGGAATTGACAAATTTAACACAGAACTCTCTTTGATTTTTTAAACAATTATTTAAGTATATATCATCAAGACTAACAGTATGTATTTAGAGAAAGCCATTACCTCTGTTACAGACATGCCCCTCAAACTAGCAAAAGCCAACCATTTTTGTAAAATCTCCATTTTTGTTGTCACTTGGGTTGACTGTGGCTTGTTTGTTTTTTTTTTTTTTTCATGTTACCCTTGGCATCCTCAGCATGGTGCGTGAAACTAGGCTTGTCAACCTTACCTCCATCTTCATATATTAAACAAAGCATCTTTGCCTTTGGGGCCCCAGCAGAGAGATGTTTTTATCAAAGAAACTGTATTTCCACTGGTATTTTGAAAAGACAATAATTTTATCCAGTTTTCTATGATCATAGTTTCATAAAATCTAACTAACTTTTTAATTACCAAGACCCTTTAAAAACATCCCAACCTCCTCTTCAGACAAGTTAGATTTGGGCACAGCTTTTTCAACACAGATACCATAAGAGGCTGGAAACGTAAAGGCTTTGTATAGCACTCCCTAGCAAACAAGGACTTCATTTTAAATGAAATGCCAGACAGCATTGTTCCATGTTGCTGGCTCTAGGAAAACATGGCCCTGTTTGGAGGAAAAGTAGATTAAGTGACCCTTCACTACAGAACCACCACAATGCAACTTGTATTAATCTGTAATACCTGCTGCGGCTGATCACCATTTCCCTTAAGATAAGTATTACTGTGGCTGTGGTAATGAGTTCAGATGAAACCATGAAAAAAATCATTAAATCTACTGTAAATTATAACAGAAAAAGCTGCTTATTAAATACAGTAGGGGGTGTTGATCAACAGCTACCAGTTGTTTTGCAGTAAATCTACCGCAGCATGCAGCTACCTCTAATGCATGTTTATAGCCTACCTTGAGGTCCCCTGGTAAATTTGCTGTCAGACGATAGCCTGTTTGCTGTTTAACCTGAGTGCTGCCATGAAGTGAAATTATTTTCAGAGAAACTGGAGGTGCCCAGCACCGCCAGACACAGAGCTGTGACGCTGCTCTTCCTAGCAAGAGCCCAGCATCACTATTTTTGCTGAACTACCCCATTTTTCCTATTTCAATGCAGGGCTAAAGGTAGTGGGTGCTTAGGTACGTAAGGGCTGCCCTTGTAGAAAAAATACAAGTTAAGGTTTGTCCCTGCAAGGTACTTAGAGCCCCCTTGAAACACACTGAGCATTTCACAGGATCAAATCTGCAGTGTACGTATGGAGATACAGAGTAAGGGAACAGGCATTTGGGGCCTCATGCCATTAGCAAGAAAAAACAAGTTCACCCCAGGCAAGGAGAGTTCTTGGGTGACTTGAAGTTACTTGCAAAGAGATTTTGAAACTACTTCAGCTACAGTCAGTAGCAAAACATTTCCTTTGGCAGTCAATAAACACTACAGGAACAAACAGCACCATGAGAATTACAAAAAATTATTTTTGGGCCTTGAAAAACGGGGATGAGATAGCAGCTTAAAATTAAATACATGTTCCTTCAACTATTATTTCAATTTCTGTAAGTGGCGTCATTCGATTATTAAACCAAGTGTTTAGCACAAGGAGTCTAATCAGATCTGAATAAAAGAATTTGAAAGCCCCATGCTGGGGCTCCCCCCTGCAAGATGCAGCACGTGGGCAGCTGTGGCGAAGAACCCCACTGCAATGCCCAGAGCAAAGGGTCTGCCTGGGGACCACACGGGACATTTCGGCCCTGGTGAAGCTGAAGAAGGACTTACCACTGAGTAAAAGGGGCCCAGAACGCCATGCTGCAGTATTGGGGCTTTAAGGAGTTAAAGAGTTTCTAACCTCCCCTCCCCTTGCACTGCTGCCCCTGCTGCTTTTGCCTCTGCCGGTCCCCCAGCCTTGCGCTGCAGCATTGCTCAGCCCCCTCTCTTTGTACGTGGGAGGAATGGATTTTTAATGAGCCCATCCTTAGTGTTCAACACACACACAGGAACATGGTAACAACATGTACAATCAACACTAAGGGCATTTGGCTTTTGGCAAAATAAAAAAATGGCTTTTTTTCTTTCAGCCTTGTATCACTTAGGGCTCTGTCCTACAAGATGTGGGATCCTACAAGATGAGGGATGTTTCATCCAGTGAAGCATTTAAGCACAGGCTTCACTTTCACTCAAATAGGATGTAAGCATATGTTCAGAGTTAAGCATATGATTAGGTACTTTGATGAATCAAGCCAGAAAGTTCCCAGGTTTTAGCCTAGAGGACAGAGGAAATATGCTGTGAAAAGTTTCCAGGTTCAGACTAACTTAAAATAATAATAATTTTTAAAAGTATCATGTATGAACCTTGGAATGAGCTCTCTGATACAGTCTTTTGGGGAGGAGTACTGTTCTTTTCTAAAGCTCTTCTCAAACAAATCCACAATATGGACTCAGACTTAAGCTCCTGAACAGCAACATAACTCACATTCCCACAGCAGCTTTCATCTCAGAGGACCTGAACCCACTGACAACCCAGCTCCTGTCCCAAGCAACCACTTCAGGGGTGGCAGCCACCTGCTTCTTGCCAAAGGGGATGTCACAGCTCTGGGAACATTCAGTGGCACTTTCATCGGGGGCACCAGAAAATTCAGGGAAACTCCATTTCAAAAGGAAATGGTAAAATCTGTGGCCATCGTTTCCCTCTGGGAAGGGGGAACCACCTCGGTGAGCATCACAGTCCAATAGACTGCTGCCAGTAGGCAGCCACAGAGGCAGGTTTATCCCCGGACACAACCACCAGCCTCATGGAGATGTAACTCCAGGGAAATTTAGGCTCCTCAGTTGGTGCACATTGGCCACGTTGACTAATGGAGTGGTGACATTGCAGAGGGACTTTCATGTCTAGAAGGTCAGTTCAAACCGGGCTCAACTCAGTTAAAGACTGACAGCGATTAACTATTGCCTGACAGGGTTTGATGGTGCACATGACATGCATTGCAGACCCCACGGCAGTGTTAAGTGGAAGGACATTCACCTCACAAGGCCCTGCCCCACACCACTGTTCATGGCACTGAAGCAGTTTTAAGTATTCAGATCAACGCTAAGCTCTCTTGGGATCTCCTCCTGGCTTCAGCCAATTCAGTTCACTGTTAAGATGACTTAAGGGGATACAATCGCCCTCATGCTGAGTTACCTCACTACTAACAAATCAATACAACTCGAAAAGGCCAAACTTAACATAGATGTTCACCTGGCGGTGCTTTAACTCAATGCAAAGTAATGCAGGGAAAGCATGTTTAGTTGAAAGCTTGGGCTCATTTTCTGTGATAAGCAGGCAAAACTGTCACATTTCACAGTTGCTTCTTTACGTTTCTATCTCGTTACCTGTTCACTCATGCTGTTAATCCCATCCGGCCCCAGCAAGGATATGGCTTGTTTAACCAGATCCGTTCGGCCACAGTTGAGCATCCGGAAACCCAGGTCCTGCTTGAACTTCGCTTCAGTGGCAACTGCATCCAGTTTCCGAGACGCACAAAAACAGTCGTCGATTCTGTGGATGTGAGAAATAAACTCCCTCAGAGGACAGTCAGAGGACAGACCTCACTGTCCCTAGGAAAATAACACTTTGCCCTATCTTTGAAGGATGTAGGTCATGCACATACTCATTCTCCTTTGACCTGTATGTTTCAAGGGAAGTGCTGAATGGGAAATGCTAATGCAAGCTAATGGAGATTGCCCTTGGTCTATCTTTCAAGGGACAAGCCATACATTTTATAAAAAATTTGGCAAAAAACCACAGCTTTCACTTGATTTTGCTTCCCTGTTTAAGCAATGCACAACACATTCTCACCCCAAGTTGTCTCTCTGCACGGCAAGGTGATCCAGTCCCCCTGCTCTCTGAAAAGTTTCAGTGGCTTCAGTAAGCTTTGAACTTACATCAAATGGATGTATAATCATTGACAATACAACAAATGGAAAATAATGTCACTCCAAGCACCTTCAAGGATCCTACCAGCACAGCCCCAGTAACGGGGAAGCCTTTTTGGAGCAGAAAGTGCAAGTCACAGAATCACAGACTGGCTGACGTTGGAAGGGACCTCTGGAGGTCCTCTGGTCCAACCCTCTTGCTCAGGCAGGGCCACCTGCAGACAAGCAGGGCACCATGCGATCAGGGAGGAAAAAGCAATCTTGCCAGGTAAACGTGGCAAAATGCCACAAATCCTTGCTGGCTGTGCATAACAGATGGGATGTCATTCTTTTAAGGTCTTATTCAAAAGATCCCCAAACTGTAAACTGCTCAAGTTATCCATTTCAAATGGAAGAAGGGCTAGGAGTTATTTAGCCAGCATGTGAATCTGCAGCTCCAGAGAGAGCCAGGCAATTGCAATCTGATGTTTATCCAACTCAGTTTCATCTTATTAAAAGACAGATTTGCTTTTGTTTCATGCTGCGGAGTGTCTGGGGCAGAGGGTGGAGTCCAAATCCACAGCACTTTTGGTGTGAACTCGGATAAAGGACTGTTTGGAAAAACATCACTTTCATTATCCAAAAATGCTAGGTCAGAAAATGAGGGGCTACTTATGAATGAAAAACAAAATAAAGATCAAAAGTGAAAAAGTCAAACATACATCAAATATTTGGTTTCTATTTTATACGCTAAAAAATGCAGCAAACCAAAAGAAAAATATGAACGGTACATCATTATCATTTAAATTTCTTCTTCAAGATGCTTTATCAGAGCTTTATAAAATATATAACACTGCTTAATATTTAACAGCAATAGGCAATGAATATGCTGTTTATATAGAAGCAGTGGTATGTAGTAATAGCTACCACCCTTCCTCTTTCAACAGAGGAAGGAAAGTGAGATGAAAAATACAAAATATTTTGATCAAAGCTTCTGCAGGACTTAGTACTGAAACTGGCATCTGAGCTCAAGCTTGCTCTCTGCTGTGTTGGGCCATGACCAGTCTGGAAGACAACAGATATTTTGTTGATGTTCATTCTGCCTGCTCAGTTTGGGTTTTGACTACTAAAAAGTTGATGTCCTAAGAATGCAAACAAGGTATGTCTGGAGTATCATTACCCAGGGGAACAAGGATGGCGCTTCATGACAACAGTGTGCTGCAAGATTAATGCACAACAGTCAGTCACAATAAATACACTGTAACAGCAATAACAGATTCCGTACCAGTAATATGCCTACAACAGAGATGAAGAAAGCAACGCATAGCAAGGCTGGGTTTTCTGCAGTAGTTTCTGAGCGAGTTTAAGGAAAAAGCAAAACCAGCACAGATATGCAGGGCTGAGCTCAATGACACCAAGATCCACAGGAGCAATTGCGGCTTTAACACGTTCACACCGTATGGCACATTGCTGACACAAGAACTACAGCAGCATTTGGTACTTGTTACCCCCATAGCATGAGATGTCAGAGATCATCTGTGCCCTCCTTTACCATACGGCATAGATAAAGCATGCTCAGAAGTTCGGTGGTGGGGGTTTTGGTGCACGGAGAGAGAGTCTGGACCTCCCTGCTCCAGCTGGCCATTTCCAGATGACTCTGGTCTGAAAATGAGCTGGTTCCTCAGCAAAGTGCAGCTATGGAAAAATCTAGACATCCTCTGAGGACTGCAGAGGTGTCTGCTACTATGAATCATTGCCTGTGTTAAGTCACTGCTTCATCATTTGTACTGAGGTATATAACATACACTCTGAACAAAATGGGTCAAATTCAGCACTGGCAGAAACAGGCAGAGCTTCACTGACGTCAGCCCAGCTTGGTGCATGCAAAACACTAGTTGACTATCTCCTCTTTAAAAACAGCAAGATTTTGACCTGGGTTGCACAGCCACACAGGGAGGAAGGAGGAACAAGGACCTACCTCACCTATCATGTATGGGCTGCCCAGATCTCTACCCTGGCGTGGGTTCAAAAATTACTTCTCCAGGTAACTCCTCCATGAGTTGGCTCTGGTCCCCTAAAAGCACGTCAGTTCACCTGCTTATGGCCAAGGAAGGGGACTCATTAATTACTGCTGATATTGGGCATGAGCAAATTAGTACTCCTTAATCAAGTTGGGGGATAAGGGTCTTGGTCCAAGGGCTCCGGGATGCTACAGCTGTACAAACACTGCAACACCAACACCGATGCAGAGGAGTGCCTGAGCTGCACAGCCGCTGGGCAGCACTGACGAAAAGGGATCTAGACCAAGTACCACAAAGCAAGAAACCATAACTTAGTGCCATTACCAGTGGCCCACTGTCTTTTTATACCCCAAAAAGGACCCATCGTGAGTGCGTTATAGCCCTGATTTACAGGCAAGGGATACGATATGGCAAAATTTGACATAGGTCATTGTTGGTGCCACCATTGTCCTATGTTGACTAATAAAATGGATAATGATCTTACTGGGGAGTTTAATAAAACAAGAGCATGATGCAAGGGAAAGGAACAGGGGATGCATCAGAAGAGAAAGCATAGCAATGTCTCGAAAAGCCAGAGAGATGAATGAGTTCGGGAAAAGGAGATTTAACATGCACAGATAAAAAGCAGTGAAGAGACAGATCAAAAGTGATCAGGAACTACAAGTACAGAATAGGAGAACACAGCATCACTTTTAACACTGGAGAAAGCCAACTGGGAAGATGGTACAGCAGACAGACTGAGCAGTCGCATTTCAAAATGAAAGCTGAAAAATAAAAAAACCAAACCCAAATCTATCAAAAAATCAACCCTAAGCCACCACAGCACTGCATTTGCTCATAAGTCCTCTTTCATACCATTAACTGCATGATGTTGATTCATAGAATGATAAAATCGTTTAGCTTGGAAAAGACCTTTAAGATCATCAATTCCAACCGTTAGCCTAACACTGCCAAGTCCACCACTAAACCATGTCCTTAATGCTCTTCTCCCCCTCCTCTCCCTGGGGGCACTCTCAGGATGGCAGGACATCACCACCCTGGATGCTAGCTGGGACAGGTGACTTTGAGGTCCCCGAGAGGTGATACAGTGACAAAGGTAGGACTGGCCAGCATCCTTCAAGGCTGATAGCCTCTCTCAAAAACATTGAGGCTCATAGCCTCTCTCAAAACATTGAGCCCGTTCTGGATTGCCCTCCAGCAACCCGTGGGGCTGGGCAGGCTCCTTGGCCCTACCACTGCTGTACACATGCTCCCACTCCCAGAAATGAGAAGTAATATGCTTGAATTAATAACACACGGATCACAGTCCCCGTGCTCAACAGCAAATCCAGCCCTCTAATTCAGGGGTTCAGTCACACAGCCTGTAAACTCCCTAACTGGGCCCTCCCTACCTTGAATCAAGCAAACAATTGCCTTTATAAGTAAAAGGAAAATTAGAAACAGGTGAAATATTCTTGATTTTGTATTTGTAGCAAAGCTGTGACCACATTTTTTAACTCACAATGCAATATAATTTTCTCCAAGTCCTCTTTTAATTCCTCACAGACATTGCTTCTACAGCGGTTATCTTCAAGATCATTACAGTGTTGCCACTGCAGATAATTAACTTTACTGTGGCTTTATATGGGGGATGCCATGGTAACATTAATTATTTGCAAATGGTCACTGTCAAATGCTGCACGGTGACCATGACACTCTATCATAGTCCAAAATACTCAAACCTCTGAAAGGAGTCAAAGATAATCTTCTTCATTTATAATGGGACCTAGCAATACAGCAAATTATTTTTATCTTTTCCCACACTGACGTTACAAAAACATAATGCAGCACTTCTACAGCAACGGTTTAAATGTAAGGTTTGTTTTGTTTTTTGGTTTTGGTTTTTCTTTTTTTTTTTTTTTTTTCATTTTCACTCGGACTGGCTAAGATAGGGTTTGTGCCGATCTTTAATAAATTACTCATGGATTGAATACATTTGGGAAAACAGATGATTCAAAGGCAAAGTGTTTCCATTGTAACTGATAGACACAGCAGCTCTCTTATTACATAGCTTTTCAATTATTTGTTCTTTGGGAGGGGATTATTGCTATAGTCAGTAGTAGACAATTAAAAAAAAAAACAACAAAATAAAGCAATGCTCTGTAAATGTTACCAAAAAAAAAAGTAAGAACATCCTAATCATGTTTTAAGTTCTACGTGCTGGCATAGCACACTAATAGTTGATTTAAAATAAATGGAGTGCAGACTACGATGAGCAGCAGGACAAATGCTCCCCTCCACTGAAAGGCACAGATCATCATCCTGATAGCCAAGCACCAAAACCTTGTTTGTCCACCTGGGACTCCATCACCAGCCCTTTCAATTAAAAGAATGATAATCTATTAATTAAATCCATCTTTTTTTGCTCTGTGGAGTTTATTCAGTCTGTCTCTGTCCTAAATATGAATGAGGTCTTGAGTCGGAAATTATAGTTCAGCTGTTTGGAAGTCTGGAAGGAGTCATATTTTAGCCAGCAATATACATGCATTTGCAATGCTGAATTTCTTGGGGTCAGGGTTCACAGTTTTGATCTGGGTATGCACAGCCCGTAGCACAAAAGGGTCCTGTTCCTTGCCTGGGGCTCTTCAGTGAGACTACAGACACAAACAGCAATAGCAGGAGCGGCAGACGATTTGATTTAAATTTGTGAGCACTCTTTTTTCCAATGTGGTGCTTTAAAAGGGACTATAATGCTGATATTAATAGGACTGCAATCTAAATACTATATTGAGACAATTATTTGCATTTTTAGTTTTGGAGAGAGGGAAACTTAAGCACAAACATGTTGATCAAAGTGATAAAGAACACTGCTTTTTAATACAGACATAAAATATCTCAATTTACTTTAATCAGGAGCCAAATTAAGACAAGAAAATAAAAATAGATACTTATTAGCCAATCTCTTATTCTCAAAGGCCTGAGAATAAACTGGTTACAGATCTGGAAAATACATTTAAAAAGTGATGTCACTATCAAATCAAGACCCAAATCTGTATTTCAAAACACTCTTAATATTACAGTCCCATGTATATAGGCCAGCAACCACGTTCAAAATTGAATCTGACTTCAGATTTTGAACAAGGCCAACATATCATAGGAAAATTTCGGTACAGATTCATCTTTCATATAAATAGATAGCACAAGTCTTCACTAATGAGTGGAAGCCAGTATGTTATCCGTATCCTGATTATTGTATTCAGGAATGCATATAGAAACAGAGCATATGAAACACTGATGGACTTGCTCGCAATGGAAAAAAACCAAGAAGGCTGGGTCCTAAAGCTTGTAAAAATACAAGTGTGTTCTGTCCTAAAGGGCAAGGTCCTCCCCTTCAATAATTTTTTTATTACGGTTGTCTTCAAGCAGCCAGTTGGCAGGAGAGGTTGAGATTCACCTCAGGAAACCTGTACTCTGCCTTTTAAGTAATAAAATCTCCTTCATCCACTGGCATCATCTGCCCCAAGGGACTGCTGGATTTTGTCAAGTAGCTTGTTTGCTACCACTTGCTCGTTTGGCATTTTGGTGTCTAATTGCGGCAATAGCCATGGCTGATGTTAAAGGATTAGTGAAAACTTGTGGGAAGAACAAGGACATTCAAGGAGCTAGGCAAACACCAAACGTCCCTCCTTAAAAATGGCTGTATCTAATTAAACAGCAGGATTTCTTCGCAATATTCTACTCCCTCTCCAGACACTCAGCCCCTTACCCAGTGCATTTTAAGGGAGAGCGAAGAGCAGTGGAAATATTTTTCTGCCTTCAAATCTCTATTTATTAAAGTCTATTTATATTTTCATGCTCTAGTACAAGCACAGGATTTCCATAAATAAAGCATTAAATGCAACTCTTCCTCTTTCACTTTCAAGTTAGAACTGCTTATGTGTGGTATAGTATTAAGATGACACGGCAAATGGTATAGACTGCTCGGAAAGAACAAAATAGCACATCTTCCCTTTATGTTGCTGTATTTTTCCTTTGCGACAGTCCTAAGAAAACTCTCTAGAATGAGCCAAGGATGCTCCCATGTTAAATAAGCTTTACTCTTGAGTTTCATAATCCTGTTTTCCTAGAGAGCCATCATTAAGAGGGATGGTCCCAGACAGAAAAGCAGACTTAGGTATTCTCAGGCCAAGGCTAATTGGAAATTAGGACTGATTTTCCATTACAGACAGGTTTTCAAAGGCACTCAGACACTGCACTTGCCCGGAGACCTTTCCGGATCGGAGCTGTAAACGCAACTCGGAGCCCTGGGTGAGGCTGCGACAGGGCAGCGGCTGCAGGAGCATATGGGTCTGGAGGGTTAACAAACCCAGTCCTATGCTGCAGCAAGGCTCGGATCCATCTACACTTTCAGTTTGAACTTACTCATGACCTGTTAATATCCACATATTCTTGTGTCCGCGGTGCCCTTTAAATAGGGCCCTTTAAATGCCCGCAGTGTTTACTCCTGATATATTTCTAGAGAAGAGTCACACATTCCCTCAGCACCCGCTTTGCTCAGCTGAATGAGCCCCTTTCTTCTAGTCTTCCTCCATGAGAACATTTTGTCAAAACTCAAATCACCCCAGCCCAGTTCTCTGCACCTGCTCCAATGTGAGTATTTTCTTGATCCGGACACATGATTTGCGATTCCACATCACTTCCTACCGCTTCCACATACAGAGGCACCAGTATTTTCCCGCTTCTACTGGAAATGCCTCTCTTGTTGCATCCTCAAAATGCATTTGCTTTTTTTATGGCTAAGGAAAAAGCCACTTCTGTGTTTCACAATCATTCTGAGGTAAAATACTGCTCTACAGTTTTTACTGCCACCTTTCCAATATGCAGCTCCCAATACAGTATATATTATACAGTATATATAGTGTATATGCTACATATGCACTGCAGTACGTATTTTTCTAATTAATCTCCATGTGTTTGCCTTCCATTTGTGGAAAACCGCATTTCACCCCATTTCTTTTGTCCCAGCCCTCAAGGTCATCCACTTTTTCCTGGATGATTTCCCAAACATCCTCTGTCAGGACAATGCCTCTCAACATTGTGGCATCAGCAAATTTTAGCTTCATGAGCACACTGCCAAGATTTGTGCCAAAGCCCTTTCTGAAAATTAAAAAAGACCAGTTTTTGAGAGGGAGAGCTGAAGATCTCTGCTTGTAACTCCACTGCAGCCAGCCCAGCCCTTGCCACCTCACTTGAAGCCAGCCTCTGCTCACTTTCCAGTTCCTTTACTAATCCCTATCTTCTCTGGCTTAACTAATAGCTCCCTGCATGGACTGCATCAAATCGTTCACTCA
This sequence comes from Nipponia nippon, assembly GCF_047370975.1. Lineage (NCBI taxonomy): Eukaryota > Metazoa > Chordata > Aves > Pelecaniformes > Threskiornithidae > Nipponia > Nipponia nippon. Next base: position 60,502,183 of record NW_028262347.1, read on the forward strand.
ACTCCAAATAGATGAAATCTACTGAATTTCCTTGGGGTAGAAAATCAGTTATCTTATCAAAAAGTTATTAGATTAGTCTGGCAAGATCTATCTTTAGAAAATCTGTGTCACATTTTATCCCATTTTTCCCTCAACAACATGTCTTTAATCAGTCTTTGCCTGAAAAAACATTCAAAGGCCTTGCACTAACAGCCTGGAATTTTCCTCGGATCGTTTTTCATCCTTTTCAAACGTTGGGCATTACTATTATTAATCCTTAGAGTTATAGCACCACTCTGGGCTTTGTTAAAAATATTTCCCTCTGACCCTCTGATTTCATGAGGCATCTCTTTCTCATCGCTGGGATAGAGGTTATCTGGTCACCCCAATTTGAGTGCATTAAGCTGCATAATTTGTTTGCCTTTTGATTACTGTTTTCCCATTTTCATAACCTTGTTGCTTTTATTTATTTTTCCTTTTCCCCCAAGGATTTTCTTCCCAAAAACAGAGGCAAAATATTCACTTAAGTTCTTGGCTGATGGCCTCTGTTGGCACTGATGCACACCTTTCACAGGTGCCTCCTCAAGGCCAGGACTTAAAGATACCAATTTTACCTCTGTACTCCTGGAAGAGAGGAGAAAAATGTGTTATGTCCATGGTCAGGAGGAGAGATAGGCCCAAGACCCACAGCCAGCCAGAGAACAAACGGGATATTTGCTGCCCAAACGGTGAGCCCAGCACCCTCGGGGACCCCAAGGATAACTCAGAAATGCTGCTGAAGTGCACGAGCAAGCAATTAAAGGGGATCAAGTCATGGATCTCCATCTGTACACAGGCACAAAGCCCTGTCACACTGGCTCCTGCTCTCACCAGCTCTGCCTCCACCAGCAGCAATGCTGCCACCTCCAACTAAATTTGACTGGAACATAATGGGGGGCTCTGACCGCACCAGTGGGGTCGGCATGCAAACCCCACTGCCTAGCTCTGTCCTCTGGGGAACAACCCCAATGACCAGGGACTGCAAACAAGGGACTGCGATGCACCCTGGTGGTACCAGAGCCTGAGGGGTCTCCATGGGCTGTACATCAATATGGGATGGGGCAAGAAGAAAACAGATCCCTGTGGAACTCCACCCATGAGGAGCCTGATAGCAAAAATGCCATTTCCAAATGCTGCCTTTTGGGTACAGCTGCCAAAAAGGACTTCAGATCTCTTTACAGAATTGTCCCAGGCTCCTCCTGCCAACACCTGCCTCCAGTGAAGCAGCTGTGGCCTGTGGTGGACGGTAATGAATGCCACAGGGAGCTCCTGGTAGTCACTACGAGGACTGAAGATACTGCCCACCTGATTCCCTTCAGCAGATGGCAGAGGCCTTCTTGGGGGCAAGGGGGCTTCTTGCCAGGCCCGGAAACACCCGGGAAAAGCAGCTTTCCCCAGAGAGGCCAGAAAGTGCATGACTTTTGGAACTGAAGAGGTCTGAGGCAATGCTGAGGGGAGAAGAGATTATTTCAAATAACACATGAGATTGCCCTTTATGGAGGGGAATTGCAGTCAGGTCTCCAAGACTGCCCCAAAGTGGATTTTTCTTCAATTTTTACTGATTCTGGATATCCGAATGAACATGTGTGCATGCACACACACTCACATCCCCGACTATATCCTTCTTTTAACCTCTGACTGGCCAGAAAATAGCCCCTTATCCAGTCAGGTACAGAAGTGACCATGTGACAGTCCTCAGCATGACGTTACCATGTCTCTGAGTTCAGTTTGTTCCAGCATCTTTACGTCCTCCAGGATTGCCATGATATATTGCAACCAGAAATGAAGCCACTGACCCTGACAAAAAGCACGGCCGCCTTTGTGCTGAGCAATACAGGATGCTTCTCCCTTGCTCTGTTTCTCTGCCATCAGCCTCCAGGCCCCAGATGTAGTCATCCATTAGCAATCCTCCCCAGCACGTCTAACAGATTGTTATTTTTTTTAAAACAAACGTCCCACAGAATTGAGGAAGAAAAGACACGCAAAGAGCTTCTTGCGTTTGGGTGGGGCAAGTGGAAAGGGACCCCTTGCAGACGCGATGATGAGGAGCAGCCAAAACCAGGCATCTGCTTGCAGCCAGCCAGACGCAGTGCAGTCTGAGAAGTGACACTACCTTTTTGCAGCAAAAAGGCAGGTCAACACAGTTTTTACCACCATGCCCCTTTCTGGCAACAAATTACCTTCATCCCTGATGCCTTCATTAATAAAAGGTGCAGAGCACCCACCTTCACCAGATTTATGCCAGCAGAGAGCTACTTTGCACACAGTTCTCTACTGACTACGTCCAGCTGCCTCAGGTGGCCCAACAGGACCTGGGTACAGGTGAGGCTCCTCCTGTCTGGTCTCCCATTATGACAAAGAGTATTTTGGACACAATTTGGGCTTCTGTCTCAGCTAGCTGTCGTGCATCCAGCAGTCAATCCATCTGTGAAACCTACCTCCTTGCACAAGGTGGAGACACCTACTCTATTTAAAGCTTCCGCTCCTGAGGGAAGGGGAACATTTATATCCCTGCTCATCTCCCAAGGCTGGGGAAAGGGAAGAAACTTTCTGGCATGTCTGCTGCTGTAAAATGAAGAGAGATTAGGAAGGAGACAGTCAGCTCCTGCCTGATTCCAGCTTCCCTCACTCCTCTACCCAGAGCAAGAGCAGCTCCTCTTTCAGGAGATGAAAACATTGCAAGAAATTAAGGCGAAGGATTTTTAAAAAAAGATCAGAAGAGGGGAGAAAGAGAGGAAGTACTGGAATGAAAGGCAGGAAGAAAGCAGAGATCATTTACAAAGCCGCGTATCGGGAACCTCACTGCTGGAGTATGTGATTGTGCTGGGAAGTGTCACAGGAATCTGCTGGGAGACCTCCATGCTATAGTTCAGATAAGAAACTGAACATTTGGTTTTTATCCGAACTGATCCTGAACTTCATAGCCTTTGAGATCCTGCCAATCTCTCTCTCTCCCCCTCTCCCCATATGCGTGTATTTCCAGCATGGAAGCTGATTTTGCTTTATGCGTTTGCAATGACAGGTCGTGAATCAACACAGTGGAATGATGCAATATCACATGGGAGCACGGGAACTTTTGGGTTCAGGTCTCTATATTTTAGGGACCACAGAAGACTGCTAAGAAAAGCCTAGAAATTGAACCAGTTTCAAGGTTCTACTTATTAAGCCATTTCTATAAAAGTCACAAAATATATCAAGCTTACTGCATTTAAAATCCTCCAGCTGTCATCCGTCACACAGCTTATTTGAAAAGCCATCCCCTGCAAAGTTGTCGCGTTTTTCCCTCCCTCCCAGTGTTTTCATTTATGGAATTGATGCTTGCTGAGGAGTTGGTAGTTGGAAACCCTCCCTCCCTAATGGGGAGGCATGAAAGGCTGGCGCTCAGCTTAGTGAAAAATGAGAAGTGCTGAGGGTCTGCACTGAATACAAATAAAAAATTACAAGCTGCAAGGTTTCAAATTAACATCCTGATGCTTCACATTATTCTTCAGAAAAGCTCGGTCCTTCCTTTGATCTCAGGATTACAGGCAGCCGGGGCCCGATTCGCAGCTACGCAAAGAACCTGCTGCACTACACTGGCAGTAGGCACAGACCTTAAAATAAAACCCAAAGTACACAGACACTCATTTGTAGACCTCTACCAGTGCAGTAGAGCGAGATCTTCATTTTGGGACATCAGGGGGTGAATCGGGCCCCTGCAGTCAAGTGGGCACGTTGCAAAGTCTGGTCTCTCTAAAACCCAGAATTTGTCTCAGGAATGATTTCTCTTTTCACTCCCGTCTGATTAATCCCAGGCTCCGCTCTTCAGGTGCGCTCTCCCTTGCAAGACAAGCAGGGCAACAGCTACCACATATATTCTTTATGAAATGAATTCTTGATGGCAACTTTAAACTAAATGCTGATTTGTTCCTCATAATTGATAAATTCTTATGTGGCATAATACAACTCACCCCAACTTCAAATGATTTTGAAACTCGTGAAAAATTGTCCAACAGTTGATGGCATATACACACTGACAAAATATAACTTTAAGAATGGTATAGTGTGATTTTTTTAAATCCACCAATCTTTAACTGTATCTACCTTCATTTTTAAGACAGAGGATGTAGAGCAGAAATATTATTGCCTAATTTGCAATCCTTATTTGCAGTCCTACCTAAATACTGGAACAGGTATTAAATTAATTAAATTAAAACCAAGTGCTAGGTCTTCAGAAAGGACATAGTACCAGTAAGTCCTGACATATCAGTAGGGATGCAGAACGCTGCACTTCTGGAAATGAGGGCCAAGATGGTCACACCAAAGGGAAGCAATTACAGCCAAGATCTGAAATCTGAAACGCTCAAGATTTCACTTTCGAAATTCAACATATTTCTTCAATTAAATATTGAATAGCTGCAACTATAAAAAGCCTATGCAGATCTCGAAGTAAAGTATTATACTCTCTGGTAAAAGAGCATGTCAAGGCCAGAGTCAACAGAAGGCAGCTGCTCCGATGCAGGTTGTCCCAGCTAATCATGTAGATCATCCCTCTGCTTTCTGTGTTGCAGAAAAGAATGCACCTACTGCTGTATGAAGATGCAAACTGCGGAAAATTGGGTTTTATGTACAAAATTTGTGAAGCGATAGCAGTGAGTAATCTCTACTTTGGCAGATTCAGAATGCCTTTTCATATGAAAATCAAACCCAAATATATTCTTGACTCCAAAACAGCCCTAGATCATGCTTTTATACCTGTACATAATAGTAAGGCAAAAGAGATATTAAAAACATATCCTGGCAATAAATACTTTAAGACTTCATTAGAAAACCAAAAGGTCACATCTTACAGACGAAAGAGTCAAATTATCTAGGCTGACATTTACAACTAATTTGAACCGACATTAGCATGAAAAATACAATTTTACTGCAAGAGGTAGTCTTACCTATAAGTTTAAATGTGCCCTTTAAGCATTAATGGTGAAAACAAAGCACTGAAAAATATCTGCAGCCCTGCCAACTACATCTCAGTATTTTATAGCAAAGCAACGTGAAGCAGACAATTAGCAGAATATTTCAGCCTCTCATTAGCAAGCAGAGCCTAATAGTAAAAGAAAAAAAACCACCACCACCATATGAGCTCTAACGAGCAGATTGCGGGCTCGATCCAGCTGTGAGATATTCAGGCACCCATTACCATGCAACCGGCTTATCCATGGATGTGAGCAAATATCAGGAGCCGATTTTGCAACGCACACAGCGGCGAGCCCGAGCATCCATGCACCTCTCAAGGCAATAACAGAGCCCTCTGCCTGCCTGCCTGCTCGCTCGCTGTCACTAGGAAAGAGAGACACATTTTGCACAAAGCAGCTGATTTTTTTTTTTGTGGACTTACTTTAACTGTCGAGGTTCGCAGTCAACTCCCGGCAGTAAGAGCCTTGCTGCCTGCCGTACGTCATCGCTGTCCACCGAGAAACTGCGACGGTGCCCCGCGTGAGCCACGGCAACCCGTATCCACTCCATCAGGGGAGGCAGCACAATGAACGGCCTGGGAAAGCACACAGACATGAATGCTACGGTACACTAGCATCAAAATAACAGGTATACAGCAAGAGAGGGCAGTGGGGTGTGTGTGTGCATGTGTATGTATGTGGGAGAATATATATATAGAGAGGGAGACGGAAACAAGCAAAACGAAAGTATGAGAGAGTGAACTGTCTCAGCAAATTTCAAGCAGGTCTAAATCAAGATGTCTCACCCTGTCTCTGGAGCAGGATTATTTGAAGAATGAGATTCATGACCCATGCTCATTTATGGGGCTCCTCTGAGGTCTGTGCACCCGCCTGGCAAGCCCTGCCCGCCCCCCCCCCCCCCCGCCCCATCCTTCACACAGTGTATCCCAAAAAGAGGGCAGGAGCCTGGCACAGGACCACGTCCTGCTCTGTCTGACGTGCTGGGATCTGTACTCTCCCCAGCCACTTTGCAGCAGGGACAGGAGAATGAGCCAGGGCAGAGAGAGGGGATGCCCCCACCCCAGGATGCCAGGGATAGAGAGGTGACGCGTGAGGAGGTCTCCAGCATCTCCTATCAATGCAACATGCACCTTGTGCTCAGCACTGAAAGTGGGGACCTTTGCAGCTGACCACGCTGTATTATTGAGGTTATCTGTGAGCAGCATCAGAAATCTGACTGTTTTGTTTCACTTTTAGCAGTATCAAATCACTACACCTTTGGGTACCAGCTCTTCTGCCACTTGAGCAAAAATACACAAAACCACCCCCCAAAGTGGATGGTGGGACTCTGGACCACAGCCCCCACTCGAGCAAAGCATGGACGCTATCAGAGGCATGGTCCTTCACTCCGCAAGACCTGGACAGCCCCATGTCCTAGCGAGAGCTGCCCAAGCCTTAGGTGAAGCACACAGCATACAGTTTGCCCCATCTATGCTAAAAATTATATGGGGACCAAGAGAAAAATGACAAACCTTTAATGAGAACCATAGCTTCAAGTCCTAGTTTGGAGATAAAAATAATAGAATATCTGCAGCTGAACATCTTGGAAGGTCGCTGCCTGTTAGGTCAAGGTGGACAAAATCCCCAGAGCAATGCAGGCTGCCCAGTGAGTTTTCGTGCCTGCTTCATCTCCTAGCTGGGGTGTCCAAAATGGGTGTCTCCTCCATGGCTGCACACAGCAGACAAAGTCTACGTGGGGAAGGGATGAGGAAGGGTAGAACAAATCCTTCTTTATAAAAATATAATATAAAGTTCTAAAAATTGTAAAATCATTAAAAAATAATAAATCTTTCCAAGAGCTACTTGAAAACTACACTGAAAGTCCTGTGTTTACTCATGGCTGCTGAAAACTATTTAGACACAATGAAACTGTTTCAGCCACAGTGTGAAGTAGATACCATGGCTAAAGGATGTTAACAGTGTTAACAGAGATTGCTATAATACTTAAAAAAAGAAAGAAGAAAAAAAAAAGAGAGAGAGAGAGAGAAGGAAGCGACAAAACTTGTAAATGACTACTGTCCTCAAGGAATGTCTGTAATTAACCTGCTCTTAACTTCTTCTTCTGAACCTTTTTCTTTTGTCTCATTTCCTATGTGCCTCTCTTTCCCCTCCTCTTTAACTGTATATTCCCATATTCCCTCTGTTTATTAGATCAGTATATCATCCTAATACTGGAACTGTTCCTTTTAGTGCAGCAGCATCCCCTACTTTTGCTCCCTTCACTTCTCCTGCTCCTTTTCATTCGATATTGCTTTCCCTTGCTTGCCTTCCCTGATGTGGTCCCTTTTCTCGGAGGGAAAAAAAAAAAAACAGAATAAAGTGAAGTCTGGATTAGGTGCCCAGTAGGCAAATAGTTTACATTTTAAATATATAACTTTACCCCAAAAGGATCTACACCCTGAGAAAAACGATTTAAGAGGATGTTGATTCTGGAATATCCTTTTCCTATTTATAGCTCTTTATGCCATTTATTTCTCTTTTGAAGACTTGACTTTACATAGCTCTGATATTAATAGTCTTAAGGAAGGATGATGTATTTCAAAAGCACCAAAGGACAGAGAAGCCCTGAGGCCACTAACTTTCCCTGGGTCGCCGGGTTCCTAAATCTCATGGGCACTTAAAGGAACAACCTCCTTTTGAAATATGACATCTTTGGCTGACTTGCCACTTTCATCATTATTCTATTCAAACACATCTCCATCACCTCAAGACAAGGCTCCGTTTGTTTCCAAGGCTTTTTGCTTTCCCCAGACCTGCCACGGCCATGTAAGGAGGCAGATAAAGACAGAACACCTTCTCCCACAGCTCCTGCAAAACGATTTCCATAACCCAGCTCATCTGTCCTGATGGTGACAGTGGCGGCGGTTAGAGGAGGGAGAGGGGAGAAAAGCAGAGGTGTATCTACTCCTGGAAGGTGACCTGGGAAGCAGGTCACCTGCTCTATGTGTCCTCGGAGCAGAGGGGACCCTCTCTCGTGGCGTTAAGTAGCTGGGGACAAGTGATCGGTGGGAGTTGTCTTCATCACTTGCTGAGCAAACAGCGGAAAGGGAGCTGCAAATCACACTAGAAGTGTAAAAATGCATATAGCTACCCACAAAACTTGGTGTCAGGAAAACAATTAAAAGGAAACTCAATTCTAGGTTATGGTTTGCATGAGTGAACGTGGTCAGGATCACAGAAATGAAGATAGGCTTGTACAGAGCCTTCCTATAACATCTGCTGGGCGAACAGAAGAGCAGAGGGCCATGCCTGAACAGGGGATTTTGGGGTTCACGCTTTCTTCTCGTCTCTCATGCAGGTCAGAAACTCACCCAGCAGAAGATCTGCCCCACCACATTAAGGAGCGTAGCAAATAAAATTATTTACAGGAACTCTGATAATCACACTATAAAATTGCATTATTTCCTTTCCTGGTCTTGCAAACTTCAACCGAGAAATAGAAATGAATGCGGCTATTTGGTGCAATAAATCCCGAAAGGGAAGAGAATCAGTGTTTGGCAGAAGCAGGGCGATTTTCTCTAAAGGCCCATTTCAGTCCATACGTGAGGACATGGAGTTCACTCAGAATATATTACATTTCTTTTTTCCGAGGGAAAAAAAAAAAAACATCACTGCATATCTGAGCATGTCAGGGAATTTGTATTTTGAAAAGAGAACCAAATATGGCTGAGTGTAATAGGTTAAAAATACCCTTCAACAGTCTATGCACCACATGAAGGGGATTTGTTTTTTTTTAATGCTGTTTGTGTGCCAAAGGAGAAAGAGGAACACAAAGTTATAGGGAGGTGACAACCCACAAGACGTGACATCAACAAGACATATTTCACTTCTCAAATGACGCTGTGCAAAAACAGGTTAGGCGAATGCACCACATCATTGGCGTATACACTGGTTTATCTCCGCTGTACAAAAGCAGGTAACAACCAGGAGAGTTCGGTACTTTTGTGTTCCAGAGCAGACACATAGCAGATAAGTCACCTCGTTATATGTTTTGGAAGCATGCACCTTAATTAAATTAATCTAACCATGGTAGGAATGTGCTGGGCTTGACTCTGCCTAGACGATGTGGCAAGTCAGGAGCAACTCAATTGCTGCAGAAGCACCTTACAGGGGTGCGGGTCAGCGAGCACTCTGATCTCCTCCTCCAGCCCATCTCTGTATCTCTGCTTAACTGTAAATGCATGCTCCCATCCTCTTTAATTCACTCAAGTTCAAAGTTAAGCATGAGCTTAAGTAATGTCCCAGATAAAGTATGGATTTTGGCACAGGCTTGTATTTTCCTGAACTGTCATCTAAGGGAAAAAAATGTGCCAGATGGGGATGCAGGGAGAGGTCTCTGCACAGAGCAATGCCCATCCCACGCAAAAGAGCTGGGAGGTGGGGGAGGGATGCCAACAAAAAGCAGATCCCAAAGGGCTGGACCCTTGTGGGCACTGTCTCCCCAGTCCTTGGCAAGGGGACAGCCGGCTCCTCTTGGAGCATGCCCTCCCCAGTTCCCTACTTGAACAGAAAAGGGAATTATGAGCGCCTCACAAACCCTTACATTGCCGGTTCCTCCCTCCACACAGCATCCCTCCCTGTTGCCTCCTGCCGCCCAGTGCCTCTCACATCTATTCTAGGACAGCTCGGGGACCCGTGAGCTCCTGTGCCTTGCAGACATCTGCAGGCAATACCCAGCAGGGATGACCGCTTGCTTTCCTCTCCTGTCCCAGATAGCACATGTCCTTCTCCACACTGCCCTCAGACATGGCAGCTCCCTGCCAGCACCCACCCACGCCTCTCCCTAGCACGCTCCCCTCCGGAGCAGGGCCAATGATCCCACCGCACCCAATCGGACCTCAAACCTATCTCAGATTTTGCAGGGCCGATGTCCCTGGGGCACTTGAATTACAAAATGTCTCATCAGGAAAGCAGATGTTATGGGAGGGGACCTAAACATAAGGCATAATCTGCTCCAATCGCGCCATCTTAACCGCAGGGAGGGATTGCCTAAAACTCACGCAGCACTCCAACACGTGCAGCAGTCCTGGGCTGCCCACCATTTCCCTCCTTGGCTTGCTGGCGCAGGGAGATACTAAAAGTCCCGTCATGCATATACAACAGCTCAGGCTTTTTCATCATCATCATCATCATTATTGTTATCAGTGGCAGTGTACCTGTATATAAACAGGAGGAATTGTCGGATGGAAGAGCATGAGAAATGAGCACTGTAAAATGCAATAGGGTGCTACACTATTTTTGCATGTGTCTGTGAGGAGACCAATGAAGCTTTTTTTGGACACTGCCTCCTGCAACGCCAGAGTTAGAAAGCACTACAGCCAGCAATCCTACAAATCCCAGCTCCCAGTAACCCCTGGCCCTGGTTTTCCCCTGTCCCTACCACCTTTGCAGGGTACAGACTCCCTGCTGTCCACTGACCACAATTTCATGGTCCACCTTGCCACCCAGTCCTTCCAGAGCAGGGCCACCATGCACACCCAACCTCTTCTTCTTGACTTCCCCACAGCTTAAGCAGTTCTTCCTCTCCCCAGTTGCTCCCTCTCCCTTGCAGAGAGTAATCCACCTTTTCGGCGGGACCTCCCTGTCCTGTCTCACTCTCTCCTCCCAGTTCCCACTATTGGGGTGACACCTCCTGAGCTCCCCTTGGGCAGGTGACTCCTTAATCATTTTTGCCAGGCGATGAGAGTCTCAAACGAGGGATTCTTGCCCATCACCTTCTCTGGTGTGCAGACTTAAACCGCCTTCCTGATGGCATGCTCATCACCTTTGAATGCTCCTCACCCAGGCTCAGTCACCCTCCACTGCCATGGCTGACGAACCCCGGGCAGGCCACCACCCCTCGCTCACGGCAGAGCCTGCAGCACGCACCAGGTGCAGGAGCTCGTCAAGTGCGCACGAGAGACTTCCCCAAATAATCACGGTGCTCAAAGAAAAAAAATCATCTTTTCAAGTGCAGCACAGCAGCCTCTCTATTTCCAGGGGCACTTCACATTGCTCTTCTTCAGACAGTGAGCCCTTGCCCCACCACAGGCACACACTCACTGTATGTATTAAAATTAACCGCTACGGAGAGGACTGGCTTGATGGTCTGTATCACGATGGGAACATAAAAATTCCTGAGGGCTAATCCTATTCAGATATGAATTCCCACAGCCGCCTCGTGCTCTCCCTCCCTCAGTTTCACCAGCTGTGAAGTGTAAGCAGCTGTACAGACCTGACCTCACTTTAACTTAAATACCTTCTTTATGGTTCAATTATTGCAATTGCTTTGAATTATTTCTGTTTGCAGGATCCTTTAGCTACTGAGGAGGATGCTGTTGTGGTATGCGTTGAGTTTCTTCACTCACTCCAGCTAAGGAGTGGTGACTGCAAACCTGCATGGCAATGGCAGCCAAAGCGCTCCACGCAGGTCACTCTTGGTTTACTGATTGCTTTTGCAATTTCAGAGTTAACAGCGCTTCTGAGAAGCAGAAGGCTGTACTTTTGCAAGAAAAAGCCTATCTAGACAAAGGTAGGGAGATGTTTCTGCTTGCAGATATGAGTCAGCAACTTTAACATCATGAAAAGACCTTTTCGTTTGTTTGATTTTATGTTTTCATGGGTGGTTTTTAAAGAAAATCCCAGCATACGAATTGAAAAGCATTCTCACTTCTGACAGTTGTCATTTAGAACATATGACAAAACCATATATGCAATGCTAGTCTGTATTTAGCGTTATTGGAGGACACAAAAGCATGTTTCTTCCAATGTTTAGCATACATTTCAGATGGGCTTCTGGGCTGCAAAACTAATATTTTATATTTACACCATAAGCGACTTGTCTTCCTGGCGAGGAAATACCTCCTGATGCCTTCAGAAAGCTGCCAGCCCCGCTCCCGCCCAGGGACCCAGCAGCACCAACTGATGCACCACGCGAGCCCACGCAGCTGTCCCACGCGAGGCAGCTCCTCCGCCACCCCAGAAGCCCAGCCACGGGTGACCCAAGTAGCCAGCCTCTGAAAAAGCCAATTCTGCATTTTGTTCAGGCTGAAGGATCAATTCTCCTTGCTCTCACACAAGCCTCAGCGAGACTGGCCTAGGCAGAGGGACGGTTTACCCTCAGGCTTTCATGCACCAAGACATCGGTGCTCCAGAGTCCACACAAGGGCATCTGCAAGTCACGTTTTTTGACCTTGCATCCAGTGTTCGAATGCGCCTCTCCTGCCTTAAAAACATTAATGGCCAAGACTTGAAACACAACCGAGTCACAGTGATGACTCGGCCAGCAACCACAATGGGGAAATATTTCACAGGCAGCTTTGACATCAGATTTGACCTGACTGGCTGTGGCATAAATCCCTGAAGAGACACCAGCGTTGGGAGCGCGGCACAGAACAGCACGGGTAACAGGCTGTTCTCACAGTGCTGCATGCAATTTTCTCTTTTTAAAAAAATCCTATAGCCACCCCACGGACAGTGTAAGTCTAGCTTGATAAACTGGACGTAGAATACAGCCCCAGCCGAGCAAGCATATACCATCTGACAGCCGAGCTATGAATACTGCCTGAACTATTTCTTGTAACATGTGCAATCTCACACACTGCAGGCAGCTGCCAATATAATTTCTGAACAGATTTTTAAAAAGCAAGAAGTTTGATATTTAGGATGCAAATCTAGAGGATTCACCTAAGGATGGATTTGAATTTCTTTTCAGTGGCTCCCAGCGAAATCAGTCCTAGTGTTAACTTTGAGTTCAGCGAGGCCACAGTTTTACCATCTGAAGTTTCCAATTAAGTAGCGGATAAAACTATATAGGGTTACATAGGGTACATCTTAGTGGTACATCAAGCACGTGTAATGACTTCTTCAGATGTATGTTGCAAGGTGAATAGGTTTCATAGCAGGAGTTCACATTCCAAGTGCTAGAGCTTTATCTGTTCTTCATCAGCGTTCCCCATCATTCCCTCCACTCTCTGCTGGCCTTTGCTGGAGACTGCCCTACCCGTGGAGTTTGTACCACATAATAATTTAAATCAGCGACATTTCCCTAGTTATCTTCTTACTGAAATTGTTCTACGGGTATAATCTGTACAACAGACACAGCTGTACCAGTTACGAAGGTGCTTTGGATGAGTTCAAGTTATTTTATAGCAGTGGAACATTCCTCTCATTAAGAGGGCTGTATCATATTAATTACCCAGGTACACTAATCCAAAGCATGAAACAAAATTCAGATGATAACCCCAACCCTTCCCGTTAATGACAAAGGACTACAGGCTATAAATTGCACGTGTGCATGTGTGGGGGATAAGTATATCGGGGGGGGTGGGGGGTCGGTGGTGGAGGGCGGTGGTGCGTGTGCGCAAGGCAGGCAGAAAAATAAAAAGCAAGCAATAGCCCGTGGGAGTTTCCTAAGGGATTGCTCTGCATACAGGGAAAAATAGTGAAGGGAAGTGAAAAGAAGGTTAAAACCAGATGCGTATCCATCAACTCAATTAAGACTCGAGGGGAAAAGCTAAAGGCTGCTGGGCGGTACAGGGAGTTAATGCTCCTCCAAGACAGAGCGGCAGAGGAAATGCTGGAGAAGGAACTTTGCTGCATGTGAGCAGAATTAATGGGTGGTTCTGGACCGGCTGAGCTGCTGAGCCACCGCTTCTCAATGAGTTGTTAATGGGGAACATGGAGAGTTAGGAAGTAATGAGGACTCTGTCAATACAGCTGTGGATAAAAGTGGGTAAGGAACCACTTAAGGAAAAAAACCATCACACAAATCTGCAACTACAGATTCTGCGCTTTCCGGTGCTTAAGAAATTACTTGCAATAATTTTGGAAGTGTTATAGAGGCTGAGAAACAAAACACCACCACAGGACAGATCCTTTTATTAAACCAGAAGCGGCAAGCAAGAAAGAAATCTTGGTAACAGTGGTCTCGTGTACAATTCCTTTTTTTTTTTTTTTTTAATTCCCAGGAAAGCAAAAGAATGAACAAACCTAAATAATCTGCAGCCACCCACAGGTGGAGGCACCAGAGCAGCACTGCTTCATAGGCAACAACCGGCACAATACAAATGTCTCCATTGCATCCCAGCTGGGTCCATTAGGGAAGGGGGACCCCAAAGGTCTAAACCCCCTCCTGTACCTCCACGCCTGCCAAAATACCTGTCTACATGGTACCCGGGGCCATTAGATAACCCACTCCAGCAGGACTGGCTTGTGTTGGTGCCAACAACACAGCCAAAAAAAATCAGAGGGCTTCTGCCAAAGTGACCCGATTAAAAGAAGAATATGAATTTGGAGTGGGAGGGGGTCACACACCCATCTGATAGTTGGGTTTGCTGGCATTAGGAAGTGGGGAATCTTTTCTAGGTTTTCTGAGCAATCCTGGCCACTTTCCACCTCCTCCCCCTCCCATGAAAGCAGGCCCCCTGCAAGAGCCTCACTGTATAATCATTTTCCCCTTTCATTTTATGTAAAGACAAACACTATTAAAAACACGGCACATTCTTGTTTCTTTACCTCCATGAAGAGCAAACACAGAGAAACGTTCCCTAGAAAATACTCCCTAGAAACAAAGCACCAGATTTATTCAAAGGTAAACATCCCATTTTACGCATCCCCCAAGACTTTGAGGGAGGTACCGCTTTCTGTGCTAGAAAGTGCTAAGCCAGGCAGGACCGCCACCATACCAGCTTCCCTCCTGTACCCAACCTGCAAAAGGACACTCCCTAATTCAAACCAGTTCAGAGCCGAAATTCAGGTGGGCTGGAGATGGGCAGGAAGGACAGGAGCTGCTCTCATGGGGCCGCCGAGCCCTGCAAGCGCCAGGGGAACTCTCTGGCCACATCCCACAACCCTCTCCACGCTGGCCATGCACGATCAGGGAGGAGGGGGCCAAGACGGTAGCCAAGTTGGCTTCATGTAAGCCAAGGACAACCCTCATTTCATGGAAATACTGCCTACAGCCAGATCCGTGCAGTCCTGGCTTCTCTGCACCAGCTGGGACACAGAGAGGCCAAGGATGGGGAAAGATGCCTGGATCTCCTTGCTTCCTTCTGGGCTTCTTCCAACATAAAAGCAGTTGCTGCAGTTGGAGAAGACGACAGAGAATACGGACGTAGGTATGGCACAAAGCTTGCAAATATTCTGCGTATAAAAATGTCATGTTTAACAAATCCACTCCCCCGCAACGCACAAAAACTGATCGTGGAAACTGAAACCGCCAGAAATAATTTGCACCACAAAGCATGCTTGCATGTAAAAAAAGGCTGGGAAATAGATAGGAAGGCGCCTCAGAGCACTAAGGAGAAGTCAGCTTCACTGATCTCTTCTCCGGGCAGCACAGGACGGTTGCGTCCAGCTGATGAAGCTCCAGAGCACAGCCCCATGGAAATATCTAGGCTCACGCTTAACCCCGCATCGCTCCCACTCCAGCGCTAAGTACTAATGCATGTTTGATTAGGCAACAGGAGGAGTATCTGCTCCTTCCAAAAGTGACCACAAGCTCTTGGCAATAACAACGAGTACTTGCTCTGGCCCTAACCGCACACCGCAGTTGTTAAACTGGCCTGCCAAAGGAAGACGTCTTGCCAGACAGAGTATTCAAAATAAAGCAAAGAAGAACAACCGCTTTAAATAATCAGTCTTTCAAGTGCTCTAACGAAGAGAACATGTATTAAGGTGACCTCAGAGAAAGGAAAACCTATTAAAGCAAATGCTAAAAGTGATTTTTCAAATATTCCTGCCCTTTTCACTTTCCACAGGGAAGTCTGCAGATATCTTACAAAACCAGAGCCTCAGCTTTATTCACCTTTATATTCCCACTGGTTCCAGTGGCATTACTCCCACAGATGGGGACCAGAGATCAGGTGAGGGTTATTTTCTAATTTTGGTTATTTTTTTGTGCATATTAACCACTCTTGGACACAAGTTAGGCCTTCTGCAATAAAAAGGCTGGATGACAAACCATGAAATTAAAAATAATTTAGAAAAATGAGAAAATTCTGGATTCTTATCATCTCCCTTCTGTTTTTGTCATACTTTGGAAACAATAGAGCAAAAAGTGACAAACAGTTCACAGAGCGACCCAAACTTGAAAAGAAACAAAATGCCATCCAAAGGCAAATGGCAAAATTCCCAGTAACATCATTAATGCCAGAGTTTCATCTTGTATGCTTTTCTTTGAATCCATATAAAAGTATTTCATTGAAGATATATTGTATACCATTTACGATTACACATACGATGAGATTCTCAAATGCTGCTTTTCAGATGCAGACCTCATACTGAAACAATAACCAAGCCCCATATGCACGGCTCCCAGGGCACACGTGCAGATCAGCGTTTGGCTCGCGCATACAGCGCGATATATACGTCGGGATGTAACCGTGGAGCCCAGCTTGAAAAAGCAGTTTGCATTTGCACCACCATGATACCCATCCTAAAAATGAATACTAGCACTTTCCAAGCACCAGCCACTCCTCTCGTCTCCATACTGGGGAAGCCTGGTTTAGGGCCGGTGAGGAGCATGGCAGGGAAATAGCACAATGTTCCTCAGCACACAAGGGGAGGCTTCTGTTACTAGAGGGTTTGCTGGGCTTTTGACAGGAGATGGCTTTATTTTCTTGGCCAGCAACCTGTCCCAGTTGCTTTCTGCAGTGCCCAGGTGCAGAACTGCCCTGCGCTGGGCGCCCCGCCTGCCTGCCGGCATTTGGTAACCCCATCACCAGCTTCAGTGGCATCTCCTTCTCACCTTACAGGCGAACCCTGAGTCAGGAGGGGGCCTCAGGCATGCCTCCCCTGCCCTGGCCATCCTCGGCAGGGGGACAACAGCAGCACAGCCAGAGCCTGCCACATCCCTGGACGGGGCAGCCCCGAGGTTACCGCTGCGCCCGGGTACTTGGCACGGCTGAAGCCCAGCATCTTTAACAACCTCTCCTTTCCACACACTACTCTATTCATTTTCCACTTCCCCAATCGCAGCTGTCAAGCCCTATTAATACGTAGAAAAAACACATTTAAACCCGAACCTGCTAGGCCAGAAATAGAAGTTCTCATTTTCTTTTCCAAAACACAGAAGAGCTGAGCAACAACGAAAGGAAAAGGAAATCTCTCCCAAGTGCACATCTGGAACCAATTTGCTGTATGTAGCCACTGGGTGTCACTTTTGATATATATTGGGTCAGCCACGCAGCGCTTCGGCAAGAGAAACGGATTTCAAAAAGGTGATCCTAAACCAAACCAGACTGCTCCACGGCCTCTCACGCGCAAGCTGTAATTAGCAATTAGCCAGTCAGGCTGATTTATTAACAAAACATCTTCACCATGACATTAAGCACCGTGCAGTGGCTGTTACCTCTCGGTCTGCAGTGTGACTTTTGACGGCTCCACGTTAGGGTTTTCCCACTCCATCTGTGGGCAGTGCATGAAGTAGCAGAGGGTGTACAGAGCCTCTGGCTCCCAGTAGAGCGATCCCTGCTTCTGGTGCATCGGCGTCCCGTTCCCGTGCTGCTTGGCGTTGAGGGGCTGGAGGTGGTGCATCGCTCGAGACACCAGGTCACCTGGAAAAAAGCAAAAGCTGGGTGAATGCCAGGCTTACAGCTGCCTCTCCCCAAAGTTTTCAAACCAAAAGGCGTGCCAGATTGGTTTTCCCTTCCATTTAACCTCACATATGCAAACAGTAAAGGATAGGACAGGATCCTGTGCACTGCTCATCGCCGGGTCGGACTTTGCCTTATGGTTTATGCAGCATGGTGTGACAGACCTGGGCTGCAGACAAGCCCCCTACAGCCTGCAGGAGACGGGTTTCTGCAAATATGGTGTGTAGGCAGCACCAGGCTGGCCCATCTCAGCACCGCCAGGAGAGTCAGTATGCCAGGGCTGGGGTCACAGCCACCTACAGGCAGCCCCTGCAGGCTGCCAAAACCCCACAGTCCCAAAAATGACCAGCGGCAACAATGAAGAGTGGCACCAAAAGCCACATGCTCCCGGGCAGAGCGCGACAGAGAAACGCAGCCCCTTGCAATGAGGAAGGAGGCAGTCAGATAATGCACAGAGCACTGCAGGAGAGTGCAAAGGGACACATGGGTGAAGAAAAAAGGGGGGAAAAAGGTTGCTAAAAGACGATATCAGAAACGTGCAACCAAAATTACAATTTGTAAGCCCAAGCCGAGCCTGGAAAACTTCATGTTAGCAGAAGAGCGAAATCTGTGAAGTAGGCTGACCCAGCCCCTCGGGTTTCCAGAGCACAGAAAGTGGCCCAAGAGAAAGATGCTCATCGTCTCCCCTGCGTCGACATGGTTGTGGGCACTTCCTCACAGGGCGGGTATGGGAAACCAGCCGCAATATGTAGACCAGGATCAGCAAAACCAGCAAGTGAGATTAGCAGGCAAATATACGGGCAAGCAGCAGTGAGTCTCTTAGCACAATACTCATTGTAACTAATTAACTAAAGCATCTCCCTCCGAGGCAGTGAATTTCACGTTTGTTGACTAGTGACCACTCTATCAAAGGCAGGGAAACAACTGTGGTTATAAACTGCCTGTTTTCACATGTTCAAATCACTCTGAGAGTGCTTTGGGGGGAAATAATGATCTTGGATCAAATCAGATGGCTTGTTTTAAATGAAAATCTGAGCAAGAGCCCTTTGGGTCATTCTTAAGCTATACAAAAGTGAGTGATGGGGAAAAGAGGACATAATTTCTCAGTGTTAAGAAGAAGTCACACACTTTCTCTTATTTGCTTTTCCCAAGCAACCATTGAGCACTGAAACTTGGAAGGAAAAGTTGGAAATGTATACCCAGGTAGGAACATGGGGCGGGGGGCTAGGCCGAATAATGAACTCCTGGGCAAACTTAAAGGAGAACCATTTTGACTGTGTGAAAGGCAGAGTACAGGGTTTTTTTGCAAAGTCCCACCCCTGTGAACACATCACAGCACATCTCCTCTCTCCAGCCTGACTCGCACAGAAAACGATGCTGCCGCTGTGATAATGTGCACCAGGGAGAACAGAAACATCTCATTGAAAAATACTCAGCCCAGTCCTCCAAAAACACAGCCTTAAAACCATGAACAGAAGAAAACCGCTGGCATAAGAAAACTGCCGAGTCCATGATTTCAGGGTTTTGACACAATTTTTTGCTGCACTCTGCAATATTCCTCTGATTCAAAGCTTTCATTTAAAAATAGTTTCTGTCTTTTCCCTCTGCCAGGAAATTGTCATGATAGGACCAATCTTGCAACCCTGCATGCTCATAATTTCCGAGAGAAGCTGTGCATGTGGAAAGCCTGCAGGATCAGGTCCACAGCAGAAACAGATGTGCCTCTAAGATGACTCCCCAGTCCTGCACAAAATTATCTGCAGGCAACCAGAAGCAGCAGTAAAGTCTGGGACCCCCTTCAGTCAGCCCACTCTGTCACAGCAGACGTGCACTGCCAAGCCTAGCACGGGCCAATTTAACTGCTAGCAACCTTGCTGATAGCAAAAGTAAATTCCTCTCTTTTTCTCCAAAAGGCAAAAAAATTGCGTAAAAGTGCTGGCTGCCACATCCAGCCTTAACAATAATAGCAAAAGCAGAGAAAAAGAAGCTATACTAGATTCAGCCTTTTCAGACCCAAGCCACTAGGGCACTAAAGCATGTGGTTAAAGTTAAGCACATGACTAGTCTTATTGCAGTGGATTGAGACAGCAGGCACCAGAGAATGTCTCTGACTTCTGTACCGAACAATGAATAAAAACCAGGATGCAATTTAGGCCCAGATGCAGGCAGCAGCATTACTTCATCCCCATTCCTCCCCGAGCGCTGGGGCAATGCAACTTCAGTGACACATCCAGCGCCAGAGGAAGCTGCATGGTGAGTAAGGAGGGAAAGCAGCAGCAAGAGTGATGTAGGCAGGGTGGGCAGCTCAGCATCGCTGCTGATGCGAGGCTGGAGGAACTCGAGCCTCACTGAAATCAATGGCAAAGCTCCCATCCATTTCAATATGCCCAGGAGTTCACCGTTTTATTCTGTATTTCTTCAACTGTTTCTTAAGAAACCCAAACCAATTCATGCCATTAAAGCTGAATTAATGTTTTTTATGTTTAAGCCTCATTTAATTACATTATATCAAGAACTGATCGGCTTAGATCTTGCTTTTGCCTTTGCTATTTTATCTGTGGTTACATTTCAAATAAGTTCTGTATTAACAATTATTATGACATTCCTCTATTAGAGACAACTCAAGGCTTAAATAATCAATACCTATAAAACATCGAGCTTCGCAGAGGACAGTAAGTCAGCATAAAAAGCTGCATTATGATCTTGGTACCCAACAGGCAGAGCACTGGAGGCAGGACAGGAATCTCTGCTATTTCATTCTACAGTGTAACCTCGGACAAACCACTGCATGCCCTGGTGCCCTTTTCCTCCTCCAGCTGCATCCAGTTACGGTGCAAATTCTTCAGGGCAGAGACTGTGTCTCAGCTTATCTGTGCACCAGGATCAGTGTCGACAAGGGAGGAGGGTGCCGAAAGGTGCACGCACGCACTGTACGGTAGTACTTACGCACACGCTGCAAAACGTAGCGTAGTGTAACATCTGGTTCAAGATGCACGTGTGTTGTTTCAATCTTTACCATGCTTTGCTGCCTCTATTCTTCCTTGCTAATATGCTTTTGCTTCTCCATTTTCTTCCAAAGAATATCCAAAAAGTTGAAATTCTCTTTGATTCTGGCCAGGGCACTCCAGAGTCCATGGATATAAAACCAGCTCCATGATGGGCTCACTGATCTGGTCTCCAGCAGTCAGCCAACTCGAGTCTCATCTGGGAAACTCAAGCTACGTATGCTCTCCTTGCCAGCTGTAAGCGCCACAGTACATCTGAACACTGAGGGTAACCTTGAATTTGTGGCCAAGCATAGAGAGGGAAACATAACTTTGTGTTAGCCATCTCTACTCCTCAGAGCCGTGTTCAGCTACAGCAATGCTCTGCAAGGTGACGTTACCTGCTCGCAGCATTGCTGGCTCTTCTGCATCTTTTTTGGCCCTGAAAACTTGTCTCAGATACATCGAGCGAGCGCATCTGGAAGGCCAAGAAATTCCCGAGTGCATCGTTTCCAAAAAAACCCATAAAAAATAAAAATTCCAGCAGTTGAGTTGATCCTGTAACTGCAGGGATGCGGCTCCCAAGGGCTGCGGCATCACAACACAAGGGCTCGGCGGGGATCCCTGCCTCGCCGTCCCCTGCGCTCATTCTCGCCCCTGTACCACCGCCTGCAACCCATCTGAGGAGCAGCCTGGGGAGCCGATCTGCCTGACAAAAAACCTTGCCAATTTTATTTTGTTTTTAATTTAAACCAAATAAACACTTCCACAATTTATGCAACCTAAGCCAAACGAGCCAACGCACAAACTGCTCTGCTGGCAGAGCCAGGGAGAGGAAGACAACACGTTGTGCGGGGTAGACACAAAATAAATGAACAGTGAGGTGGGAGGATACTTGAGGATATTTTTATTGCCAAAGCTGGGAAGCCAGAACTGGAGGGCAGGCTCCCAGAGGGCAGCAAAGGTGGTGGCAAGCCCCAGGCTGGCACCGCCTTGCAGCCCTGGATCGGGATGGGGAAGAACTCTGGCAACAAGGCTCCACACTGGAGCTTGTCAGCCCACAGGAGAAACGCCGTGCCTCATGTGCCGGCTAGCAAAGGACCCACAAAACCATCACCACACCGCAGCGTGTGGAGAGCTGCCACTGTAGCTACCAGCATTTCATCCTTTGCATGACTAAAGCAGGGCTTGCCCATCACTGCTGCTGTCAGCTCAGCACAGTTTATGAACGCAAGGTCCACATACATTTGACTTAAAGACTGAAAATATTATGTAATGCGCATGTTGTGACACAGGCCTGGTTTAAGGCAATACTAAATATTTAAGGAACAGCTTCACTGACTTCAAGCCAAAGATGTGATGTGACAGGGAAAGTTAAGCGGCGCCAGTCTGTATGGGGGTGGTATATTCAACAACATACTGCACTCAACTGGACAGCTCAAGCCCTCTCCACAGTGACCAGCTAAGCATTTTTTTTTACCGTGTTTGGCTTCGGTAAAAGCTATTATCACTGCTCTTACTATTTTAGAGCCCAATATTTAAAAAATAACACATCCATTTCCAATTTGGTAACAGAGGAGGGGGGAAAAAAGTAGAAAAGCAAAAGTAGGAGGAAGAAAGAGAAAACAATAGATCTCCAGTGCCCACTTCTGAGCAGCTTTCTGAGGGATTTTATGGTCTGTCATGATGGACCTAATCTTGCAAACATGCCTGTTTAGGAGCAGGCTTGCTGCTTTTACAGGGATAAATTTCCACAGCCTAAAACATTCAGCTGGGTGTATGTTTGCACACCCATGACCCAGAGGTGAATGACGCTGAGCTGATCCTTACACGGCCACTCCCTATGACACCAACCTCAAGTTTTTCTTGTTCCAAAAGCATGTCCTAAAACCACAAGAAAAACTTAATGACGATATTTTTACACACCGAGAACAAGCCACACAGTTCTTTGGCCTGTGTCTTTCCTTCAAAGCCCAGGGGAGGGAGGAGGATCTGTTGGCACCGCAGCGCTCTTCCCGCGTGATGCCCTGCTAGGGCACCCTGCGAAGCAGCAGCGGGCCACGTTTCTAGCACGACAGCATCCTGCAGGCAGCACCCATCAGTTTGATAATGGTGGTCTAACCATTCCCCCAGCTGTCCCTGACTCCAGTATGTGTAGCCTGCTCTCGGGACTCATGCCCTGCAGCGGGGCATGTTGTCAGCAGCAGTGTTGCAGCTTCGCTTTGCTACCTGGATGAATATTTTCTCCTGCGTGAGTGGGACAGAGCCACAGACTGGAGTCACATTTGTCCTTCAGAGCCCTTAATGTCCTCCTGTGTCCTGTCCAGACCATCAACAGGAGAAGTTTTGGCCAGGGAGCTGCACTCCAGATGACAGCTTCCCCAGCATAGCTGGTAGTTTCCAAAGTTTGCCCCCTTATGAGCACGAGCCAGGTGCAAAACTCACTTTCTTGACCTGGATTCATTTCACACCTCAGTATAAAAGTCTTGGGTCTACAGCTTTTGCTCAGGACCAGTTCTGGGGAGACTGTATTGAAAACATGAATTATAACCCTGAAAACAAACCAAGGTCTATTCAATCAGACTGCTACCTGGTAGCCATGGCCATCCTGCATCCTTCCCATATAGTAGCTAAGTCTCTCTCCCTTTCTCCCTCCCTGTTGCCTCTGATTTCTACACCAAAACGATGCATTGCTACAGGTCACCCCAGCATATGCCTGTAAGCACATGAATGTGGGTGAATATGAGTAGTTGAACTGTGTCTCCTGTACCACGGCAGACTGCCTCCAGCCATCCGCTCATTCAGCTGCCTGAGCCATCCCTACACTCTTCATTTCAGCTGCACTGTTCCTCCATGTTTGCTCTGCCTCCGGTGTTGCATCAATCTCTATGTTTCAAAAGCCAGCTGAGCAAAAGCTGCTCGAGCAAAATCCTTCCTCAAATGATTTATTGAAGGCCTTTCTATCGTTAACTCAAGATGACCCATCTATACCAGGAACGGAGAGTGCTAGAAGCTAGGGTGGGTGCACACTAGAAAGTGTTTAATATGTATTTCACTGTGCACATGCTCTTAGCAAAGTATCTTCAAACAAAGCTATGCTATTCTTGGCACACAGTATATTCCAGATTCAAGAGCCAGCTGCCTCAGGCTGTGGGTGCGCTTGGGGTGCTGTAACCCACAGTCAGTGAAGCATCCCACTTGCAACAGATTGACTGTTGAGCACACCTTGCAAAAACCTCCCCATCTCTGCCATCTCCGCTTGCCCACGTCATGCCCCTATGTGAATTTGCTAATCCAGGCAACCTTTTCTTCTCCTAACACCCATTCATCTCTCCCACAGAAGAGCAAATGAAGGAGCTGTGGTCCCAAACTCTCAGTTCAGCACCAAAAGACAGGATCCGGATAGGAGCAGCCCATTTCCTGACAGTGGCTTCCCTGTGGCCTCCCACAGATCGTTTGACCTTTTATCTCCACTTATCCCACGATCACAAGAAGCTTCTATTTATATTACAGAGTACGTGTTTGTGTGCAATTTAGTGTTTGCAAAGCCTTTGAAGACTGAGAAATTAGGGATTAGGTATATCACATAAAAAAGCCACAATAATAATTAAAGCTTCTCAAGTTCGCATACATATTATAACAACACTATCACCTTCAAAATCTCCAATCCAATGTGGCAAGCATGATGTTTGTGTTTGATTCCCCTTAAACCACGTCAACTCCAAACAAAACAAGCTTTAACTCGGATGAGCTATTCATCTGCCCACCTAATGCAGAGCCTTCCCTCTGCAGACCACCACTGCCTTATGGACAACCGTTCCTCAATTTGCTTTGGCCTGACATAGACCCATGTCCTCAAACTCCGAATTTAAGAGTCCCCCATGGCTGAGCAGGCCAGCTGAAGAGTGCTCACCCTGGCCTGACTGATTGCCTGTGCTCTGCACAGCAGGGATGGAGGACTACAAACCTAAGGAAAGGAAAATGCTGTTTTAACCCCGAGTGTGCTGTGATGCACAGGAGTTCAGGGGTGAATAGGAGTCTGCACCTCAAGCGTGATGTACACAGGGGAGTCCTGAGCCGATATATTGGTGTATCAGGGAAGGGCAGTGGAGCTCCACATCCCCCACCCACCAAGGAGATGACTTTTGCCTCTAACCATTAAACCTGAGCGGGCTCAAACACACGAGGTAGAAGCCCCAGAGGAACAGAAACACCTGCATGAGGAGAGACGCCAGCTCAGCCCCCAGGAAGGAGAAGGGGGCTGAGTCCCACCCCATGGGGGAAGCCCCAAAGGAGCACTGACAGCAGATTGGGACCCCTGCAAGCGATGGCTGCCTCTGTTCCGCCCCTGTAAGCCAAGATAGAAATCCACCCCCCGGTGGATTCACAGGCCAGTGAAAGGGAAGGTAAAGGCTTAGCAGTGTGTAGACTGGTATTTTCAAATTACCCTCCCTCCCGCTTTGTTCCCACTGATAAATAAATGTATTTCTTTATGGTTTATGATAATGGTATCTCAGGGGGAATGGAAGAAAAGCAGGAGTTCGTTTGGGGCTATTAAGTAACCCATAACCCTTCTTGTGCACAGACACAGTCAGCAAGTGGAGGCTCAGGTCCATCACTTGGAGGGGTCTGCAAGGGGAACGGAGTAGCTGCTAGGGGAGCCTGCAACCAGCTAGCACATAATGGAGGCAAGAAACTACCTACCATTTAAGCACTGCATTAATCTGTCTTGTGTTCTCAGCTGGGGGGCGAAGGGGCACCTCAACAACTTCTCTTTTTAGCTTTTACAACACAGAGCAGATGACGCGTGGATCGCAGCGAGGAGAAACTGCAAACAAGAGGCCCAGAAAGTGGTGGGAGAGCAAGGACATAGAGATCTTGTGCAATAACCCAGCAGAGGGCCCTCAAAAACTAGGAAAAGTATCACCACATCTGGAGAGTGCCCACACAGGCTGCCAGTCTATGGCAGTCCCTACGCTGAAGGGAGCATGACCATCTGAATTGCAGGTTTCGGCTAGCATCTCCACTTAGCTCAGCACTGTGCTGCCTGAACCAAACCGTTCACAGGGAATAAGCTTTGGCCTTTCTCTGTGGTGCTGCTTAGCCTGAGAAAAATATCTGACAAACAAGGCTTTTGTCCTGGCAGTAAATAAGCAGAGCACTTACAACAACCCTTCTTCTGATGCCACCCTTCCAGCAAGCACCTTTACCCTAGCATTTCCTTCTAAGCCCAAGTTTAACCTCTTATTTACAGGACATGAATCCATTTGTACAGCTCCTGCAGTGCTCCTTCCTGTTGGTTGCAGAGGATTAATCGAGACTAGATGAAAAGGCAAGGGAGGAGATGCCGACTTTCATCATCTCCTCAGCTAGGGCTGCGAGGAGAAATGAAAAACAGTATCGGTACGTCCAATCACATTCCTACTTACACTTGAAGCAGTAACCCTTCCTTTCATCCCTAAAAGTGTGCCAAGATCTACTGTGAGGCTGTAATTTTGGAAATACATACATTCAGCACTGCGGAGGCAAAGAGAGGATGATGGGGAAGGGTGGCATTTTTCCAGTGGCAAAAAGGAAAACCTTACTGAGACCTGAGTGGTGATGTGGAGGAAATACCGACCTGAACATCACATCTGGGAGCTGCTCTAAGTTAAACACTGTTTAAAGGCTAAAAAGCTCTGAGATCAGCAGTGTTAAGTTGCATCTGCATCTTTAGATTATCCTAGTTTAAAATAAAAATGCCTACTTGTGGTTAACGCTCAGAGTAATACCACCGCTGGTCACCATGTTTTGCACAAGACTGGGTGCCCAACTTCCTACCCAGGAAAGCCATGGTGGATTGGCCATCGTTGGATTCAAAGCAAGCCCCAAATATTCTTCTGCTCTAACCTGAAGACACGTGTGAAGACACGGTTTGAATGACATCCTAAGCCACAGTTTACCCCTCTGTGCAGCTCAAGAGACACAACCCTTCTGCAGCCCTGTGCATGTGCCTCCACATGGAGTGGTGGTCCCAGCTCGGCCCTACACCAACACCTTACGGTCTTCACCCCAAGGCACTGAGGGAGGAATATTTCTTGGTGCCAGGATTGGTGCCCAGTGCCCTCTAAGGCTCTACTCTCCCTTGTTACCACCTACGTGCACATGCAAGAGGGTCCTCCTTCAGCCAGCAAAAACACCAGCAACCTCCAGTTGTAAGCCTCACCCCTTCTACATCTGGTCTCCAAGACGGCAGCAGTATTTTTAGATGGGTGATGAATAGGTGTGTTGGAGTGTTATGCAGTTAAATATAACATAAACGTCTGTGGATTGCAAACATGCATATAAAGAAGTTAGGAAAAATATTCAAAGGTCAAAATGCAGTATCATGGGATCTCTCAACAGCTCTCCCTAATATTCCTCTCTTTTTCTATTCAGTCTACTTATTTTTCCCTGTCTGAAGGGGGAGGAAATAAAAGAGAAGAACTAGAAATCTAAAAGAATTCCCAAAACGGGGGGTGGGGTGGGGCCAAGACACCAAACCCAAAAACCAAACAGATCTATTCCTCTTCTCCTCTAGGTCTGGTCTGGAAATACAGGCGATTTTAGGGAAAAAAAAAAAACCAAACCAAAACAACACCCCCAAAAAAGTCTTGTGAAATATTTTCTCTAAGATTAAACAGTGAAATACTGTCAGGCTACTGTTTAAAATCCTATTATTTTTTGCTGTGCTTCAGTTCTTCCCAATGTTCTCTATGTAATAAGCATTTCAAATGAAATTACATTATTTTAAAACACACTGTAGTAGGCAATTACAATTCCTGAATACTAAATGCCAATATAACATAGACCAAATTTATTGTTGTTCCTTAACTTTGTGCCATGTTCATTATATTTTAATGAATAAGGTTTCACATTAATTTTTCAAGCCTTTTCCTTGGAATCACACGTTACCACTGTAATTGCGTTGCAGAATTAGGTCTCTATTTACATTCTCCTCCTAAGACCTGGAGACAAAACCTTGCTTTGATTTTTCCCTTAAGTCAGCAACACCGCCTCTTCTTCCTATTTTCAGGAGAGCAGCCCAGGGCCAGCGGCGCTACCTCGCCCGCCGCCGCCAGGCAGGGCAGGGCTGTCCCAGCGACGACCAGCGCCCGCTGCCTGCTAAGCCCAGGAGATGTGAGCAGAAGCACCAGGCAAGCAGGGTTTGGGAGGGGACTGGAGCAGCATCCGCGAGCCCGGTTGCACCTGCCCAGTCATGAGGACCCCTCAATGGCAGCCCAGGTTGACCTCCTCTTCTGTAGCACTCCCGGAGGGTGCTGCCCTCTCTCTACGGTTGTGTCCACCATCCCACTTTTCCCCAGTTTTCTCTCGCATCTTTCACCCCCCAGGGAGACACAGCTCACCCAAACGCTCTTTTCTAATACACTGACAGCATTCATGAACAAACGAAGACGGCAGATGAATGAGAGCATCATGTGTAGAAAAAGGTAAAGGTACCACAAGATGCAAGGCTTTTCACCTTGTGAATCTATTTTCCACCTGAGACAAACACAAAGACCATGAAGAAACTAAGAAGATTTGAGCTGAAATACAGGTGCTGGGCAGCAAACGGGTCCCGTTTGCCAGCTGTCATCCTTCATGAAACAGATTCAATTTCCCATCTCAAAGCCTCCAGCAGCTCAGCAGCCAGCCATGTCGCTGCGTGCAAGGATGCTGGGCAGAACTGAGAGCAGGGGAAGCCTTTCCTCCACAAGCAGGCGTTTGTTAATTCTAGTTATTCTGCATACTTGCAACACTTTAATTATTAATGTTGATAAACTATAGGAAATCTCATTCAATTAGAATTGCTTTTTTTTTTTTCCTCTGAGATAAAATTAAATTGCTTTATTGCAAGATCCCTCTTTGCCCTTGTCTTTTGTGCTCTTATGAAGAACACAGAAATGAAGTCCTGGCTCCTGGGATATTGCAAGCTGGCGGGACATTGCAGACACATGCTTGGGGACTGCCCACTCTGATGGTCAAGCCTTTGCCCTTGCTACTCACTCCTGGTTGCCATCTCCTCCTCCTCCCTTCACAAGTGCTATCCTCTTAATTCCCTCCTAGCCAAAGAGTCTTCCCCCCCCATCTTTATTAATCCCCACAAAAGCAGGGGCTTTTACGTACCTAACCTTTTCCTCATATCCCACTTTCTCCATATCCTCTTCCCTCTCCACAACACCACTTCTAAAGCTTTCCATCCCCCTCACACCACCAGGGCAACGATAAATCCTCCTTTGCCTACTCCCTCCTCACCAACGCACCCTGATTCCCAGGTGTTCCCCCCTGGCTTCTCCCCACTGCTCAGCATTTCTGCCCCCACGCTGTGGTTCCCCAGCCTCCCTCTGCAGCAGAAGCTTTGCTGTAATCTCCAGGTCACAGCCTCCGCTGATGTCAGAGACAGATACACAAGCACTGAAGAAAGAGAAAACTCTTGTTGTACCCCCAACCCCTCCCTTTTCCTTCCATTTTAGGATTTTTTCCCCCAAATCCACAGGGTTCTGCCCACTGACACGACAGGCCTCCCTCCACATTTCACAGTTCAGTTTTGAACTCTGCACCGGCGCTGCTCCATGGCAAAGATTTCTACCCAACTGAGCATCAAGCCTTGGAAGCTTTGCCAATTACCACTCCTCCTACCGCTTCTTCCCCAACATGCATCTGCTTGCAGCGGCTGGGGAGGTACCCTCGATGGCTGTCCAGAGGGCTTTCTGGAGGGCTACCAGCGTGCTGGAGGTGCCAGCCTCTCTCTGACAGCTGCATCTAACTCCCACTGATGCACTCTTTTCTTCGAGTTGGCCACCCTGAAGAGTGTTTTGCCTGTGTTTGCAGTCAACAGACATACAGAAAGGAAACCCTATCAAACAAGCATTTGAATCTGAGGTAGACCTACTTAGAGATGATAGTTTTCTGGAAATCAAATTGGGGGGAGGGGGGGGGTGTTAATTAAGGAGTCTGGCTTTTTGGGTTCTGTACAGAGGTTCAAAAAAATCCACAATTTAAAAAAAAAAAACCTTGAAATATCCACAGATTACTTACTTATTAAAACACAACCATATATACTTGAACAAAGAAGGCTGTATCATGCATAATTTAGCTGGCACACAGACAGTACTGTTGTGTGTTTCATGTGCGTGAAATAAATAAGCATAAATTACTTAATTTGAATAACACCAAACACCTGATTCCAGAGACGAAGCAACACTTCACGCTAAGGCATGTAAGTGCTCTTGGCTTGTTGACGTTTTACCAGAGCAGAGAAAAATTAGCAAGCTGAAAAAAGAAATTCATTTTGTGGCTTGCAGACAAACATCCACGGTGCCTCCACACGGCTCATGAACAGTGCGTAAACTAAGCCCTGATGATATGATGGAGCTACAGAGGAGACTCCCGTTACTACAGAGAAAGCTAGGAAAATGAACATGAGATCCTTAGGCATGTTCTTTACAACCCAGAATTGGGTAATAACAACAACGATAAGCTGGGCTGCGTGTATCTTCATAGATTTGAGTCTTTTCAATTTCCCCTCAAAATTTCTTAACAGAACTCAGGAAATAAAATACTTGATGTTATTTCTGACAGACCTCAGCAAAAACCCCTTTTTTGCCTGAACATTTCTGTTTTCCCACCCATAGCTTCATATCTCTATACTGTAAACATGTGATTGGAAGGCTTCTCTCTTAATAAAAAAAAGATTTTAAAAAGGCACTTTTGGTAACTTTATCTCCATGTCACATGAGGATTCACGTGGCATTTGCCTCCTACAATTCATTTGTGCTGAAACCAAAGCTTTCAGATTTTTAAAGATAGCATAGGTTCTCACATTTCCTAAAAAGTGTTTTGTTTAATAGCAAATAATTTATCTTCCAGGCGCAAACTCCTCTGGCGCAGGTTTGAGTTGCGGTTCTTTCCTCTGCTGGAACTGGAGAAGGAAAGGCAGGGCGAAGGACCCTCTCTAACACACATGGAACTAGCTCTGCTTTAAATTTGTGATGATATTTCCTTCACTTATTGCAACCTTCAGCTTTTTGCTTGCCCATCTCAAAACAGGCATCCCAGTGAAATGAGACAGGACACCAATACGACAGCCGTTAGCGAGTCTGGCCAAGCCGTGAGGTGCCCTCAAACACAACACATGGAAGATGAAATAAAGCATGTTTCACCTTCAAAAATGAAAGCAGTGTATGCAAACAAGTCATACGCATTGCTGTGAGACTGCGCGAGACTTCTCTCCTCCTATGGTTTCGGCTTCCAAACTGTCCATGGAGCATAAGCATGGCTAAATCTGCCCCAGCATTACACGTGCCCCCTCATCTCTCCTCTGCACAACCAGGCGATGCAACTGAATTTGACTTCGAGGAAAGAAACCCAAACATTATCAACAGCCTTGTACTTACTGAGTTCAGCAATGCTCCCCACGCGCGTAGCAAGTAAAGACTGCTCGATGGTCCTTAGCTCTGACTGGCTGAACATCTGCACTTCCCCAGGCTTGTTTGACCTTTGCTGGTCTTTGTGAAGGTTCAAGCTGTCCGGCAGGCAGAGAACACCTAGAGTGGATAAAAAGAAAGGAGAAGCCCAGTGTAATTTCAGCCAGTACGGATGACTTTGCTGCCACCACCACATGGATTTGGGGACATTCCAAGATGCCGCCTGTGTGTGCAGAGCTCAAAGACAATCAATGTCTATAACTCAATGTCGCAGATGACTCGTGCTCTCAGAAGTGACCCTCGTTAACTCTTCTGAATATCCTCAAGTCACTTACGACATCACTTAGGGATAATTCCTACAGAAAATCCTAGAGAATTGCCCAAGGAGGAGGTCAAGAGGGTTCCAAAGAAGCCTTCTATAAACTACTCCGAATGCATAAATATTTATTAAAAAATAGTATCTCAGCGACAGAATTCTTAAACGTTGGCTTTAAAATTATATATGAGACAGACAATACATTTACAGGATTTTCCTGTGAGGGGAACTCCACCAATTGCCAAAATAATGGACAGCGTCAAGATGCTCGCGGTGTCATTGATGGGCTTCCTGAATTTCTTTTGTAAGTACAACTCCTGGAAATTGAACTGTTTGGGCTTCAAAAGCCCATTATTCAGAAGCCCTTACATGTGTCAATTTTTGTGGGCCAGGGCATAAGTAAAGCTACTGACATAATTTACATACACATTCGTTCAGGCACAAAAGTCACTTTCTGCCATGACATCCAAACCCTCAGGAGTGGATAGAGGACACATATTTATTAATCAAAATCACTGTCATGCTAAAAACCAGAACTGATTTACAAGAACAAATGCTGCATTACCATCCTTGGGTAATAGATGCATGGAAGTCCAGCTTGGAGAGCAAGCCCTCCTCCCTTCCTGCGGTCTATAAACAGCCAGCTATGGCCACACTCTCCAGAGCATCACCTTCCCAATCCTGCTCTGACACACACAGGTGGAGACCCGCTGGAGGCAGTGGAATTGTACCTCTTTACGATGACTAGATTTCATCTTATCTAAGATTGTGTGATATGCAATAATTACCTCTGAAAACAAGCCAGCGTAGGAAATGTCTTTTTTCCATTAGCTTCTACTATTCCTTCCTTTTAAGCACAGGGGAGAGGTTCTGCCCTATGGGCCAAGCAGACTTTACAAAATACATTAAGGAAGAGGTACATATTTAGTGGTTTTCTTCACGGGGAAGAACTTACTTAGTTTCCCAGCTCAGTAAACATATGGCACCTAACTCTACCAATCAATAATTCCGCCAATAGGTATAACATTGGAGGTCCTGGGCAGAACGTCTACCTTAACCCCTGTTTACTTCAGTTATGGAAGAGCCCCACAGACATCACTGCTTTGGAGCACTGCAAGACCAGGTGACACACCTGAGAGGGGACGTTTCTCAGCCACCTTGTTAGCTCCAGCAAACTGCTTTGGATTCCCTCCTCACATCCATCTCCTCCCTGCAAACAGTTCAGTCTAAAAGTTGTATTTGCAGCACGGACCTGAAAAACATCCCACCCTGGGAGGAGAGAGGCGACGCAGGTTCAGTGAGCACGTTCAAAACAAAAAGCAGGGGTATAAATTGGGAATACCGGGACCGAAGATCTTGTCCACCATGGCCATAAGACAGCAACCTAAACCAGGATCACCCTCTGCACCCAACAGCAACACCAGAACAAATTCCCTAATAGCCTGTTTGAACGCTGGAGATAGAGGAGCAGGAGCAGCCGTAATCCCAGCCCTGGCTCCGTTCCCAGGGTTGTAACAACCACAGTAAAACCATATGCACGTGTGGAAGGTCACGAGCGAGGAACACGACTCACGAGGAAGCGCCTTGGAGAGAAAGAGCAGGACATCTGACACAGCAACAGGGAGGAAAGAATTAAAAGCAGAAAGGTAAGGGATAAAAAGTGACAACGGCTTATCAAAGAAGCTCTCCAAATTCTCCTGCCGTCGCTCAGTGGCTGACTCGCATGAACACTTGGTGCACTGATCAACATTTATATTCTGGGGATGTAGAGCGCTTAAGAAGTACAACACCTGGATTTAAAATGCAGACTTGCCTGCATATTTTAATAAGTATTCTCTCTTAGAAATCTTTCTCATTTATTTAGATTATTCTTTATAATTTTAATGGATAGAAATTAAGGCAAAATTGGAAGTCTTCCCTGCAGAAAACAGATGTGTACCTGATCTAATACTCGAAGAGATTTCTAAAATCAAGAAATGGAGCACAAACAGCTTTATGGCATCTTTAAAAAAAATGAATATCCAACAAGAAAATCTTTTTCATTGAAAACACACCTTAAGTGTGGAAAAAAATACTGTTTTAAGATACCTTTACAAATAACATTCAAATGGTTTAAAATCATAATATGTAGAGGAGATACTTCTCTGAGTGATTAAAGCAGCAGGATATAGACATTTTATTCTCTATTTTGTCTATGAGTCCGTTCCCACAGCCGGGCCTTTCCCTTACAAACAGCCCCGATGATTAATTACTCTGTTCTCTAGC
Source organism: Nipponia nippon (assembly GCF_047370975.1). Classification (NCBI taxonomy): domain Eukaryota; kingdom Metazoa; phylum Chordata; class Aves; order Pelecaniformes; family Threskiornithidae; genus Nipponia; species Nipponia nippon. The sequence goes on from NW_028262347.1 coordinate 60,535,777, forward strand.
AAAGGGAGAGTATTCTTAGGTTCTTGGATGAAAAGTGCAAATGAAATGCAAAATGTGCCATTGTTCAAAAACTTAGCAAATTATAGGATACGTAACGCCAAAGGGTTTTAGTTGGGTTGGAGATTAGTAAAGGCATGCGATAGCCAAACATCTGATATTTATATGCCAGCTTCAAAACTATAATTGACCACAGCGGGTGACCAGTGGGGTGATGGAACATTGTTTATAACTCTCATAATTTTGCTGGATCAGATCTGATTTTCGCCAGTATGGAGAAAAAGAATTCTACGGCTCAGGCATGCAACTCTGCCAATTTTCTACCTTCAACTGTTTTCCCCAAAAATGATTAAAGAAAAGTGAATAAAGTGCTTTTTAGAAGAAAAACCCACTCTCTTTTTGTCAGTATTTGATGTAAAGCTCAAACTCACTTGATGAAAGACTATGGCAGGGAATTGCTCCCTGGCAACAAGAGAGCACGCCAAATCGAGGGAAGGGAAAAAAGGTAAAAACTTTGTGATTATGAATATCTTTTTTTTTACAAATAGAAACATTTAAATAAGCACCACCAGCTTTTACTGGTTGGCTACAGTTCACCTTCCTTATTTTAATTCTCTGCCGACTGGTATTATCCGTTTGCTTTTTCAGCCATGTCTTCAGCCATACTGGGTTGAACTTGATAAACAGGTGAGGACCTCAAGTTTCCAATGGCCTGAAAAACAGGACATTTTTTCCCTTGTTTTCTCGCTGTCACTGCCAGTGCTATCTGTCATTCCATACCAAAGATTTCTCTGCAGTATCTTCAGAAATGAACAGCAGTATCTCTCTTTTCTCTCGACTGGCACTGTTCAATGTCCTTCCTTTCTGCACAGTTACTCAACCCCATGCACTTCTTTGCCCATTATTTTATCCCTCTTCTTCCCTCCGATTCACTAGAGTGGAAATTAAGCAGTCAGTTGCTGCCTGATGAATATGGGGCCAGACTCACTCCGTACGCCCCTGGCTGCTCCGTGCCACCCAGAAACGTACAGCAGCCGTACATTGCATCTATCATTGCTGTGAACCACTGGAGCAAGGTGAGACAACCAAAGCATTCAAGTGTATTTGAATTTTGTCACCTCTTTCGGTGCTTCCCCTTGTCTGTACCCTCCTTGGGGCAGGGATCTGTTTAGGACTTGTCTACAAGGAGACATGCGGGCCATACCCGAAACTGCTTTATTCACTTTGCCCTTGGCCTCAGGGTACCCTGCAGTCTGTAGGTGAAAGACTGAAGAGAAACGCAGAGAATACATTTTAAAATCAGCAGGATGCCAAAAAAAATCATAGTGACAAGCTCCTAATGCTCCCCCTCCCAAATCTCTAGAGAAAAAACAACATCATAGGGAAAATCCGATGCACAATTAATACACTCCACATTTTTCCTGCCCTCTGGTCTCAGCTTAAACACAAGCCAAAGCTCAATCCCCAAGGACTTAAAAATCCCAAACCAAAGAAGTATTGCACAAAATGACACAGCGAAGACTGAAGATGCCCAAACTTATAAAAGAAGTAGTTATTTTAAACCTTCATGCAAACTCATCCGAAGCCAGGGGTACCTGGTAGCTCTCTTCCAGTTTCCCCACACACACTCCCACCTCTTGGGCTTCATTGATGCACAGCCTTCCATTGCAAGGCAGATTTTGGCACAAATATACATACATTCCTGCGTACTCATTTCAGAGCTTGCCACGGAGCTGCCCGCGCTGTCCTTTTAGCGTGACAGAAGTGTGCATGCATCACGCAAACATCCCAAACGCGGTGCCCGGCAGCAGCCCCAGCAGAACTTGTCCCTGCTACTCAGTGCCTCCCCAGCAAAACAGCCTGAAGGACCTGATGGCCAAGAGTAACTCCAACACTGGCCACAGCAGTGGTTGTGTGACCTCTTTGGCTTTCAGGGCAGGAGAAATGCAGGAGTTTGTAGCCCATATGTTACCCAAATACAGAGGAATCATTAAAGAAATCTAAGCCCCCTCCACTGTTCCTCTATTTAGAGAGCTATCTGTACTTATTTATATACCAGCTGTTGCAAAACATTTGGTTACTGAAGTGCTGGCACCTATGGTGCCCATGCTCCAGCACTGGCAGTTGGACTCCACTTTCTCTCAGGCATAGGAGGCTGCTGGCTTTCCACAGACCATGTATTGCTGTTGGCACAGCGCAGCTATTTGCATCGTGCAAATGCAGATCAAAGGGCAAAACAGCAAAAAATAAGACAAGCAATCTTTTGTATACCACCATGAATGACTACACAATGTGGAAAGCAATAAAATGGCAAGTCTTTTTATTAGAATGGGCAGTAAAAGTTCTGGGCAAGGCTGTGTTGCACCCTCAAACATCCCATAGTTTGGTCCCAAACCAGCTTTGCCACCTAAAGCAGCATTTCAACAGCGAGTGCATCTGAGCAAAAAGAGAATGAGAGAGAGACAGAACTTAAACTTGCAGTTGCAGTTACTGCAGGTCTCAAGTTACTGCTCCAACCTTCCTCTTCTCACCTATTATAAACATACTTCAGTACCATACACCTCCTATATTTGAAGCTTTTATTTGTATTTCAAGGAGTTTGAAGACATTTAATCAAGCTATTGTTTGACCATACAGCAAATTCACCAAGACCAAATGATATCTCAAGTGTCACTTAATTCCCTTTTATATATATATATATACACACATAAAAATACACACACACACAAAGTGACAGACCAAGGCAAGGAAAGAAAAGCCTGCACTGCCTACATTCATGGGCCTGCAATACCTAATGTCACTCACGTTTCCAATTGTTTGCCTCCTCCCTCTCCTTTAGTATTCAAATCCCATGGTCTAAACCAAAACAAATTTCTAATGGCACTAAATTAATAAAAATGCCCACTGGACAATGTGATTCAAACGATCTGTACTGAGGCATCTAGCAGAAACCCAACACAAATGTGTTTGTTTTGACTAAAAATATAAGTGCTGTAAATACTAGAAAACATTCTTTGCACACTTCAGTACTACCATTTGTTCCTTTGGAAAGGGTGCCAGATTTCTCTCCATAAATTAATTTAGAGTCTGGATAGAAGCATGAAGGTTTTGCTGCTCTTGTTATTTTTCTTTAATTAAGGGCTCCTACTTTCAAGAGAAAATAACTCAAAGTATCTTTGACCTCCCTCTTTATCTATCTATTACATCTTAAGCAAACATACATATCTGGAAAACAGCTTATACTCCCACTGCAAGAGAATAGCTGGATCCTACTAAGAGTTTATAGAAATTAATTAAGTGTGCAGGATAGGTATCAGGCAAATTGCTCTACAAAATGAGCCTGAAAACGGTAGTTAACCCTGAACAGTCCCCAAAACGTGGCACCGCACGTTGCTCAAGTAAATGCCGACCTTACATATGAGGACATTTAGGAGTAGGAAATCCACTGAATTGTCATAACTTTTTTTTATTTTTTTACACAGGAACATGGGACTAGAAGGTCTCCGAGTCCAATCTCCTGCTCTCATAAAGAATTGTGAAGTTCAAGAGATCACAAAACATCCAGTCAAGCAAATCCCTTTTCTTCCACAAGCTCCTGTACCAAAGTATTTCCCAGCACCAGAGAGCGTTCTTGAGATCTCAGCATAAAAGCCTACGGGAAAGAAATAAAAGGGTCAAAAGTACTGCCAGCTGCCTTTGCAATAGCAATATGCTTCACTACGTGCAAACCCCACATGGTTGGTATTCTGACATGCAGAAAAACTCTCCTGACCCCACATTTGGTAATCGTGGCAACCATGCGTACGTGAGGATGATGCACCATCCAGGTACGCACCAGATTTTGAAGCATGGTGTGGGAACACCAGCACCATGAGCTCAGCATCCCGACATCAACACGCAGGAGCTCGTGAATACAAAGTGACAGAAGCCACCACATAGAAGCTCAAACTCGTGGAGAAACCCTATGGCCTCTGTTGTTTGAAGCGACCTGCACTGCGACTCCTTAGCTCAGCCTGTCAACCTGACTGGCAAGACAGATGGAAAACATCTTGACTTCTTACAGAAATGAGACTATGGGGAAAACCTTAATGCTAATCGTATCAGCCAGTGTTTTCAGTTAACGGAAGACCTGGAAAGCATTCAAGGCAAGGAGTGCAAAGTGTCTTCTTTCCACACATTCCAGCCCGGTTAAATAACAGGGAGTGGCTTTGCATGGAGAAAATGCAAAGCGCTTGGGAAAGCTAGGTCGTGATATAAAGTTTCCAGAATAGGAGTCTTAGAGTAGGCAGAGCAGCCCAAATGAGGAAGGGTGGAACAGGCACAGGAATCAGATGCAAGAGACTAAAGGGACACTACTCTGTGTGTCTTCAACACCTACTACCCGAAGACATTAATAAGCATTACCAGCTTTACGCTTAGCCTCAAGACACTGGCGTTAAGCAGGTAAGGTAACATTCATGTCCAATTTATAGATGAAGTGAAAGTAAAGCACTAGAGAGCTCAGTGACTAACTCAAGGTGAAATAAGAAGTGTCAGAGAAAACCAGGAAAAGAGCATACGGCCTCTACTTATGCAGTTTAACCACAAGAGATCACCCTTTCTCTCCTGGAAAAATCAGTAGAAGAGCAAACGAATAATGCTTAAAAATGAAAGAACTGAGAGCCCAACAAAATCTGCCAAAAAATTATCAACAGCAGCAACCACTGACAAACGACAAACAGAAGTTGTACAAACTCTGCAGATTTTGGGTTCTCACCAGCAGGAACTTCACTTCCAGAACCACTGGAAGAACGGTCCTCTGAGCTATGCATGGGCAACTTCTTTTATTTCATCTGGCCAAGTTTGGAGGTTTTGTCTGAGCAGTCTCTGGCTCCTTGCAATTGGAAATTTTAGTAACTGTATATCTGCAGAGCAGTTTTTTCCAAAGACGTGTGATCGTTTTCAGGGCAGTATCCCAGCTGAGTTGGATTTGATTTCATCAAAAGCCAGAATGGATGATCATCATCCAAAGCAGAGAGCACCTCTGTGAGATATTAGAGCAGATGTTATAGGAAGACGAGATAATAGAATTATATTACAACACGCAACTGTGACATCTTTTCTTGTAAGGAGTTTCTTAGCACAACACATTCTACTTAATTAGGACATCCTCCTTATTAGGATCCTTCTAAGGCAATCATTTTAGCCTAATGATAATGAGCGGCAATCACTGCTGCTTAAAATGGCATAGAAGTAACAACAATTCAACTAAATTAGGATATGTTCTGCTAGTACCAAGCAGTTAAGTGGTGCACAACCAAGTGGAACACAGGATGGATTTGATTGTTTAGGCTATATACTACAAAACAAAGAAGAATCAGAAGATTAGATCCCACTAAACATAGATATTAAGCTCCCAAATCACCAGCTACAGCTTTACATTTATTTTTATTAGCATATAGAGAAAGCAAAATCTTGGTCCTGCCAAAATCAATTGCAAAACTTCAAAATCCTCAAAACCCCCACAAAGAAAAAATACAAAACCAGTGAACGTGAAGCAAGCCAGTCCACAAGCAAGAGAAGAAACAGAGATCCATATCCTCATGCTTATACCAAGGTCTCTCCCAGTTTCCTGAAGTGGTCTTTGTGGTACTGCTGCCAGGCAAGAAACAGCAGGTGCTGCTTACCGGCGTGCATCCGTGGGCAGGACAGACAACACATGCGCTGACGGCACGGCGAGCTGCACCTGATGCAATGGCTGTATCCCCTTCCCTTTCACTAGCAAGGGGACTGATGTGCACTGCACACCTTCACCTACCTGTGATTTTCACCACCCCTCTTCCCCGTGGATCACGAAGGGGCATTTTATCAACTTCACAACAGGAAAAGTGCTGAACAGCATACTGTGCTCAGCCACGATATTCCACTGTCACCGTGACCATAAAAGTTTCAGTGCAAGTTGTGATTTTTTTGGCAGAGATGTTTGAGCTGACACAGAGCATTTATTTCACGCCGAGTACCCATCAGCTCGAGATTACCCTGCTCTAAGCTATGTTGCCCCAGAAGTAGTGATTTGGAGAAGAAAGGGGTTTTATCGCACTCTTTGACAGGAGGCATCTAGATACAGAAAATAAAATTTAAAAATACCAGTATCATCTTCCTTCTCTGCTACGTGCAAATAAATAATACATGCAGCAATCAGTATCTCGATACAAGCAAGAAGCTGATAGATCGTAGGGAATTTGCAGAAAGAAAAGAGCATGATGCACGTGTTGGCACTGCCAGCTAGTGAGGAAGCTTGGAGAAATGTGGATTTGATGGTACCCAGTCTAGCCACGCGCTGCCTCTTCCAGCTACTGGCAAGTACTCAAGATGGCAGACACATACTCAAGGGGGAAAGGATGTGCACTGGTATAAACATGGACTCTGGGAATGCACAGGAGTCATGCAAAAATGGATTTGGCTAAAAAAAGGCACAATCCTCTATTAGACCGAGAGTTTGCAGAAAGTCTAAGCCTTTTATGTCAGTGAAAACGACAAAGAACGCATTAACAGGTTTTATTTTACGGAAAAAGGCCTGTCAGCTGATAACAGCACAACAAGAGGATTCGGTGATTCATAGCTTAATATGCTTTCCCAGAGCTTGTAATTTCCTTCATTCATTACTGTCAGCCCCCCTGAAATGCCCAGCCACGACAGACGACTTCCCCTTCAGCAACCGTGACGTGGCCACAGCCCAAAAGCCCAACGGCGCTGAGGTGGCGTCTCTCCTAACCCAGTCTGGTCTCCTCCACTATTGGATAAACAAAACACCAGCAGGTAATGAAGCATCATCAGATAGGTATACCCTCAAGTCTCTTTTTTATGAACTGTGAGTTTCTTGTAACGATACTGTTTTGGACTTCTTGAGAAGAGAGACTGTTTAAAGTGCAAACGAATAACCCCATGCAAGCACATAATCCCCCACTTTTTAAGACATACTATCCAAACAGGCTCCTGTACCAGGTACTGCAGCTATAGTAAAGTGGTACAAAATGCTTGATCCAAAAGAGCATTTTTCCCACTGCTTTCTGTGTGCCACCATTCCTTTGGCATAGGCACCATTCGTCAAATGCCTTCAAGGGCTGGATCCATCATTTCAAAAATGCCAATGTGCTTACAATTTCTGAGCAGTTGCACTGAATACTATACAATACACTTGGCAAGAATACTTCGAATATCTTAAAAAACACCTCCTCCATTTGCTTCAATATTTGTAAAGATTAGTATGCTTTTTACAGGAGAAGGAATTGTTTGCCAAAATTCCTCCTTCTCCTTTGGAACATCATCAGCTTATAGAAACCCCATGAATAATAAATACATAGCAGAGCAGACACTCAGCGCTCAGACTGAGCACGGGGCATTCCCATCACCATTACCAACTGTACCCTTCGCATTTCACAGGCGGGCATGGTGGCAGCAGCTGGAAATGGGATGGAGGGGAGCGGGATGAGGCGTCTGTGGTCTAGGGAGCAATCGCCGCCTTGTACTTGGGAGCTAGTTACGTATGCAAAAGCTTATGCAAGCCATATGTAAAGGAATAAGGATGGTTTGCAATTCAAACTGGTGAAACACCTGACTTTATAAGGGTGGGGTGACCGGCTGATGGGAGAATAACACCCCTTTCTGGGGAGCTGGGTGCTTGCTGTTTGCTCTCTAAGTCATCTTCCACAAACACCAAGGCCTTGGGCTCTAGCCCAGGGAATGTTGCCCTAATATCAAAAAGCAGCTATCAAAACCCATCACCATCCTTCAACTTTGAATAACTAAATCATCAGCCCCAAAGGTTTCTGGGAGGGCACTAGGGTATGTGATTAACTAAAATAATAAATAAATAAAATGAGTAAAATCTGCAGTCAGTAGGGCATAAAGCTGAAAACACTGGACATGTAGGGGCTGCAGTGAAGCCCCCGGGACTATAGGACACAGGTGAACAAAACCGCCCTGCTGCCGCATGTTGCCGTGCTTCAGTGGGGAAACGCAGGCGGCCCTGGCAGAACTCTTACTGACTTTGTAAGGGTCGGGATTTTACCCCTGAGCAATGAGTTTTGGGTAAACTGGAGCGTGCGGAGCCCACAGTAAAGGTTAAGTAATTAGAATTTCCTTTCAACTGCTTGCACAGATGAATATCAGACTAGCCACTCCCCCCTCACCAAGAAAGCCCACGCTTAATGAAAGTAAAGAATAAGATGTTTTAGAAACACACGCTTTTATTTACTGGCTTTAGGGCAGCATCCCATCCCATCCCAAGCATTTACTATGCTCCCTCCCACCCTGCTAAACACGGCACTGAGCAGAGCAGGATAAAAACCACCTGCCCTTGAAGGCATACGGTACAAGACTATGGCTATCTCCTGAGCTGTTGACAACCCCAGCGCAGGACGTGCCCTACAGCCCCCTGCATACCCCCCGCGCCCCCCCCCAAGCCAGGTTTGGTGCATCATCTGGGGTATCCCTAGGCAGGCGAGACATTCTCACCTGCAAACACCTGAGCTCAGGTACCGACAGCTGTGACCTAGGTGGGACCAAGGTACCCAGCTTCCATCTTCAGCAAAGGAATAACCCTCTGTCTTCAGCACATGCTTCAACGGGGTTTTGCCACGTATTTAAAGCCAAATACTCACCTAAAAATTTCACTGACTGGAAACCCTGGATGCCAGCCAGATGACAGTCCTTTCTAAAAGTAACCTTTACATTCTTCAAAAATTCCACTTGGCTTACTAAATAGAAATGGCTTGTTAATAGCATGTATTTCACCATCCAGACCTTTGATATAGACACCTACAACAATAAATCAGCTCTGACCAGTAAAGGTTAACCTATACACACACACACACACACACACACACATATATATATGGTAAAATCATTACAGACAATGAAAAAAATTTACAAGAGACATTAGACTATGTCGCTAGCATACTTTTATGACCGCTTGCCCTGCAGATTGGCTGGCTGAACCCATTTCAAATAATTCAGGTTTTACAGAGCTGATGGACATCCTCTTCCCCACCCAGCTATAATACAAACTAACTGTGTTCAAGTGCATGAGCTCATTACATGCTACCAGTTTAACTGAAAAAGACTTTTAAAATTACTTTACAGAGGTTTAATACTTATTTTTGATTCCTGCAGGGTATCCATTTGTACATTCTTAATTTTGTGATACCAAGGGGGAGAGACTCTTTATAAGGGCAGATAGCGATAGGACAAGGGGGAACAGTTTCAAACTGAAAAAGAGGAAATTTAGATTAGATGTTAGGAAAAAATTCTTTACTCAGAGGGTGGTGAGGCAATGGAACAGGTTGCCCAGAGAGGTTGTGGACACCCCGTCCCTGGCAGTGTTCAAGGCCAGGTTGGTCCGGGCCCTGAGCAACCTGGTCTAGCGGGTGGTGTCCCTGCCTATGGCAGGGGGGTGGAGTTAGATGATCTTTAAGGTCCCTTCCAGCCCAAGCCATTCTATAAAGATACACAGTTTTCTTCATAAAGTATCTCATTCATTTTTTGAAAATGATGCCCTCTATTACTTTTTCCAGACAGAAAAGGCTGCATACTTATTCTCAGAGCGGTCAAAGGTCAAACCCCATTTTCATTTATGCATAATCTTCAGATTTGAACCTCTGCATTATTAATACCCTCCACTTTTTCACCTAGACATTCACACACAGATCCACAAACACCAAAAACCTTAGAGTAAAGGAATATGATCATCTCTACAGCAGACCGTTCTTCAGCGCACTGAACAGACAGCAGTTAATAAAGAAACAGATGCTCGCTATTTTATCCTTCTGGTTCCATGTGGTCTTTGGCATGACTTTGACACGACCACATCTTAGCCATCCTCTGCTTCGAGTAAAGCACGATGCTGTTCCCCATGGGCTCACCGCTTCCCACGGGTGCCCTCAGAGGGACAGAGCCGCATCCCGAGTGGTGCCTCGGCCGCCCCACGGCACTGCTTCACCAGCCCTTCCCCAACACTCAAGCACCAAAACTAGGGTGGGGAACAAACCGCGGAGCAGCTTTTCCCTCACAGCCTTGGTCTTGGAAATGGCTGAGCCAACTCGGCTGAAATTTAAAAAAAAAAAAAAAAAAAAAAAAAAAAAAAAGTATTTTTAATCATTTTGGGGGAAGTGACTGCCCTAGAAAAAGCTAAATGCAGTTGGAACATATCAGAAGCAACTGAAATCGGGGACATAGAATGATCATCAGCAGGTAGCCGTAACAGTAGGCCATGCTAACTGCCTCGCCAGCTGCACCTCATCTGCTGATTTTATTTAGCCTTTTCTCTTTTAAGCAGACTGAAAGAAACCAAACAGTATTTGGAAACTTCCAGACATGGCTTCAGTGGGTCAGCATTACATAACTGATAAGCTGACTAAGCAGCAATATACACTATGAAGGACATAGAGTATAAAACTTGGAAATTGATTCAAGTCAAAACCCCAGATAGAGAAGAACCCCCAAATAATAAACCAATACAAAGTAAACTCTTCATCACACTCCATTTTCCCAACAGTCAACTAAACTCCATTTCCATCACTCAGGTACCGTCCCCAAACAGCCGCCTGTTCATGACGTCATTTCTTCCCTCATCTCACTTGCATACAGATCTCCCCTTCATTTTTCACCGGCTGTGCTCATGACAGCCACCTGCTCCCTTCCTCAGCATCTTTTCCAGGGCTACAACAGAGAGATGCCCAGTCCTTTTACTGTGAACATCATCTTATACCTGCAACAAACCAAGCCCATGGTTCAGCCTGGAAGTCCTTGCTGGAGGTGGTTACAGAGACTAAACTGAGTAAAGCTGTACTTAATCCAGTCACATTCGTTGTGCATAAGCACAACAAAACACTCCTTGGTTCATATTTCTTAATATTAACAATGATATGAACCACAAGGAATTATAAAAGTTAGAGAATTATGAAGATCATAATATTTGGAAAAGACAGATTCAATGAGAACTACTATTTCATAGCATAAAAGCACACCATGAAATGTTAATTGCAATGCACAACACTGCAAGACCTACAGGAACTACAAGCAAGTTTTCATCGTCTCAGCGGCACGTCATGAGGAAAATGAACAAAAATAGACTAAATTTCTAGTTCGAAAATAAAATAAGTTTGTAATTAATTATTTTAATTATATTCTAGTGAACAGGCAGAACTCTGCAATTTAAATCATTTGTAGATCCATGGCCTCCAGCCATGAGCGGACAACACACTACCATTGACCCTAGCCACAGGGACTGCTACAGCAGGCCAAGAGTGATCTATGAGCTTCATTAAGAAATTAAATAGAGTTCATACATACATATATATATATACACGCATACACACACAATGTGAAATTAAAGTAGGCATTTGCATGCACTGCACTTCCCAGAGAGTACACTCTGCTGGAGAACTGTCACGTACTTTGAGCTTGTTTGCCTAAAAATATGTAATCAAGAAAGTAATTCTTAACTTGCTGCTAAGAGTTTGAATACGCGTTGGACTTGGCTCTGCAGAGAGATGCCTGCAGGGCCACCTCCACACGTAGCCCTCTTGGTGGATGCTCGGCGGAGCCAACAGACAACATGCAAAAAAAAAAAAAATTAGTTACAATGCCTGTCCCCTGTTTATCTATGCATTCATTTCACCTCAAGAGTTAACAGGTAATAGGATCTGACTCTTCTCCTAAAAGCACCTGTTTTCGTGGGAGGGCTTAGCCACAGCACAGCGCTGACGATGCTGCCGTACAGGCATCTGACAGCTCCTGAACATAACGCACAGACCGCTAACCCATCAGCAAGAAAATACCGTAATTAAGTAAATCAATGCAATTTCTCTCATTGCTGTGGTCTTTTAAACTAAGTTTTAGTGCACTGAGAGACAAAAATATACTAACTACAGACTATTCATAGGCAGAGCTAAACTGTTCATTTAAATGGGAAACAATATCATTTTCTCTTGCACCGTTATATATATGTTTCATAGACACAACACTTGAAAGACGTGTTGCATATGGGTCATCTTTTCCGACACGAGGTTTGCGTAGGAAGACAGACAGTTCTTCTGGCCCAAATACCTCATGTTAATCATGTCTCTAGGTGATTAACGATGGATTTAGTGGACATTCAAAATGGTTTGTTGAGTAAGAAAGTTGCTTCTTACTCTGGCAGAGGTGGAAGCAGCCTCCCTTCTCCCCATCTCCTGCAGTGGAAGGGTACGGTAACACCAATATTCCAAAACACGCAGGTCACCATGAATGCAACTGCAGCGGGCAAAGCCTTCAGTATGAGAACTGAAAGACCACATTTCATGAAGAGGAATTTTGATAAAACAGGTGAGCTGCCTTTTTTTTTTTTTTCCGCATGTGGAAATTGTTATTCTTGGTATTTCCAGAGCACAGCAAAGCACTGAAACTTTTTCATTTATGATATCCATCAGTTCCTTCCTCAGACACTTTCATCTTTGTTCAGCACTCAGGTGGTATTCTTTGTCCACTAAATATAGCTAGGGAATTTGACAAGTTTTTATTTAGTTTCCAAAATCAATTGTGCATGTACACCCCACCGGTATTAATTTAGCATATAATCATGGGTTCTTTCCCCACCTCTGCTTAAACAGCCACTACATCCAACTTTGAATTCCTGACCATTTTTAGTGTCAACTGACAAAAAAAAAAAAAAAAAAGTCTCCAACTTAAATGGTTTAAAGGGACGAGTGTAACAATCATGGCAAAATCAATGATGATGTGACAATCTGAAAGCCTTTGAGACCAGTTCTCAAAATTACAAACATTGGGAATTCAGGTTTTACCCTACATTCAACCCCCTACACATTACAAATTCCACCAGTTCGCATTTAAGGAACTCCAAGTAGCCTGGACTTTGCCCTGATCATGAAATGAAGGGGACAACTGGAAATTCTGAGACAAGGTTTTCTTCTTCAGATACAGCTGGGAAGAGGAACTGGAAACCATCCTTTAGTTTTTGTTATGGACTGATCATAAGGCTGCCATTTGCTAAGTCTATCCACCAGAGTTTTTATGCAACAAACGTTTCAGAAGTGATCCGATTGAGAAAGGGCAAGTCCAGCAGCATGGTTTTCCCCAGCACATTCCAAGACAGGAAACAAGATGAAGACGCAGTCAGACTGCCCTGCACTGGTTTCTCAGGATCCATAGCCTTGATCTTCACCACATGCTTTTGAATCTTTCCAATCTGAATTGTTCATACAGCAAAAAAATACATTCGGGGGTCTCAACATCATGGTGGGGGGGAAGAAAAGTATGACTCCTAGAGACACTGCTTGCAACTCTAAGGAGAAAAACAGTAAAATATTTTTGGGATTACTTCAGAATCATGGGAAATATACAGGATGAAGCAATGGCTTTCATGGGCAAGTGGAAGTATGATTAAAATGTCCTCATGCACATAACTCAAGAGTCAGCGCAGAGCAATATGATGTAGACAAGAGAGATAAGAAGCTCGTGAACGGTGGTTTATCAACAGGACATACAAGATTAATGCAAGCAGCTATAGAGAAGGAAAACAATAAAAACAAACAATGGAAAATAATCCTCACACTAAGCCATTCTGCATGCTTTTGGGGAATGAACTGACAGCTGAGTGTGCAAGTAACATTGATGTGATCTACCATCCTCTTACTTTTTACAAATTAATAGTAACTGACTGGTGTGCATGGCAGCAACACATGAGGACAGCTCTGTTGAAGCAAACGCCAGTTTGCACTTAATTTTAACTGTACCACACACCTTAATGTAGGTGCTTCAAAAGCAGACTAACCAAGAAATGACTCTGAAGCAAAGCAAGGAGAGACATTCAAAAGACGTAATACTAACACAGAGGAAGATTACACATCTTAGAGGCAGCTAGAACATGTGGGTCTTCATCCCAAGAAGACAACGTCCGGGACAAAAAACAAGACAATGTCTTGTCCAAAGACAAGAAATACATTGTTAGAGACGAACCTAGACTAGGTGTAAACAAACACATTTTTGTCACCTCTAGCTGGATAAGGGCAGTTCATCTACCGATCATGAAGCCTTCAGGCCCTGGCAAGCCCCAACTCGTGCAGCACATCGCCTCAGCCACGCAGGCTCCTGCAAGCGCCTAAGCCACCACACTTCCCCCAGAAGTAACAGTCCCATGGTGTCCCACCACCTTGCAGTCCAGGTGCAAGGTACTTGGCTAATAATAACTACTTATTTGGCTAACATCCTGTTTGGATATCAAATCCAAAGGCCTATGGGACACGCTGGAAAAGTTGCTGCTGAGGTGAGCGGACCGGGGATGTCTGAATGTGGAAGGTGACTTCCGTAGGCATGCAAAATGCCTGCTGTGCCAGAGCTCGGCTGGTGGAAAACACCAATGAGCTGGCTGGCCAGGGAAATCCTGTTCCAGCAACAGCTCCCCACCGGTATGTCTCTGCATGTGCCAACACCCGCTCTTTATTCAATTCCGTCCGCTGGTTTATTTTGGCCACCGACCAAATCTCCACATGCCGTAGCCCACAGCCAGGAATCCACGAGGGCGGCAGGGGAACAGCACGGGGGTGGATGGCACAGCCACACCGCTGCCAGCCTGAGAACGGGGAAGCCAGCACCGCCACCGAGCTGGGCTGGCTCCTCATCGCTTCGGGAGAGCTCTGCAGCGATCGCAGCTCATGAGAATGGAGTGACCTCCTTCATCCCGCCAAGGGATGTACGCGACATCTGTAGGTGCTGTGGTTTGCAGGCTGTGGTTGCAAGCAGGCAAGCACGGAAACGGGCTTGTTTTTTTGCAGATCACACAGGCGAGGGCTGCGTGGGCATGCTTGCGTAGCCGTGCTTGCTGGTGAGCATCCTCTGGCTTTGAAGAGCCATCAGCACAAACCAGCCCCGCGCTGGCGGCGGTTTGTAAAGCACATTGGTAGGTTTGCTTTATCACCACAGACTCAACGCTACTGCAGATGACTCTCATAAAATGAGATACATTGCTGTAATAAAGGAAACAATATTTACCAAGATACTTGGAACTTTATTTTCAATATATATCTTCAAAGCAATTAACTAATATTAGGGCATTAATTTTCCTCAGACCTCTGTGATAAGGGTGGGTAAGGTTAGCCCTCTCTTAGTTTACACAATTAAGGTGTAATGCTTCAAATCTGCCGCCCTGAAGGGGAGCAGAGGTACCGGTACCTGCGACGAAACCAGAGCTCAGGTCTTAATGCACCAGCCCAAACCCCCTTCTCTACAAGAAGTGAAAGAGCCGGCAGCAGGGTAAAGCCAGGTGCAAGGCACTCCCTGGGAGAAGCCATCAACGCAAGGCTCACCACCACAACCACCAAGAGCACGCACCACGAACAATGCACCCAGCGAACGTTTTAACATGTAGATCCAATGAAGGTTTGTTAAAGAAGCAATGCTCCACCTCAATGCCACTCAGAGTGGCTTCACCCCAGCATACGTACGCTGACACTGGGGGCGCTGCCCCTTATTTACATCACTGATGGTCCCAAATCAGCCCAAAACACTCATCATGATGAAGAATGAGGGATATCCAGAGGAGCATGCTGCACAGGTGCAGCGGCATAGGAAGAGGAGCTTTGCTCCCAGGGGGAACGTACGCCTTCTCCAGGTCTCAGGATCTTCTACAGCAAGCACAAGCCCCCCATAGCACACCTCCCAAATGAGCTGGGAGCCAGGAGTCCCACCTCCAGTCACAGTCTGCCATGGATGCCTGCGTGGCCTCCATCAGCCCCACTGACCTTCACATGTCCCGGTTTACCCCTCTGTAAAACAGGTGATGCCATGATGACGGCTTGTTTCAAGAACGTTTGGAAAGCACCTTGAAAAGTCCTATGCTACATAAACAGCCCCCCCCCCCCAGTAGGTTTATCAATAAAACTAATTCTCAAAAGAAACAGTGAAAATGGAAAATGGGAGCTTCATGGTGGCTTATTTAAACGCAGGGGGACAATTTGGCCTTGGTAGCAGAAGGGAGTGCGCTCTGCTCCTCAGGTGCATTTCAAAGACACCTCTGCTATGCAGAGGTGAAAATGAAGTGCTCTCAAAAAAACCACTCCCCTCACCCAACACTGTGGACTGTAATAAATCCAGATGTCTAATATTTCAATTCTTAAAACCGTGCCTTGTTAAAAACAATAACAACAAATACCAAACCCAAAGTCAAAAGAAAAATGCGAGGAGGAAAGCACGCTTTATATTCATTAAAGAGCTCACCGAACTCCACAGCCTTCTTGGGAGAATCTAAGGAAAGCGGGGGGGAGAAACCCAAAAAAACCAAAGTACAGACGTTTCAAATCATACAGAGCAAATATTCAAGGGCAGTGAAATGTTATGAAGTAGCTTAGTAGAACTGTTTAACAGTCTCAAAGATACTTTTAAACATTTCATTATCGGGAAATCCAAATGTCAAAAAATCCAGAAATTGACTTAAAAATAAATACATTTTTATGAGTAAAACTGGAGTTCTTTCAATTGCTGCTTCATTTCCACAACTTTCAGCACACACTCTGCTCTAGTCATGTTGTCAAACTTTTCTCTTCAAACAAGGAAAACAGAAATTACATTTTCCTGCATGTCAGAGGAAAAGTTCTCAAGAAAACCCAGCATTCCAAGAGCTGGGGCTTTAGGAAAACCATCAAACAGGCAGAGACCTTTACTGACCACATCAGCCATGGTTCTTAACTGGATCCTCACTGGTATCTTAGCCATTCAGGCTGAGATTTTTAGTAGCACCTTTCATAGATTTACAGGCAATAAATCTATCAAAGCTGCCTGCTCTTCTTTCATCGGGGGGGGGGGGGGGGGGGATTATAAAGAAGAATGCCAAAGAAAAGCTCCTGGCATTTGCAAAGGAAAGGGAAGACAGTGAAAGTAATTCAGTGCTAGGAAAAAGAATCCGTATTGGTAGAGTTGATAAAAATATGAAATAATACAAATACCTCTTGTCCTGTGACTGTTGCATGAAATGTCATTTTTTTGGTCAGCTGTCCTGTGACCTTATTGTTATTTCTTAAATTGCTCCAACACTTTCAGCTTTGCCAGTATTAACACAGAGAAACGCCTGCAGGTTTGGGGACGGAGGTACAGCCACCAGGGCTGCGGGCCAAGGGCTGGAGCATGGCCCCACTTGCCGCTGGAGCTGGCTGGTGGGACTGGCGAGCCCAAGTGCTTTGCAGAATGAAATAACCCCTATCAAGGTCATGCTTTGAATGCAAACATGCCACAAGGAACTTAATAGAAATTAATGATTGTGTAAAACATAGTGATTTTAAATTTAGTATACAGCATTGGGATTTGAAAATTTAGGCTTGGGTGTCACAGCATTTCCTTGGTTTCAGCTTTTTCTAAAGATGTAAAAGCACCACCTTCTCGTTCTTAAGATAAAGTTTAATGAAAACACCAAGGGACAGCGATAAATTACTTTAACTCGACCACTGATTTAGCAGAATATTCTTAACCAGATGAAGCCCACAGGAAACAGGTTTCAAACAAGGCAAAACTCATACCAATTTTATCATCACCACAATAAAGATCAAAGATGGCAGGACTCTCTTTATTTGACAGCTCATCTGCTTTTTGTTTTTTTAAATCCCACCATAATGTACCAGATCAAGCTCTCCATCACTACAGTGAAAAATGAGAAGTAATGCCAAGAGTGACTAAGACTACAACTGAGCAAAACACTCGGGAAAATTCCGTCCCCTCTCTCATTCTTTTTTGGGTATAACTAGATCTCATCAGCAGCTTGCTAATCACTCACTTCCAAAATCCCAACAGGAAGCGGCGGATGCCAAGGGAGCCGTCCGGAAGGCGCACAGCCCATCCAAACAAGACCTCTTGCTCTACAGCAAAACACACTTATCTCTGCAAAGCCTTTGTTGAACCACCCCAGCTGAAAACACATGCGGATGACAAGCATTTACAAGTAATTTAACCTAAAATTCGTCGTGGGGTTTGTTAATCTTTGCTGGAAACACCATTTGGCAACCATACCCAGCCTCAGTGACGGGCACTCCCGATAACACGCAACAAAGGCTGGCAACATTTTCCATGGCAAGCTTTCATACAGATTGCTAGAAATTTTTTCAGACATGCTTTTCTCTGTCATTTGATGTAAACTTTACATCAAGTTCAGTAAACTTTTGTTTAGTGAACTCAAGGAACTCACTTTAGCAAAAAACATGAAAGAAAAATATCCATGAAAATCTGAAAGACGAAGGCAGTGAATAATTTGACCTGCAAGCTCATGTGTTGACCAGATTTTCACTGTAAGACTAATCACTGAAGAAAGCACCGAACGGCAAAATTCACTCATCATAAACTTCAGAGATTTCAAGAAAGCACTTGACAGACTCCATCACTATTCACTCTGGAACATCTTGAAATGTTAGGCTTGCCAACAAAAATAATTACATCATCAAGCCTTTATACCAAGCTGCAGCTTGAATACTTAAAAGTAAATGCAGATTTAAGTACAGGGTTCAACATAAAGGCTGGTGTCAGATCAGCAAGAATTCGCTTACTTCTGTAGCTGGGCACTGCAATCGACTTCCCTGGGAAAACAAACATAAACGTAACAATATACGGTTTAACAACAGTCTCATTCAAAATCCAGCCATTGCTGATGTCCCCAAGCCTTCCAAGTGTATCCTACCCAACACACAAGACTAGCAAAGGCCAAGAGTTGCATCCAGCACTGGAGGAAGATGGGGTTAGCAGCCTGCTACAGGAGAAAAAAATGTAATTAAACCACAACTTCTTAGAAGAAGTGATGCAGTTTATACAGTAATTGGCGGTAATTCACAGTCGTCTGGGATAATTCCACCAACTGAAAAGAGGGTATTTGTGCCTAGCATCTTAAAGAGGATTCACCCATTAAAAAAATGATCTATGGCTCAAACTCTTGAAGACTACAAGTCTTCAACTCAAAATGTTATTCCTGCCTTGATATACAGACAAGAAAGCTGTAAATCTGTGAAGGGTACAGACAAATGCCGTTAGAAGCAAATGTATCAGAAAATCCTGGGTATAGCATAAAATGAACTGATAAGAGATGCAAGGGTTTGCTCCAAGGCTGTCTCTTATATGTAGGGTCATCCAGAAAACGGGGTGGAAACATTTAGCAAGTGTGGTAGGGATGTAACTTGAGCAGAAGGGGGGGGGGGGGGGGGAACCTGGAAAAATAGAAATGACACTGGAAGTTTTGCAAGCACAGGTGGGCTTTCTGAAGTAGTTCCTCCTTGTCTTCAGCTACAGAGGCAGATAAAGAGCTGCATCATTAGATCCTGGCCGAAGCAATGCAGACACCACAAAGCAGTAATTTTGCTCGTGTAACGGCATCTAGACTCTGGGCTTTTTGCCGGCCAGGCTTTGCCAGCTGGAGGTGGTCACTCTTTGCCAACAGCCACACCAGCAGGACTTGGCAGCACCAACACGGCCTCAGCCTGCATTATACCTCGTCCCCAGCGATCGCGGGCTGCCGCTGCGCTCTCGCACGTGCAAAAATACAGCCCCATCTTGCACCCTTGGAAACGATCATTCACAGCAAAACTGCCCACAAGCAAGCACACGGGGAATAGCAATAAATCTGTCCCCTCGTGCAACTGATCTTTGCTGAACTAAAGGTTTTATAGAGCTGCACTACAAAACTGGGGGATACTTAAAAGTCATTGCTTAAGAGACAAGGAGCTTACCAACTAGAAATGAGATGTGACGTGAAGGGATTCCTTCCTTCTGTTCTTACAATTTTAATGTTTCTATAAATGTTTTACATACAGATACTATCTGTCTTTATTGTAAGGTTGTAAACTATGAAGGCTAATTTTAAGAAAAGAGTGAATGTTTAAAGGAATATAAATCCCCCTAAATGGCAAAGGCAGTCTATACCTTATAATATACTACAGCTACTAGCAATCCACTAGCATTTAAGTGACCAGCGTGAGCATGACCTGGACTAAAATTAAACTTCACAGCCCAGTATTACATGGCTGACAAAAAATGCACGTATTTTAACATATGCACCAAAGAATCCTAAAAACTCAAAAGAAGTCCACACATGCAGGAAAATTATTGTACTCATTGATATATAGATAACAAAATATAGAGACAAATTAATACTTTTGGGTCGATAATTCACTTACGTTACAACATATATTCCACACACAACTCAATCAGAAAACATAATTTTTTGGAACAACTTAGTTAACTGTATGCCCAAACCACACCAAAGGAAAGCTAAAGTCACAAAGTCAAGTATTCTGAAATTAGGAATTGCCAGATTAAATTTACTAGTGCGATCATAATTTTATTCTCTTGTGCATGTGCACTAAAACACATGGTTTTATTCCACTGCTAGTTTTTTTCACAAAACTGGCAAGAGACCTGAAAAAACTACTGGAAAGTTGGAAGGACGGTAGAAAGATTACAATGATTAGTTCCTGATTCTAGAGTAAAACAATAACAAAGAAAGAAAAAGAAACCCAAACACCCACTGTGTTTCCTTGTCCTCGTGTCACTGAGATGGATGGCTTCACACCGACATGTTTCCAGCATACACTTAGCCACCTTTTCTCTGGCTGAACATGTACAGAGCGGTACCTTCTCCTGGGAGGAAAAAAACCCCAGATTTTCCATCTGTAACAGGTAATATTCCAGGGAATATGGAAACACAGGACAAATATGCTTTTGCGAAATACTGCTCTGCAATGCCAGAGTTTCGTTCACCTTAAGTAGGACAGTTGAACACCCAGTAAAACCCAAAAAAGGAAGCACCTGAAACTACATCTCACCCTTTATTCACTTGCCTTTAAAATGATAACCTCTCATTAGAGGAACATCTCATTAAATAGCCCATCTGGGTCATCGTGCAGGTTCTTTGCTCTAACAGGCAGCACAAAACCCCGGAGAACTCGGGGACGGTTGATGTCCAAGATTTTTCTTTGCTGCAATGAGCAAAGATTTGCCTGGTGTCTCTAAGGACCCTGACGGCAAGGAGGTTGGGAGCCTTCAGTTTGTCCTCTCCATCATTAAATCTCCAAGGGAAGCGCTGTCTTTCGTTATCACCATCATTAGCACTTCCTGGCGACTACGAATTCGGTTCCTTGAATCACCTGTCCCAGCTCTACTGCTAAAATCCTCTGGAGGAGCTTGCTGACTCCTTCTAACTCCAGGTAAAAATGTTTGCATTATTACAAGTTATTTAAGAGGATCTTTACAAAGCACAAAGAGCACACGTTTCAAGGACAAGGTTCACCAACAGCATAGGGTGATGAGCATTACAGCACTGCTGCAGTCATTTTTTTAACACCTAAAGAACCACTTGCGGGTCCGTACCTCCCAAATCGTAGGTTTATTTGAGGCCAGAAGCAGGGGTGACTGAATCGAGACTGGTGTTTGTGTCCTCAACAGCAATTCTTTGGTCGTTTAATGATCCTCTCTGACCTTCCCACACGATCAGTAGCGTAAATGTCACCTTGGTGAAACACCTGATGAACAAATCGAGAAAATCTGAGAAGGTGCAAGACAAAAAACAAAGTGTCCTAATGGCATTTCTTTCCCTGAATGCCACAGAAAACAGAGCCCTGCTTGTAGGCCCAAAGGCAACAGATATTAAACTGCCCTTCTGATCATCTCCCATGTATTTCCATGTGTAGTTGCAAGCTCAGGCACTCAGCTAATACCAAAAACAGACTGAGAGAAAATTTAATGCTTCATAACCTTAAGACGGTAAATGCTTCCAGACCAAAACGAGGTAGACTCAAGACTGCTTACACCACAACAGACCCTTACGGATGTTTTTGGAGCACGCACATAGTAAACAAACAGCCTAAATGTCAGAAAACCTGTTGATTTAAGGCCTGGAGTAAAGAGAGCATGCAGTTACCCGGCGGGACAGCAGCTGGATGCTGCTGCAATGCTGGCACACTTGGATGAGGACATCAAAAAAAGCCAAACCTGACACCTACAGCTTTGAAAGTAGGAACAAAACAACACCTTCCTTAAGTAGACAAGGAAGCATAACTTAAATTCCAGCTTGAGATTCAAAGCATCTTAATAAAGCAGTGCGCACACATGAAAAAGCAAAATGTTTTAAACCTTAGAAAGTGCCTCTTTGAAAACTCGTATTTTGTTTTTGAGAAGATGCACTTTGACACTCGTGTTTTACGCCACCTTAATTTCTTTTGCTGTTTTCTATTTCATTCAGGGAGGACAAAAAGGAACACGAGTGGCTCAGACCTGGAGAGAAGTACCCACACCACTGGTCTTTTTGCACCTGCAACAGTGTGCAAGAGCAAATACCCCAGATGTTTTCCAACCCTCCCTCCGGCTGAGACCAGCGAGACGTGCATCCTCTCCTGGCTCCAGCTGTGTCCCTGACAACATGATCACACCAGCCTGTCTCCATCTGCTCACGGCAGCTCCCCAGCTGGAGACAGGGACTCCCCACAAGCTGCCAGCTGAACCTGACAGAGTCACCCAGATGCACAAATGGCCAGGTTTTGCAATCGGAGTGGGCTGGGGAGTGGGCAGATGAGCAGGGCGATTGATAGCTCTGCAGGGGGCTGTCATTTTTGGCAAGATGTTGTGAAAACACCAATGCAGCTGGTACAGGGAAAGGACCTCTACCAACGGCTTGACCCTCTCAGTAGGTAGCCACCACGCCGGCCATGACTGCCTGCATTCATGGGTCCAAGGCTCGGTGCCGTTTCCCCCTGACCGCACACGGCATTACACCAGGGTTGGGCCATGGTACCTGCGCTTCATTAACATCCAAAGCAAAAACTATCCAGAAGTGCAAAACATTGCGAGTCAGGCCAAATCCTCCAAGTTGAGTGGTGTTTTTCTCGGCTCACAGAAGACTGAGGAGGCCATTCATTAGCTGCAGCCTTCACCCATTAGTTTTGTAATCTGCAAAGGCAAAATACTGCTGAGTACTCATATTAGCAGGAAGTCTTAATGAGGGTAAATGCTGGGAGCGTGCCTCAAGAAAACCAATTTCCTCGCTTAATTTGGACAAGGTGAACCTGACAAGAAGATACTGCAGTTAATACTTACTCCATGACAGAAACTCAGCGCAGATGGAGGCTGCTGGCTTCAAACTCAGGGCTCCTCTTTTAAAAGCAGCCCCCTCCAGGAGACCTCACCCTTTTTTCTGTGGATTAGGTTTATCCGTCCCTCAAATGAAGGTCAGGGAAAGGTGAGGTATGCTACGAGGCATGATCCCACATGAGACACCCTCCTAGAGCAGGTGTGCACTGGGAGCATCCTGCTAGGACAGGCAGCTTAGAGAAGTGGGCTTTTCTTAACACTTAGGCTAAAGAGCAATTTTACAGTTCTACCTCTCTTTTTTCCCCCCTTGTCCACCTTAAGCAAAATAATTACCCTGACAACAGGCATAATTCGCCTTTACATCCACACTTACACACAGGGCTTCTGCTGGCACAGATAGCCCAGCCAGAGGTAACACAAAGTTTAAGGATCTGGTACATTTAGCATACAAATGCAGCCAGCACAAGACAGACTAGGCAAAAGTGGTGCAGGGTTTTGAGGCATATGGTCCTGAATGTCTGAGTGCTACCTCTCACACATCTCCATCATCCCTTGTTTCTTCTTCATGCACAAAAAAGCAACTTAAATTATCAAGAAACCTGTTTTCCTTGCAAACACAAGGCAGATTCACTCATTTAATGAAGAATGCCTTTCAGATTATTCCTGGCTATCAAGAGACATGGACTCTATTCTTAACTTGAATAAACCCTAAAGTTCCAAAATTACCTCAGGAGGAACACACAGGCTTCCGCCCTGCAAACATATGCATATGTATGTCTTTGCTTAATTGAACTGTTACTCATAGGTATAGATGTTTGCAGAGCTGGGGCCTCCACCTCTTTGTATTCAAGTTGCTTGACAAGTAAAATGCAAATGAGGTTATGTGCTGCAAATGCAAATTAGGTACTATTGATAAAAAGTTACAATTCAGCATGGAGGGATTTAAAGAGAAAATATTGAGGGCTATATTGAAAGAGCAGAAAAATTACGCATTTTTTTTAAATGTTTTACGTTTTCTATTTATTCTATTTATTTCCACCTATTAAACATTTTTTCTATTTATTATGCCTTAAAATGGAGCACCTCGCCTTGTTTGCCAACTTCAAACTGCATACAGATGCTGAGACACTATTCTGCCCATTAAGATGTGGTTTTCACTACTAAAAATTAAAAAATTCCCACAGAAGGCACCAAATCAGGGCGATGGTGAGAAGGTGAGAGAGGCAGGAGTGACTGCTGTGCTGAAAAGCTCTGTTGTGTTCAGCCACATATTTTTCTCATTTGTTTAGTCTGAAATTCCTCCTTCAGTGACTCTGGATTTGTTACCTTTTCGGAAGGCACCAGGAACATCTGGACTCCATATGGCTCGCAGATACTCTGTGCCAAATGAAGCTATATTCTGTTTTCTAAACCCTTTATTTCTCCCAGTATTGCCACCGACGAGGTTTTAAATATCTCCGCAACGGACTACAACGTAACCTCAGAATCACTCGGTTTGTTGACACAAATTCCATGGCAGTGCATCAACTGTGACTGGGTTAGCTGGCATTTTTTGCCTTGTCGTCTTTTTTTTTTTTTTTTTCTTTTTTTCCCAAGATTAGGGTAATACAAAGGAATATATACTGAGAAGGCAGTTTAGCAGTAATGTCACCTGCACTCAAGGAAGCTGTCCCACCAAGACAGAGGAGGGAAAAAGGTCATCCTGATGGTCCTTGCATGAAGAATTATACTTCTAGATAGAGAGGTAAAATTTTCCTTTGGTCTCCTAATTTCCGGCTCTTGATGGCGCTACCTTGAGTTTTCTTCCAAAACAGTAAAAATTTTTGAAACTCAAGTATTGAGGAAAGTGGCATAACCTTGTAAAAGTATTTCCCTCTCCCTTAGCTAAAAAAAGAAGAAAAGAGAAAGCTCTTATTTGCCCCCTCCCTGCTAGACATTTCTGCATCACAGCATCTCCCACAGGTCTCTCTCATATCCACCACTGTTGGACCTCCAGCTTCTGGAGAGACAAGGGGCTGAACTGAGGTTTCTGCCAGCCAAACCCACTGATGCAGAGCTTTGTACCACCTTGAACCTTGACAGAAGGTTGTTTTGCTGTTCCTCACTCTCCAGGAGGGATGCAGAGACCCAGAAACACTCCACTAATTATTTGGATACTGTGCCAAATCCAAATGGGATTTGAAATATTGTCTCCATTCTAGAATAACTGGCAATCTGTGTATTTTTTTCCTGCTGTACACCAGGTTGATTCGGAGGTGTTAATCTCAGCAAGGAACCCACTCAGGTTCTTTATACTCAAGCAAGTATCAAGCCCTGGATCCCAACAACCACTACATTGCATCTGTCAGTGTTAGAGACATCATGCTTTTCCCCGAGTCATTATGTTTTGCTTTGTCATTAACAAAGTCCATCTCGGTATTCAGGTACTAGACTGAAATGGGGAAGACTGGGGTCCACTTCTACAATCTCCTCAAGGGGTCTTGGACAAGACATCTGTGTGAACCTCCAATCTTCTCCTGGCCCTCATCTGCCCACAAGACACTGGGCTTGCAGGGAAAGGAGTTAGTCTTTCCCAGTGCAAAAAAAAAAAAAAAGAAAAAAAAACAAACCACCACAAACGTGTCTACCGTAATGCAACCAGCAGCAGCAGGACCTTCTGGATAAGAATATAATAAAATCAGTGACAGTCACAATAGCACCTAGGTTCAATTGGTAGATGGGCTATTTTCAGTGTTATTCCCGACGTACAAGGCAAAACCACAACAGCTTATCCCAGTATCCCAAATGCCGATGATTCAAGTAAAACCCACCTGTGCTCCTGGTGTGAATTTACTACAGCAAATCTTCCTTTTCACAAATACATCTCTGTCACTAAGGTCATATTTAAATTCTGCAATAACCTTTGCGTGAATTTACCAATGTACAGAAGACTGCACCTTCCTTTTCTTTCAGGCCAAGCACCTTCAGTGCTACTAACCTCCTTGCCAATAAGGGTAACAGTGCTTAAAGATGTGTTTGCACGCAAGACTCTATTTACACCAAGTTGTCTGCGCACGTGTAGCTGTTACACTGTGCAGCACAGCACAAGCGCTTGCATCCCCCCGGGCATTGCGCAGCCCTCCACGCAGTCAGCAGCAATATTAATTCAGCCTTCACAATCTGATGGGGCAGTCACCCCGCTGGCTCGACGGTGAACCTGGAGGGTAATGCACACCACCACTGTCACAGCAATGCTCCTGCGTGTCACCGGAGCAAAAGCTCGCCCCGGCTGGGATGATTTCAGCGGCTTTACTCTCCCCTTCCCAGCTCTGCTGCGCACCAGACGTGGGAGCCGGGCTGCGGTGCTGTGGGACCGTGCTGCACGGCTGGGTGCACAGGCAAGCAGGGAGGCATGGGGGGCACAGGGGCTGCACCCCCCCCTCCACTGCAGGCTCCTCCTGCCCTGGTCCCATCCAACGAGCAGCCTGACAGGCTCCAGCAGGGCTGCCCGCAGTGTTAAACATCTACAGGACGGAGCCCTTGCTAAGAAGACACAAACGTCCGATGACCCTTTACCATGTTTACTGCTTCCTAGAGGCTGCACAAGAAATGCTGCTTCACCTCCAGTGCTTTCAGCACCTACAGATCTTCTGACCTCTGCTCCTGGGGTTCAGAACTGAAAGGTGCTGAGTAATCAGGCTCTCGTCCAGGATGACGCTTAAGGCACCTCCTTGAACTCTCCAACACTATTCGCACCTTATGAGCTTAAAGGCTTTGCTGGGTCAACACTTCCAAGCTCTGACACCAGGTGCACCTCTTTGCCACCATCCACGCAAACAGAAGCAATGTGCGCTTCTCTCTCGCTCACGTGCCCACGTGCATCCCTGTCCTTCCAAAGCACACAGCAAAACAAAGAGCTGCCCGCGTGCAAACATCCCCGAGAGGAGGAACCATATGCGGCAGATGCTGCTGCATTGCTTAATGCATCATTTAAAGCCTTTTGGGGACTGTACCGCCGTGATGAGTAATTTGGCTAGAGTATTATCCAGAGATCGTACCGTGTGGATTAGGGCACTTTGAAGGTCACTAGCTGGGTCAAAAGCAAGAAAGCCTTGCTAAAACCAGAGCTTACCATCAGCACAGTAGAACCTGCAATGAGAATGAGAGCAGAAATGGGCTCTGCCATGCTGAAACGTTTATTTCTTTCACTGCCAAGCCTCCTTATTTACAGCCTATGTATAAAACATACTGCAGATCTGTCTGTCTGAAAGCAGAGGCTGGCAGCACCCTGTCTATTCGCATCCGTATCTGACCCCGGCTTCAACTGCTCTGCCAGCTGGGCTGGGTACGAAGTCAAATGCAAGGAGGTTAGCAATCACAAACCACATCTCCACCACCAACACCTTTCAACTGCCCCATGGCAACGCAAACATCACATCTGAAAATGAGATGAGACAATCTTAACTCATCTTTAACAAAAAAGAGTCTCAGGTCAGCGGGGATGGCGACTGCTCAAGTGCCGCCTGGATTTACACAGCTGTAAACCGCGGCCACGCATGAACCCAGGCAGAAAGGCAAGTTCATGAATTATGAGCAAATACGGCATGCCAAAACACATCAGTCATCATCAGTCACGGACAAGCCAACCGCCATCAATTTGTAACGTTGACATTTGCACTAAACTTATACAAACAATCAATCCAATCGCATGGCTGACTGGAAAAGGAGATGTCGGGTTTATGTCATTTAACACTGGACTTTTCACTGAATCCGAAATGCTGAAAGTAAAATAAAATTGACGGAGGGTCAGTGCTCTAGTCAAAAGTCAGATAACTGGCCTTTGCCCACTAGAGAAAATAGATTAATTTACCCGTTAATTCTTCTCTTGAGTGCTGCCGGTGAAAGCCAGGCCAGTAGCCACCTCCACGTACACGTGAAAACCTGAAAAGTTTGTTTTACTCAGCAGAAAACCTGCACTCTTCTCACAAGGAAGAGCACAAGAGAAAAAGTTATGAACATGAACATTTTTAACTAGGTAATGAACGTTTTAAATCAATACAAGTCTGTACGAAGGAGCCATAGGCTGGCACTCCTAATAGTGGGGCAAACAATGCTTTCGTGAGGACTTTTAGAGAAAAGCGTGCTTATTGGCATGTTGTCTTTAAATTACTATTATCAGCTATTAGACATTATTTAGCCTCCTAATTTCCTTCATTTTAGGACTACTGATTTTTTCACTAGGATGGCTTGCAAAACTATCTAGCGTCATGCTTCTTGCACCACGGCTACGAACTGCAGAGCGTCTTGCACTCTCCTTTCTAAGGCAGGAACAAGTATTTCCTGACAGAGCGTTTTGGTCAGAGTGCACTGAAAGCAGAGGAAACTTCTGCGGTTTTCTTTCTCAACTGCCACACAAAAAAGGACTTCCTTGCGTTTGAAATTAAAAGGGAACACATACCTTCCAGATAGCAGAGTAACCTTTGCTATAAACACGAGGTGAATGCAGCTCTTGTTCTAAAGGCTGCACGGTTACCGATAACAGTTCTTCTTGAAGGCTTTAAACCAAAACAAAACAAATAAAAAAAAAACCAACCAAACCCAAAACACGCTGCTGTTCATTTGCCGGAACGCTTTTGCTCTGCGCCTCGGATCCGTCGCCGCAGCCACATGCCAATGCAAAAGCAAACCATTTCTACAAGCACAGAAGGTGCCCTCTGGGAACGGGCAACCACCTTGGCAAGGTGTGTGATTCCCACCACCCAGCAGAGCATCCCGAAATCACCCCCTGACCCTCAGCAGGGTGATGTGCTGCTGCCAGAGCTGCAGAAGGAGCCACCTGGCCGTGTGGGTGTAAGGCAGGCGTACCCAAGTCCGTGCGAGCACGCGGATATAAAGGTCTCGATAAGACAGCATCTGTAATATTTGCTCTTCAGCCAGCACTCCTCTCCCCTTCCACTACCTACATATAAAATTGGGCGCTGATTCAGCCAAGCGCAAAAACACCCACTTAAATTTCAGATGGTAAATACTGATTATAGGCACACTACAAATATTATTGTTGTTGTTAAAGGGAGGCACAGGATTAAAAGCAAGCGCAGTGCTGAATCGATGTCTTGCTCTCTTTTTACTTGTATCTAATCCTACATCTGAGCCAGACCATAAGCCTTGAGCACAGAGAGAAAAAGCACTCTCCTGCAACTTGAAGATATGTCCCACACAGAAACAGGCACGTGAGAAAAGGGTTAACTATTTATGTAACATTGGGTACAACCTCAGGTTTCACTTCGTACTTGAGATTCAGAGCAACTCTAAAAAAAAAAAAACCAAAAAAACAAAAACACAACCAAAACTGTCAGATATTCTCCCTCTCTCTGGGGGAAAAAAAAAAAAAATTAAATAAAAAAAAAGGTGGGAGTGGGGGGAAGGGACATGCGTACAGTGGCTGGAGCTGCATGATGGGGTGGTGTTTCTTAGGTCGGGATGAGGCCCTGGGAGCCTCCCAGTTTTCCACTGCCACTCCACGGCAGCCACAGGACCAGCGTGGCCCCACTCATCGCCCTCCAGCCCTGGCTCTAGGCTCCCCCAGGACTCTCCTCTCCAGGGCTTCACCTCCAAGCATCCTGCTTCGATTCTGGGCCAGCGGTTCTGGACGGCGAACGAAAGATGCCAACAGCATCTCCCAGACTTTCCTTTTCCCTGGGATGTGGGACCTGGCCATGGGGCTTTTCTTGCCTGGGAAAGCAGAGCCTGCCCTTCCTCTGCCACGGTGACGACTGCCGAAAGAAGGGCTCCAGAGTCAGGATCTTTCAAAAAACCTTATCTGAAGGGGCAGGAAAACTTTGCTGACTGTTTGAGCAGTTAAACCACATGTGTCCCTGGCTTCCGCGGGAAGGAGGAGAGCTATGCAAGCCCTGTGGGACACGGAGAGCGGCCCTTTGCTGCACCCAGCTCTGCGCAGCAAGTAATTAGTGCGTTTTCAGGTCGATACGCTGTGATTGATTTTCCTCTCACTTACCGACGTAAACTGGGAATAATTCCATCACAGTTGATGTAAACATTAGTATAAAATGGGTTTAAGTCGGAAAAGCGCTGGGTTGACTGTGTTACTGTATCAGAAAGCCAATTTCAAAAGAACAGTCTTTATTTCCTTGTAACTATGTCTACATCAATAAAATTGCCATAATTATCTTTATTTGTTCTAATGCCGTTGCTCAGGTTCAGACTGTAATAGGAAGTGCTTTCAAGTCAAAATCCAAAGGCCTGTGAAAATCCACAAGTTTCCCTCTCACGTGCCACAAGCTTTATTTCTGCAGAATACCCAGGCTGAAGGTGTCACCAGCCGTAACATATCCAGCACCCTGAGCGATCCTCAGGCATGAACACCATCATCTTCCCCACCTTCGTGCTCCTCCCTCAACAGAAGTGGAAGTGCTTCTCCTGTTTCCTGCAAGGATAGTCAGAGAGACTCTCCTTTCGAACACGAAAGAGGATTTCTTTCTGCTTAAGGCTCACAAAGCAAGAGCTGATGTTTCCTACTAGCTGTAAAGAAAGTACAGATCCTTTGCCATGCTCAAAAAAAAAAAAAAAAAGGTGGCTTAAATTTTATATATGAAAGGCAAGTCCCCATGCCAGGATCTGATGCTCGCCTTTTGCTGTGCGCTCATGCGGGATGTCCCATGCCACACTCAGATAAGGTCAGAGCCATGCCGGGGTCCTGCAGCGAGGGACGTGGAGGGGCACTCAGACGGGGACTGTGGCAGCAGGTCACCCCGCAGAACCAACAGAGGATTTGACAAAGCCCAGGTTTAACAGACAGTTCCCACCCCCAAAGTAGAAGAGGAATTTTTTTAAATACTCTGGAATAAAATGAGAAAAACTTCTTGCCATACTTTGAAAAGCACAGAAGTTTTTCGTGCCTGCTGCTGAGCAGAGCCGGGGCATCTCTGCTGCCTGAAACCCAAAGTCAGGTGCTCCCATGAAAAGTTTAAGTCCACAGTTGCCATCAGAAAAAGATTGTTCTCCAAAGGTTTCTAAAGCTAGCTGCTATTTTCTGTGAGATTATTATCATCATCATCATCATCATTATTATTAAGTAAGCCTGTTCAATGCCAGTCCTGAAGAAGACAGAACACAAAGCTTGAGCTCTCTATTTGCGTCCCATTTCTCTCAGAATAAACAAAGTACATAAAAGCATAACAATGCTACCAAATGCAGATACGAAGCTTAGCAAAACATTAGACTGTCCCACCAATTATGATCTCTCAGTAAGCCAACATCTGTGGGATCACTCCTGGGCCTTTTAATTTAGCACGTCTTCTAATTAAAGAAAGATTAACTGTACTTCCAATAATTGCTCCTCCTCCCTCTGTCAGGCTCAGGCTCCTGTCTTCCTCCCAAGCCCCCAGGGAGGGCGGGCTAACCAAAAACACATCCACCACAACCCCTCTCCCACCCGCAGGCAAAGCCCCAGGGCACCAGCTCCACCACAGCCCCAGCTCTCCGGGAGAGTGTCTTCTGAGCATCTTCAGCTGAGTCCCAAGCAGGGCAACAGCTGGTCGAGCATGCTTGTTTTCCACATGCTCTTCTCCCTGAAACGCAGGGGAAGAGACCTGGAGCCTTCACTGCTTCTCGCAGAGCCAGTGGTGGGAAATTTGCTTCCTCCTTCCAAAGCTTTGGTCCGGTGCCCAAACTTAAATGGGAAGAATCTTGACATTTGAGCCAAAGATCGTGCAAGGCAGTCTTGGATGAGCCCACAACCATCTACTCATGCCCAACGCTATCCCTTGTCCAAAGGGCCCTGCCATCTGACTCTGCTCATCCATGGTGCTTCCCTGCGACTCCCCAGAGGCTTCCTCAGCAGCCCCCGACCTGCGGCTCTTTCCAGCCAGATATTTCAGGCACCAAGTTCCCATTACAGGCACCGCGAGGTTACATGCCTACGTTGGTTTAGGACCCGCACCTCAGATCAGAAAAGCCCGTCTAAAAACTCATCCTAGCAGCAATGAAACCAGCCATGCTGGCAAATGGTCTGCACACCACACACACGAATACATGACCCCAGCCACTCAAGGATAATAATGAGGTCCTTATTTGCAAAAAATAGAACTAGGAAAACTCTCTATCTCATTTATCTTGATGAGGGAAAGCACCTGGTGTTAAGCAAGTTTCAGGAGTGGCAAGTAAGAAACCGACCCTCCTGTGGCCCTGGCACAAATCCCACCCCTGCTAATTTCCCGTGGCAATGGATGTCCCAGCATGCTGTCCCTTGAAGAAAACTGCTGGTGAACAGCTGGAGCCAGCAGTGACCAGAAGAGGGTCTGCTGAAATTTCCACTTGTGGAAACATCATATAAAAGAGCAATTCCTTTGATAGACACAGTAGGGGGAAAAATAAACCAAACCACCCTCTCCCACAAAGTGCAAATATTCAAGACTTATCCGACTGCCGGTGAAGTCTCTCATAGATGGTGTGTACAACGACAGGAGAACCATTATGCTTCAGGGATGGAGGTTCATTGTCTGTCTGGCTGTGGCACAGAGACAGATGACAGACAGACTGCACAGGCAGGGCTGTATTACACCTCCCCACACTGCCAGCACATGGCAGCTCCAGTAGGTGCTCTGCCTATTTAGTTTTTTATCTTGTGTTTGGGAAAGGTTTTACTGTACACAGCTCTGGCTTCCACCAGTGCCAAGAGCTACTCATTTGGTGTGCTTTAAGAGTGTTTTTAAGAGAAATTCGAAGAATGCCTGAGGAGGGCTACTTATGATGACAGGGCTTTCAACTCACCAGGTCCTGGACTCCCCAGATCCCCGCACCCCCTCTGGATCCCTATGCACACCAGCCTCAGCAGCCACAGATTGTATCTGCTCACCTGCTCCTTCTGATACACAAGTAGATTTTTTCCCCCCATGGTCAAAGGGCCACGAGCACATCTGCTAGGCTCAGCCTGCACCCATGCAGCTTTCTGGCAGCCCTCCATCCCACTCGCTTGCTCCCCAGTTCACCAAGAGATTTACTTCCTTGCCAGGAAGCGCACAGAGCTGGAGAGGATCCGGCAAGGGAGGGTTTGGGAAACCTCCTAACTACAAACCAGGAGACGAGCCCGGATGCTGGGAGCAGCTGCGTGTCTGGCCAGGCATTCATGCTACAACAGCTGCACAACACAGGGTTTTTGTAGGCTCACTCCTACCCAAACCTGCTGTGCCCTAACCCGCAGGCCGATGTGCAGGTTGGGCTCAGCCCATGGCCCCAGCACGGGCACCCCGCCGCTGAGGGGGCACCAGGGCTTCCTTGGCCCCAAGGTGTAAGCTGGTCCTCGACTACCTCCCCATCACCAGAGGTGCCCCGGGCTCAGGGCCACCCTACCTCAGTCACTGCCAAACTCTGCAGAGCTTCTGGTGTACAGTTTTTCTGATGTAAGCAATAAGAAGCCAAAATCAAAACATATTCAAACCTTTTTCTTCATATGGCTTACCACCAAAATGGTGGCTAGCCAGCCCAGGAATACTAGTTCTCCCAGTAGAAGGGACATGAACAAGTCACCCCACCCCGTGCCATATCAAGTTTGAGATCCGTAGCGACCACTAACTACACCAAAAGCAATGCGCCAAAGGCTTATTCTCATGAAAGCTCATCAAAATGAGCAATACACCCACTGCACTCAAGAGAATTTGATATCAGACAAGTTTTACATTTCTCCATAGAATAAACTCTCCCTCACTCCCATTCAAAATCCATGAAGAGAACCACTTCATCAAACACCGCTTCTTTTTTACAAAGTTTTGCAGAAGGCAGAGAGGGTTCACGTCGGATCCACTGCAGATTTTGGGTGTGACACTGGTGCGCTTGCTGTTCATGGGTCTCACATTTGCAATCCCATGAAATACCACCTTCTCCTTGCCACCCACCAGTCTCCTTCCCTTCCCATTTGATCTGAAGCTCTGTGATACACTGAATTCACTTCATGTCTGCATGTGGCAAACCTAGCGTGACATACCTCCTGGGCAAGGCAAAGGCTAAGTCACAACAATAACAAAGGTGGGCTGTGAATCACTCCTGTCCTGTGTGGAACAAGATTTTATTTCTCCTCTTTTTCCTCCTCCACCCATCATTGCAAAAAAAACTTCCAGTATAAGACGTGAGGCTCAGCATAGCTCTGCTGCCGGCAGGGTCAGCCCTCAAGCACAGATTACCTTTGCTCACAGATGATGCTCTGCAAAGAAAAGTGTCTCCACGACAGTTTAAAATCCATCTTTCTGGGCGGTCTCCCTGCAAAGCTGAAGTACGAGCCTTTTGCATGTGGGAAAACGGCACTGCTTGTATGCAGACAGCTCCAAACTACAGCATTTTAATGAAGGGCTGGAACATGTTCCAGCTTGTGTAGTAACAGCGTGTAAAACAATTCCTTTAAACACCTGCTTGCGGTACCTACCTGAGTGCAGCAGCAGGACGGGGAGAGGGAGGCTCCGCACTGCCGTGGCTTCCCGCCACTGACCCCTTCTCTTGCCTCGCCCTGCTGAAAAGGAGGGGTGTGTGGGGCAGGGCTGGGAGCAGGCAGGGGGTCAGCCCTGTCCCCCACGCACTCGCCACTGCGTGTTTCACTCCAGGGGCCACCCTGCACTGCCACGGCCTCCCCGGGCAGAGGGGAGGCCCCAGGAACCCGCTGCTCCTCTTCCTTCACCTCCGCCACAGCCCTTCTGGGGGCTTCGGCCCTGCTCTGCGCATGGGGATGGGCGGGGAGCGGGACACCCCCCCAGAAAGCTGCTGCACAGAGCCGCCTTGCTCCTGGCAGGAAGGGGAGCCGGTCAGCATGCTCCCAGCTCCACCAGTAACACCACACCACTCCCCGTGACTTAAATGGGATGGCTGGGTGCCTGGCAGCTCTGCAGGCCTGTGTTTGTAACAGTCATCTCGGCACCCCACTCTGCAGAGAGTGATAAACATCATCTTAAAAAAAAACAAAAAAAAACCAAAAAAAACCACCAAAAAACCCTCTTAAAAAAAAAAAAAAGTATTACCAAGGAACTGAGCTTTCTCTTGCACACGTTTTGTTGGTTTGGTTTTTTTGCGGGGTGGGGCGTTGGGTTTTTTTAACCAAAAATATAGTGCCTTCATTGTGCAACGCCAGGTGTGAATATCACATTTAACATTTAAGGAATCTGAGACTGTTTAAAGGGAAGAGACTCTGTTTTACCCTACAGGCACAGCATTCGGAAGGGCAGGCAAGCCAGCTCCAACCTACACCACAGTAAGCATGGCTGCGAACAGCATCACCTGCACCCAGGACATCACCTGCAGTGGTGCTGGCCAATCCTGAGGTCAGCACCTTACTTATTTTTTAAAAGAGAGGGGGGCGAGAAAAGAAAAAAAAAAAAAAAAAAAAAAAAAAGGCTCATCTTACCTTGTGACTACAGCCACAGAGCTTGGGGCCTTCATCACACACACATTAAAGGCGGTGAATTCGTATTTACAGGGCAATTTTCGTCTTCTTACTCGGCTCAAAGCAGAATGACTCCTCCTCTCTATCCCTTAGCAACTCCTACTCCCCAAAACCTAAATCAACCTGCCTGATTTTTCTTTTCTTCTTTTTCTTTTCCTCAGTCTTGGAAGTTTGGACTAAAAGACAAAAGGAAATGGTTGACAGAGGAACTAAAAATGGAAATGTGGAACCTCATTAATCAACACGAAGAGCTCTCAAACATGAAGAAATCCTGACAAGGGAACTTGTACAAACTCCAGTATACTGCTTCAGACATCCTATGTAAATGTATATGCAAATGTATATCTTCCTGAACGGTCTCAGGGGGCACATGCCCCACATGCCTGGATTTGAACTCGAAGGTGCCGTCCCTGGTCCCTGGCCATGCCTCCCCGCTTCTCCAGCCACTGGACCGCCCCGACAGCACATCCCCTTCGGCGCTGCAGCAACGAACAGGACAAAACATGGCGACCCCGACCACTGCCTCTTTCTCTACGCGGCCTTTTTTACCTATTTGAACTCACAATCCAGGGGAAAAGGACAGATTATAAGCTTTACAGTGGAAATCCATCCCTGAATTGTGGTATTCTCCCTCTGCTCTGCCTTACTTGCTCTTACCCATAGCTAGACCAAAATACAGCCAAATTAAGATCCAAAATCCTAAAACAGGACAAGGGCAAAGGCTTCAGTGAAGCTGAGCTAAACGCAACCTTTTATTCTGTGTTATAACATTGCTTTGTCATTCACTGGCAGCCAGGAAGGATGCTGCTGCTTCCCTCAGAAACTTGCCCCAGTCTGAAAATTGTAAAATTGTGAAATCCTTTCTGTTCTAACCCGCCTGAATACAGCCAAGTTTCACTGTGAGGTTCAATCCATTAGCTGATTAAAAGCTATAGATCATGCTGTCTTGGACACATTCAGGCCATTATGAATAAGACCTGTCAGAAAAGCTTCTAGCACAACCAGTATCTTTGAAATTGCTAGGGCTACAGTTAATAAAACTTCACGTTCAATCGTTCTTCAAGCCCACAATACCAACAAGCAAAGAAATTTATGGTGTTCTTTGAAATTACATATTTAGAAGTGAGTTACAGGTACAGCAGCTTTAATTCCCAAACAACTACAAAAAAGTTATCCCAAAAGAACACCAAAGCCGTTGTTGTATGGCAGCAAGTCTGCTTATGAGAATTGCACACACAAAAAAAAAATCACTGATTAATTCCAACTCCAATTTGCAGATTCGCTTCCTATAGACTAAGCAAAACTTTGAAGTTTCTCTATAGATGACTTTCTTCATATCCATCTGTTTACTCTCATCACTCCTAAAAAACATTAAAGAAAACACCCTTCTAACCAATGCATCTAATTATTATTGACCGCTCTTGAAAGCCATCGGTCTACCAAGAGCAGGATTCAAAATAAGAAAAATCAGAATAAATAGCAGAGTTTTTCAGGGTTTGCAGATAAATGCTGACTGCTAAACATCAGTCGCTGTTTTTCAGCATTGCTACAAGAGCTCTTTCCAAGTCACCTCCCCATATGCCAGGACTGCCAGGAATAGTCCCTGGTATTCAGCAAGGCACTTCCCTCATGCTTAAAATTCACCTCTGCCACCGAGGGTGGGAACCTGCACACCCTGCACACCTCTGGAAGGCCCCACCACTCCCGTGATAGCACCAAAATGCCACTATCTGTAGCTAAATTAGGCAAGTAAATTAGGAGAATGCAACTGGTTTTTGAACATCCCTAAGCTTACTCGGCTGTCGCCTCTGACATAAGTTCTCTCTTGACAGGAGAACAAGAAAACCACTGGGTCTCCTCTGCCCAAGTAAATTCCCCCTCATTTCTGTCAACTGAGAACTTGGTCCTTATAAAAGCACTCTACAAATGCACCTGGATATGTCACCCTCTTTTTATTAATGTCACGGCAAGCCCCCTATTACAGAAGACTTACAAGACTTCCTAGGGGCTCAGCAAACCTCCTCACTCTTTCAAACTTTCTACGGTAAGTCAGTCAAGATTGTTCATTTGCACGTTACAACGACATTTAAGCACTTGCCTTTTAGAGCAGCAAAACCTAAACCTTGTCAAATTGCTAGCTGCACATTATTTACCTAAATAATTTATCCTTATATGCTTCACATGATCTTCGAAGAGGCTGTAAAGGTTCCCAGTGTATTCAGTATTCATGGCCAAGAAACAAATAGTTTATGCAAATATTTTTAGCTCAGTTTTCATTTGCCAGCTAGCTACCATGTCCCCATCACAAGCTCACAGAAGGCAAAGAAAAGACTTGGTAATTATTTATAACTCCTTCTTCACCTGCCATTCTGAATGAATGGTACCCTGTGCGTATTTGCAAATGTTCTGTGACCTTGTGAATTATTTCATTGTAGGATGAAGAAAAGCAGCTTTTCAAGGTGACAGGGAGTCATTTACAACCTGCATAGTCTGGCAAATGACTTAAGTGCAACTCCACACACATATTAGTGTTCTTCACGTGGTATTATTTAAAAATGTATGCTTATTGTTAAAACATCCTTCACTTTCAGAAAAGCAAAAAAAATACGGGGGGAGGGGGCGATTACTTGTAATCGTGGCTACACTTGCTCTTGACAAAATCTTATCCTACAAAATATTCTTGGTCTTACTACCCCATTTAATAATCAGCTAACAATAAAGGTTACCAGAGCTTGTCCATTTTGAACATCAAAGAACTTAAATAACAGTAATTATCCCAACTGACAGGTCACAATCAAAATATCTAAAACTGGGGGTTTTTTTCTGCTGAAACTCTGAGGATGAAGAGAAGTGCTTCTCCAGGAAAGGGGCTTAGAGCAGAGCCACAGAATATGAACAGCATTTATTTGCTTTTGAAAAGGGAGGGACTTTCTGGGCAACAGGAAGGGTGGTTTTAACCCTTTTTCACTCTTCAGTTCCTAAAAGCTTTCCAGTGGCACCACAGGTGCACAGTTCAGTTGAATGCCAACCAGCTTGCTTGGTTTTAGACTTATTTTTGCAGAGACCTCATAGGTAATCCATTGTAAACTACCAAACAGATGTTGAAAATTGCTGTGCAAAAGGGCTGGGAAGCAAAGCAGCCATACAAGCAAATCCCATGGGGGACAAGTCAGATAATGTCCAACTACCATGGACATCAAAGGAGAATCCAGAATTTACCGGATTGTGTGATTTTTTTTTTTTTGACATTTAGACTTTTTTCCCCCCTATACCCACGATTTCTATGCATGCATTCTGTTATGCCCTTGCTGATGACCCGCTGTCACCTGAAACTGGAAAGAAAACACAGCATTTATCTCAAAAGGAAACAAAAGAAGTGATCACCAATACTCCTAGAAGCCTCAACCTCCAAAAATAAGAACTTGATTTCTTAGGGCACCAAGACTGTGAAATAAGGACATAAAAAATTAATAGAATGGCAACTTGACTGATAGTACCAAGTCTATAAAAGAAAGTTTTCAAGACTCATGAGCTACTTCCGTCAACCAAACACGCTCCTTAGTTGAATTCATATATATCTACCAAACGTTACCAAAAAAAACCAAATCCGTGCCATCTGCACTTGGAACAAAAAACTCGTATAACTGAAGGACAAGAATAATCAAAGGTCTGGACCTGTGAAAGAAGAGTGAAGTGATCAGATTTGCTCTGAGGTCAGCAAACACATCAAAGGTTGCTGCAAATAGAAACCAACTGATTTGTTCTCTGCAATGACAGTGCACAGAACAGGAACTTATGAGCTCAAACTGCAGCAAGGAAGATCTAATTTAGGCACTAGGGAAGGCTTTTTTCCAATGGTAAAGATAACTCTGGGCAGGTTTGCTGAGGGTGCCTGGGGAATTTCCCCTGTTGAAGACTTTTACAAACTGAATAGGCAAACTCTGCCAAAAAATGGCAAAGATATCCTACGGGGTATAGAGGGGGTGGACTCCCAAAATAATTGCCAGAGCTATTCTTATGAGCGTATGTTAGATTCCTGGACTGAGAGATGGCAAACATCATTATCAAGAACAGAGATTAGGAGTTCCTCCTGTTTGTGGGCGAGGACAGGAGGAAGGACAATACTGACCGAAGGGTGGAAGGACACCATTTGCTTTCAAAACTCTCGTTGGCTGGTAGTGCGTAGGCTTAAGATGGTAAACTAATGACTCCATTATTACCTAAATGGTTATCCACAATACATGCATGGCTTGTTTAGTGCTAAACACAGCCATTTTACAGGTGAAAGAACACGAACAAGGTTTTGACAAATAAACAGACAACAATGTGTAGATCCTTCTGTCTCAGGACCTCAAAGCACTTCAACCAGGCTCCCGCTGCGGGTGCTGACATTCCCACTTTACACAGAGAGGTGAGGCAGAGCTTGGTTTTCTGCCTGCAGCCAGGTCACGGTGACAGGAGGTACGGACACCCCAGGTGACGGGAGGTACGGACAAAGCTTTCACGATCTTCCCATCCTCCCAGCACTGTTTTAACCACAGTGAGATTTCCAGCCGATATAAATCCACTGACTTCTTGATGACTACCTGAGGTCACAGAGCATCTTCCCTAAACTGAAGAATGGCAGGGACTTTAGAGGGTTGAGAAGTAACTCACTGGGGAAAAAAAAAATGGGTCTGAAATCATCTGACCAAAGGCTTTCGCTGGCTGCCAGGAGCTCAGCAGGCTCTGGACCTGCATTAGCTTCCAGGTCCATATGTCTGTCTCTCAGGTTTTTCCACTAAAAACAGGGGTTTAAAAGACTAGAAAGCCACCATTGATGAACATGGGAGCCCAGCATACGTGCAGTGTTTCAGCCACCTCTG
Organism: Nipponia nippon; assembly: GCF_047370975.1. Classification (NCBI taxonomy): domain Eukaryota; kingdom Metazoa; phylum Chordata; class Aves; order Pelecaniformes; family Threskiornithidae; genus Nipponia; species Nipponia nippon. Next base: position 60,576,145 of record NW_028262347.1, read on the forward strand.
TCTGCCCTCTGTTTTGTATTAGAGGACATTTATTAAAAAAAAAAATTGCCACGTGAGTGTATTTATAAATGAGTCAAGTAGCATTTCCACCCAAATCTAATCCTAAAATTACAAGTACACTTCCGACAGCACAGCTACCTTTGCAGTAGCATCTGCTCCAAGCACTTGCTTGCGTGTTTGCTGTCCTCAGCGAACAAGACAATACTGCTCTGGTGCAAACGGAGGCTTGGGAAAGGAGATAATGCCCGAAACCATCATTTCTCAGGCTCACCAAAGAGCTGGTACAGATTTGATAAAACAACTATTGAAACACTGACAGCAGTCAAAAGAGAAATTTATTCCTTGAGTCTCATTTCCAAGTTTATGAAATATGTTGGACTAACAATCATTCACTGCATACTAGCAACACTTTAGAAAAAGACCTTTTGAAAGCCAGTCACCGTAAGTACCGAGGGTCACTCACTGCCCACCGCGGCTTACTGCTCACGAGGACTTTTCAGATGACTCCAAGGCACCAGCCTTGTCACCAGAAGCTTTATTTGTACTGTGCTGAAGAAACACCAAACCAATGTGTTGGGTTTGTCCAAGGGACAAAGACTTAGCAGCACACAATGCATGCCTTGTGCAACGATGCTCAGCTCCAGGCTTTTCCTGGAAGACATCACTTGCTCACACTGGGTACCACTTTCCTACATGGTTTTGAACACAGGTTTCAGCAGAATCCTGAGAATCAGGATAACAAAGGCACCCAGTGTGCCTAGCGGACATACTGGGTGCCTTCGTTATCTTGGTTCTCGGGGTCCTGCCGCCCACCAGTGAACACTTATCCAGCCATTCCATCCAGGTCGCTGCATGCAACGTGACCACCATCCTTGCAGGCACCCAGCTTTCAGGTCCAGCATTCCTCGGCACCACATTTCAGCAGCAGGCTCTCAAACGAGGACAGATCACAGCCCTGTTTTTATCCCTGGAGGTTTAGCCTCTGATGTCTTACCTAATCAGCATGCACGCTACATCTTCAGACTAGCCGTCTGAAGACATCTTCAATACATTTCAATCACTAGATTGCCCACAGAGCTGTTATTTTCCTACCTATTTTAGCGGCTGGAGTAATCTGAAAACATATTTTATCTAAAACCTCCTCCAACCTAGTAAGATTTTACCGCGTGCTGCATTCGGTACATATATAGCCATGAAACACGGATTTCCCTTAAATATTAACATCAGCTCTTCCTACCCAAGGGATCGCTCCTGACAACATGGTAAAAGACATTTTCCTGTCAAACCTCTGAATATGGAGACATCAATGCTATCCTTCAGGGTAGTCCCCAAAGTTTCCAAGCTGCCTAAGGAGCAGCTGCTCATCAGAGATTTCTTTCCCAGGACAAAAAACTTCTTCGAGCTGAAAATTAAATTTAGTTTACCTTTTTGGGATCTCTCTGTGCCTGGGAAGTTTGAAGCTTTACAGGCACAACTAATAGCAGGGAAACTCAACATGGGACACAACAGACCAAACAGGACAGATTTTTCTATTTCTCTCCCCTTTCCCTCCCTTCCTCACCCCAACACGCCTCTTACCACCTCCTTGCAAGTGATGGGGTGGTAGATGATGAGGAGGTCCATCTTGAATCTCAGAATCTAATAACCCCCCTCCCCCCAAAATCAAAACGTCTCAGCAAAATGGCTCAGCTTCAGCAAAACAGCATCGTTAATTATTTAGAGGAAAAGTGCCAAAAATATTCCAATTAGACTCAGTCCTATTATCCTCTTGCAGCTGCCTCTGCTGAGGAACTTCCAGAGCTCTTTACCCTGTGTACCTGAGATCTTCAAACTTTTCTAAAGGAAAATGAATAACAAAAGGCACCTGAGTGCCTGTCTGAAAACTGTAGCTCTGGACCACCTACAAAGATGTGGCACTTTGTGCCCTGTGGCCTAACACTTTCTCTCAGTTGCAAGTATACGCTGAATCCAATAAATTTACGTACAAGTTTGTGTCTTCCATCATTCTTGCTCGTCGTCTTAAGGATGCTGCTATTTTATGTGCTGGTTTTGGACATCAACTCAACATTTAAAAAAAAAAAAAAAAAAAAAAGAAAAAGCTGACAGCTAATTTAGGTTTAGGTTTTCATCGCCCACTCTGATGGATGGGATCAGGTGTCCAAGTCTGACTTGGAGAATGTGGTGCTTCTTGAATGTATTTCTACATCCATAAAGGCCGTATTATAATCATGTCAACATTAATACTGAGCCTACTGCTACCTACTGAAAACTAAAGGCAATATTACTGAAGAAAGCATCTATGGACTATGAGATATGATATAGTCATCTTGGCATTTTTCTGAATGATAATTCAGTTGTCTCCATCCTAGAGATAAGCAAGCTTTGCTCAGGTCAATCAATCTGTTATCAAACATAATACAGCTATTTGGAGTTCCAATTAGCAATGAAGATTAGGTGAACATCAGTTTAACTTTTTATGTATTTACATATAATTAATTTTCATGTGAAATGTTACTTCATAAAAAGATAGTCTATATGAATGCCTCTTTTTGATTGCCTTGCATGGCACTGCACCTTGGTTTTCGCTCATCTAATACAGCTTTACTGAGTGCTCATGCAACTATTTGCTTATTCTGAACGCAACGAAAATTAAGATTATTTCTAACTGTTCATGTTAAATGTCCATTTGAAGATTTCTCGTACCAAACCTCTAGACCTGAAGTAGGTCAACTAAAGTACAGTTTTTCAAGGGTTTTGCTCAGTGATTTTCATGGCTATCTTCTCAAAATCAAAAATACCACCCAACATGGACAAGACTTCAGACCCTACTAAATCGTAACTATGCAATGGGTTTTATATTAAGTAGCTGCAAACCCAAAAGCAGGCCAGAAGAGAATCGTTACTGTCATTTATTAAATCAACAGCATAAACTAACTGGAGAAGGTCTGTGTTTTGAATTACACCTGCACTGCACCTTGTGGAACTGCACCTCAACTTCAACAGGGTTTCTCTGCAATGCTGCACGCTGAACCACCACCACCACCAGCAAGAGACTGGTAACACAACCCATGGCGCATCTTACTGCTACTTCTGCAGTCTGGAGAATACGATCCATCCTCAAAACCTTTAACTGCAATAAGATATTTCCAGGTACTTCGACAGAAGCTAACTTCTTGAAAAGCACACCTAACATCACCGTTCTCTAAAGCTCTTCCCTTCAGACATCATCTATTTATACACACTTAGGCATCAACTCTAGAAAGTAAACTACAAGCTTCTGCTTGCCAGGGGTGGGGAAAAAAGATGGGTGGAAAGCATGCTCTGATTTGAAATCCTGTATTTTCCTGTCTTAGCAAGGGAAAACGGAGGAGAAAGACACACGTCTCCGCTCAGCTCTCCCAGCCCCATCGGCCCATCCATCCTGCCTGTATTCCCATGTCCCACAACTGGGGCACCCCAGCTCCTGCCCCATGAAGTGCCCAGCCAGGATGGCTCCATTCCCTGCATCAGCCTGTGAGCAGGATCCTTCTGAACTGAGCACCATCATTCCTGACCTGGTCTCTCTTGTTTGGTCCCCGGCTATCAATCGCCTCTTGCGAGAAAACACCTTTACGAGCTCCTCCAGCTGGGGCAATGCCTCTGGGACTGGTTCTTTGGCTATGCACCACAGCAGCTCCCCTTTGAACCTCAACCCCACCGCATTGCCAGAAACGCTGTCCCCACAGACTCTTTTCATAAGAACAAGCGATGACTCACTGAATTAAAGCACCCTTAGTCCTAGTGGCTACAAATTTAGAACAGAACTGCAAAGATTTCTGCTGAGCTTCAGCCTGCCCTTGATTTGCACCCAGCCTTGCAGAAAAGCATCCCAACCCAAAGGAGGAAGGATGCTTCACCCCGCATCACCCGTGTAGGTGAGCGGTGGGGAGGGCAAGGGAGGAGGCTCCACACTACCGGAGCTTGGCAGGGAGGCTGGCCAGGCCCCCAGGGGAAGGAAACAAACAAAAAAAACCCTCCCCTTGTTCATGAGCTGGGTCCCCAGGGCTGCTTGCAGTCACGAAAACCACTGTTCTGCCCCCGCAGCCTCAGCCCTAGAAGTGGTGTGGGGACAAATGTCCTCAAAACCCTTTGCCACTGCCAACGGAGAGGACCCATGGATAGAGTCACTAGCCTCTGGCAGGGTCTCCTGCCCCCCCTGCCCGGGTCTCTGCCACGGTGTTCAGCTGCTCTTCTCCTCCAGGCAAACATTTCCATTTCCGCATCACACCCGAATCTCCTCCACAGTCCCTTCCCCAGCAAATTCGATTAGAGCTACACGTTTTCTCACATCCTTTAAATAAAGAGTGGCTTATTCACATCCACAGTTGCTCTCCTATATGTTTGTTTATCCAACTATTTACACTGGCAAGCAGTCACCCTTATAACCATTACAAACTAACCATTGGCGAGACCAAACCAGCGTGTTGTCCTGCAAACGGCCGCGGTCCGCTAGTCCTGCTGCAATAACCAGCTTTTTGCACATACTCATTTAAGCTGACATTTCTCCCGAGCAGTTTCATTATCCTGACCCTCAGCCAGCCAGTCCATCCCCCCTTGGGAAAACTCTGCCTTCTTGATTACCTCGTTCCTTTGACCCGTGGCAGGTCTGGTCCTGTTTGCATTCAGCCTCCCCGGGCCATGTAAAACCAGGGGGAGGACGGGGGGAACCCTACAAGAGGTGCAGGCTTTATATGCTAACAAGTCCCACGTTAGCGCTTGAGGGCTGACAGGCAGCGGGGTGCAGGCAAGCATTGCTGCAGGGCAGGTTTCAGGCACAAGCAGGTGCGTGGGGCTGAGGGGCATCTGTGCACCTCGCTAATGGTCTTCAGGCAGGACATTTCAGCACCTCCAATGTGACCCATTAATGACTTGCAGGATGCAGTAATGAATATAGGGCAAATAAGTCAGCGCGCACCCAGCAAGGCAGGCTACTGAGCCCGCACTTCCAAGAGAAACCTCAGAAATTAGACCTTTGCTGTGTTAAAAGTATTGGCAACGGTACATAACTGTGTTTCCATACATTTATAGACATTTCCGTCACCGCTACCGCTGACTGTGCCTGTATTTCTTGGACTAAACTACAGAAACCGCCACCGATACGGCTGTTCCAAGCCTATAAGGAACGGAGCGTGTGGTGGGTTTTAAACAACACCCACTCTATGCTATTTATTAAATTACCGGGGTGGTTTTCCAGAGACCAATTTTGCCAGTCTTGCTCTTTGCTTCAGCAGTGCTCCAATCAAGTGAGAAATCAAGAGTCAACTCTGGGATCAAGGAATTACTTAGACAAATGGAAACCTGGAAAAGGACCTGAAAATCAACCAGAAAAAGGACCTGAAATTCTCCCTTAATCACTCTTTCAATACTATGATGATAAGAGGCTTATTTGTGCTTTTTTTCATCCCTTTTGAGAAGCAAGGGAAAAACAGTGAAACAAAGAGTATCAAAACCAGGTATGAAATGTCACCATGAAAATACAGCACAGTTATGCACAGATAAGCAAAAAGAAAATACCAGTGATAACAGGTGTTTGGCAGGGAGGGGATTGTTTTTGCACTGCAGAGAAAAGCAATTAGAACTATCTAATATCCCAACCACTTTCAAAGGGCTGATTTGTTTGATTTTTTTTTTTTTTTTTTTTTAATGGTGGCAGGGCTGAGACAAATTTTGCCAACATTCAAAACAAGTTTTTGTGATGCTCATAACACCTTCCCACTGGAAACGGAAGGCAGGTTGCTCTCCATCGGCACATACCCCGCAGGTCCCTACCGACACATGCAGCACCCGCAATGCATCCCTCTCTCACCCAGAGAAGAGGCAAGAGATTTTTTTTTTCCCTAGATAATCTGAGGCTTCTTGGGGAAGCCCATGTATTATTCACTAAAAATTTCTAACACCCGTTAAATTATTGCTAAAGGTTAACATTTAATATTCCCCACGAGAACGGATGTGTTTTGTTGCCCTTCAGAATAAATGTTTGTGGTAACATCTCTCTAAGCGCAGGTTCCCCCCCCCACACACACACCCCAAAGAGGAAGAGCGAAGAAGAGGGATGGGGACCTTGCCCTTCCCACTGTTTTCCACAGTCAGCTTTAATTTTACTGTTTTGAGTCAGTCCTCAGTACCTGCGGTCATTAAGAAAGTCCTCGACACGACATAGCGATAGTGAGACTGGCTGGGGCACTCCGAGTTTACTTTTCTTCAGAGGGGATGGGGGACACCTCTCAAATGTCAAAGAAAGGTTAGGGAACACCAGCTTTCAGCCTGAATTACCAGATGGAGTGAGTCATCTCCCCACTTTCACATCCGCCAGCACAGCCCTGAGGTCAGCGATGCTGCGGATTTTACGTGCAATGACGCAAAACACCTCGGGGCTGGACTTTCCTGAGGGACGGAGCCTGCTCCTGCTATATACTCTTTAAGAGGGCAGCAGCTATGGCACCCCATGGAAGAGCAGCCTAGTCCTGTGCAGTTTCTGCTCCCCGGAGCTGTGGCTACAGGAGAAATATCCAAGCAGTTCTGCACAGATGTCCTTCCACCTTTTTTTTAACTCCTCATGCTGCCAAGTCGAAGACTTTTTCAGCTACGTGGTTCTTTTTAGGATCTCTTCTCCTTTTCTTAATTTGTGGAGAGCCCAGAGATTTAGCATCCTTGCCCTACGCGCTCCTTCCAAAGGAGCAGCAGAAGAAATACCTGTGTGTCCCAGGGGAAGGAATTAAGCTAGTATCTCACTGCTCGCATCCTTCAAGGTGATGCTGACAATAGTGTCTGCTGTTAATGCAGCTGCAATAGCTTATATATATATCAGTGCTGGTACCCAGCTGGAAACATTCAGAAGCATTGATCCCAAACTTCCCAATGCCATCACTAAAATTTATGGCCGGACTACCTCCTGATCATCAGCATGCACATGCTGCCTGCCTGAGATATGAATATTTGCCATCGCCCCCCCCCCCCCCCATCAACCACTCTTGCTCCTGCAAAAGTAGTTCATTTAAAGTCAGTGGGATCTATGAAGCAAATTTTCAGTATCCATTCCACCCTGTTGATAATGTCTATAAATTACTTGGAGAAACCAGCTGTAAAATTGCTACATTGCTGATGATATGAAACTGAAGGGAGTAGTAAATACAAAGCAACCACAAGAGAGATCCAGAGGGATTCAGATCACTCATGTAACTAGGCCAGTACACTGAAAATTAAATTTACTGTGGAATAAACGTAAACTATTGCTCAGTTACTGGAAAACTGCAGAAGCAAAAAACCTGCACTTCTGAACTGAAGCACAAGAGAACAGGACCATGAAATAGCAGAAGACACCCATCAAAAATCTCTCTTGAAGGGACAAAACTAATCGAGCAGAGCTGTCGCTGTGATGGGATCTGCGGTAGCTGGGAACGGCACAGCCCTGGCAGGGGGCTGAGCAATTTGCTGATCACACTCCACTCAGAGGCTATAGGGCAGGTATGAGAGCAGGCTGCACGAGAAGGCTGCAAACAGAAAACATCCTTTCTTAGCAGGCAGAATTGCTGTTTGGTTGCCAGCCCCGCCGAGGGCAAAGCGGGGATGGGACGAGAAGCTCCCAGACCCGCTGGCCATGCCTGTGGCAGCCAGAGGCAGACCCCAGGCACCTGAGCCCAATGAAAGCTCTGAACTGAGAAATGCACTGAGGCAAGGGAATGCATGACAGGGTTGTGGATATAAATAACAGCTTCCCAGATTACCTAAGTAAGGACTAATTTGTCTCGAAAAGGTATGCAAAATCGCCTGTGCCTTACTTCATGCACCTGTTAAACCCGTAAGAGCCCCGAGGCTGGAGCTCAGGGAGAACGGGAGCACAACACAGCAGCCTGATGGTTATCGGGGCAGCTCCACCACAGCTGTGACACTGCCCAGGCAACGCTGCGGCACCAACACCGGGAGCCGAGGGAGCAAGATGAGGGCACCTGCCTGCCCCGTGGACCAGGAGCCCGTCCGCGAGGGCTGCTCCAGCAGGGATGGCCACCACGCAGCAGAGGGGAGGAAAGGGGGATGCTGATGCGGGGGTAAGCCAGCTGCCGAATCTGGTCTTTTCCCAGCACGACATTTTTCCAAGGCTCTGCATTTCACCTACTTTGTGCAGATCCTCACAAGGACGGGGAGGAGGCGCGCCTGCCACCAGGCAGCTTCTCTGCCAGACCCCAAATCCCCACTCCCAAAATATCTCACCTGCACCACGTAATGTACTTCTCCTTAATCTCGCTCTTGGAAATATCTGAGCTATTTTGGTCGAAATTCCCTCCCACTCCAGAATTCAAATAAAATATACAGAAGCAATGGTTTTGCTGACCTTCTTTGGGAAATTTCAGCACAGGGATTTACAATTTGGCAACACAACAAACAACCAATAAAGTCCCAAAGTGTAAGAAGTCAGTCAACAGACTTGATTTGTAGACATCGTTCCCTGCATTGCACATTACACAGACATTTTAAAACTACAGAAGCAGAGACAGGATCCCCACTGTAAAACATGTAAGAACTGTCTAGCGGCTACAGAGAAGTATGTGCTGCGCTTTAACGTGACAGATCACCAGGTTGATGTTCCTGCCTCCAGCAGCAAGCAATACCTGACACTACAGCAAAAGGTGAAAGGCTTCAGTGTTGCCAGGTCCTGAACAATCCCCTAACGTGCTGGGTGCCCAAAGATGCTCCTTGGCCATTTGCGGGACCAAGGCACCCAGGTGACTGTGCAATGCGGCAAACCATCTCCCCTCATCTCCAGAGAAGCAGTTATATCCTGAAGCATGCAATTTGTTTAGCTCTATTTTCATATGCATAACAGAGTAACTGACATAAAAATTATGTAATCCCTAAAAAAAAAAACAAACAACAAAAACCCACACAACAAAAAAAACAACCCACACACAAACAAAAAACCAAAAACATTTCAATGCTTGACTCAACGGCATCTACCAAGCGTGAGGGAAGAGAGGAAATTTAAGGAAAAGATTAATTTTTAAGTGGAAAACACAGAATGGCCTCAAAAAGTAAAATGATTATGATAAAGAACAATATTGAAAAGGTAATTAAAAATGTTATTAGACATAATTTCAGGAGAACAGAAAATGAAAAAATAATCAGCGTTGATAAGCCAAATCTCCCACTCTTAGATGTTCTTTCACATGTGAAATTTTATTGTCTATAAAATCTGTACCACATTTTGCAATACAGAATAGAAAAAGCTCAGGTTTTTTTCATTTTCCATTTTCTTTTCAGAAATGTAATATGGTTAGCTGACTGCATTAACTTAATCATTGCCTCTAAATCCAAACAGGAATTTCCCAAACGTCTTTTCCCTTCTTTACTCGGGCTGTGCCCCTCTGCGGCAGCCTGCTCTCTCAGGGCAGGGACGCTCATGCCTCCCAGGTCCCCTAGGGTCCCTTTTGAACCCATGGCCACCCTCAGCCCCGTTTGAGGGAGGGAATGAGGTTTCCAAAATGTTGAGTCTCTCCGAAGTGAAAGAAAATTGACAACGAGACACAGGGTCAGAAGGAGCCAGTGGGCACGCTGCCTCTCGCCTGCCCGCAGCCAGGGAGGATGGGAGGGGGCTGACAGGAGCCTGGGGACACAGGGACAAACAGGGGGCACAGGGGGTTTGGCGAGGAGGGATTTGGGATTTCCGTGCTCGGGTGACACAAGCATACACAAATCCATGGGGAAAGCTGCTTTTAACAGCTAATCGCAAATTACTCGCTTTCCGTCTGAGGCTCTGCTGGTTTTTCTCCTTCTGCCTGATTTTAGCTCCTAACTCCACACCAAGCACCAAGGCTTCTGCTCTAGGACCCCGCTGAATCACAGTGCTAAATTGGGAGGTCTCCTGAAACGCGTTTTGCCTTGCAGTGCCCACTGCAGGATTTCTACCAGCAGCACCCAGTGGAGATAAAAACCCCAGCAAGCAAATAAAGAAACTGATGGGTTTTCTTTCTCTCCCTCTCTCCTGATGAGATTTCAAAACAGACATCAGTTCATGAATAAAGAAAAGGTCGGTTTGGTTTTGTTTCTAAGATAATGAAGTTTTGCGTATTTTTAGTGCCAAGGAAAACAGACACATAAGAAAACAAATGAAAGCAGCATGGATGCTAAAATTTCCATTTTCCTGAGCTCCACCGCCTCTAGGCTGTGGCTGCATCTTCCCACGTTTTCACAAAGGGATCGACTGGGTCTTCCTGGGTGCCCACGTACGTGATTTTAAGTCATACTGAAGTCAGTGGGATGAAGGCACATGCTTACATGCTAAATTTGAACAGCTCAGACCCCCAAGGACCTTAACTCAGCCCAGGGCCTCGTTTCAGAGGAAAAAAATCAAGACCAAAGGACAATTGTCGGACCGTGAGATCTCCCATGCTGCCAGAGCAGCTGATGGGAATTTAAAGGCTCTGCAGAGGAGGAATAAAAAGATGGTAGGAGAGAGTTAACGCCTGTAGAAAGGCTTGAAATGTGGCAATCAGAATAACTGCATTTGTATGAAAAATGCTAAAGATTACAAGCTTTGCCACACAGGTAATTGAGTCTTGGTTCTTTGCAGCTTACAACGAAACCGAAGAGAAAGGTGAGATGGATGGTAATTGCCACAGGTAAGAAGTCTGGGTGTAGCTGTGAATATACTGGGTCAATACTGATAAACGCACCAATCTATATGGTTTCTGACACGAGGCACTCTACTCTCGTGTTTGCTGAAGCCGAACTACTACTATCTCTCACCCATTCGTTCTCCCCCCAGAAGCAGCAGCATGCAGGAGGACACCTTTGCCCGAGCAGGGCTGGTTTGTTCAAACACACATGGCTACGCATGCATTCGTGCCGGGGCACCTAAAGACATGCCACTCATGAAAGCTCCAAATCCACCCCATGGCACAGGACAAACTCACAACTCTTCCACAAGCAGACTTGGCTTTTAACGTGGCAGGTAGCAACAAAATAAAACGTCTACCCCAACAAGCAAGTTCGTGTTTAGGATGTTAGCTAACACCCTTCCAAGTCTGTTGTCTACTCAAAAACTGTCCTTACCAAAGGCCTGACCTTACCAGAGCTGAGTGCATCCAGCTTCGAGTGAAGCCAACACCTATCTTGTTGGCAACTTCAGTTTAGCAGCATTAAAGGTGCTCATGTTTCCTCAATGAAGGGGCAAGAGCCCTGTGGGAAGAGCTGGTGGACAGGTTTCTGAGGGAGCAACATTAACTTCTCTAAGTAGACTGCACCTCCAAAAAATAACACCAAAAAAAATCTGTGCATGTGTTTGCATGGAGCATGGCTCCCTTCTCTGGTCCCAAGCCCATAAAGACATCTTTAGCTCTTTCAGATGGTGGATTGTCTGCGGGAGCCACGCTTACAGAAGAAAAAGAAACGCTCAAAAAGTATAAATGGAACCATTAATTTCTCTCTGTCACTAGCATTTTCCTCACCACCAACCAAGTCAACATCTCAGTAACTATTTATTTACACCCACAGCACCCAAGGATTCATTCCAGAGCCATTGGAAATAAATTCCAACCCCTTGCAAACAACTCGCACTCCTCCGCTGACTACCAGGTCACCCCTGCTTGAGGGTCTTTAAAGACACAGGTCCTGACCTGGAACTAACACCTCAAGCTCCAGCTGCCACTGCAAACATCTCCTTCAGTGCTCTGGGTTCACTTTACCACTTAAAAACTCACTTTGAAATGATCTAAACTTACAAAAGTTGAAGAGTTACATTTGTGGAGGAACGTCACTTGGGCCGTGTCTCAGTAAAGCAGGTACTGAGCTCCTGCTGCCAGCACTGGGACTCCAGCACGCACCTCAGACCCAGCAGGTGCTCAAGTGTTTCCTCGATACTGGGACCTGGGCTTAAAAGAAATTTTAGCCACGGAGCCACCCATGGTAGTGCCCACCAGCTGTGCCCAGCAGGGCACAATCACCCCGCGAAAGCCAGTCCCTGCCACCAGAAGCCTGCAGGATCTACAGTGGAGGTCCTATGGCCCTTCCCAAAGTGATCTTCATCTTTTTCCCATTAATTCCACCTAGTTTTTCCCCTGCGGCTGCATTCATCACTATTTATGTCCCAACTGACTGCAAATAATTGATCCCTACCCTGCTCTGAAACTGTTGGGTTTTTTTAATGTATTTATAGATACTGTGTCTCTTTGCACATCCTAAAGCTAAGGCTCATCCTTAGCCTTTTCTATTACAAGCCTTCTGCTTCCAAATCTTTTCTTTTTTGTTATTTTTTTATTGATCCCCTCGGACCATTTTCTAGTATATCCATTTAGATTAACAATGGTACCCAGAAGTAAATATAGCACAGGAAGCAGTAACGGCAGCAGAGCGCAATAAATTACCCTGCTTTGCATCTGATGTGCCCACTACTCACTAGCAACCAGCAACTTTGGATGCCAACTCCGAGGGAACTGCGAGAGGCTTGGCTTTCAAAAAGCACAATACATCACCTCTTTGAAGTACACGGGGGTTTTTTCCACAAGCAGTACCCAGTATCAAGGATCACTTCTGAAATAAAAACAAAAAAAAAACCACAACCCAGCTTGTTATTTTAAGCAGACTTCCCACAGCTGGAGATGGAGGTTCAAACCTCAGTTCTCTGAGGACCATACTGCGGGAATGCTCAGGTAACCCATCCTGAGCCCCTGACTCTTCTCTGGGCCACTAACTCTGTACATGCCTTTATACTCTGTATATTTAAATATTCGTTCCTGCCTGAATCATGCTGTGTCTTTGCTCGCTCTTTTTTCAGCAGCTTTAAGCCATTTGTCTGATCACTCCATAACAGACTTCATTTTAAACAAAATCAATGAGCACCTTTTTAATCTATAAACCACATTTTGTGGCATACAGACCCCTTCCAGGGCTGCCCACATACCCCAGAGATAACTCACAATTTTGCATGGACTTAAGTCCATCCCTGTTCAATGAAGTTTTTCTCCAGTTTGAAGGCCAAGGACTCCCTCACCCTTACTAAGCACAGTGCGGACAAATCGGCAAGCCAATGCACAGCCCAATAAATGGGGAGAGGAAATCCATCCCTTTGGTTATAAGTCAAACAAAGAGCAGAGCTCCTAACTACCAGTAAAATTAAACCAAAATTGAAGCAAAAATAACCTGTTGTGGTTTTTTTCCCAGGTCAACCTCTTTCAGAGGAAATGAAATATTCCCAGCTCCATCACCTACTTTCACCAAATTGTGCATCCCTGCAGAAGTAGTACTGCAGGCGCACCGTGCCACACAAGTGCAGCGAGCCCCATGCTCCTGGGAAGCTCTCGTCATGCTGTATGCCCACACCTCTGAATGGTCCACACTCAAGCTGGACATCCAAAGACATGCAGTACAAGACATACGCACTATATATCATACGTATCCACTGTAACTTCTCTGCATGTGCTACGTAGATGGTCTCAGCATGCGCAAGAGATATTTCAAAGCATCAGGACATGCCCAGGACTGTCAGGAACAACAACAAATTTACAGTTCTCATTCCAGCACGAATCCAGAAAAAAGGGACACATCCGGAAAAATCTGAATTTAAAGTGACTTCTCACTCATGTTGATAGAAAAAGAATGTCACAGTGGAATAGGCAGCAAAGAGCCTTCCAGAAAGACAGAAAGACCAAAAATAGTACCTTTTTCCTGTAGCCAGGAGGCAAAGAAACATGCCTACTAAGAAGCACCAGCGCATCTCCAAAATTGCAACTATGGATAATACGTTCTTCTACAACAGAAAGCATCATGCTAAGGATCATGTTCTCTTTGAGTAAATCAAGGGATGCTGTACACATGTACCACACAGACCCACTACTGCAGTGACATTCTGGAGGACCTCAACACTACGTAAAACCTTGAACCACAAGTACTAGGGAGCCCCCCCATGTGCCAACAGGAGGTAAGACCTCGTTGTCCACCCAAATGAGACCCTACCAATGGCTACTGCACACAGTCTCAGCCAAAAAGTCGCATTCACATGCCTCCCTCAAACCAATGCCACCATATCCACCTTCAATCAATAAATCCCAAAAAGTGGTACTTCTGCTGGCTAATCCCACCGGACTGCCAGTCCGGCACTCGGGGCCACTGCCATCGCAAAGCTGTTACAACATTATGTTCAGACATAAGATGGAGAACAGCCTGACGCAGGCACAGCAGGCAATGCCAACGCCATCTCAGAGCAACCCTGCAACTTGCAAACTCAAAGTGCCAAAGTTTGCTCTGAATATTCAAGACACCTAAAGGAACTACAGTCCAGAAAGGCTTATTAGGGTACATTTTCTAAATTGCTGCTCATCGAGTCTCCCCCTTAAATGAACACTGTGGATAAACTACAGTTTTCTACAGAACCTTTATTGCCTGAAATGCACTTTTCCCACAACTTACTTTGCATATTTTTAGCTATCATGGCATGTAGAAAATGCTCACCTCCTTTGGCAGACTCGTCTCCGTCATTTTTACCGCCAACAGTCTTGTTTGCTTTAAATAAGGACAAGCCCCAGGTAAAAGCACTTAATTATAATGCTGTATGGTAACCTGGCGTCTTGTGTGATTCCTGTATTTGCAGACTCAAGACATCAGTTTTTACAGCATATTGTTAGTCTTCAGATAATAAATGTATTTCATGTCTCCGATTACCAGCTATTGCTGCTTCTTACTTAATAAGGATTTGGGAGAAAAAGGGAGTCCATGACAAATGCACCAATATACATCAAGAAGCTGTGTCTTTGTATTTCAAATAAGAGTGTAAATGGTACATAAATCCTTCCATGAGCTGTCGGCGCAAGCATCAATTTATCACTGGCGTATGAGGGGGTAAAAGGGACCTGTGTCTTCGGGGGATGTCATGAAAGAAAGCTTCCGCACAGGCCTGGTCCTGAGCCCGCCCAAGTCAGCCAGGTCTCTACAGCCTCTCCAGGCTGAGACCAATCTAAAATCCACTCAGCAGTCACAACATGAGCAGAAAAGCCCTGTCATATCCCCTCATATATTTTCTCCATGACATGGAGGACCTGCTTGAATAAACTAGATGATACTCCAGTACATCTTCCATCAGTTAATCCTTGGGCAAAGCTTATGTTTCAGGGGCAACTGTG
Source organism: Nipponia nippon (assembly GCF_047370975.1). NCBI lineage: Eukaryota > Metazoa > Chordata > Aves > Pelecaniformes > Threskiornithidae > Nipponia > Nipponia nippon. The sequence continues at coordinate 60,591,291 of NW_028262347.1, forward strand.
GCAACAGCACTAGGATACTAAGGCTAATTATTTAAATAAAAGACTGTCTGAACTGCATTTATAGCAAAAAATGTTAAGTTCGAGTTTAATATGTTCTCCAACACCTTCCCCAACATGCTGTACTTGCCTGGCCAAAGCTCCTTTGACACACATAACCAGTACGCAGGGTCAGGGGCTCAGATCAGCCAACCACAAAGGTTTAAACTTCATCTGCCCACCGCCCTCTTCCCCCCTAATGTGTGACTGGCTTAAAAAGCCTAATGTATATATTTTCAAACCATAATTCATTTTATTTGCTGTCAGGTTTCTAAGCCTCTAGAGCACACATGCTTCCTATTTTTGAGCTCCTTTGCGCAGCCACGGCATGTAAAAACTGACATGTGTGCGGTGGGGGTGGATTCTGAAGGAAGGAGGAAAATTAAACGAATGCAGCAATTCTTCTGAAATCCCACTGTAGTAGCTGGGTCTTGCCAAGGAGTAAGGAAACAGTCCCTGAAACACTAGCAATAAAAATCACAGCAGCTGGCAATAGCGTCACTATGCAAGATGCACAAAAGCACCAGCATCCAGACCTCAGTAAACTGGAGGTCTACGATCATCACCACCACATAGCATTGAAAAAGGAAAACACCTGTAGGTTATATACCAACAGCAGCATGCTTTCAATGCTGCTTTCTTGTGCCAAAAAGGAAAGCAGGTTTAAAATCCACAGTCAAAGACAGATTTTGTGGTCACATTTTCAGTCACGCTGGTTCTGTCCCCAGCACCATCTGAGCTGATCTGAACCAGAACAATGTCAAACCCTTCCGTTTGTCTTGCTATTTCTTCTTACTCTGAATTTCCAAACTCTCCCTTGAGAGGCCAGGAATAACCGGTTAATCAAAACCACCCTGTGGTTTGGGATAAAAAAAAAAAATGCTAACAGCAATTTTTTTATGAATCTAGCATTCCTGCTTGCAATCCACAATAATCCCACTTTAGTTACATGATGGTATCGCCCTGCTCTGGGTGGATAAAGAACTCATACTTTCCTGTTTACATTCAAGTTATCAGCTGATATGCTAGAAATAAAATAAGTATTTAAATCCTTCCTACCTAATTCTTTTAGAACACCACTATATTAAAAGTTACATCATTAAATAAACAGTGGCCCATGGCCCCAACTAACCAATGCTTTCCACTGAAAAATTCTGCTTTTTTTATTTTGTTTTTGAAGGCAAGTATTTAACTCTTAGCTCTTTGGTTTATCCTTGTTTATGAGAAAAGTTGTTTCGAGTAATCAGATTAATAATGAATCATAGAATCGTCAAAGTTGGAAAAGACCCTTAAGATCATCGAGTCCAACTGTCAACCTATCCCTGCCAAGTCCATCTATACCATGTCTTCAAGCACCTTATCTATCCGTTCTTTAAATACTTCCAGGGATGGAGACTCAACCACTTCCCTGGGCAGCCTCTTCCAATGCTTGACCACCCTCTCGGTGAAGAAGTTTTTCCTAATGTCTAACCTAAACCTCCCCTGGCGCAGCTTGAGGCCGTTTCCTCTCGTCCTATCACTGGTTACTAGGGAGAAGAGACCAACCCCCACCTCACTACAACCTCCTTTCAGGCAGTTGTAGAGAGCAATAAGGTCTCCCCTCAGCCTCCTCTTCTCCAGGCTAAACAACCCCAGTTCCCTCAGCCACTCCTCAGAAGACTTGTGCTCTAGACCCTTCACCAACTTCGTTGCCCTCCTCTGGACATGCTCCAGCACCTCCATGTCCTTCTTGTAGTGAGGGGCCCAAAACTGAACACAGTACTCGAGGTGCGGCCTCACCAGTGCCGAGTACAGGGGCACGATCACCTCCCTGGTCCTGCTGGCCACACTATTCCTGATACAAGCCAGGATGCCATTGGCCTTCTTGGCCACCTGAGCACACTGCTGGCTCATGTTCAGGCAGCTGTCAGCCAACACCCCCAGGTCCTTTTCAGCCAGGCAGCTCTCCAGTCACTCCTCCCCAAGCCTGTAGCGTTACATCGGGTTGTTGTGACTGAAGTGCAAGACCCGGCACTGAGCCTTGTTGAATCTCATGCAGTTGGCCCCGGCCCAACGATCCAGCCTGCCCAGGTCCCTCTGTAGGGCCTTCCTACCCTCCAGCAGATCGACACTGCCACCCAACTTGGTGTCATCTGCACTCAATCCCCTCATCCAGATCATCAATGAAGATATTGAACAGGACCGGCCCCAACACTGAGCCCTGGGGAACACCACTCGTGACCGGCCACCAACTGGATTTGGCTCCATTCACCACCACTCTCTGGGCTGGGAGGTCCAGCCGGTTTTTAACCCGGCGCAGAGTGCACTTATCCAAGCTGCGTGCAGCCAGCTTCTCCAGGAGAATGCTGTGGGAGACAGTGCCAAAGGCCTTACTGAAGTCCAAGTAGACAACATCCACAGCCTTCCCCTCATCCACTAAGTGGGTCACCTTGTCATGGAAGGAGACCAGGTTAGTGAAGCAGGACCTCCCTTTCATAAATCCATGCTGGCTGAGCCTGATGCCCCGGTTGTCCCACACGTGCCGCGGAATGGCACTCAAGATGATCTGCTCCATGACCTTTCCCGGCACCGAGGTCAGCCTGACTGGCCTGTAGTTCCCGGGATCCTCTTTCTGACCCTTCTTGTAGAAGGGCGTCACATTTGCTAGCTTCCAGTCATCTGGGACCTCCCCGGTTGACCAGGACTGCTGATAAATGATGGAGAGTGGCTTGGCCAGCTCCTCTGCCAGCTCCCTCAGTATCCTCGGGTGGATCCCATCTGGGCCCATGGACTTGTGCGCATCCAGGGGGAGGAGCAGGTCAGTGACTGTCACCTCTTCAACAACTGGGACTTCACTCTGCGTCCTATCTCCATTTCCCAGCTCAGGGGCCTGAAAAACCCGAGGATGACCAGTCTGACTATTAAAGACTGAGGCAAAGAAGGCATTAAGTACCTCAGCCTTCTCCTCATCCTTCGTGGCCAGGTTACCTTCTGCATCCAACAAAGGAGGGAGATTCTCCCTGGCCCTTCTTTTGGCACTAACATATTTATAAAAACTTTTTTTGTTATCTTTAACAGTGGTGGCCAGTTTAAGTTCCAGCTGGGCCTTTGCCTTTCTGATCTTCTCCCTGCATAACCTCACAACATCCTTGTAGTCCCCCTGAGTCGCCTGCCCCTTCTTCCAAAGGCGGTAAGCTCTCCTTTTTTTCCTGAGTTCCAGCCAAAGCTCTCTGTTCAGCCAGGCCGGTCTTCTCCCCCACCTGCTCGACTTGCGGCACATGGGGACGGGCTGCTCCTGCTCCTTTAAGATTTCCTCCTTGAATAACATCCAGCCTTCCTGGACTCCTTTGCCCTTCAGGACTGCTTCCCAAGGGATTCTGTTAACCAGACTCCTGAACAGCCCAAAGTCCGCCCTTCTGAAGTTCAGGGTAGCGGTCTTGCTGACATGTTGCAACTCTAACTTAAAATTTTCATGGGAAAATGATTTATGTGCTTCCGTTGTTGAAGACTGATGGAAGATGTGAACCAACCTCTCTTTCACAGCTGCTGAATATGCAGAACCTCACTAGAACTTGTCTACTTGATTATATACCAATTTATGTTTATGTAAAACTTAATATGAATATATCTTTGCCTTAAAGGCAATAATCTGTTCCCCACACACATAACTTCATTCTGTTACTGAATGCCTCCCCTAATAAATAATTGCAATAATTAATTTTTATAAAAGTATTCTCGAAAACTCTCAGGCCATTTTTAACCAGAGAATTTTGACATTACACTTGCCACATACAAATGCTGCAAAGAGATATACTGTTCAGCTTTCCAAATTGCTACTAAATGCTTTGTAAAGCGTTGCAGTGGCTAACTCCTTGCCCGCCCCTTTGGGCAATGTATTTCTGTAACCTTCCCAACCTTTACACAAAAGAAAGCAAACTATTCCTGCAGAAGGTAAAACAGGGAATTCTATACAGGATTCTCCCTTCTTCGAGAGTCTCCATCCATTCGTCATCCATGAAAACCTTATTATTTATGATTTCTCCTTCAAGGAAGGACCTTTTTGAAAATGAAGAATATCCTGAAGTACTGTTTTAGAGGAAAAACAACAAATAGAATATTCAAGATCAGTAAAGCAGCTCTCTGCACAAAACTCACATTGATTTTATTAGGTTACAACCCAAGGAAATTCCTGTGTTGGGGAAGAACCCAACAACGACACAAGTGCTACTGACAGCCAGATGTGCAATAGCTAATTTTTGGAAAAGAACAGATCCTCCAGAAGTAGCGGCATGGAAAAATAAAGTATGGGAAATCCTTTCTTAAGGGAAAATAAAAAATAAAGAGTTGACAGACAGATGTAAAGCTGAATCTAGCTCACACTCATAATGTATGGTTTTAATTTTTTTTTTCAGAATGTGAACAAAATACACGTGTAGTAGAAAACATTTGCTGAATACAAATTACATTTTTAAAGGTAGCAAAAACAATTATTATAAATTTAAAAAAAATTCTTAAATTAAAATTTCCTGTGAGCTACAAATGGTCTAGCCCGAACTTTCAAGATGCCTCATTTTTTTTGGCTTTCTGACAAATTCTCTTATTCTTTCTCCTCATCAGGCCATGATTTTCCTTCTGCCTCCTTGTTCGAGACATACCTCACAGAGCTAACATGTAAGTGGCAGCCAACATCCTTCCATGTGGATTTATACAGGTCACACGAGCAGGAAGACATTCAGCCCTCCACCATCATTCCCGCTTCCTTTTTCCCCTCACCGTATCCGCCACTTGTTGCAACTCCATCATCGTACCTTGAAAGCTGACAACCAAATGGGACAGACTCAAGCTATCACTCAGTTAGCCTTCTGCCTCTCAACGAAGCAAGAGGGCAAAGGGGGAAATGAAAATGAGCCAGCAGGCAGCCATGTGGAAGGATCAGCTTCAAGCGCTGCCCGCCTGCAGGCTTCCCATGCGATACCCGAGAGGCTTCCTAGTGCCCGAGCTCTGCATCTGTACAGCACATCCTAGCAACAGCTCCCTCCTTCAAAAAGTTGTTTTGCTGCTGAGAGTAACACCTTCCATGATGAAAAGCACTAAGGACTTGATAAAGGTCAACACTGCTGTGCCCATGGTGAAACGAGCTATTTGCATGACCTGCCTCCAAAGCACCATCAACATGGAGCCGTCTGACTTCTTGGGGTTTTGCAGGTGTGACAGCTCACTTAGACATCATACATTAAACTCCAGCACTACCGCACTGGGCTCCACAAATGAGATGGAGTACCCATTCGACTATGCAGCACACATACCTCTGAACCCATTCCTGGTGTCTGCAACCCAGCGGAAGGCCATCACAGGCAGAGATGGGACTCATATAAGCAGAGCTCTCCTAAACAACCTTGTATGAGGAGCGCTATCCCATGGACTATAATTTAAAGTAAATTTTGGCCAGATGTGGCTCAAGCTGTCCTTCCCTCCACATGCACTGAGCAAATCCCAGCTGCCACCTTGCAACACCACCGCCACTCAGGCGTTCCTCTTCAAAGCGCTTCCCAAACACTCACTCATTAATCCTGCCAGCACTTCTGAGAAGCAGACACCTCTGTTATCCCCAAATTACTGACTGGGAAGCCAAGGGAGGGAGTTGTAGGCTTGAATATTCAAGAGGACCGTGAGGCATTAAGGGTGGCATTCAGCTGCCCTAAATTCCCAGGTTCCTGTACCTAGACGCCGATGGCCCTGGAGGTTTCTGGAGGGCAGCTGCAAAGGGGTGAGTGAAGGGCAGGGCAGCCGCAGGCACTTCAGTGAAATTAAGCATCAACACAGTCCTCAACATCAAATTCACACCCTTAGGCTCCTTTGAAAACCCCAGTGCTGGAGATGTCCTCACAGGGATGCAAAGACCAAACTTCCGAATGAGAAGCCCCCAATCTCAGCCTTGCACTCAGGACCACACAGCCGTCCCCTCTTCGCATCATCACAAAATAACACGAACCCAGGCCTCCACAGGACAGACACAACAACGCACCGAGATCAAACAACCAGGTGAGCAGACACCTGTATGAACTCATACCAGTAAATACAGGTTGCACATCTTCAGGATTTTAACCAAAGCAAGAATATGAAAGCTCTTCCCATGGCCTGAACAATTCACCTACACTGGCCAAAACAGGTGAATTATGCATTTATTTGCTGAGTGGGAACACAGGTTCTTTTTCTTGTTCTTTCTGTTTAACACCCTTGACTGGACAGCCCTTGAGCAAAGCGATCTAAATTTGAAGCTAATCTTGCCTCCAGTCAGGTGTTGGACTAGATGCTCTCCAGCAGTCTGCTCCAACCCCAGTTGTTTCCTGACTCTCTCTGCCACAGCACTGGGACACTTTTGGCACCGGTGATTTGCAAGGCTCAGAGTGCAATGCTACAAAGCATGCACCCGTCCACAGCCCACTCCTCCCTTTGTGCTCCTTTCTGGTCTTGAGCTGCTGAGTCCATGTTCCCCTTAAGCTGCTATAGGGAACCACTCGTTCTGCACCAAGGGATCCACATCTGAAGGCAATTCAACCCTTCTGAGGGTTGACTTAAATCACCATTAGGTGAAAAGCTAGTAAAATGACGCGTTTTGGAGAACGAAAGCACACAATGCCACAAACCCAGGGAGCTGGAGTAGCTTCAGGCAACGTGGCTCACAAACGAGCAGCAGACTGAAGAGCACACAGCTAGGAGGAAGGCAAACAAGGAGACAGAAGGAGAGAGAATGAAGGAAGCTGCAAAGAAGAGCGAGGATTTTCCTTGGTCACTATACAGAATAAGGCAGATTGTCAACTGGTGCAAACTGGTCAGACTCGTCCCCGTCTGCAGAGCTGGCCACGCTGGGGATGGATGAAACACAACCGTCGGTGATGCGGCTCTAGGAAGGAAAGCCAACTGGTGTTTTGCCAGGACACGCACCCAGCTGCTGACAATGCTGACTGTGGAACATCCAGTACCGTTTTTTCCCCTGTTCTTATTTAAAGCATTTCTACAAGGAGCACAAGCTCCCGTGCCCGGTGTTCAGAAGTCTCAGTGATGAGCACAATACACAAGTTTTTACAGCAAAGAAAGAAAAAACAAACGAGATCAATGATTTTCTCTGGTCTAACCTTTCCCTCAAGCTGCACTCATCACTGCCGGCACATACAAATCCGGCGCACGTGAGGCTGGAAGATCTACTGCAACAAGTTTTCTCTAGTCCTGCACTAGTTTAGTATTTCCAAGCAGTCTCTGTGCCTAGTGACACACAGAGTACTTGTCTTCTCATATCACACATAACACGGCAGGCAGCCGCTCCTTAAAACGGTGTACTTAAATACAGCTGATGTGGAACAATTACTATCCTGTAAAACGTTATAATGGAAGAACTACCAGAGCCTTTTAGTACAATTCCAGAAACGATACAGCTCCTTCTGCCTTCATACATTAATTGCACTGAAATTGCATCCAATGAGTCCATGCATATTTAATCAGGTCTGGGGCTGCTGAACACACTGCTATTGCATGGGGTGTTATCAGCCAGAACTATAAATTATTAACTTTGCCAACTAAACTTCTGCTGAATAATTTTAGGTTGTCGGTGCGTTGTTTGAGGCAAAGCTTGCTTTGTGTATCCCTTTATCATTAATATTCTTCCTGGGTTTCCTACGGCACTGAAGTGCTGGGAAGGGTCACTGCTCAGTTCAAGACAAGGCCTCCTGGGAGGATGTGGTGCCTCAGACAGGCTGTATTATATGCCATTGCTGAATATTTTCCTAGGCAAAGCACCTCCTCTTGGGTCATGTCTAATCTCATCACTAATTATACCTCTTTGTTAAGGCCAAAGAACATATCTGGTAGTCATCTTTATTAGGCAAAGATTAATAAATAGACATGATCCTGCTTTTCAGCCTTCCAAGTAACACGTAAAGCATGGCTAAGTGCTAAGAAAAAACACGGGGAACAGATTTAGAAGCCAGCACAGCCCTCCCATCCAGTAAACGAACCCACGCCTTCACAAGGCTTTGCTCATTAAACAAAACGAGGTTCTGACAGCTCCACTTTGCTCCTTGTACTCTCCACTGAGCTCACAACGTGCAGCCTGTGGCAGGCGCATGCAGCTGAGCCCACCGGCTTCGCCCCTGCTGCGGCAGGCAGTGCCGGGCTCGATCGCCACCTCTGCTGCCGGCTTCCCAAGTTGCCCCCGCCATCACACCCCGTTTGCTTCCATCCCTCTCACTGCCATCCCACCAAACAGCACCCGACTTCTGCAGGCACCTGGCGGGCATTTGCAAGTGGGGTGCCGGCACTGGCTGCTGGCAGGAGTACACCGGGGCAGCCACATGCTGCTTCTGCAGAGTGCTGCGGTCACCTCCTGCTTACACTTTGCTCTGCAAGGAGCATAATGGATCTCTGCTGATGCTCGCAAGAGCTATTATAAAACATACATATAAAATAAGATACATAACAAGCAGCCATGTGTGGGTATAGGAGGGGTGCTACCCAGAAGTGATGAGAAGCAGAGTTGTCAAGCTCTTCTTCCCAGCTTTCCCACACTTTTCATTAGGGACAGCGGGGTTAAAACCATCAACCCATTTGCTAAACTCATTTTTTTCCCAACTGTATCAAGATTTATTCCAGGCTGCCAGCCCCCAACTACATGCATTTTGAGATTCTCAAAATAAATGCACTGTCGAGGTACAAACTATGTCTATCTAACATTAATTATTATAAATGCTAATTACTCACTAACATGAAACACTCCCCACGAAAGATACAAAATATATATCTTTAGCTGTCAGCCTGCGCAACAGCTGGTGGAGCTGAGCGTGGCAGGCATCCGCGTACCAGGGGTTCTTCCTGACAGAAGGAGGCAGCCTTACAGCAAGGGTCTCACACGCAGCATTACAAATCAGTAGACCTTGGGGAGAAAAATGGAAATTTTGAACCAAGGAACAAAACCCAGATTGTATGCAGACGAATGTTTGCTACGGTGCCGTTTATTGAGCAAAGCTGTATGTATCAGCTCATAGTTGCTGTACCTCCCTCTAAGCAGGCACTCTTTACCAAAAAAAGCGAAGGCAATCCATGTTATCAGCACTGTTAAGTACCATACGAAAGCAGTGCCCAACCTACTGCTTGGTGAACTGAACTCAATGGAAGTCCCATGGAAATCGGCACCCTGGACCGTAATCCCCCATGTGCATTCCCATCACAAGGTTTACATGTCATTTGTGTCCAAATTCAAGGAAACCAGTAAAAGGAATCACCCTAGCTCAGCTGACGCAAATCTCCTGGCCTGGGCAGCGCTCAGTCAGCCCAGGAACATTTACATGCAGATTTAACTGGTTTGTTACGGGCTTTGTCATGCTGTCCATTAAATGGGTGTAACTTGGGGTAGGACCAGCTCCCACCCCTGCATCCAAGCGATCCCACTGACCTCTGTGGAAATCCCACGCAGAAGCCCACCAGCCCAACCCTGGCCCTGGGGAAGTCCCACATACGGGGCTGCTTCCAGCCGAGCTCCTGCTACACCAACCCACCCGGCCTGCAGGTCACAGCGCAGGCCAAATACGCAAGAGCATAAAACCACATTTCTGGCACTTGGCAGCCTACAGAAAGCAATCCCATCGATCAGTGCCATCATGCAGGCTCACACCACCATCTCTTTTTCTCTCAATGGCAGCAAACACACCATTCAGCGGCTCTCCCAAAAGTCAAAGAAAAAAAACTCATTTGTTACCCACCAGCCATATTCGGCCAAAGGATGCTGGCAGAGCAATTTGGGTACACAGCAGCAGAGATGCCTGCAGGGGCAGCAGGCTGAGCGCCAAGCGCCCCGAGCTAGAGGACAACTCGGGGACAGCATCTGAGGCTGGGGCAAGCAGGGCTTCTGGTTGTGTTCAGCAAGGAGGGAGACTTCTTGGAGGCCAGTGGTGGTCCAGGGGTGCAAAAGCTGCCCCCCATGCTGCGCATGGTGGCCACAGAGCCCTGGGGCTGCCCAAGGGACAGGGCAGAGGAAGGAAGGGCAACGCGGGGTGCGGGAAGGTACAGCCAGCGGAGAGCGGCACAGCAGGCTCCCAGGGGAAGAGGGTGCGTTCCCTTCTCCTGGCCCTCTCTGCAGCAATTTGGGATGCAAACGAGGTCTGATGGGGCGTGAGAAGAAAAGGTACTGAAGGAAGAGACACCAAGCAGCTAACTGCTGCAAGGTCTCACCAACCAACCCCACCACCGTCCTGAAGCTTGCACAGACGAAGACCACCAGTGCCAGCTGCAACGTTTCTCCAGCTGTTTCCTGCATCTGGGGTGTCTGTCATCTTTAAGCTAAGTTGCAACATGGCACCTCAACAACCGCTCTGAAATAAAATGGATCTCCCTACCACAAGATCCGGTCACAGCTCTGCCTCCTCACCGCCAGCCGCTGTTCACACTCTCCTCTGTATGCGGCACCAAGAGCCACGTGTCCCTTAATACCCACATGCTGTGACACAAGAGCGCGAACACTCAAGTACTGCTGCACCAGATGTCGGATTTTGCAAGGTCATCACCGAACACAGATTGGATAATTTGCACCACTAGCTAGTGCCATATTTTGCACGTAGATAAAATATGTTCACAAACTCCCAGCCAAAACAAAAATCAGCATTTTAGGAAGAGGAAAGCGAGGAGGCTGAAGGCCAAAGGGCAGGCAAGAGCTGCTGGAGGAGGTGAGCAATGGGAAGGTGTTTAACTGGAAGTACAGGGAGGATGGACGGAGGGCTCGTCGAGGAAGCCAAAAGGGGCCATCACAGCAGAAAACGCTACATCAAGAGAAGACAGTAGCTGAAGACCCACGCCATACAGGTTTGGCTCCTGATACTGAAACATAGCACACATTCAAGTCACTCTTGGATGGAACGAGAGGAGGGTTTGAGACAACCACAAGTAAGGAGAAGTACAAAAAGTGGGCTGAAGCGATTGAGGTACAACTGGTTTAATTTTCAAATACAGCTGTGCAATCGAAGCACCTCCCATCTGGGGCATGTGGTGAGAAGCCACCCCAAGCCCGCTCATGTGGTTCATGAGGTCACCAGAAGCCCCAGCTCAATTACATCCTTCTTTTGGAGCTACTTATTACCATAATACACCATATCTTCTTCTCTCTTGGCTCCTAAGTACAAGTATTTTAAAAGGCCTACAACCACGCTGCTACTTTGACAGCTTTTGAGAACAAAAAAAAAACAGGAGAGAGAGAAGGACGATTGCCCACCTAACAAGCTTGTCTCCAAAACACAGGTTTACAACACAGAGCCCAGTTTCTGCCCTGACATGCATTTGTGCTGTAACACAAATTTCTCTGGAGTACCGTGGCATAGAAGCGTAGATGATTCACCTCACAGCGTTACGCTTTTATATAGAGGCTGTCCTCTTTCCATTTTTGAAGAAAAGGGTCTGCTGTTCAGTAGCCAAAGGCCAAGCCAGATAAATGCTATGTCTTAAATCCTGAATTAAAGATATTGGACAGATACGACATCAGATACCCAGGGGAGGCACCAAGAAAGACCCCCATGGTCGCATATGAGAGCAGCAGTCAGGATCCAACCAAAAGCCTTTGTGACAGAAAAAAGAAAGCACTAGGAGGCAAGGATGAACACTTGGTTCAAAGCATCACCACTGTATTAAAGGGAAGGGTTAAATTCCCATCCATAACGAGTTCACCCTGCTGAAGTTTACCTTACCCCGAGGTTTTTGTTCAGGCAAATGCCTATTGATTTCATCTTCAGTGCAAAAAGTGGCATCTTCTGGCCAAAAGACAGCTCACAAAGAGATTACAAGGTTTGATTTGAGAGTGTATCAATGACAGCATGGGTTGAGCTTACGTAATTTAGGAGAACAGGAGCAAGCCTACCCCCACAAGACTAAAAGGCTGAAACCCAAAAATCTATATAGGAAGCTGTGCTGCAACTGGAAAGGACAGGAAAAAAAAGTGGAGATATCATTTATGGTTACTTGGAATATGTGTAAGTATTTCCCACTACTGCCGAAGGGCTGTGAAACCACGGGAGGGGGAAGCCAGCTGGATAGGTGGGACAAAACCATGCTCAGAAGAGCGTGCAAATACATGGTACAAGCTGCAGCAGAACGACACGTCTCCTAAGCTGCCGCTTCATTTTCCAATAAGCATCTACCTCTGCTAAGCACAATACAATGGTATTTGGGTTCCCCAAAACAAGTAAGGGGGAGGATGGGGGAGGAGAGAGGTGGATTTCTTTATTATGGCTGAGAAAGGGGACAGAGGGAAGCGAGATTGCCAGTGACAACATAAAATGCTGCACAAACATACACAAACAGCTCCTTTTTTTAAAAAAAAAAAAAAAAATTATGTGCTTTGCTCATGGCCACAAAAAGCACTGCACTCAGCATATTTATGGTCTGTGTATTAGTTTTCCACATTAAGATGACTGCCAGTGGCTTCCAGGGCTCTGAAAACTTAAACTCTCACTGGAACGCAGCTTCTGCTGATTTATGTTTGCATCATCTAACCTCTGTGAACCTACACTGGTATCAATGACTAAACTGCTCTGAAACAGGATTATATCATTTCTAGCACAAGCAATGTGTGTAAATATTGGACTTAAGTTTCCAGAGCAGTCCAGCCAGAAAAACTAACCCTGCATTCGAATGGTTGGAACTGGAAACAACATGCAATTTTTTTAAATAATGCATAGAATTTACTGTCACAATTTGCTACATTTATACAAATACATATGTTTCTATACACACTTGTATGATGCATGTGTATTTACTGTATCTTTACGTAAGAACGTTAGGGATGCTTATGTTTACCTGTACCTGCATTTTAAGAACCCTTGCAATGCCCCCAGTCATCTCATACAAAAGCCAACTTGTGCGAAATACAAAAAAAAGAAAAAAAGAACATCAAATCACAACAGCCTCATCTTTCAGTGCAAAAAATTTTTGTTTGTAATCAGATTTCAAGCATGTCAGCCTGTTGAATGTAAACCTGTATAAAATTCATTTTTTGGAAATAAAAGTATTACCTAGCTCCTGCCATAGTTCTCAATCTAACAGTTGTCCTTGGTTCTGCAAGGAGGAAGAGTTTGCCCATGGCCACACCACACTCCTGCGAGATTAGACCTCAGGGGTTCATCTGATTCATTGCCTGACTTCTGCCAAGCCATGTCCTCTCTGTGTGCCCATCAAAAAACACTTCACTGGCCCAGAGGACTTGCCTGCAGAGCTGCAGTATGGCATATACTTTCGACTCTTCATACCTGGCTCCTTCCTGTTGACCTCCAATTGACTTTTCCAATGGGGCATGGCTGCGCTCGTCTCCGGAGCCATCACGTTTCACATTGGGATGGAGAGTGCAGTTGGTTGCCTACCTTCCGCTCTTGCGCTATTTTGGTAACCTTGCCGGGACACTTATCTATCAAGTGGAGAGGGCACTATATATGGGAGCATCTACCAATGCATTCAAATCTTCCGGCCCATAAGAAGCAATCTGATCCCCACCCCACCGCATCAGCAGCCAGTAAATGTAACTCCTGTTACAACAGCTGACAGACCAAAGCAGAAGTAACAGCACACCAGGCAACGGGATCCCCGGCAGGTGCTTTCCTCCGCCAGTTGTTGCACGAAGGGCAGGAATGTTTACCCGGCCCCGGTCCACTGCTGGTGAGAAAATACTTCCCCATCGCCCTCAAGAATGGAGCGTGCAGCACGGCTTTGGATGTCAAGCTGAAATAGTTCATTTCAGTATGGAGTATTAGGTCCTGTCCCTTTCCCCATCCAAGCAACCCTGCAGCATCTTGAAGCGTGGGGCCCAAGCCAGCTCCCAACGAATTCAACAAGAGCTTTTCCAGTGACACACCCAGGAGCTGGCTCGGACCGCAAGTGACCATGAACGCTGTCCCAAGAGGCTGGAGGAGTAGGTGGACATTTGGTGGTCAGTCACCACCATCCAGGACCAAGCACTAACTCAATATACAGACACTGACACCCTTCTATATGTATGCAAAATACACTTTGCCCATTTTGACAACTGCAGTTCGGTTTCAGTTACTGATAACGAGCAGGTAAATGTAATATAGCATATTAAGCAAAAATAAAACAATCTTTTCTTCAGTTCCCCTCTTGGTAAATTCTTTCCTGCAAAGTGGAAGGAGGCTAATTTTCTCTTCATGTGGGAATTATAAAGGCATGCAGATTAACACTTTTACTCTATTTTCTTGTAAAAGCTGCCATTTCTCATAAGCTGTATTAAACCCTAGGCTCCAAGTTTGAGAAGATGGTGCTGCTCAATGCTGTGAAAACAATAAGACTGTGTGCATGGCTGTGCAGCGTCCCCTGCCCTGCTGGAGCTAAGTAAATTATAACCTTCACTTCTTTCAGAGGAACAGTCCCAGCTGCAGAGAAATTATTCTTTCAAATGACAATATAAAATGATACAGTCAAGCTGCCCAACTTCATTCCCGGAGAGATTTTTTCTCAGGATGCAATCTGTTCAAGTGGAGGGAGTTATCTGAACATTGCATCAGAATACAGAGGATAGAGTTGTTAGCAGCGGTTTCAACCTCTTGCAGAGATCGTTCCTCAATATACATGGAAACACTCACGCACAGTTATTAAAAAAGAAGAGAGTCACCCTAAATGTTTTTCTATGTCCCTGAGGGGCTCCCTGAATGAATAAATATTCATTCATACGTTTCAGCTGTTGCAACTGCAGCAGGCCTGGAGGGCAGGATTTAAACTCAGGGCTGGGGGAGGAGGAGGGGACCACCCCACCATGAGGAAAATAAAGTGTCATTTCCAGTGGACAGTATTTGAGCCCTGAGAAACTCAAGGTGGTTGCTCCATCACAGAAACGTCCTGCAAGATGTGGTCACCAAGCCTGGTCTCTATGGCTCAAGCCACCAAGAGTGCTCTGCAATTGAGTCAGGCCTCGGTATCACAGAAAAGCCCTCATGTTTGGGTGCTACAAAATCCTTCAGTCTAGCTGGGATGCCACATCCTGGGCTTGGCTTGAAGACAAGATCAAGGAGCTCAGAAAGATGATAACAGATAGAAATATTCATGGCAATTGGAGAAAATGTGTGGGAAGCAATGTAATGTGGAGACTGTAGCTGAGGGGCACAGACCCCAGCACCAGGCTAACCTGAAAGAGTTTTGAGGTGCTGGACAAAAGCTGCCCAGCAAGAAAGTCCATCTTGCAGTGAAAAAAAAACCCACACATGGTTTGAAGACATAAGCTCTGCTGCTGGTGCTGGGTGTGTGTGTTGTTTGGTTTGTTCTGGTTTTTGGGGTTTGGGGTTTTTTTGTGGGTTGGGGGGGGCAGTTAAAGAACACTAAGCAAAAAGACATTCTCAGTAGCTGGTTGAGGGAGAGAAAAGACAGGGGAAAAAAAACATCACATCTTAGGATTTCTATGCCTACATGTTTTTTAACCTCGGTGTATACTACCTCCCATCAGGAAGATGATGTTCCCTACTTCTACAAAGGCCAGTCTCCCCCATACACAGGTTTGCCCTGACTCCTCTATGCCACCACAAATACTGTGTCCATCCATCTCCACCAGTGAGCCATTACCCATCCCGCCAGAAGCAGCCATGCTTCACCAGGCAGTGCAGCACACAGGAGGTATTTTGGCCACCTTGAGGACACGAGGACTGTCTGTACATATTGCACAGGCTGCTTTGAGCACATCCCAGCTGAGTGTTCAGTTTAGGAGGCACAAGGAAAGGGAACCAGCACCAGTTGTCTCACACAGTTAAAGGCGATGCTGTACCTAGTGGTACTACCGGGGAGAAAGCAATGGTCCTCCCTGTCCATATGCACCAGCAAATTCCCTAGTGTCACAGCCCACAGGCTGGCCAGTCCTCACAGAGGGCAACGTTGGCAAGATGGGCTGATGACAGAGAAGAATACACGTCAAATAGCTGATCACATCTTGCTCGCTCACTATTCATATATACACGTTCGTCAAACTGCTTTTTGAGTCAAGTACCTCCTTCCAGCCAATGGGTTTGCTCTTGCAAAAGCATGAGGACAACCGTAAAACAACAAAGCAACAGTATCACAGGTATTTACTAATACCTTCACTGACATTCACATAAAGCATTTTGCAATATCACAGAGGAATGGGGGGAAAAAAAACCCACACACAATCAGCCTGTATTTATGGGGGCTTCTAGTTTCCAGTATAAGACACAAACCAGCACCCCAGGGACTAGGCTCCTGTATAGCATGAATAAAACCAGGGTAAACCTACCTGTCCGGCACATGTGAGAAGGTAGATGCTACCAAGTCCAAATCGGAAGCCTACAAACTCTGTTAATCCATGCTTATCTTGAGTTACCCTGCTGGAAATGACTAACTGGGCTTGGGCTAACTCATTTCCAAGAAGAACTCACTCATCACTTAACCTTTACCAGCTGTGAACTCCCAGAAACAGGGAATGTGACCTTTACAGGATGCAAGCACACAAGAACGACTGAAGGGGCCATAGGGCACACATTATCAGCAAATGCACCTGAAATGTAAGGTAGTTTGAAAAGAGACTAGCAAGTCTTTGCTGGCACCCTGGCCACAACCCTCAAAGGCCCTACCTTCTGTGCTTAGCCCTTGTCTCTCAATGCTTTGATGAGCAGATAGGCGATCTTTTAGGTTTTTTGCCATGTGAGCATAACAGGGAAAAAAAGCAGCAAAGCTTCCTGTGTCAGGCCATTCATGCAACACAGGCAGCAAGAATTAACCCAGGACAGCGGTGCGAACGGGTTGAAAAGGGTCTGTTAAGGCTGGAAGCACACTCAAGCACCAAAGCAACGGATCAGCAGGGTGCCCCCTCAGCCAAGAAACAAGACATCTAACATCATTTCCTTTTCCACTTTCCCAGAACCTTTGAAAAATGGCATAAAATGAAGAAAAATACCATTCCCAAAATGATTTCACTTTTAAGCTGCTTGCATTACAGAAGAACGTACAGTAAGTTTAAGCGTGACTTCCAGCCAGAGCTAGTTCCCAATAGCATAACCAACATCAAGAAAGAAATCCAGGTCCTTTCTCATGCTGCCTCAAGTACAAACCAGCTTATTTTATCCCAGAGTACAGGAATGCTAAGCAGGTCCACTTAAGAATGCATTATTTGCTCTTGGACATATTCTCTTGTAGTCCTGGAAGGCAAATAACATTTGCTTTCTGCAACACATCAAACTGAATACTCGCATTTGATTAGCTAGTTATGTGAGGTATCCTCAGGCTTTCTCTGCTCCTCTGCATTTTAATAATCTCTTTTTAATTTCTGGCTGATAGTATTTTCACCCCAAGTGTATTAGTATTTCCACACACCTATGCTAATTCCAACACCGCAAGCGGCTGCCCGTTCTTCTTCACTCTCCTGGTCTTCCTACACTTGCCATCTCGCAGCTGCTGCCGCTATGTGAAAAGCATGCCCAATTTGCCATCTTCAGATAACTGAACACGTTACTCTTACTTCGTCAAGGCCACTTGTTAATGCATAGAAAACTTCACAGAGACAGCATCAATATTCTTTCACGCTATACAGCCATGTCTCAAGATTTTTCATAGCTTGAGCATAGATCTGCTCAAACTATGTAACCAATCCATTAGTGCCATATGAAAACCATTTTTTAATCTTCTTTTTCTGCAGAATGAAAAATATCATAATGCTAAGCTTGAAATAAAATTATGATTTGTACTTTAATTTTTTAAGTATGTATTTTTGCAGATTTTGCTTTAAGCCCCCATTGGTGCCTGCAATTCCTTGAAGCATTCTTATGCTACACCATATGAAAATAAACTGCATTTATCCCCTGCAGAGTCAATCCGCACACCAACGATAAACACCCTAAGCCTGCCTCTTTTAATATGCGAAACTCTGACCTCAGATGTATATGCAAGGTTGCCACTGACTTTAATGAAGACAGGAAAGTATATTTAAGGGCAAAATTGGGAATACAGCCTGGTTTTCCTCAATATTTCACATAACCACTCCATCAGATTCCTAAGGGCCTTTTTACCCAGGCCTCTGTAATGAGCTTTTGTGAGCTACACCTCCCAGTAAACCCCTTTCCCCCTTGACTCCAAATTTCAGAAACCTTAATTTAACTCAGAATAGAAACAGCAACTCCAGAGACCATTTCTAATCCCACGTATTCTTGTGATGCCGCTTTCTAACACCTTGCTCTTTCATAGCCTCTGCTCACCCATGTGCTGCAGCACACGGAAAACAACCCCAGCCGGGCATTCAGCTACCCCAGGGTCAGGCGTGTAGGGAAGCTTTAAGGCACATGTCAAAACCATAGATAAAGCAGGGATTTGGGGCAGCAGCACATGATACTGCCCTTAGAAGACAACTAAAAACGTCGTCGCGGGTGATGTACCCGTCTCGCAAGCTCAGCTCACTGGATGGGGCTCGCCTAAGATGGCTAACGTCGCTCCAGGACCTTGCCACCAGCTGGCAGACATTTGCTAGCATAGTTCCTAATGTATGGAAGTAACTACACGGATGGTGGATTTTGAGAAAGAACAAAGCAAACTAAAACATTCAGCCTGATGGAGTGAAGCCGCTTTCCAAAAGAGGCTCCTCCGAAAGCAGCACTGCTAGATTTATGTTCCTTCATAAACCAAACCCACATTAGGCCTCACTGAGACCAATTCTACCCCTGTGCCGAATGACCCGTTTAAACAATGAAGCCCATCACACACCAAGGATAATTAACATAATGCAGAGTTTCCTCTCGAAGGCGTTAAGCCCGGGGCCGATGAAGGCAGAGATCACTGCTGTGGGCCAGCAGCCCCCGCAGTGGGGTCCACCTCCATGCCAGCACCCACAGGGGGATGAGGCTTCGGTTACTCAGGGGAAACTGCAGTGCATCCCCACCTCTCCTTACTCCAGAGAGGCCTGGTCTGCAGCCCAAACCCTTAAAGTTCATCAGCTACCCACTTTCTGCCTCCTCCCCTGCCTGCTGCAGCTGCCCCGGTTGCAGAGCAGGGCTCAGGGCAATTCTCCCAGACAGCAGCTTCAGTCCCCATCCCTCTTCCAAGCTCACAGGGAGTATGGTCTTCCAGGGCATCCACTTATGTCCTACTCCTCCCCTGGCCCCCCAAAAACATTCCCCTCCTTCCATAACACAGGAATAACAAAGCTTCACCGGCTCATAGGGCGATGGCAAGGAGGCAAGATGGGCTCCCCCCAGCAGCAGGGACCAGGGGAAGCCCTTGGACATGTCCCAGGCACGGGGCAGCCACACACAGGTTCAGCTCCCGGGCGCAGCGCTGGCTTTAGGAGGGATTTCAGGTTTTGCAGATGCCTGCTGCTGAGAAAGCATTTCTATTGTGCAGAGGGGTGGGACGGTGAGTAAGAGCCCTTCAACACCCAGCACGGCTTTGCACTGCTTCCCTGTTTTCTGGGTGGAATGCCAACTAGAGATAAACTGGGCTTCATTACAGTATAAGTTATGATAGTGACGCTGCAGAAAAAGAAATGGTTTTTATTTGCTCCAGCTCCCTGCTGTAGTTTCCATCAGGCACAGAAAAATTCAGATAGCACAACCATTTTCAATTCAAGTGCTCCTGCTGTGCCCTCACCAGGACAACTCCCCAGGGAGAAGTTTTGCTATTGCCAGTGACTGATAATGAAAGATTAAACACCATACTACCCCACTTCCAGGTGTTCGGCCTGATGTTTCAAGTAACACCTGAAAATAAAAAGCAAACAACATTCAAAACTCCACCATCTTTTTCCAAAACGCTTGCAACCTCTGCATCTGATTTTGCATGTGCTCTTTGAGATGAAGGTTATTTGAAAGACTTACATTCCAGGAGTGGTTGCAAAGCGTGCAGGTTATCTACGGTGCTACTTGCACGGGTTAAAAATAGCAGCTGATAACACGATACAACACTTCTGCCCTGTTCTCAAATACCAGAAGTGACAGGCAAGGTAAGAAAAGATTAAGGAAGTGCAACTGGATTTCACATTTTATTTCATTAGGAAGACCAAATCCAAATCTTACATTCAAATCCTAGAAACCATGCAATGCCAAACCATCATCACAGCCTCAGGGCATTGCCCAGTTGAACCTGACACAGACATCGCCTCAAACTCTCCTTGCACAAAGGGGCTTCCACAAAAGCCGTGAGATTCGAAGGGTTACTAATCTGCTGCCCTGTTAAGCTGTGGGTAAGCTAAGGCACAGACAGGGCTGGTAACTGGTAGGTGCTAAATGAGTTGAGCACCTTGTTCATGCTTCTAAGAGCAAGCACGTTGCTGCCACACTGCTTCGATGCGGTGCTGAGAGCAGACGAACAGGGTACGGCCCCCCGTGCTGCTATGGGGTGAGCACTGTGCCCACTGAAGCACAATTTCCATTCACAGACTGGGGGACACACACACACGCACCCCTACAGTGGGTGAAGCAGATGAGATGACAAAAAAAGTCACTTAAACTAAATAACAGTTCACTACTCAACTACTTAAACAGTTTTTTCAGCAGGTCAGAGCCTCCGACAAGAGCCTCAGTGATTGTATTTCAACTCCAACTGCAGCCATGTGCAGAAAACAGTGCTGGAGCTCCCTGCGCTAAAACCAGGTAGATGTCCTCGATGCAGCTGCAACACAAACCTGCTTGTTTTCATTGCCAAAAAACGTGGACAGAAAATAAAACTTTCAGTGCCAAGCACCTCTTCTGGCTTCAGGGTAGTGACAAAAGCAAGCCATGAAAAGAAGGACAAGCTATGATAATAACAGTTTAACTCTCTCTTAAATAAACGAGCACAGCAGGGACAATTCAAAACCATACAAAAGGTGTAAACCAGCCGGATTTCAGGAAAGATCTCACCCGCCATTCGGCAGCCTGATGGACTGAACAGCGGTCGTGCCAGGATGGCTCTTGGTCCTCAAATCTCATCCCACCCCTCAGTAATGACATCTTGCGCTGGCCTCTGGCATGTCACTTAGCCTGCCTTCCTGAGCTTTTCCATCTATAAAATGGGAATAATCACATTTAATTTCCTTGCAGAGCTGTTATTAGGGTTAATTAGCTAATGTTTGTACACTGCTTTGAAAAACGTAGGAGTGCTCTCTCTCTCTCCTTCTCTCTCACTTTCTCTATATATAAATATATGATGTCCTATTATCATAACTATCTGTGCCAGTGGGAAATTTTAATTGCTGAGCTAGCTCTTGGGAAAGACCTGCCATTCTGTAATATATAGGTCAGAGGACTTTGTGAACTGTGAAGGTAACAATAACACGTTTCAATGGGGAATGCAATGAGACATGAGGTAATGCTAAATTCGGTGCTAGCAGGGAGGTGTTTACTAAAAACCTGGAAGAAAAATCTTGGTGGCCCTTCTGCACGAACCAAGTACTAAGGAAGGGACCAACAATCTCTCTCCAGGAAAAAAAAAAAATATATCTTCAATTAAAAAAAAAATTGAGAAAACAGTAACCTGCATTTCGAAATGCAAAGGATAGGATACCCTAAAGGCTAAACTGGAAGAAATACATGTGAAAGCCATTCCATTGCTAGAAAGAAACAAGTGGGTCAAAATAAATGGCTCCTCTGGCTCTTGGCATGAAGCAAGCTCATTTCTTAAATGAGAAAAGAAACAAGAGAGGAAACAGAAAAGAAGTTATGAAGCCTGAATATACGCTGGAGGTAAAATATTATAAGGCAGAAAGTTAAGGGGACAAATAGTAGGGTTTTTGTTTTGTTTTTAGCTTGAAAGAGTAATGGGAAACAAGTATATGTTTTTTATAAATATAACCAAGGAAAATACAGGGGAGAGAATGGGTCTATTGTTGAACAAGGCAGGGGATCACATAACAAGAATCCAGACGGATGAAGCACTCAGTAGTTATTTCCCTATGTGTTCTGTACAAAGGACACAGAAGTATTAAGCAGGAGATAAAATTCATTATCTAGATAAGCCTGGGAAAAAAAAATTAAGAAGAAAAGAAATGTGAAAGTATATCCATTTAATCAATGTGCCAAATTCTTTCTGCAGCAAACATCTACTGAAGTCAATGGAGTTAAACAAGGGATAAATTTAGCCTACATTTTATAACTCAATAAGACCAAATGACGTGCACAGAAGGGATCTGAAGAAACCAAATATACACTGAGACCATAAAACTGCTGTTGAGCAGTCTTGAACTCATATGGAACTAGCAAGATACGAGCAGTCTGGAGATAAACAGTTTGTAGAAAAGAGGTAGGACATGGGGATGGGGTAAGACATAGAGTTAGGAAATTCCAATCAACTCCTTTATTAGAAGAAATAAAATACACAACATAAAACAGCATGATGAGTAAAAGAAAGGTTCAATAAAGAATGATTCTGCCCAAAGAAACTTGAATGTCTTCCAAACATGCAAGTGTCTCAGAGGGAACGAATCCTAAATTAATTAAGCAGGCTTTACTACTTATTCCTATGGGATTACAAACATACACTATGCTTTCAACAATAACCCCACAAAACCAGAGAGAATGGGAAAGTCCTAGGTCATAGTCTACACTCATCTACACTGGTGTAAACCTGGACAACATTCACTGGCTGCCACAGATTTAGCTCAGCAGAGCTGGAAGCCAAGGCTGGACCAGACTTGGACCCAATCCCTTCACAGTGTGAACTAATGCTCTTAGGAAAGGTGCTAACTTAGCACACAGGGATAACAATGTTCTCGGCTCGTCTTGGAAAGCAAAGGTGCACAGCATGCCCCTGCACACTGCCGTTCACACCAGAGGAACCATAAATAAATCACTGAGCGCAGTCAGACCTCACGCTGCCGGACAGAGGAGCTCGTTATGAAGACTGATTTGGGTGAACTCAAAACTGAATTCAAATTATTGACTCTATCCACTGGAGACCACCATTACCCCTGGGAACGTGCCTGGAGATTTTCAGTCATTCATACAAATCACAGATCCGCATCTTCTGTTAGTGTGCTTACTGTGAGCTTAAATAACGCAGGTGTACCAGAAATGCGGGTAAACTAGTCAGTCAGCACTTTAGAATAAACGTGTGTCGTACATATATATATATATATATAATTTTTTTCACAATATTTTAATGCAAAATTTTGCCTATTTACATTATTGGTAGAAGAGGAAGAAATTCCTATAGCACCCACAACTTTTATGCAGAACCACTAGATCTCCAAATGCTGTCCATGTGAAGAACACTGTATGAGTGTTTTTACAAAAAAATTACTTAAAGACCAGAAATATCAGGCAAAATTCAGGATCAAATCACATTTACGAAATGTACCGACCAGCACCCGATGACAGGAAGAGGGCTGATGCACATCTGCTCCAGCTCTTACAGCCTAGTAAGAAAACCCATTTTACCTTGATAAGTGCCAAGGAGGTCACCAGGCGATGGAGAACCACAAACTTGGGCGAGGACCAAGCAAAACCATGCAACAAGCCAGCAGAGACATGCACACTCAGGAAGGGTAAGTCTTCATTCGGGCAAAACGCACAGTTAAGACGGTCATGCCAAGGCTGTGGGCACGTCAGGGGGAGAGAGGCACAACTGGGGAGATGCCACCAAGAGGATCAGCAGGTTTAGGAGGCACAGGGGCTTTGAGGAAATTTCTTTATAGTTCAGAGAGAGAAGAGGAAGTGGAGACAATTTACATGTAATTGAAAAATAGCAATATACAGCAGCAAGGGGACGGATAATGTACAATAGATGAAAAGTCATAAGCAGCTTGAAAGAAAGATTTCTATAGCTTACGGTAGAACGGTATCAGACCAAGCTGCCAGGGTGTGGGCTTCCTGGCGCTTACCCAAACAGCTCCTCTGCTGGCACTGCACCTCAAAATTGCTTTTTATTTGACGTTAACTGCCCTGCCTGTGGGGGGTACTTTGTAAATAAACAATAACACACCAGTAAGCAACAGCTCCCCACAACATCATCAGTTGTTCCCTTCAGGGAACTCCCCATCACGCCCAACTCATCCCTCGGTCTCCCAACCAGCGCCTAACACACACGGGAGGGGACTAGGACCTATGCGCCATCGTGCCCTTGGCTTTGAAGGGATGCAACGCCTGACGCTTGCCACGGCTTCCGCGCATCCTGCTCAATAGCTCCGGCAAGCTATAGGGGGTTTCAAAGCCAGGCCAGGGCTGCCACAGCAGCTGTCAATCAAAAGGCCCACAACACAGTCATTTCTGTTTCTTGGAGGAGTAACTACAAGTGCCTGTTGTGCACTTTGTGTTTTTTAAAGGCGGCTTACCTTGTCGAGACAGGAACAGGAAAACAAGTTTATTCAGGCTCACCCATTCTTTATGGAGTTCATGGCCCTTGTGGAAATACCTTTTTCCTCCCCCCCCCCCGCTCAGAGATGACAAGCATTTCCAGAGCAAAGGCTGAGGGGGTGGATTTGCAGGACATCTACCCTTAACCTGACTTCATAGGAAGTCCTGGGCCTTGCAGAGAGGCTATTTCCATCTGTTGTATCAGCAACTCAGGGGATAAGCCTGGTGCCAGGTGGCTTAGTCAGGGATTATCAAAAGCTGGGCTGCTCCCCATGTCTCTTTTTAGCTGCCTCTCTCCACTCTCGGTTCCTGGGACTCCTTGTGCTTCTCTGAAAGCAAACATCAAGCATCCTTCCCACAAAGCCAGGCGTTGTGGGCTTCGAGACAATGCCAGGTGATGCATCAGGAGACACCGACTCCATGCTCTTAAGAAATCACTGCACAATGGTGCCGAAAGCCCAGTCTTTCGGTGGCAATGAGCCTTGGCACCAAGTGTCCTACTGGCAGTGTCACCAAACGAGCTGCAGGCAGAGGGCACCCCCTTCCCATTGGCCTTGATGTTGGCTTTGCAATTTTCCAGGGCTCTGGTCAACACCAGGAGCTCTTGCAGGCCATAGGGCTGGAAAAGCAGAGCGCTAAGAGGAAGGGAAAGTCTTTGGAAATACGGTTTTAGTAACTTTGGGCCTGTATCAGCGTGTGTCTTCCAGTGACAGTACACAGACTTATTCAAGATGATCACTGTTCATTTCCCTTTTAACCAGCTGCATGGTGTGATGATGTTTTGAAGTAAGTTGGTGCATGATACATATTTGGCAACCATTTACGAAGCACAGAAGTAGAAGAGGAGACAAAAACACTCATCCTAGAGTGCTTGCATCTCCTCCACTGGCAATGTGGTGCTGATTTGCTCTGTCCCGTAACCTCCCAAACTAGTCAGATGTTATACACGTTAAAAAGCTTACATCTAACCCATATGTCCATGCTCAGCAGATCCAATTTACCAGCATAAGATCTGTGGCCCCAGTTAGGAAAGAACTTTTATGGCTCCTCCACTGTCCCTGCACAACACAAGTTTCAGCCCAGCTGAAGGATGAGATAGAAGAGAGATCGAGAGAAAATGGAGGCGACTCAGCCAATAGAAGCCAAACTGCAAAAGCTAGAAGTTGTAAAATGCTATGGACACATTTCATGTCATCCTAAAACAGCAGAACCAAGAGCATCTAAAGAGCACACTATTTTCAGCAGCACTGACAGGAACTTGGAAATTAAAATACCAGACTATGAGTGCATCCACTTGGTTTGCTGGCCCATATGGCCAAGGCAATTATCTCCACTCATTTCACCTCTCCGCTCACTGGAAAAAGGACAGATTTGGAAAGAAGGATGGAAAAATACTGCTTAAAAAAGAGCAACAGTTTTTCACAACCTCTTAAAACATTTAAGCATATATTATCTCAAAAGGATATCAAATAGTATGATCATAGGCCATGCTAAACTGTGCCATCTCATAATGCGCAATCACCACCGTGCAGAACCTGTATGGGGTAGATCAATCGCCCAGCGGGGTACCAGGGACATCAGAGCATTCTGGGGCACCACAGCACAGCAGGGACAGCCTGCTGCTGCAGTTTCGGAGAACTTCAGAGGCTTAAAGAGAAAAAAAAAAAAAAAAAGTATGTGACTAAATGCTCCCTTTCCTGTTGCTGTTTGCACGTTATTAAAGGGACAACTCCATTTTTAAAGCACTTTACAGGTCACCTTCAAGAATGCACCATGCATACCCATGCTGGTTTTGATTTCCTAACCATCCTTTAATTCTTGACAGGATTGCACTGCACAGCCTGGTGTTCCCAACTTTCCTCTGCATCATGTTATGACTCACAGCAAAAGTGGCTACCTGTAATTCTCCACAGCTATCCTTGTAGGTATTTCACATTTTTAAAGCTACGGAAGTCTGAAACTCTGGAGAAATAGCAGGAGGGGGGAAATGGCTGCATAGCTCTAATTCTAAGTAAACACCACCTTCTGGCAGATGCCTACCCTACAGATGATATGTGGGGAGCACCAGAGACCACCAGCAGCATGATGACTCCTAATTAGTAACAAACAGAAATGAGAATGTATGGAATGGGGCCTGTGCCCGTGCGCAATAATTAGTAACACGCCGCAGCACGCGTGACATGTGACACTGTCACTCCAGGAACCTCCCGTTTGGTGAAAGAGGAACAAGGTTAGACCTCCCAACCCAACACGCGGTTTTAGTTTTGACAATTTACTCAAAGGATGCATCACAGTGACGGCTGAGGAACATCCAAGCTGGACCTTACGTCTCAGGCAAAAAAACCCAAATAAGCCCCACTACTTCCCGCAGCCTGTGGATTTTAAATGAAACCTCATGATCCAAATTTAGAAGTAAAGCAGAAACCTTGTGAAGAAGCCACTCGTTGGGAAAGCCTGGGAGTGCTGCCTTGGACATCATTAGGAAGGTGTCTAGCACCAATGCAGGCAAAAGGCCGCGCACAGCATGCCTTCGAGGAACAACGGCACAAGGGACGCTGCTACCCGTGCGTTAGGAGAGACAGCTGCCGCTATTGCTTCCAGTCAAATGCACTGCAGCTCCCGTTACCGCCAAGTAGTGGAGAGCACTTTTATGTGTCATCTTCACCCACTGTTAGCTTTAACAATGCTTTCACCTCCACTATTTACACGCTGAAGAAAGAGAGGGGTGCCGGGAAGACAATTCACCCAGAAATACCTGCTTTTTAAGAACCCACCCTTCTTACTTTCCTGAAGCGTATGCATGGGTAAAAATAGGCAGCTGGCCTTGATAGCTGGTGAAGCTCTCAAACACTGAACAGATTTGCTGCAACCTTCCTGGGCACCGCACAAAGCCCATCCTTCCCTCCAGACACCCTGAAAGGTGTGGGAGGAGAGCCATGCAGTGGATATGCTGTGGTTTCTAACCGCATTGCTCTAGGGATATTGCACTAGATAGGGGTGGAAGGGTTCCCCCCCCCCCCCGTTCTGTGTTTCAGTCTCAAAATCAACCTAGCCATGAGTTTACTGATGAGGACAAGGGAGGAGTGAATGTGGCAGAGGGCAGCACCTAGGAGCTTATCACCCACTGGAAGCGCAGCTGAAGAGACTTGCAGTTGGCACAGCATCATCCAAACAAGAAACATGGGACTATCAGACTCAGATACAGCCGCTACTTGAGGAAGAGCGAGACAGAAGGAAACTTTAATTCCCACGGAGCTCACTCGGTGCAGAGTCACAGAAGAGGAGGGCTGGAAGAAGCCTCCAGAGCTCACTCCACACACAAACTCAGTGAGTGCTTTTGTCACAGGAACATTATTCACTCCTTCCTGCTTCCTTTTTATTTCCTTACAGATCACAAACCCAACAGACATCTACAATGACTAAAGAAGCAATTACAGGCATGCCAGTGAAATACTGCAAGGACAGAATTACTCTGGATTCACGGTACACCCTCACCGCTTGCTGACGATTGTATTTGGTACAGGCCTGACTGATCCCGTTGAAGCCGTATCAGCACACACCCCGCAAGGCGGTGGAGCAGCACCGTGCCTCAGGTACCATCAACACCTTGCAAACCATGGAGTCAGATGCTAAGCCAGGTTTTCAAATGTGGGCAGCACAAGACCATTAGCCAAACCCGTGCAACTAACAACTGCATGCTTTTCTTCGAGGCATATCAACAGCTGGCCCTACTGAAGACAGGATCTAAGACATCTGCTACCCACATTTTGAGGGGATCCTGAGCTGAGTGGATATAGAAGCTACTTAATGCGATGTTCCTGAGCAACCAAAACCAAAGTTCAATTTAGTTGGTCAATCAGTTGTCTTAATTTCCACAATGCTCCTGGCTAGATGCATTTTCTCTTCCACATGCACATGCAATTCCAGCTGCTTGGCCTTGCAGTAGACAGCAAGCAAATACAAATTTAAATTTAAATTTACATTTAAATCTCAGGCAAATTCAGATTCGTGCAGTGCAAACATACGCACCCTCATACAGGCACATGCATTTTCCAGCAACTTAATGATTCATTGCAAGGGAAGAGCCTGTTTGTTTGTTTTGCTTCAGGAACAGGTATTGATCCTGACACCCAAATAGCATCTTCTCAGGAGAGCAAAGTTATTCCCCCTTGTCTATGTCTTTTTCCAGATAGATGTCTCGGCATGAAATGTTACACTGATTCCAGGTGTCTTTAGAGGTTCAGTGCATGTGGGCAAGAACAGAAGGGACAACATCCCATGTTCCCACAGCACGGTAATTGCTGCTCCTGTGGGGATCTGCCCTTCCTTGCCACTTTCCTTAACCCTTACTTTCTCTCAAGGAATTACTCAGGTACGTGCAGGACAGCAGATGATGCATAAATCTCCCCTCAGTTTCCACTGAGTTTAGACATTCACTTTGCACAAGTCAGAAAATGTATTTGGCTTTTTATTATTTTTATTTAAAGGCCTACAGAACAACATAAATCCCTCCTTCCTTTTCTGGAGGAGCCAACAGCACTCGTTAAGCCTTCGGGTTCCCTCTGCTGCCATAAAAAGGTGCAGAGTTTCTGAATGCGATCAGCTGCTGTGCAAAGGCCTTGCTGCAGTCTCGGAAAAAATTCAGAGTTCATGTACCTCCCAACAGAGCCTCCTGCGGGATCGCTCCAGCCTCCCGGCACTGCCAAGCTGAGGCAGGAGACGGTGCTGGCAGCAAAGATCACCTCTGAGCAGAAAGGCTTTCAGAGACCCTCGTCTGGCTCCAGGTCTTTGGAAACAACTGGGCTTCAGAAGTGACTGTCTACACAATGCATGAAGCTGAAAGGAGCAGTCTGTGTCTGCAAGGCAGATCAAGAAGTCAAAGTACTTAAGCTTTTGCTTTCTACTAGGCTTCCAAGATACTGTCCTTGAAGACATTGAAGCCAGGCATCCTGCTAACAGAGACAGAATGCTAGACACCAAGCAGAGCATCTCCTTACAGGCCCATCAGCCTCCCCAGACAGACTCACAACTAAGAAAAAAGGGGAGCACAGAGAGCCCAGCTACCCAGCAGCTCTGCATGGTTTCCATCTGGCAGAGCCCAGGGCTGGAGCAGGGCACTGAGCCAGGCCAGGCATGCCAGGAGACGTGCCATTTCCATATATGAAGGCAGTACCCACCTCTGCTTTACATCTCTTCCAGCTTCCCAAGAGTCAGGGAAAAAAGCTCCCATAGTCAGGCAGCTGATGCTACACCAAAATGAGAGGAATCAAACTGACTACCGCCATAAGTAGCTACAGCTGCACATACCAGCTGGTGCTCTCCTGCACCAACAGTGAGGTGACAGCAAACCTCAACATCCCCAGACTAAAATACCTGCAGCACAAGTACAAGGTTGGTTTGTGCATGCTCAAGGGAGGTGGTGCTTCCCAATGCTACATTTACACATGTAAAACAGAGGCAAATTATCGACTAGCTCTCAGCTTATCTAGCACCCCGAGGCAGCAATACTGCCTAAAAGGACACCCTGTCAGAGAATCGCTTGCATTCACCGGAAGACGGCATCGGGCAACCTGATGGCAACAGGCTGCGGCATATTTGCTAGACCTGGATAGCATCCCCTAAGCTGCCCTTGCAAACGGGTGGCATGCCAAAGTTGTGACATACTACGTGCTAATGGCCCCATCAGTCATTCCATTTTGAGGTATTTCAAGCATATGTGTTGTAAGGACAGCTTCAATCAACAGCAGCACTTCAAACACTGGAAATTGTCTAAGGAGGGAAGCGCTATATGAAAGTTCAAATCTAAGAGATGTTTTTCTCCGACAAGCACGCTCCAGGAATAGAAACCACAGTAAAACACGGTGATTAACAGAAGGATGTATGTATCTTTTCTAGGTCAACTCTCAATAACTTGAGAAGATACCAGGTCACAGACTCATTTGGTAGGTTGTGGGGGTTTTTTTTGTTTGTTTGTTTGTTTTTTTAAACACAGCTATATTGACTTCAATGGAACTTTTCCATTCTTCAACCACTAGATATGCCTGATAATATATTTGACCTAAATGGAACTGAAGTAGCTTTCTCTCACAATAATGATAAGCCTAAGAAAGATCATTGCAGCATGTCCTCATCAGATATTAGGAAGCAGAAATTTAGGAAAGGTTTGCAGCAAGACTTGAGGCCATGAAACTAAATTCTGCTTTCATTACCAGCTGCTGAGTTTTAGGCTTGGACCTGCAGCTCAGAGTCTATGGACTGGGTAAGGGAAAAATCAGCCAGTATTTCCATGCTTCTCTGTAATTTGAAACCACCGAGACATCTCGGGGTATAAATCACACAGCTCTATAAATAAAATAAATTATTATTTTGTACTCCTTGGAAGAAAGCTGACACCGAATTCATGTAGCAAATGTAAGAAAAAATAAGCCTGGCCTGTGGCCCAAGCACATAAGAAGCTCCCCCTTGTTCCTGGGGAGGAAGCTCCACCACCACCATAGGCTGGCTATGCCCTTGGGGGCTTATGGCTACAGGTAGTCTACAATACACTAAACGTCTGTCTGTACATAGCACCTTCAGGTAATGAGGTGAATGTTTATTAACAGAAAGCGCTACCAGCAAAATTCCAGCAAATTCCCGTGAAAGGGCGAGCTCCTCTTCTCAGGTAATTAAATGGTGAATCTTCCCAGTAAGTCCCAGTCCCAAGTTCACATCACATGGATACCTATGACTGCTTCTCTATGCTACATAAAATGTCCCACTTTTTAAATGCACGCTGTCACTTCTGCAAACTGAAGTATGACCTCTCCCTGGCACAGTCTTTTTAAAACAAAGCTGCTACATACATGTGAAAAAGCAAGTAACCCACTACCAGAAAATACTTAGTTTTGTATAAACCAATTATCCTCTGCGGCAAAAAGATCAGATAAATACAGTTTTAAAAGTGTGTGGTTATGAAATGATTGAATGTATCGTTTTGGCTCTTTTATAACAAGTTAAAAGATAAAACTGAAGAATTCTTTCATTTCATAACAGGAAAGAAATCTTCTAACAGAAAACTGTCACTTAAAATCCCTTCATAAACATCCTGTTCAGTTTCAAAGTGGGGGACAAAGGTGCATTGTAAAGTGCTTTAAGACATTTATTGCCTTCTATTCTGGACCCGCCCCCCTTGACAATACATAGCAAAACACGCAGGACACATCTTGGAGCCCACTGATACAAAACCAGTGAGAGCTTTGCCTGCCAAAGACATCGGGATCCTTGGGGGTGCCTGTAAACCACCGTGTTTGGAGCCCGAGCTGCAGTTCCTGTAAGTCTCCGTCTTCTCTACGTGACACAAGCATGACTGTTAAGTGAGTTTACAAGAAATAAGAATGAGCGCATGAAGACCATTTCTCAAAATCCTTGGGAAACGGGAAGTTGCATTTCTTACCTAGTTTCTAAGCAAATGAGATTTACATAGTTGCATGTGTCTGCCAGTCCCTCCACCACCCCCAGCAACCTTCCAGCTCACGGGTAGATTTCA
The DNA here is from genome assembly GCF_047370975.1 of Nipponia nippon. Classification (NCBI taxonomy): domain Eukaryota; kingdom Metazoa; phylum Chordata; class Aves; order Pelecaniformes; family Threskiornithidae; genus Nipponia; species Nipponia nippon. The sequence goes on from NW_028262347.1 coordinate 60,623,124, forward strand.
GCTAACTCTGGCCAAGGACTACAGCACAAGCAATGGCCACTGGCAACTGCATTTCTGCAAGTGTTATGGAAGCAAAAGATCTAGGAGAGACTATACCGTTTTCCCCCACGGAGGGGAAGGCTGGCAGCAAGCTAAACCTTTCTCGGGCATTGGAGAAGTGAGATAGGAGTGTGCTGAATGACACAAAGATGGAAAAAGCTTTCATCAACCCAACCCAAGTGCGAAGCCCTCCTCATCACTCCACCCCTGGGTTTTGGCCACAAGAACAAATAACAACTGAATAAACCATGGAGTCTACTCGCTGTCTCGGCAGCCCATCCTGCCTCACAGCTTGCTCAGCCCTCCCCAGAGCTTCCTCCCCACACCGTGCTTGGGTACCACACAAGGGGCCACCATGAGCCAGCCTCCTTTCTTAGCGAGATCAAACCCTTCCCAGAGGGCACAGCACTCAGGCAAGAACCACCAGCCCCTCGGACAAATTCAGTGCTGTTAGAAAGATGACAGACCTCCACCAAGACCTCGGTCCTGTTATTCACAGTCCCATGGGGAAAGACATGGGGGCAAAACCTTTAAGTCCGCAGCCCCTCCGTGGCACTTCTGCCCCCAGTCAGTCCCCACGGTTATCAGGGAGGCACAAAACACAGGCCTGAGAAAGCAGAGCACCAGCCTCTTGCACACCGCTAGACAATGAATGGAGAAACCCACTCCCGTCATTTTCAATTAATGAGCCACATTTTTATTTTTCTGTGGATTGTCCCAAGGGAACAGGGTAAGGCTACTGGCTTCCTTGCAGGGAAGAGGCTAAGCTCAAATGCCCTGCATCCACTTTTAAGAGAAACTGTTCAGAGCACTTAATTCCAATAAAGCCACAATTAATTGTGCTACGGTATCAGTAAGCACACTGGTTACACCATTAGAGCCCATTATTTTCCCTCCAAGACATTACATTACTACATTATTGATGCGGCAGTCCAGTGTAATGAAGCAGTGCTTTGCATCTTTCTTCCTCCTGAACACCAAGTTCACAGTGCTATAGCACCGATGCCAGATTTACTGAGGGTTTTTTTTCCAGTAGGTCAAAAATTCCAGTTAACAACCTAAAAAACAGCTGCGCAAGAAGTTAAATACCTGTTCTTAATCAAATGCAAATGCTTGGGTTTCTATTTGATACAACTCAAAATTACAGCTATTTCTAAATACCCTGCTTCAACAGTGAATATTTTTACCTCATCTGGACAGACTATTTTCAGAAAGGCATTCGAGAGAGATTAAGCCAGAATGCAGTAAATTAGCGAGCTGCTTACGTAAATACTGAACTTCTTTGAAGTTAAGGGGGGAAAAAAAAGCAGCTATATCTAGAGGGTCACCATTCCTAAGGCAAAGAGCACATATGAAAGCCAGGGAAGGAAGATTGGCCCGTGTCAAAATTGCAGAAGAAAACCTAGAGAAGTTATCATGAAAGGAGCTCAGAACAGTAGATCATTTGCTCCTGCGGCTCTTACTCGTTCACAGGACTACTGAAGGGAATAAAGTTTATTCGTGTGAACAATACTGCAGGAAGGAGCCTGTGTTTGCAGAGCACCCAGTCAGCAGCGAATGGTTCTGCAGCGCAGAGCAAGGCCAGGAACGCCCACCACGTCTTGTGCAATGCCTGGGAAGGCTGTCCAAGCGAAGCTTGGGCTAAAGCATGAAACAGTGTCTTATATTACTAATTGCAGAGGAAGTAGAGTATTAATATAATCTTTAGAATGTGCATAACCCCAGCACATTATTTCCCAGTCACTCCCTGCAGTATTCAGCTCCACAAACCCCCAGTAGGTCGCAAAAAGGAGAGGGCTCTTTAGGGTTATTTTAAATTTACTCTCTTTCAGTTTCATTTAATATTCTTGCATCCTGGCTCTCTACAAAAAAAATAGGTGGCTGATCAGTTCCCGCTTTGCCACTCACTCTCTTGCACGGTGCAATCACAGCTTCCCCTGGGTGCCTTCTTTCTGGACCAAGTAACACCACTCCAGTTGACTATCGCCACACCGAAATATTCCCCCTGCCCTCCCCCCCCAACTTTAATTATCTTTTCTGCTGTTTGCTCTATTCTTTCTCTTTCTGAAAATGAGGCTACTGAAACTGAACTAATTACTCCAGGCTCAGAGGATGTTTTATGCAGGTGCTGAATTGTTCTCATTTTTCCTTATGCCACAGCCAACACTCGTGTGTTCAAATATCGACAACTATTTCAGTGTATCAGTGCCGTGCCAGCAGCACTGCAAACCTTCATGGGAAACAAGATCAGAACCTGGGCCCATGATGCTCCTCAAACCACAGTCAAGGAAAGTCCTCATTTTCTCAACGCCTCTTCCCTTAAATGCTGTCCTTACCCCCAAAATGGATGTTTTCCCAGGGGCTCATCCAACTCAGACCCTACTAGGCCACAAAAGGTGTGAATCGCAACCCTAAAGACCCCAGCATGCCCACAGCACCTTCTTATTCCAGCTGGGGACGTCTCAGCAGCACTCTCGGGAATGTGCAACATGGATTGCACAAGCTGCCCGTGGGCCGTGCAGCTCCTTTCGACAGTACAGGTCTAACTCTGCTCAGCAACTAGCTTTGTAGCCAGTTTTGCAGTTTGGGTGTGTTTGCACTGTTTGCATGAGAAGAAGCTATTAAGCAGGCAGCAGCATTCCAGGTGAACTCCCAGGGAGTCTCAAAGCATAGCCCTAGGTTGGGCAAACCAGAGCCATCTAATCTCAAGGTAACACAGGCAGTGGTGAGGGTGGCAGGGTCCCTTCCAAAGGAAAACCTTGCCATGGCTGCCCCTCCTCACTCCAAATGAAAGATAAGTCACCTGAGACAGCGGCCGATGTCTGAGCATCCAGGGCCAGCCCAAAACCTTAGAAAACACTTTGTGACTCACCAGCTCCTGCCTCTCACTGACACAGTCTGTAATTAAAGGTGTCTCGATAGAACCTCACCAGCCCCGATAAGGCGGTGTTTTCCCACCCATCTGATAACTGCCAGGTCTCCACAACCTCAAGCCCCATCTCGAGCCTTTCTCTCCCCACCACAACCCTGGTCAGCGGAGAGGAGGCAGAGCCTGCAGACATCAGCATCCCCATCTGCTCTGGCGGTTTGATGGCTCTCATCACCACAGGTCTCCTTATAAAACCTGCCAATTATCCCACGCATACACAGTTTCTATGTGCCGAAAAGAGGTGACAGCCCATATCCTTCCTGAAAATCAATTAAACTATCTGTATGCTTAAGGGGGAATAAGCTTTGGCTAGGGTATTTTTCTCTTGTTGTATTTAATCTTGCTTTAGAAGCTATTCAGCCGCTACAGTTTAACTGCTGATGTATGTCAGACAGACAGCGTCACCGACTTACCTACCTTGGCTCCCAGCTTTTGGCTGCAAGAACATTGCCACATTAAGTTCAGCATCCTTTGCATTAGACAGGTGTTTATCTCATTCCTACGTTTAAACCTGTAAAATAGTTTAAATTACTCGTGCCTGTCTTACCTGTGATTCACCAAACATGCTCTTTAAGACAGAAGGCAAGGCATCATATGCATTCACACAGGCAGGAATTTGTCATTAAAAATAGTCTCCACATTGCTGGTGTCTGCCCCTGCATTCACCCAGCTTGCAGAACGGTCACTATCCAAAAACCATTTGATTCACAACGCAATTTTTTGTGAGCACGGTGGTAAAAGCACAACAGCAGGTCCTAACTACTGAGGGGCAGGTTTTGAGGTTTTTGTTTTATTTTTCTATGTTAAAGGAATTGTGTATTTTGAAAACCCTCCTCCTTACTGAAAGTCTGCCAGATAATTAAACTGAAGCTCTTATTTTTAAAATCTAATTTACTTTTGAAAACATATGCTGCTGGACTATTTTTAGGATTTTTCTTATGTGGGCCAGCAGAAATAGGCTAGCCAGTTAGCACGAGGGCTTATAGGCTGCGCCAAGCAGTCTTTAAAGCTGAACACCATGAATCAGTAAAACCATGAAAAAAAAAAAAAAAAAAACAAACCAAACCACATTTTCCTTTCAGATTAGGAATAAATATCTACAGTGAGGTACTGATATTGATCTTCAGTTTTGAACAAGTTTATTTTTAGCAAAACTGAATCTGGGCCTACAGCTTTGACTCAAGAGTTTCTTTAATTTGTTCCCAAATGTGAGAGTTCGTCCTGGTGTTTGAGGGACTGTCCTCACCACCATGATCAGTGGGAATGTTGCCCAGGTTAGGAGTACAGGATTGGGCTTAGCAATACCTTTGGAATATCTTGTATCATACATCACTCCACACAAAGTGTACGCTAGAGAAGTGAAATAACACCAGTAGCACAAAGATAATTTTTCTGAAGTACTGAGTTTTGTGACCCTTATTTTATAAGCATCAGGGGAAGTAACAGCATCAGAGGTACCTGCATCTGGCCCCTAGCAGTTTTGTGCACTATACTGCAACGCAGAGCAAAATAATCTACCTACCCAGACTTACAGTGAATGATTCAGTGAAACTAATTTCTGTGATATGCTGGCATGCAAAAAAATGTCTTTGTATTACAAAAAAAAAATCTTCTTAGCATCCTCCACAAAAAGCATCTCAGTGGGTACCCAAAATGACTCCAACCTCTGAAATCTCTCTCCTTTCTGTTGGCAGCTATTCCCACCAAAGGGCTGGGAGTTCACCATCAGTCCCCGGGCATCTGGCCTGCCTCGCCGGTGGCAGCTTGCCTTGCTACCGGCCACATCCTCTGCTTTGAGGTGATGGAGGAGCAAAGATGCTTCACCCTGGGGTGAAGGGCTTGCAGCCTGGAGACTGGATATGGCCCACAGCCCCACAACCTCTGTTTTTCCCCATTCCCTGCTGGGTAACATCCCTGGAAGAGTTTGCAAGGCTTGCTCAGCCCTCTGCAAGGAAAAGCCGACCTTCCCAGACTTTAGCTCCTTGTTCACAGCCAAACACAATATATTAGCAAAGGCACTACAGCCCGGCAGTGTTTATCCAAGACTACCACGGGGCCAGAGAAACTGCGAAACACTGTGGGGTGCAAAGTTTCCTCCAATTATTTGACCGCCTTGAAAATGCAAATGCATTCACCATACCTCTGCTGCAACCCCGGCCCTGTTCACTTCCCCCACCTGGGAGCAATATTTCATAGCAGTGCAATTTAAAAGCAGGGTGTTTTTATTAATTTTAAAGCCTCAGACCCTCACAGGTCCAGGTGCTACTCCACAGCACTCAAGGACAGAAATCCAGTCCTTGAAGAGGCCTCTTCTCTAATCTTCTTGGGGATTCCAGTTTGCCTGCTCACTCACGAGCCTATCCCGAGACCTTTATGGCCGCGTGAAGTCCACGTGCCGTTCATATGACCAAGATCTATCCATGTAAGGGCTCTGGGAGCAGGCTGCAAATCTGTTGACCCAAAGGTATTACCCATCCCTCCCGGCTCGGCTGCAACGCCTCCCTGCGCTCCTATCTCCTGGCGAGCATCCCGCCGCCCACACATCCTGCAGCACCGATCCCTCCCTGCACTTTCACTTTCAGCTGCCTCACAACACCAGGGAAAAAGAGCTTGTACCTGTCTCCCATGCTTCCATATGGAAGCATCGTGAATGGACGTATCAACGTCCATTACTGCCTTAAGGCCAACAGTAGAAAGAGCCCAGCCCTGAAGTGTCACGGCAGTGAAGCTCCCACCAAGCAGATGTTATGCTCACCGACAACAGCCAGCCACGCGCCACCACGCAGATTTATACCAGGTCTGTGTGAGAGCCACTGGGATCAGAATCTGGCCCAAAATTTCTGAACAAGTAGGATGCCGTTTAACACAGTGATTGTAAATGGCCTGGAACCGAGCGGGGGGAACAAGTCCTTCCTCCCTTACCCACCTCTGCCAGCTCGGTTCAGCAGGGGCACGATCACCTGCCCTGAGGCCTGCTGGTACAACTGGTGTAACTGTCTTCCTGTTCCTTACTACCAACCCAGCATCATTTAGCTCTAAATCAAATCACAGCAGATTTATTTTCCTCATCAGTGATGAGCCAAGAGAATCCCCGTAGGAAACTCCAAGTGTCCTAAGCACCTTCTCAGCCCCCAAGCTGGTCCATGTATTTACCGCAGGATGCCAACAGCCCTCGTACAGTGCCATATTATAAAACCACCTGGGCTGTTTCCAGGAATAATTACACCAAAAAAAGGGTACTGCTTACTATGCACTGAGCATAGGAATCAAGAAAGAGAATAAAATACCATCAAGATGACAGGCACCGCTTAAACAGAGCCCAAGAAAATGGGCATGTCCCATAAGCCATGCTGTGCAACTTCCTCCTCACCCACAAACTGCCATGGTAAGGGAGTGTGATGACTCGAAAGCATCAGTTGAGTGTAACAGGTTAAATTAATTAAAATAACCAAGACAAGCATCTGCAGCCTCAGCAAGGTATAAGTGCCTGTAACCCATCCATGCTGCTGAACTGATCCATACCAACAACAGCTCCTTGTTCTTCAGCTGCTCCCAGAAACATGCTCCTCACTCCTGCTATCAAAACGAGCCGACAGCTGCCTTCTCACTGACTCATTTCACCTGATCAGTGGCCTCCTCTCTTCTGTTTTTACAGATGAGAGATGTAGCTTTACGGAAAGCAAAAGGAGTGACTGACCACCAGATTATATCTCCTCGCAGCCTACAACAGCAGGATTGCTGTATTACCTTCTGGGAAACAGGGAAGCTTACACGCTGACAGACAAATGTGGCCATGCTGAGCCCACTGATAGGAACTCTTTGTTGTAGGAAATCCCTGAAAGCAAGGACAGATTGAGAGCTGCATTTGAGGCTTCAGCTGGCATGGTCCCCTATAACATCTGTGGGTTTTTTTTCAGGCTGTCTCCTTTGAACACCTCTGGCAAAGTAACTATAGGTTAAGCTGACTACACAAGCTCTGGGGTAATTTTGACTCCATCCATGTATCTTTTAAAATCTTTAAAATACTTATCAGGTGCCTAACAATTACAGATTATATGGAGATGGTACAGTAAGTTGCTTTCGGTGAGGAAGAAAAAGAGAAGAGCAAAGGAACAAAAACCCCCTACTTTTTCGTTACACCCTGCTGAAACCTCCTATGCCCAGGGCAAAGGAAAACACCCTGCAGACAGAGCCACCGGTAGGAGCGCTGGGACAGACGGACTGACAGGATGGCACCACTGCCAGGGTTGGACACGACGGCCCAGCCGGGAGACTCAGAGAGGCATCAGCAAAGTATTGAAACTGGGAGGAGACCGGGAAAGCGAGCAGGCACTGATGCACGCTGTGAAGATCATATAGGAGGTTTGGGAGGCGACAGCACTGGAAAAATCGGCCCACCACACCGAGCAGCTGCTCGTTTCACTGCCCAGCATTTAATGCTAACACTTGGTGTTAAAGGAGGTAAGAGGAACAGTCTGCCGGGCTCCAAGCAGCCGTCTCAGGCCAACCTGCTCGGGGATGCAAACGGTGGCAGCGCTGCTGCTCGTGATCCCCGCAGCAAGAGAGCACGTCCCGGTGACAAACTCCCCCATCCATCCCCTCCTTGCTTTTTCTGTACAGTCTCTACTGGGCCAGCAACAGAGCTATTCTGGGTGGAAGCTGCTAGTTTCAGCAAGCCATCTGAAAGCAGTCCCTGCTCTTTTTGCGCTACACATTGGCCAGAGGAAATTACGCCAGGCAGAGGATTTAGATCCCGGCACCCACGCGCTCCAGGAAACGGCTCTCTTCTCTGGTGTCACTGAATGGAGCGCGGCTTGCTCCCTTCACACCTTCATTGGGGTAAGGTCGGGGGAAGACCATAAAGCTTTCCTCTAGCTTCTGAGAGGAGAACCAGGACCCTGTCCAGGACAAGGGAGAAAAGGCTCAGGCTGTACAAGTCCCCAGCTGGTGGGTATTTACTCTGGACCACATGAAGATTTCTGACTGATAACCGACAGCTTGGTTCAATACGCACTGCACGAAGGCTGACACACTAAACGTGGCTACGTAAAGTAACTTTGAGCAGCTACAGAAGAGAGAGCATTTGCAGTAGCATTAGGGAAAGCTGCAAAGTTGTCCCTAACGCTCACCTGCACCTTGTGTCACCGGCTTACACGAGGGCTGAAGACTACATGAAGCCTGTTACCATTCAAGCAAAAAAAAGCCAGGAACCCAACATACTGCTAAAATTACACTGTTATTCCCCTAACATGCTCCTTGTATATACAGTCATATTTCCCAATCATAACGCCAAAGCCTCATTTACATCAGAAACTAATTGGTATAGCTGCAGCCCTAAAACTCCTTAGCACGGCCACAGCTATAACTGCTATTAAGGTACTTTCCAACATGATAAACAGAATAATCATATTGGCATACATCATCTTTATGATTATTCTGGGTGTTTCTGGTATAACCGTTTCTGGGATTTTTTTTTTTTAAATGTTATACTCATAACTGAAACAAATTATATGAATAAAAATGTCCAGAGGGAAACAAACTTTCATCAGCCAGTCAGTCAAACAGCAGCCTCCCACTGGGTCTCTGCTTCCTAGTCCCACCATTGCTCCTCAACCCTCACAAGGCAACAGAGGTCTGCAATGAGCGCACACACGCTGGGCGTCCGTCTGTCCCACTCCTGCTAACACCGGGTGTTCAAGCAACCCACCCCATTCCAGGGAAGGAGCACGGTTTCCGCATTGCCATCCCACCTCCCACCAGCATCAGTGGCCACAAGCCACGACCAAGCACAACTTTTCGCCCTTTGGGCAGGCAACTCTGTCTCCCATCCAGAGAGGGTACAAATACACAACTTGTTTAGAGAGGCTGGGGAAATTTGCTTGGGAGGTTGCCAGGTAAGAGAATCGAGCAAAAATACATATCATTTGTTGCACCGCTACTGATGTCAACCTCCGGGCAAGGGACTCAAGTGCCCAGAAGCAGATAGGAAAAACACAACAGCAGAGACCCCAAACTATAACATACAGGCACATATAAGAAACGTCGAACTGTATTCCCTATTTTTTTTTTTTTACTAGTGAAAAATAAGAATGAAATATAATGGGGGGAAAAAAGGATGTTCTTAAAACTGCAGTAAAAAAGCCCAGGAAAAAGGCATGAAATTTCATTTTGTGCCCAAATATTCCGCTATCATCCTAGCTGAAATAAGCTTTAGATTGATTTTTACGTTGCCCCTAAAGCCGTAATAGCATCTCGAATGGTTCAATTACAATGGCAAGCAGAGAAGTAACAAACAGATAACAGTATGCTTGCCAGTAAGGGACGGTAATGGTCTCTATACACACACACACACACACGTATACATGCATATCAACTTATAAGCATCAACTGATTTGGTTAAGCTGGGCTAATATATTGGTATTGCTTATTTGCTTGGGGTCCCTGTAGTTTGCCTGGATTAGGAGAAGAGGCTGAGGTTAAACTGAGGTTAGCTGACACGTGTCAGCCAAGCCTGACCTAATCCTGGGTTTCTTCCTAGTTGTTGTGTCTTCCTCTCTAAATAATATTAAGAATAGGAAGAAACCACAGGGATGCAGTTGGGTTCCAAATAACTATTTTTAGTAGCTGTACACAAACAGACAAGGCCGAGTTGAGCACGCCGGCTGCTCCACAAAAACCTCTTCCCCGCGATCCCTGGCTCTCTGGCTGTCTCCATCGCAGCCTCTGCCCTTCCCACCATGAGTCCTGCAACACAAGAGAAGGAGACCCCCAAGACTGCAATGAACATAACCTGTTTTCTAAACTCTATATTAACCTAAGTGTTGTCTAACACTATTCCTCCGCCTGGTAAAAGAGGACCTCTGTAATACAGCGTAGGTGACTTTGAGCTACTTGGACCTGCCATCTAAGCATCCCCCGTGAAAATGAAATATGTGGGCTTACTCCTACGATTTGTGCTGGATCCAAGACCTGGGGAAACCTCCCAGTCATCTCAAAGCAGCTCTCAGATCTGGCCTAAAAGTAGGGGTTCGATGAGCAATAAAGAAACAAAAATAATATAGCTTAAACCGCAGAGGTGCCAGCTTTTACTGCCTTTCATTGAGTACATAATATTTTGCTTCCACTATTTCAAGGGAAATAACACTCTGCGTGACTGTTACGGGATGTAAAACGCGTACTGTGCTGTTCAGACAGAGCTCGTAATTGAAACATTTGAGTGCCAATGAAATCCCAAACGTAAAGTTTTTAATTTTCATTCAACCATGACATTAAAATTCTGCTTGTGCAGGGGGGAAAAAAAAAATTACTACCTCAGAGTGCTTTTAAGGTCTATTCTTTCTGATATAGTAACCGGGATAAGCTCAGCCAAGATGCCAGCAGCTGCTGGCATACTCCAGGAGCTTGCTCCCGACACCGCTGCCTGCTTCTCCTTTGTCATCCATGCTCCCGTACCACAGAAGAGGCTGTCCGGAGGCTTATCAAGGAGATGTGGCCTGCTGCCTGCAACGCACGAAGGAGTGCCACCACCTTCGTCCACGTGCCTTCAGCCCTGTGCACAAGAAATGAGCAGGCACCTGTTAGAGAGCAGGGCTCCTGTCGAGGCAGCTGTCCGAGCTCGGGCCAGACGTACCCGAGACAAACCCAGCAGGCTGAAGCCCCCAGAGAAAGAACCGGTTCAGACATCTTTGTCTGAAGGCGCATGACCATCATTTATAGGAAGGAGAAGGTTATCTTGCCATCCTGATCTTATTCAGCAGCTTCCAAGATGACTGGGTATGACATCAGGCTAAAAAACCTCAGCTGAAACCACTGAACGCTCTGCACAGCTGACAGAGAAGCCCTGAAAGGCTGGTTTGTGTCTTGCAGATCCTCAGACCATCTTCCCCAACATTCGTGTTCACAAATGACATTAGAGCAATCTCGGACTACATCATACACAAACCCATGTTCCTCACATACTCGCATCCCGTAATCTTCACGGCTTGCCTGTTTCGCTGTCCAGATAGTTTAAGGTGTTGAGTTTAGCCTGGAAAATTTTTAAAGGTTTGATGTTTGTGTGCCAGAGAGACACTGCCTCTCCCCCCCCAAAAAAACACCTGCAGAAAAGGTCCTGCTAGGGGGTCTGCTTTTGCACTGCTTTTCTTTCCCCCCTTCACTCAAATCATATTGGCTGTGGTACCTCCAGAAAGGACCCTGCCACCGCTTCTCATCCACGTCTGATGGACCAAATCCACAGATTTCAGTGGCTGTGTGCCCACGTGCCACCCAGCTGGGGAATGGCACCCAGATTTATCGAACCTCCAGAGTACAAGACCTGTCTCTTCTCCTGCAGCAGTGTAGAGAGATGTGAGGAGAAGTTTTTTACCTATGAAGTTGCTTTATCGTGGTGTTTCAAGTACTGAGCACAGAGGAAAGATGAACTTGTGGTTATGCCGCTATACAGAGATATAGCTTCCAGCAGTCCTAGCCTCCTACCACAGATTGCCCAAATAGTTTTGAGCAGGTCAAATAATCTCTCACATCAGATTTCCCCACCTTTTAAGTGCCTGAGAAGGAAACATTTGCAACCGACCATGGAGCACTCAGACATCAAAATGGTGAGGACTATATAAACAGATACATATCTCACCGGTGAAGAAAGAGACTGATGTGTTTAATGGTTTATAATGGCTGTTTTAGTTGCCATGAAAGTACTTCAGAGCATGCAACGCGTCCTTGGATTAAATCTAAATAAACATAAACAGCAATAAAAAATGGCTTTTATTACAAGAAGGCCTGACTCCTGTTTGCACCTGTAACTCTAAATACATATTAACATGATATCAAACTACGTATTTTAAGATGCTAAAGAGCAAAACAACATTACAGTCATTTGCATAGAAAACAATGACACAGGGAGAGAGGTAAAACAAAATGGACAACTTGCTTGGGTCTGATTCGAACATCTCAGAAAAATGCCATTTGCTCGAGTCAGGACTGAGCTACCAAGGAGATTTGTGCCAGGTAAAGCTACAACAAAATGGAGACAAAAACTCTGAATCGGGTCCCTGGAAAGGTGATAAACGAGGGCCAGGATGAAGTTCATTTAAATCCACCGAGCTGATATAGAGGGAGTTAGAGACAGACGCAAAACAAAATGAAAGGCTCGGTCGGAGCCTGCACAGCCAGTGCTGCAATGTCAGAAACACAACACAGTGCCATCTGAAACCCACAGGCACAGCGCCGGGACTCGAGGAAAAAGCCAACGGTGGCACCCCTGGGGAAGACAGGCCTGCCCGCAACAGCGCTGGAATAAAGCGCAAGGGTCCTGCAACGCACCCCCCGCCAGCAGATGCATTTGCCAGGGGAGGTTCAGCAAGCCTCTGGGGAGGGCATCCACGGCTGGAGTAAAACCACTGGAGGGAGGAATATAACGGAGCCGCATCTATTTACAGCGGGGAGGAGGATTTGCCCCTTTCTTTTGCTCTTGCTCGGCATCCTCCTTTGGGTCTCTTATGGGAGGGAAGGTGTCTTAACACAATAGATGATTAGCTGTAATGCATCCTCTGTGGCTGTAACAACTTAACAGGGCTTATCTGCAGACCTGATCTAGACTTCCAGTTATCCTTGTTCTCCCAGTTCCCTTTCCCCCCCCCAATATTTGCATCTCAGCTTGACAGGTATTTCGTATTTGAGCGCAATAAAAGTGTTTGCATGTGCCTGCGCACGCTTAGGAGGAGACAGGAGAAAACCACCCGATTGTAAGTCGGATTCCCTGAGACAGGGCTCGTTTCCATTTTCCCTTCCCTGGCAAACAGAGGGAGCTGAAATGAGAAACGTCAACTTCGCGATCCTGCTCTACCGAATGATAACTCATTAAAAATACTGGACTCTTCGTTTAAAAAGGAAAAAAAAAAAAAAAAATCCCCAGGAAGCTGATGCATCACCGTGTTGCATCTGTGTCAAGCTCTGGGTAAACAAGCAGCAACATGAATGAAATCTGTCCAGAAAGACTGCATTTCAGCGCCAACCACGCAATCTCTGGCCAAACCACTGCATATGTAACAAAGTTTGATCGCGCTTGCGAGCGCTCCGCTGCGCTCCTGCCATTTCCTGCGGAAAGCTGAAGCTCCGAACGATGCCTCTCCCGCAGCCCTCGCCGACAGCCCCGACAGCCCCGACAGCCGCCCCCCAGCGCGCCCGCGGCCCCAGCAGGGCCAGGGCCAGGGCCGGGCGGGGAGGCGCGGCAGCTCCCTCCCCGCGCTCCGGGCCGGGCACCGCCGGGAAGGGGCGAGCCCGCCCCGCTGCCCCCCGCTCCCTCCCCGGCGGCAGGTGCCGCGGCCCGCCCCGCGCCCGCAGGGACGGACAGACGGACTGACGGGCGCCCGCCGCGGGGAGGGGGGGGGGTCCCGCCCCGGCGCAACAGGTGGTCGGCGGCGCCCGGTGCCGCCCCGCAGCCGCACTCACCGCTGGCGTTCTTGCCGCAGATGAGGTGCTGGTAGGGCTGCAGCAAGCCCCAGAGCTCGGGGTCGTTGTTGACCGTCTGCTCCAGCGCCTCCAGGGTGAAGCGGGGCGCCTCGCCGCCCTCCTTCTCCTTCTCGGCCGGGGCGGCGGCGGCGGCCGGGGGGCGGCCGGGCGGCGGGAGCGGGGCGGCGGGTCCGGCCAGCACCCGGGCGTGGATGTCGCGGAAGAGGCTCTCGGTGCCGGCGGTGAGGTAGATGGCGGCGTGCTCGTGGATGCGCAGGGCCACGCGGCTGTCCACCATCCAGCGGTAGAACTTGCCCACGGAGAAGGCCAGCCCGCAGCGCGCCGACTTGCCGCGGCTGAAGCGGTCGCCGCCGCTGCCGCTCATGTTGTAGAGGGAGAGGGCGCCGAGGGCGGCCGCCGTGCAGCGGGCCGCCAGCGTCCAGCCCAGGACGATCTCCATGGCGCTCCGCACCTCGTGCTTGGTGCACTTGGCGAAGCGGAGGCTCAGCCGCTGCGCCTCCCGGGCGATGCGCACCAGCGCCCGGCTCACCAGCGTCGAGAGCCGCGCCGCCGCATCCCGGCTCCCGGGGCTGGCGGCGCCCGGCGCCCGCGGCTCCCGGCGCGGCGGCGGCAGCAGCAGCGCCTCCACCTCCTCCAGGCTCCAGGGGACCTCCTCAAGGTCGGGCAGGAGCCGGGAGCACTGCTGCCCCGCGCAGTCCAGCACCTCGGAGTCTTCCGCTAGGACGGTGTTGACGGTGTCGAAGCTGTTGTGCCGACTGTGCATGGAGTCAGTTAGGTGCGGCCAGCAGCTTCCTCCATAGGGGTACGCGGGGTGCGAATCCGAGCAGCAGAGCGACAAGTTGGAGGAGCGCACCGAGTCCGCCGCGCCACCATACCCGGAGTCCAGCGTCAGGTCTTCCAGCGTCCTCACCGCCGTCTTACCTCTCCGGGCCATCGCTGCACTTCATGCTGCACCCGCGGGACCCGGGCGGGGAGCGGCTCACGGGAAAGCGGGGGGGAAGAGAACAGCGAGGGGGCGCGGCGAGACTCGCCGGCCGCTTCGCCCCGCCGGCCGCAGCCTGCTGCTGCCGCCCCGCTCCGCCAGGCGCCAGCGAAGCGGCGGTGCTGCCCGCTGCCCGCGGCCCGGCTCCGGCTCCGGCTCCGGCTCCGGCTCCGGCTCCTGCACTGCGCCGCGCCGCCGGCCCGACACCGCACCGCAGCGCAGCGCCGGCCAGGCGGCGCGGGGGGGCGGGGCCATGCAAAGCGCCGCCGCCTGGCGGCCAATGGGGCGGCGCTGGCGGGCGGGGCCATGCAAAGCGCCGCGCCCGGCGGCCAATGGGGCGGCGCCCTGCGCTTGGCGGCACCTCCCCCGGCCTCCGCGGGGCGCGGAGCCGCGCCGCACCGCGCAGCGAGGGGCGGGAGGGGGCGCGGCCCGGCGGGCGCAGCTCCGCCGCCGCCGCTCCGGTGCGCGGCGTGTCCCGGGGCCGCCTGCGCCCCCCGGGGGCCGCAGCACCCTGCCGCCTGCGCGGGGCCCCCGCCCGGGCTGCCGCCTGCGCGCGGGCAGGACCCCGCGGTCCAGTCCCGAAGGCGGGGACTCGGCGTGTTGCAAGATGAAGCCTCGGCCCGGCGGCACCGCTGGCAGCCGGGTGCGCGGCGAGGGTCGGGGAGGAGCGCGGCCTACCGCGTCCCCACGCACCGCGTCCTCTGGTCCTCCCGGCTGGAAACAGCAAGGTGTGATGCCCGTCTGCGTGACATCCAGCACCGCCGCTCCTCAGGCACATAACCTGGAGCCCTGCTCCGGCCCTCGCTGGCCCTTCACACCAGCAGTTCCCTGATGCTGCTCTAAACAAATGAAAGGCAGCACAGAGAGCATGAGACAGTCGAGATGATGTTTTGAAACCGAGCAGAAACTGCCACGTAAGAATACCAGGCATGACTCGAGTCAGGAAGGGCGATTTCCAAATAATTAAAACAAGTACAATAAAGCCCTTAGACATTCTTGAAATTAACCCCCTACGTATCACCAAGGGTTTGACAAGTAAGATTTGTATTGGGCTTAGGGTGCATTTACTATGCACATTAAGATTTCTTGTGCAATATATGGAGAATTTATCCCCAACTGATCTATTTTAATCTTACATTGCTAGGATTTAGCGTTATCAGGAGTTGGCTGGCTAACAACCCAGGCAACAGACTGAGAATGTATATGGTTGTGCGTTCTCGTTTTGAAGAAATGTTATATCCTTTTAAGTGTAAAATACCAGCGAAATTCTATCCCTTTAAGGATAAAAGCCTAGCAAACACATTTCTCTATCATGCCAACAGAGGCGGCCAAAATTCTTGAGCAGACAAGGCGAGTCATGTAAGAGATTTCCCCATCCAAGGGAGCAAAGCCTGGCGAGCCTTCAACATAAACTTCCTACAGGAAAGGCACAAACGCAACTACAGGTAGGCTCGTTTGTCAAGCAGGCTGGGGAAAACTGTGACACCGCCGAAGACGCCGAGAGGGGGTTGCCTTCCAAATGAAGTCAAGTGCTGTCAGAAACTGGTTTCTCAGCATAGCCTCGGTCCTTCCACAAGACGCACCATGCACAATAGTTTTCCACAGAAATCCTAGATGCTACCGTATCCTGATAAAAAATAGCAGAGCCGAGGGCAGGAGCAACCTGAAATAGAGCCACTGTCATGCTGCAAGTAAGAAGTTGAGGCCTACGCTGCCGGCAGCAACTTGCTTTGGGGGGGGGGGGAAGGATCATAAAAAATGTGAGCATGCCTTGAGAGTAAAATCCTATGGACTTTGTGGCAATCCAACTGTACGTCTCGCAGTAGAGCCCTCTGGTGTCTTCAGCCCTTCAGTGCAGTGGCTGTTCAAAAATCACATCTCCATTTGGTAGGAGAAGGAAAGCACCACCAGGACCAAACCCCTCGGGATATTTATTTTTCTAATAAACTCCATTCATTTGACTCTGTCCCTATGCTTTCGCAAAGTGTTGCAACTGCTCACGCTGAGTGCACCTGACAGCAGCTCAAACTCGGGGAAAGCCCAAGTTTGGGAAGTTTTGTAGCAAACAGTTTGTTGAGCTTCACCCACAGACGAGGTGGGTGTCCAGGGAGAGTGGAACAAGTGAGCTGGGTGGTTTGTTCACCAGCCTTTGCAAAAAGCGGTGCTTCAGAGGTCAACACCAGCCTAAAGTATTGTTTTTAGGCTACAGCATTGAAACGAACAGGAGAAATGAGAAGTGGACAGTTGTCTCAGGCTGCATGCACACTCAGGCATTTGTATTACTGACTCAGAGCTAGTTTGTACTTCAAAAGAGGTTGGGGTTTTTTCGTTTTAATTTGGAAAGCAAAATATTAGGCTTTATTAGAGATTTTGTAGTCACAGCGAGATGTGCATCGCCTCACACATGGCTGTTTGATTCCTGGTCACACTCCCAGTTCAGAAGATGTTGCGACACTTGGACACAGCGAAGGCATGTCGGCAGCACCGGGCTGGTTTAAACTTTCGAAAGGAGCAAGGAGAGCTTCTGACTCATTTCTTCAGGAGACTAATTACCTTCTCATTGAAAGGGCTGGAAGTTCAGATCAGCGCAGAGTGGCCATTTTAGAGATCTCTGGTGATCTTCAGCACCTGAAGGATCTCGCCTGCCGAGGTGCAGATGCCCCGGCTACTGTATCTTGGAGCGAGCTTCAGCGTAATTTGGAAGGGCATCTGAAAGTGCTCCTGAGACAGGGTGACTTCGTTCTTGAAGCCGCCCTGGGAAAAGACAGGATCAAACTGTCTGGAGGGAAACACACCCCTGCAACAAGTCCGGCGCCCGCATGGGATGAGCTCCAGAGACAGTCCTCAGCTTTAATCCAGAAAGGGCACCACACCTCTCCTGCCTCAGGCTGAAAGTCAGGTGTCTGCAGCTGTACCCCACTCCGCAAGCCTTACAGCTGGGGTCATTTGCCTATTAGACAAAAACATCCACTGAAGAAAACAAAAAGTCCCTTTATATGTCAAAGGCTAGGGGGGGGAACAATTTTCAGCTTGTTGGAGACATGGACATCAGTTATCCTTACAGAGAATTCAGACAGGGACTGATTAAATACCATTCCAGGATGATAAGTGCCAGCAAAAACTCTGAAAGAAGGAACTTGAACCACATTTTTAAAAGGTGCTCAGGGCAAATTTAAGTGAATGGGTAGTTGGAGTTTGTATGGAAAGAGCACTAAGTGCACAATTCTTTCCTTCCCCACCCAGTCAACTGCCCGCAAATGGCATCTGCTTCAGAGCTATAGGGAAAAACATGACACCAAACAGGCTGCCGGACAGAACAGGAATGTACCTAGGATCAGGCCGCTCCATGGAATTTCTGTATTCAAAATTCAATATGTGCTGCACTGCAGCAACAGCTCAGATCAAAAGCAGCGTTCCCAGGATCTCCCAGCGCTATCTCCAACTGCTAGGAACAAGCGGTGAGGCTTACGAGGGCCTTGCCTATATTGCTGGGGAAGTTGGAGTGCTAATGTTTCTAATCACTGGGGGTTAATTTACAAAGCAAGGCTGTAATCCTGTACCTGTAAAGCAGGTGTGAAATGCGCATCCCTAGCAGAGAAGCCTTTGGGGCTGCAGCATGTGTACAGCCTGCTGCAAACACACCACCGGCCTGTCGGAGAAGGAATGGAGCGCTGGTATCAGGTAGCATCGTCCCTGCAGGGCCACCGGGTGACTGCTGCCAACTCTTTAGACAAGCAGGCTCAGGGAGATGACTCTGGAGTTGCTCCTCAAACACATACAGCATCGAAAGGAGTGGGGATGAGTGACACAACGAGGCCACCGGCTCGCTAGCCCGAAGGGAGGCACTGGTGGTGCCTCCAGTGTGAGTGGGAGGGAAGGACGTGGCGGCTGGATGCCATGCCACCCGCTTTTCCCCTGATCAGCCCCATCCTGCTGATTTCAGCAATGATCTGCATTAGGACCCCCGGCAAGGACTCAGCAGGAGCTATCGCCCCGCAGAGAGGGCAAGGTTCAGCTGATCGGCTGCTTCTCTTGCAGACACTGAGGAAGAGGGCTGCCCCTGAATTTCCGCCGGCTATTGCTTAGCCAGGGGCATCCGCCCGGCTGTTCTCATCTGCTGTGCAGAAGCTGCAGCTCCTGCTTCCCACTGAGCTCAAAACTCTTCCCGACTTTCTTCCTGCAGTCCCCACACCCCCATGCACTGAGAGTGGAGGTCAGTTAGAGATGTGTAGACTCGTGCCTGGCATGGAGGGGAGCAATTACTCTGGATTTCTCAGAAGCTGCTAACTGGGGACACTCAGAGAAACCACCAGCCAAAACCAAACCTCACTGCATATGAGGACGCTGTGGAGCCCATGGCCGTGGTACATTTTGGAAGCCAAAAGCATAAATGAATTCAGAAAGAGATCTGACAAATTCCTGGAGGGTAAGACCACTGGTAACTGTTGAACACAATGATGCACATGCAACCTTCACCTCAGAAAGTTTCTCAACAGCTGTTTGCCAGAAGTGGGGAGGTTACGCCAGGGGAAGCAGCACTTCGTAATCACTCGGTCCCTCGTGGGTCTGTCATTGGCGGCTGTGAGAGACGAAAGGCTGTGCTGCAGAGACAGGACCAGAGCCCCCGAGGCAGTCCTTTGGTTTAAGCCCTTACTCCCACACCAGCCAAGGACATTACCACCAGTTCACAAGCGCAGCTTGGTTCAGAGGTCTGCACAGCCACCGCCGCAGCACTTACTGTCTTTACAAGATGTTGGATCTTGTCCTTTGTTCTAAGGAAGGATCGACTGCAATGTCTACATGAATCCTGACAGGTTTTAATCTCTTCTTTTCCTAAACCATCCATGATGAAGACCCTGCAGCTTCCCTGGATGGTCTGTTTCCAAGTCCAAATAGTCTCACTGCTCGAAACAGCCTTCCTAATATCGAACATAGCCTTTTCTTTGCTACAAATGTAAAGAATAAAAAGATGCTCCTATACTTTGTTAGTGGACTGGACTGGCATCTGTGTCTCATTTTATCTTAGGCAGTACTAAAAGCTTATGAGCCAAGCAGAATATATATGTTGTTATCCCCCAGCCAGCAGATGTAGGTGCTTCTCACAATTCGCTATACCACTCAAAAAAGCGCAGCAGTGTTTGCATGCTTTATGTGCAATAAGATTATACATACCTACTATGTTTTGATCAGAACTAAAAGAAACAGGAATAGCAGGCTTCCCAGAAGATGGAGACAAGGAAAGACTCTGTTCAGCCGGTGGTAATTTCCATTCCCACCCAAGGCACAACAAACCTGGGTAAGGGATATATGCATGGGTACATGAGAAAACAATTTAAAGGTGAAATCTAAAGTGACAAACATGCTTGAGATCAGCAGCGACTGTCGAGTTAGCTGGCCATTTACTCTTTGCTTGAGAGGACATCCAGCATAGAGATGGTTTAACCTACTCTACCGTTTTAAGTAATTGCTCCTCCCTGTCTATCCGTCACCACTGAAATCCTCTTCATAGTTGGTAGTTCAGGAATGACAGTTTTGTCTCCTCAAGGAGCGGAGTGCTCAAGGACTCAGCCCCACAGTTAGGCAACCACACTTGCTGCATCCTGATGCTGTGAGGAGTTGACAAGCTGGGTCTGGTTCTCACTTGGACCCCGGTGTGCCACACGGTGCATCTGCTCTCTCCTGGGCGCTGTATTTGTTAGTCCTTGTTTGCAATTCAAGAGTCAGTCCTGATTTAAAAAGAAGTCATTTTTTTGTGTCTTAAATACAATTCTTTATGGTACTGTAGTCCACACATAGTCTTAAGTGCAATTTCAGGAGGTAGTTTCTACAATAT
The DNA here is from genome assembly GCF_047370975.1 of Nipponia nippon. NCBI lineage: Eukaryota > Metazoa > Chordata > Aves > Pelecaniformes > Threskiornithidae > Nipponia > Nipponia nippon. Next base: position 60,643,374 of record NW_028262347.1, read on the forward strand.
GACCTTTCCCTCTGGCAAACCTGCAAAGGGAAGGGTGAGAGAAGGACGTGAGCTGTGCTCTCCACTTTCCCCACTCATGAAGATTTCTTTTAAAAGAGCGAAGGGAAAAATGGACTGCAGAAGGTTATCTTAAAAACTATTCACACCTCTGTCTCTTGCCAGTACTTAGGACTTACCTACATTTCTGTTATTAAAAAAGGATGATGTCAGTTAAGCCTATTCCCAGACGGTGCTATTTGACGAAGGAAAGTCCCAGGTAAAGACTTCCTCAATTTCCCCATCTAATGCTTTTTTTTTTTTTTTTTTTTTTTTTTTTAAGGGCGCATTTGCAGATAAACAAATGACCTCACCATCCACGTAGGAGATCTCTTCTGCACCACAAGCTCCCATCCCCACCGTGGACCCGGCCACGGCTGAGGTCCCGCTCCCTGCCTCTCCTCGGTACCACACTGGCTGGCGGGTGGGTGGGCAGCGAAAGGAGGAGCCCCAGGCTGCAGGTCAGCTGGTGCCATCTCGGAGGGGAGCAGCTCTTCCACCACCACCTTCCAGCCCAGTTCCAGGAGAAGGGGCTTTGCACACAGATTCCCAACCTCACTTCTTTCTTATTTAAGCAGGCAAGGATTTTTTTCCCCTTCCTCCCCCAATAATTGTGCCAGGCATTAGTGAGCCCCAGGCCTACACAATTACAAAGCATAATTAAGATAAAAGAGGCTAATACAATTCCCTGATACTAAGTGAGAACTTCCTATTTGTAGGCAAATCCCAAGAAAAGCACAGAGAAGAAGTCATTTTAATATGAAGAGGTTTTTTTCTTCCCTTAAAAATAAGAGAACAAAACCTAAGCATTTTGGCATAAGATAACATTTAAGGAACTGAGAGGTATTGTGCCATTCTCCTTCCTTTGTCCTAGCACTTACAACTTCTTTTGCACATTTTCCTCCCATTTTTCTTCAAAAACTGATCAAAGCTCCATTTTTTTTTAACATTGCAGCATTCTGTTCATTCCTTGACTGACCAAAAGTATTGCTGAAATGCCCATAAATAAATTAGCAACCCCCTCCCCCCAACTCGCCTCAAACCTAACAAGAAGTAACTCCAGAAAAACTCATATTGCTGTCAGCGCTTTGCCTTGCAGAGAGATGTTACATCACTGCAGTCTACCATATTCAACAACAAACTGTGTCTTGATACATGGGAGAGACAAGGGAGCATTCTTGCTAGAAGTTTACATTAAAATATTTTTAAAAATTAAATTGTAAATATAGCAACATACAATACAAACCCCTTCTTTTTTTAAGATTAATAGTAATTTTTTTAAGATTAACAGTAGAGAACACCGTGTGATGAGAACTAGCATTACCCAACTCTATCATGAGGTGCATTTCATCACCTGTTTCATCATCCCGTGGGGCCCCGATGTGGTGCAGCGCGGTTCAGCGTAGGTACCCTGGTGACTCAGAAATGGAGGGTACAGCAAGATGGGAAGGGAAAGGCCAGCTATCCACTTCAGGGAATGCAGTTGCATGAGGTTATGATCAGTGTAATAAAATTGAGGACTCGCCCCGTGAGGGCTGTGGGCTCCATACGGGAGCAGACATCTCCTGCGAACCCACTGCGGCTTCCGAATCAAGTAACTGTGTTTTCAGGAACTGGAAAGTTATTATAGACTCCTGATGTCACACATGGTGAAGGTGTGAGCAAATCGTAAAATATTTGTGGGAAATCTCCCCTCCTAATGGACCCGTAATTCGCACTTTCTCCACCCTGTCCCCCTCTTTACCTCCCATTGCTGGGAGTAGACAAACTAGTTATGGTCTGCACAGGGATTATGCTTTATCCACTTTATCCAGCCAGCGACCTACTGGAGTTTCATGTACTTTAAGAAATATGAGCTACCAAACTGCCTCTTCCAATTTTTGTAATTTCAAGTATTTCTTGCATTTGCAGATGCCTAAAGGCTCAGGAAGCAAGCACTGCAGAAGCAGGGGGAAGGGCTGGGAGCCATTTCTGCTTCACATCACAAGCTCTCAAATGACCTGTATCTCGTTTAGAAACCTGCCAAAACACCTTTCCAAGCAAACATCTTTTTCTCCTTTCGGAGTCCCCTGTTGGATATCTTGATATACCTTGATGCCAGGCATACGCTGATGTCAGCTGCAAAGGGAAAATAACATTTCCAGTACCCAAAGCAGGGGCTGGGAAGGGCTCGCACTTGACAGCTGCTGGATGCTGAAGGAGACTGTAGATACAGGACAGGAGTCCACCCCGGGCCTGGGAGGAGGTGTGGGTTAAGCAAACACGCAGTTTTGTCCTCTAGTTACAAGGACTGTGGAAGGGAAAACCTAATGACACTCTTAGCCCCTGCTCCTGTCCCCTGCCGGCAGGGTTTGCGCCCAGGAAAGCGCCCATAAGTAGCTGCGAAGCATATGCTGCAAACACAGCACAAGCTAGCTGGGGCCCAGTTTGTAAGCAGAGACGGTTTAGGCCCTACTAAAGACTAATTTTCTGATTTTTTTTTTCTTTAACTGAGTTTAAGGCAGTAAAACAAGCTCTCCTCCACAGACTCTGAATGCGCAAAGCCTGTTACCCCCAAGCACAGAAGCTCTGTGGTGATGGTGACAGCCCACTGCCTTCCTCTGGGTTCAGATCTTTATTTCATCTTAATGTTAGGAATTCATGAGGTGCATTCTTGCACCTCGTCAGGGAGCTGCGGATGGGCTGGGAGGGATGGAGTTGTCACAGGTGGCTGTGCTGGGCTCCCAAACCCCCTTGGACTTGATGAGAGAGGGGGTGAGGAAGGACGGGACCTGTTTCTTTGGGCCACCGGAGGAAGCAGCTGCAGGAGAGGTGAAGATGCAGTGAGTCAGTGGAGAAAGGAGCTGCCAGGGCAGATATCCCAGACACCGGTGAGGCTCCAGTCAGATCTCAGTGGTAGGTTTTCCCAAAGAGAAAAGACAACAGGGGGAGGGAAGACACAGATGCTTCCCTTTTGCGCCCACCTCCACGTAGTCATTGCAGTGACCAAAGGAAAGAGCAATTGTTTTTTTGGAAAACCACATGGTCTGTATCCTTCAGCAGCCACATGCTCTTGGGGAGATACCCCCTCCCAGGGCATGGGGCTCCGGGGTGGGCACTGATCCCGGCGCCATAAGGGGCTGACCCTGCACAGTCCTACCTGTGTGGAAAAGAGAGGGCTCATTTTAGCAGCACAGCCAGGACACACCAGCCAGAGCCTGCTCTGGCCTCCACAGACCGAGATCCTCTCCCTAGTCCCATCGCTGCTGTGGTACTCATGGACTTGGACAAATCGCTTCATGTCTCTGTGACTTTATTTTCCAGCTGTAAAATGGAGATAATTATATTGACCTGCTTCATAAAATGCCTTGCAAATGCTAGAACAGCAGCTAAGTACTATCACGATTATTGTATAAAGTAATCCATTATAGCCCCTAGATGCTGGAGAAGAAATGAATGATGGCTGGAGTCCACATAAACACTGTGTTAGATCAATGCAGGCACTATTACAATGTTGATCTGGTCTCCTGGTGCGTGTTCCCACAAATCCACATGGGGATGAAAAATCCAAACATATCTCTTGGCTGACAACTGACTGAAGCTATGTTGCAGGGAGAAAGAAAAATCTAACCCCCTTGCACAAACCAAACTACATCGTTCCTGCTTTGATCACGGAAGGAAGGAAGTTTTTTTGGCCGAGTTTTCTGCATATGAAAAGAATTGTTTTCAGTTTGTTTTGGGGGTTATTTTTGCAGATGAGCCATCTGAGTTTGATATGAAGAAGGCACCCTACCGGTGCATTTAAATGTTTAACATTATGTCAAAGTGAGGCACTCATCAGCTTTAAAAATTAAAAACTGTCTGGGAACAAGAGCACTGTCCCATTTGCTAACAATGGGAAAGAAAAATCCCAAACTAACCGCCACGCAAGCTCAAACGAACATCTCCTATACTCCATCTAGCAAAGAGGCAAACTGGAGAACGATTTCAAGGCTTTTCTAGGAAACCTGCAGAAGAAACCAGCTTAATTCTATGCTGCACTAAAAGCCAGCCCAAAGCCACTTGCTACTTTGTGGTTGAGAAACTGTCTGCTTCCAGCTCTCCCTCTACACCCTGGTCATCACCAGTCAATGCTAATTAAAGCATTAGAAAAGCTACCCACAAAAGCAAAAGACACTTACCGTACTCAAACGGAAATGCATTGATTTCTTTCTTACAATGCCACAACCCGTGCATTTTTCACGAGGGCGCGTGACAGAGGTGCTTTACCTGCTGGTGAGCAGAGAGCAGTTGTGTGCTGTGAGCTTGCCCCGGGTGGTGGGCATCAGCCTCTGCTGTGGGTACCAGCATCTGCAGTGGCCCCACACCACCCAGTTCCCAGCCCAGCAGGCACGGAGCTGCAGGACGGTAGGCGCTACTCTGCCTTTTCCAAAGTCCTACAGCGAGGAAGGAGAGGAATAGGTTTATACGAATGTTTTCTTCTCCAAAGAGACCAGTGGAGAAGCTGGCTCCACAGCCCCTGTGGTCGCAGGAGGCTGCGTTCACTGCACAGCGCTACTGGCTCAGGCATCAGGATAAGCATTTAGGAGATGGACTCCCTGGGGTCACCGTCCGTACAGTAAGTCTGTGGTAGCCTCAGCGAGCACAGCAAGGTCGGCATGGTAGCTGTCTTCAAGGACAAGCTCAACAGGGTGCCTGTGATATTTCACTTCAGGGAACACACACAGCTTGCCACCGGCTGGTTCCTAAGTACCAAGGTGGCTATTACAGTCCTTCCCAGGGCATTTCAGCTGCTGTGTATGACTTTTCCAGAGCTGCAGAGCACAGCACCTAACTAATCTCCTAATTAGAAACAGAAGGCTTCATTTTAATGCGATACCTTCCTTCATTGTACACTATGTTTTAAACTCACGATGCATTTCTTGAGGAGACCTGTGGCTTCCTGATACATTCTCATCCTGCGAAGGAAAAATACCCCAACGACATACCAGCAAATAGAAAGAATATGTATCTCAGTGAGATTTTTGACTGCAAAAACCCATCACCTTATACAAAACAACATATAGCCCAGTCATCCCCCAGAACAACAGGCTGTGTGCGGGGTAAAAGTCCATGATTCGCATTTTCAGTCACATGGCCCAAAATCAGAGGTCCAGCCTGAGATTTTGTTAAAGATTTCTTTTTCCCCTCAGGCCTCACATATTCCCCTTGGTCTCAGCTGCTGCTTTAAAAAGCCAGTTCCTCCAAGGCAGGGGCGGGGGAACACGTGCAGTATTGGACAAAGTCTGCCAAAAATATAAAATATTGGGGTGCTTTGTCTGCGTATATACAAGCATCTCTGCCCGGTGAAGGCACCGAGTTCCTGCTCAGGATGTGTAGAACTCATTTATACAGTGAAATACTTCTTCTGCCATAGTCCAAGTTTCTTATTTGAAAAAGAGATGACATTTATTTAGTTTGTAAAATAATCCGGCAGCACATATTGTGCCCCTCTCACAGCTTCTGGAAGAAAGCCCAATATACACATTCTTACAGATGTAAAAGCTTTTCTGCCATCACTGGCAAAAGTATTTGGAAAGGGTTTCAAAATACCCGTATCAGCAAGATGCATATGGCTGATTTCTGTTTGCATGGCTCAGACAGTAGAAAGCAGCCATCATGTAAAGGAGTGGTAAAAAGGCCTTCAGTTACATGTTAGGAAACAAAGTGACTGCAACAAGATTTCAGTGGCTTTGCTAATGGGAACCAGTCAGTTCTTTCAGTTGTTTGACAATACCTAAACCAAGAAAGTTAGATCCAAAGGCAAATAAAATAGCCCGTGCTTCACACATCACCCACAGGCACAGAAAATCTTCTGTTCCCTTGGGAGAGTCCGTGCCCCAGCCTGGTAATCCCCAGCCATGCCGAGGCACCAGCTGCACCGCAAATGGGACCAGGGAGCTGAGCTGGTGGGAAAAATAATATGGAGAAAGCAAAAGGGCAATGGGGAGGGTGTGAGATCCACTCTGTGACGCAGTTCAGTGCTGGGAGAGCCCCACGCGTGGACACGGCCAGCCTAGGAGAAGGGTGGAGAAGCAGTGAAGCCACAAACCTGCGTGGTCATAAACAACGTTCAAAGCCGTAGCCCAAGCACAGCCACTTCTTGCAAAGCCATAGCCAGAGCGCAACCGCTTCTTGCAAAGCCATCGCCTCAGTACAGCCACTTTTTGTCTCTCCTGAGATTTTCCAGGGTCAGGCTAGATCACGGTTGGAGATGGGAAAAGAGTGCTCATGGGCAATATCAGACATGCACCGAGCTTCGTGGCCATCCCCTTCAGATCCTACCGTTACATACGTGCAAGGGACCACATTGCTGATGTAAAAATTCCCTCTCTGTAATCGCTTAATCCCAGCTGTTCCCACAGCAGCCATTTTTTCATGAAGAGGTACCCTTGCCATACTGGCTTGAAGCATGAGAGTGTTTAATTGAATATCTGATTTCTGGCAGTGGCTGATCTTGGCTTCTTCCGAAGAAATCTCAAATATGCTCCGTGACACATGCTACTGGGCAGCAATATGTTGTGGAGGAAGATTTTATTTCAAAGATGACTAGGTCTCAACATGTCTGTGAGTAGATAGGCTAAACAGTGTAATTGCGCATCTGTTTTTTCTACGCATGTGCCTCCACCTGACATTTCCAAAATTTAAATGCTCTAAGCACTGACCTTGGGGCAGCTAAGAAGAGCTAGATTTTTTACAATTTTCTCAGCATCAAACATATTTTGCCTGGCGCCTCTAAAAATACATGTACATGGAAACCTAGAGGCAAATAGTTTAACAAATTTGAAAAATGGCTGAGTAACCTCCCCCCACGCTGGTAGTGCTGCAGAATTATTTCTATTTTTGTGAGGTGAACTGGAATGTTTTTAAGCCTCATTGAGACTTTGCCCCTCCTTGATTTTGTATTAAGCAGAGAGTACTCAGTAACTCTTTCCTCATTGTCCACTGTTTGATATCTTCCTGCCCTAATTCTAGATTTCACAGACTCTTATTTTCATCTTCTACTAAATTCTAGAACACATTTTGTCTTTGTCTGATATACAAATACATATACATATCTGTATAGCCTATTTTTGCATTGTCCTTCCCATGAGGGAACTAAAATAAATGCCACATTCAAAGCAGTGCTTATTTTCCAAGTAGTATTAGGTTTCACCCCCCGTACTGTGAGCAAGGGATTTGTTTGCTTTTTGCTTTAACACAGCCGCACGCTGGGTTTCCACCACTGACATACCTGCGTTCTTCCCGGGAGGCTGCCGCTAATTCCATCACAGCCAGATGAGAGAGCAGTGAATATTGTTCCTGACAGGGTTATTACTTTGTACTTAGGATGCTGAAACATTTGGAAAAATTATTCCAATTTCGGTGTTTATTCATATGGTAGGATATTACTGTTCACCTTTACTTACTTTGCTTCCACAAGTGACACCACACTCTGCCATTAATCCTGTGTGACAGAGCTGCTCTGCTGCACATGTTGATAGCATCTGTATGAAAGGAGGAACAGATGATCAAGCCACACATAAACCACCTCCAGGGCTGAAATTAAGAATAGTCCTTCCAATGAAACGATAAGGATCTGGAAAGGGTTGACATTTTTGTAATGTACTGCTGATAAGACAAAAATCCCACAAAAGCTTCTCAGTTCAAGAGTATATGGAGGAATGCTGAAAGTCGTAATACACCGCTCTTCTAGAGCATCCATAAAGGATCCAGCTGCTCAGAGCTAAGGAACTTTCGAAGACAAATGAAGAACTTTTTCTGCCTAAACACTTTTCAGTTTAGCAAGTTCTGCCTCCAACTTACCCAGGTGCTGTAGGCAACCAGAACAGGGCAAGTAATAGATTTTCATTTTGATGCCAGTTCTAAAAAAAAAAAAAAAAAAAAAAAAAGGAGAAAAAAATAGTTTGTGGATGAAGCAAACATTTTGTTCAGTCTGAACATTTTGGCTTTGAGCCTTTAAAACTTCCAAACCGAACCTGCAGGATTTTGAAATAAAGTTGTGGCAAATCAGAAGATGTTAAAAGGAATGGTTCAGCTGCTTTGAAGTTTGGGTGCTCATTTCTCCCCCCTTTTGTGCATATGAACAATTTGACTAAACTGACATTTCAGTCTCCAAAGTGACATTTTCTTTCCAAGAAAACTTTTGGCCAACAAAATGTCATCTCTCTGTGTAGCAAGCAGATACAAAGAGAAAGCTCTCCAGTTTGTATCCCTTTGAGTGGCTCCAACAAATTCTCAAAAGTAAAAATGAGATGTGAAACCCAAAACCCATCACTTCAGTCCAAGCGAAGTACATACAGCCAAAGTAAAGTAATGAAGACAGTTTTATGCTTACAGTAACTACTGACTACTGGTATCCACTTGCTAAGCTGAGGTGGAAAACCACCCCGCTCCGGAAGGTAAATTCAATATAAAGCTCTCTAAAAATTAATTCATATAGATCCTCCCTCCCGGGGAAGAAGCTTCCTGTTGTGAAGTCCTCAATGAAGAGGACTTATGCCAAGCTGGGCAGAATAACTCCCGTTGCAAACACCATCCCCACCCTGTCCCATCGTCCTGCTTGCACAGTGCCCTGCATCCCGGGAAAGCTGGGGGTGCAGGGACAGGCTAGTGCAGCCATCCCCCTCGCTGAGGAATGGGGAAATCAGGAAAGTCCCTGACGGGGAGAGCCCCCTGACACCCACGTAACTGTAGGGACTGTGTCCCTCTTAGATGTGAGCAGAGGTGAGACGCAGCCCTGAGCAGGCACGCTGCTGCTCAGCGCACCCCGAATAACTCTTCTGCTGCTGCCGTGCTTCACTGGTGACATCCACTGCAGCACCTGTCTTAAATGTAACAGGCCTGAAAGTAGTCAAGTGGCTCTATTTAAAACTAAAGAGGAAAGTGCAAAGCTTTGAAGTCAGAAGGTGTATAATGAATTCAGCAAAACTTTGTATTTCAAAGCCGGTTCTATTTGCAGAAGCCATCTGCTCAGAGAAAAGCTTGAACATGCACCTCTGACAGGAGTCAAAAGAGTTGAGGGAAACAGTCTCACTGAGGATGTTTCACATCATCCGTTCCCACAATATCTGAAATGTCACTTTGTAGTGGAGCAGCTTCCATCCTTATATCAATTACAACATTTACATCCAGCTCCCCCGGGGTTGCTGGCATTTGAAGCGACTGTCCAGTCCAGTAGCTCCCAGCAATTTCTAATGAGATATGCCAATAAGACATCACTGCTTGTCCCTCCTAATGATAACTGTGAGCTCTCTGGAGCTTTCCCTTAAGCCACTGTCTTACTTATCCCCTTATTGAGGATTATTGATCTTCCTCTCTCCCCTTGCCAGCGCTCAGCTTTTAAGCCACAAATCCAGAGATGGCTCCATCCAGGAGGACAAGAGGTAGTGCGATGTGCAGCCCTTTCGCAGGAAAGGAGCGCAGCCCGTGAGCCAGGTTATCATCATCGGCAGCAAATGCAAACCTACCCCTTGGGCAGAACCAGCAACGGAGGCAGCTTCTCCCAAGCACCACCTCTCCAGAGCACCCATCAGCCGTACAGGTTTGCAGCCCACAACTAGAGCTTACATTTCTGCAGCAAGGCAAAAAAAAAAGATAACGTGCAAAGCCTGGAACAAGTCTGTTTAAGAATTCCCTCTGATATCACTAGTCTTTCATACAGCCCATAAGAACCATTAAAATTCTCTCTGATAACTGGCTTCCCGAGAGCATGAGAGCCAGGCGAGACCACGCCAGCCACAGACTCTACCAAGATTTCTCCTGGCTTAAAACAGACCCTAAAATAAGCCTGGAAGTCATCTGTGAAACCAGCCTATGTTGTAGACTTTGAAGATTAGTCTCTGCATCACAAGGAAGTGAAGAAAAGCAGAGGTCATTCCCCTGGGAAAAGGGTGAAAACCATCACTGGAAGCTTACATCAGCCGGGGCAGCCAGAGGGAGGTTGGCCATGGCCACTGGCCCTAGCAGAGCCTGGAGCTGTGTGAGTGCTGACTGCCCATGGGCAGCATTGCTCCAGGTCTCTCCCCAGCTGCATTGCTGGTGCTTACAGACCTGATGGGATCATCGCTGTCTTTGACAGTGGACGGTAACCCTAATGGAGGCAAAGGTTATCAAGGAGAAGGAGAGTATAAGCAGGCAGAGAGAGACAGATAACACAAGTGTGTAAGACTTGTTTTATTAGAAATCAGCTTAAAACCAGTTTCCTCTCATTTCTGAAACCACGGCTTTCTTGTAACATTCACTGGATGCAGCCCATTGCAAACGTAAACAGCTCCCACTGCTATAGTATTTCACCTCATCACAATCTTTAGTGTATTTTGCTTTAAGTCATTCCTGCCAAATAGTTATTTCTTCATCCGTGTTGGTTTAGTTAAGAAGTACCAGCCTTTGCTCACCTGCACTCACATTCATGCCTGTGGCATCGGGTGGGAAACCAGCCCCAGCACCCTGGTGCAGCACGTCATGGAGCCCTTCTAGGAAACACTCTGTAGCGCGTTGAGGAAGGAAAGTGCAGTGTTTTTCCTTGATGGCCTTGAAACAGCAGCTTTGAGCTTCTGCAGTTTTGTCAAACCAAGAGACTGATTGTTTTCTGTGCTTGTAGCTGTGGATGAGTGCGGAGATAGAGATCCTCCTAGCCGTGACAGCAATTCAGAGGGGTGCTTCAGAGCCCCTGGGCTATGCAGATACGTGTAAAGGTCCAAGACACATTTGTAACCCTGCAACTGAAATGAGGTTGCAGGCAGTGGCACACAGTCCCACCTCTGATCTTACTGTGACTCCAGGAGAGGAAGAAACTCCATGCTTTCACTCAACTGCTCGGACTTCAGCTGGGCTCTGTCTGCACGAAGCTCTTCTTGGGTAAGGTCCTTGTCAGTGCCTGCACGCCCTGCACATCTTCCAAGTCAACTTTCTGGTAGTCTTAGAACGGCTGCTGTAAAGGAAAGAGAAGACTCACTCTGTGACAATTCTAATAATAATAATAATTAAAAAAAAAAAAAAACAAAACAAACACCCCATTGGTATTTACAGAAACAAATTCAAACTGGATCCTTCTATTAATACTTTGTGAATTATCACAGCATCCTAACAGGATCCCAGACCCCACCCGAGCCACATGGCACCTTCTCCAGCTGGTTTCTGCCAGGACAAACCTGCACAGGTACAATCCTCTCTAAAATGCTGAAGCTCAGCTGCTTCTCACTGCTGCACAGTCTCCACATCCATCCTGCTCGGGCACCTCACAGGAGCTGGTAGTGAACTTGTTCTACTGATGCCTAGTGCTAATTGCAAACAGAAGAGGCTGCTTAACATGGTGTAATCCGGTCCCTTTTAACTTCTATTTTTTGGACAGTGCAATTTCTTTCTTGTTGTTTCTAGATTTTGGGGGGCTAATTTATTATCTGGACACCTTTGCTCAGGAGGTTACCACCTTCCCACTTTCAGCCCAGCTGCCGTCTTCAGAGGCACCGGGCAGCCAGATGGGCTGAGAGATGCACACGTCTATTCATTGGCACTGCTTTTCATGAAGGGTAAGAGAAGGATATGGCCAATACCGCGGCTGTTTTTTCCACCTTTTCTTTCTAAAATGGCAGTCTCACACATGTTATGGGGTTATTCCAAACTGAGCATTTTTTGCTTTTTCCTTCTCAGATACAAACTGAATTGGCCGGCAGAGCAAGCTGCTGCAGAAGTTGTCATTGCTAGTGGTTAATGCTGGGTTGTAATGCATAGAGGTGGGCACTGGACACTATCTAGAAACAGATGCTTTTTGGCCCCCAAAGCTTATATGGAAAGATGGGAGAGGGGACAGGAGCATCAAAAGCTGAAACAATTTCTGAAGGTGGACAACAGCAGCAACCCCTGGTTCAATACTCGGACCCCAGACCATGGCCATAGGGGCAGAGGACACCCTCTCCCAGAGGGAAGCTGCCTCGCCATGGAGCCCAAAATGTTGGATTTGGAATCCAGGGCACTTGCTCCCAAGACTTTTTAAGCATATACACCAAGGAGTCAAGCAAGTAAAACAACAGCTGCCAAATTATTTGCATTCCAGCAACATACAACTGAAGTGCTAATACCTACCAGCTGTACCTACGTGTCAGCTTTTTGAAACTAAGATTGTTTCTTCGTTGTACCAAGACGAGGAGAAGAAGGTCAGCAAAGACACACTTAGTCCAGGCTCTGCACTGATAAGAGGGCTAGTGCAGGCTCTTAGTTCTTCCCTGCTTGAGGAAGTCTGAGAAAGCAGGAGCCGGGCTCTGCTTCAGCTCAACCTGGCATTAAAACAGCATTCTTCGAAAAGCGCCTGCAATAAAATAGCATCTTCTTATTGAGAAGATGTGCTCCCAGCAAGGATCAGGGTCATATCTGCTGATTTTAATGACAGAAAATGAGCTTGTGACATATTACTTGTGCTATCATTGCAGAGTTAACTTGGCCAAGAGATAATTAATGGAAGATGTGTGGTTGAGTCCCCTGTGCTGCTCTGAAAGTCGCAGGCTGTAATTGGTACCACTGGCTCTTGTAAAATAAACTGTACTCCTGATCCAGCTCAGAAATCAAAACATGGCACTCTGAAAGAAACGTTTTACTTTAGGAAGTGGCCTTCTGATAAAGTGATTTTAAACCTCAGAGTGTTTTAAGCAAGTTTCTGGCTTCCAGTGCTGTTACTCTCCTCAATGTTGTGCTATATACTCTCTGATTTCCCTGCCATGGCTCTGTGCTTAATGTAGCTGGTGACTCTTGATGACGCATTTTGATGCATTCAGCACAACCACACGCTATCATGAACCAGAGATCACCATATTTCTGGCTGTGGAGCTAGAGTAAACATGGCCCTGTGCCCAGACAGTGTTGGCGGTGGCTGGAAAACCAAGACTGAGAGTATAACAAGAGAACTGGGAAAAAAATCTGCTCCACTGAAAACACGGTGCTGGAGCAAATCTGTCGTTGTTCAGCGTACCGGCTTTCAGGCACCCCGGTTTTGGTGTCAGGAGCGGGCACTGCTCTTCCCATTTCCCTGGCTCCTTCCCACTCTTCACAGTCACTCAGGAACCATTTCCCCATATCCTACTTACTCACATGTATCAGGCAGAGCTGATAAGGAATGAGAGGAGGGTCTGATAGCTGAGCGGCTCTGCCACAGGCTCCCTGTGTGGCCTCATCATGCCGTGGCTCAGTTTCTCCCCATAAAATGACTAACAGCACTTCCTTACCTCCCGGGGGGGTTGGGAGGATAAAAATGGTGACAGCCTCAAAGTGCGAAGTTATTACAACCATCCGTCCAGAGAAACTGTCAACTTTAGCACGTAGGCTGCTATCAGACGTGGGGCTGAGAGCATTCCCAGCGGCTGCCCTGTCGGATAGAGCACGCGGCACGCTCCTCTGGCATAGGTGCCTCTGGGCTCGGAGGGTTGAACAAACTATTTTCTGCCTTGGAGAGAGAAAGTAAACCTCTTCTACCAGGTTTCTCCTTTTCTTCCAGGAGAAGGCAGCAAAGGAAACCTCTGCCACCCTGGGCACGCTGGGGGAAACAGAGCAGGGGCTTGCGCCCTGCTCTGCGACAGCCCCCTGATGGGAAGAAGCTGAGAAGCCGTACTGGGAGCCATACTGGGAACCTCTGCTCCTCCCTCCTCCACGAAAGCAACAACTAGGTGTGGAAAGATGCTGTCAAACCCTACACCACATCAGTTCTTGCCACCAGCGCTCCTTCGCCTCTAACCACTCTGAAAAGAAGCACAGTGTAAACAGTCTAATAAGATCTATTCCAGACGCCTGCTGTGGTGCATCAGGAGATTAACATATTAACTCTGAAAAGCCCACTAATTTTAAGGAGAACTCTATACTTAAACTGAAAGAAGTTTTGCAGAGATCAGCAGAGTTCGTCTGATGCTAGGGAACCAGGGAAACCTGTTAACAGCAGACTCGGTGGATAATTGAGAGAATTATTCAACCCTGCTTTTAATGGACCTTGGATTACAATATTGCATGGGTTGGTAATAATTTGCTCCTAATCTTTTCAAATACACACTTGCAATGGTTTGTTTATTGCTAGCTTTTGCCTTGCAATCAGACAAACATGGGCTCTACTCCTCCTGGAGCTCCAGCTAAGCAGGGTAAGCCAAGTCAGACATTGCAAGAAAGATTATGGACAAATAAGTCTACCTATCTGATGCAGGAGGTATGTTTTGTTGGGGGCGTTTTTTAGACATAAAGTATTACATACAATCAGGCATCGAAGTATTACTTGATAAAAAACAGAAGAAATCAAACAGCTCAAAATTATACAAGCTAAACTACAGGACCTGAGACGGAGACCAAGGCAGCCCATGGGGCAGGGAGGAGCAGAAGCAGGGACGCGAGTACGCAAGGGAGCTCAGCGCAGTGGGTGGGAGGGATAAGCCTGCCGAAAGGAACGGGACTGGCACCACGCCCGACATACGCATCCTGGAGCCTGGAAGACTTCCCCTAAGAACCAGTTTCACAAGCAAAGCTCCGTCAGTCAGACTGTCCCGCTGCCGTGGCCAGTTGACGAGAGCAGCCTGCCTATGGCCGGCTGTGTCTTCCAGGCAAAGGGGAGGAAGAGGCATGTGTTACGCCTCTTACACCGCGGCTTATTTGTTTACATGCTTTCAGCCATGCTATGCTCATATGTTTACTGAGCTCTACAGAAATCAGCAGTGACAATAAATACGCTTTCACAGCCAGCTGCTCCCATGCCTCCTTCACTTGGCCAGATAAACAGACAACATAGACTTCATTTTTACTATCAAGGAGCAGTCACAAACAAATGTTGTGAAAATCTTGCCCTGAAACAGTATGCAGAGCAAAAATTAGCCCTGGAGCAACTGGATGTTTGGGCATGTTTCCCACTTTTTCATCCAGACACACTAAGCAGCAAGAAAGCTGCTGAAACCGGAGAGCTGGGAACTCCCCTGGTGGTACAGACCCGGCTGCAGAGGGTCTGCAGTGATTGCTCTGGAGCAGCCTCTCCGTGCTCCAGGGCAAGCAGCGCAGCTGGAGAAAAGAGGGACAGATCTAGGGCATGCTAGGCTGTCAGGGAGCTGCAGCAAGGACAGCACGATGTGGCTTGCAGACACCAGAGTCCCAGCTCACCCCAGAAACCACATCCTTGACCCTGGTGAGCAGCTGACCTCTCCTCATTCCTGAGCAGCACCGCATAAAGCGCCCACTTGGGACAACCACCTTGATTTAAAAAGCCAAAAAAACCAAACAAGCCAACAATTCAGGAGCCCAGGGCTCCTGCCTTTCCTCACAGTGGATTTATTTTGAAGGCAGCTATTCTTATTCCCCCCGCCCAATCTTGTCAGCCATGGTCCAGGCACAAGCTGTTTGGCTAAGGTGGGCTGTTGCCCCAGTTTTGTCCCGTCCCTATCTTTCACCTTTACTTCACACGAGGAAGATGTATATTCCATTTCACATAAGCCCAGGCGTATGTGAGTGATTATGTGTGACCAGCTACATATAATTATATTAGATGTAGGCCTATAAATGATTCATTAAGATCTGTATCAGCTAGTTATTTAATGTGTCCTGCTCATTAAAACTTTGTGATAAAGACAACTACAGCTTTTTGTAATTATGCCTCTGGACAGTGCGATGCACTTCCAACTAGTATTTGCAATCCTGGGTGTATATTGACACTTAAAGTAGCATAGAGAAATATAGGTTAACTGCTGTTCTTAATTGCTCTTCGTTACTAAGATTATTGTAGAATTTCATTGTACAACACCCTGGGACTCTTCTGCATAGCACACATTACAGGCACCGTTAGGTGATGATGCTGTACACTGCATTATCCTTTTGTATACCTTAGAAGCTTGTGAAAAACAAAAAGAAAAAAGACTATTTCACCTAGAAGGAATGTGTCTGGCTTGGCTCATCTGGGGGGCAGAAAAAAGTGGACCAAAGACATGTTTGAGGAAATGCAGCGTATTTTACCCTACAGGATCAAATTCGGCATTTCTTTCTCAAGCCAGAGATCCTACTAAGCTCACTGTAAGCTTGTCTTGAGTAAGGTCTACAGATCTGCGGTCACCATATGCTGGATCCGGCTTCCATCAGTGCCAGTAGGAAGAAAAACCATGACTCAGAAAGCACATTAGGCCCTGTTTCATTGGTCAAAAAGGGAGCTACACTAAGTTTCCGTCAGTGTAACTAAGTAGGTCTAACTCAGTTTGTCTCCAGTCTTGTTCTCTCAAAATACATTTGGCGTCAAAGCGAATATGCCTACATATGAAACAGGTAGGGTCTTTAAAACGTTTTCTTGGGATGGCTATCAATGTAATAAGACATCAGTAACAAGTGATAAATGCTAAGTAAAAGAAGCTTTTCCTAAGAAGCTTACGCTAAGAATATAAATCTTGCCCCACTACCAAAAGACTACATTAAGTGTCATCCTTCTAACCTTGTCGGCAGCCTGATATCACTGCTAGGATAAATGTAAGATCGATCGCCTCGGTGGCTCTTCTACTGCAAGTTCTGCTTGGCTGATCACGATGGAAGGCAACTGCCCTTGTGTCGACACTTGGCGTCTCCTGGGAGGATGTTCAGCTAGCTCCTGTTGTCATCGGAGCAGGGCATGTTTCACCCAGGGGAATGACTCAGGTATAACTTGTTGGCTCTTGTTAGCCACAGAGCATTGCCTAAATCCTAAAGTCTGCATCCCATGGGAGCATTGCACTAATCTAATCTGTGGTTAGCTTCTACAAACACTAATTTGTGAAGACACAACGAAAACTATAGACAATAGAAGATATGTCTATCAAATGCCTTTTTGTCTCCAAAGGTGACCTGGTATAGTCTGTACCACTGTGGCCAGCACCAGTAACTCACCAGGGTAGGAGAAGCATGAAGTAAGCTCCATGCTGACCGTAAATGCTTTTTTCTCCCCATTGTCTCTTTCGAGCTTCTCATATCCAGCCTCATTCACATGGTACTGCATCCTAGAAAGCTACTGCAGGACAGAGCTAGAATGCAATAGGTGAAGAAAGTCTTTAAATATGACTTTACATACATTAACAATGTTTTTACTGACTGACTGGTCTTGTGCCTATAACAGCATAAAAGTAGTATTTGAAAACCTTGGCCATATCAAACAGGCTGTCTCTTGTACAAGAAAATTAATGAAGCCCAGTTTCCTACAGACCTGCGTCTCATATCTTATGGTGGCTCTTCTGTTACTTTTCAGTTGCTCTCATGATATAGTGGACACGATTAGTCCTTAGTCACTCTTGTCTCAACTGTTCTTTGGCATGTCGTGAGGCCTGAGTTTCAAGTTAAGCTCTTCAATGTGATAACAGCCTCTGACGATTACTCAGGGGAGCACTCACGGTGTAGCTTTCTCTTCTATGGGAGCATTCCACAGGGTATCTCTATCCAGTCATCTACTTTAATTAAAGTGATAGGAACTTACCTATGTTTGAGACTCCTACTGATAGTTTATCAAAAGTGATTCAGACTGGTCAGTCTCTATTTAAATAAAGAGGCACAGACCAAACAAGTGTTTAAGTCTCAAATCTCTCATGAGACAAAAAAGTTCACAAAACAGGATAGCTCTGCGTGTGCCAGCTCCAGCCTGTGATGGCTGTGACGATGCCAGCACGTTGTTATTAGCTTGTAGAGAAGGGATCTGGGCTTAGAAAAGAGGGGGACAAAGCTGAAGCTGTTCATCAGTTCCTCAGCAAGCACCACCTTTCTCCTGTCTTTGAGGGATGTGGGATACAGCATTAGGATGAGCAGATGTTTAAACTGAATTTAAGCTCTGCTCCACTTGCCCTCAGCATAAAAACAAGCACACAAGTATCACAATGGACTTATGGCCATGATGAGCACGGTCTTTCCTATGCACGTCACTTTTACGTCTCAGACATCTTTGTTCTTTAGGAGCATCTTGCAGAGTGGCCCCACTGAGCAGCAGTTCCTCGGTAACAAGGGAAATGGGGCAGCAGGCAACCCACAAAGGGCTCATCTATATGTGGCTCTGCTCCATTTTTCCAAGCTATTGGTATGGCCACCTCAGTAGAGCACACAGGACAGACAAGAAGAGGTACCATTTCTATCAGGAGATAAAATCCAGTCAAGCTCACCCTACCTGAAACTGTATGGAAAGACAGCTGTCTTGTCCCCGTCAAGGTTCACACTTCAGCAATACTGTAGGGCAGTAGCTGCCAGTGAGTGAACGGCAGGTGTAGACAAGGCTCAGGGTTAACTGCAGACATGAATGCAAGGCCATGGCAGCACAGAGATGGAGTACAAAGAGGGTGTGATGGTAGCTGGACCCAGCAAGCTTTCTTTTGACATGAAATTGGAATAACAGCAGCAGGAATGCCTAGAGCCTGAAAGGACAGGGAGGAGGAGAGTCTGCCTGCTACCCCACATGGGCCCTGCATTAGGACGGGGGCCATGTGCAGCACAGAGAGGGAAGAAGGAAGACTCTATAGCCACTTACTGTGCCCCTGGCTCAGCAAGTGGCTCCATGGCTGCAAACAGCGTTGGCACAACTCAAGACTTGCTCCGTTTTTCGCCTTGCATATTCTTGGGGTGCAGCAGCACTGCTGGAAAGGGCACAAATTCCCATTGCAAAACCTACTTCACTGAATAGCAGAGGCACTCGAGCAGAGGAAATGCTGTTTTCCACTTGTGCTGCAGTATTTCCCTGTGGCCTTTGGGTGACATCATCCTGGCATTCTCCTCCAAAAGCAGGTGGTTCCAGGCATTGACTGATGGTAGGAAACGAATTATCATCTCCCCTGAAGAGATATGGAAACAGAATAGGATTACATGTCTTACTCAAGGGCCACGAGGAGAAATGGGGTCAAATCCAGAATTAGAGCGAAGGTGCTCTAACAATAGGCTACAAGCTATAGGTTTGCACGCTGTCTAGCACAATGTGGCCGTAATCCTGCTGAGGCCTCCAGGCAACACTGCAATATGCATCATCATAATAATGAGTTTCTAATCCCAATCAAATGCCCAACCCAGTAGGCACCGCCTGACTCACAGAACGGATTAGCTGACAGATTGTAAACAATAGTTGCGGGAGTTGCTGAGCCCATTATGCAATCCTTTTATGCTGAATATACAGAAATAGCTGAGAAAATTAGGAGCTTTTACTGAGAACATAAGTAACTGAGATTTTCAAATATAAGTAATGGGTGTTCTCGTTCTTCAAGCCCTAGGGATAACCCATCAATATCATTGCACACCATTCCTAACTCTTGAATCAGCCAGATTAACAAGGATGGGGACTCATGTTTGTACCATGAGACAATAAAGACAAGCTACTTACAAGACAATCCTCTGAAGCATCCAGACTGGGCCCTCCTCTTCCCATGAATAGGTCCTACTTTCTTTCATCACAAAAGTGCCTCTGTCACAAGCCAGAATGTGTGGGAGAAGCAGGAGGTGCATGGGAAAAATCAACAGAAATTAGAGAAATTAAGATTTCTTTATGAGAATGAAAAAATTGGAGATCAAATACATGTTTTTCTATTAAAATGCATGCTACTAGCCTAGAATTTAATTCCAGGAATAGCTGAGAGCTGGCATCTAGGAGACAGAATTGCTTGAGTTACCGTAACTCAAGAGGAACTCGTCTGAGGACAGGCAGCTTGGCTCAGCCACCAACAGCCACATTACAGACCACACTCAGTCTAATCACTGTGCCATTCCACCGAGCTTGGGCGTCATCGTTTACCTCACTGCAGAGCTGCTTAAACCATCCCCCAACTCAAGTTAGAGGAGGGATGTATTAAACAGGAGTCAGTTAGGGACAGAGTTCAGGTTACACTAAGTTAATGACGAAGAAAAAAAATAGTTGTTTTTTATTGATTTTCCTCAGTACCCAGCCTTTATAATTTATGATGTTTTCATGTAATTGGTTTCTAATTTCACCACCCTCTCCATAAGAAAAACAAGATATATAATAAAAATCAGACCTAACACTTACAAACCCGGATTCTTTGATAGAGGATACAAAACAAGCTCTCAGAAAGAAGGGTTGCTGCTAACCTTGTCAACAGGCATAAAGAAAATCAAGGGGAATTACGCGTGCTAATTTTATTATCTTTCTGAGGCTTGTGATCTCAAAAATCCTCAGGGATTTTTTGAGATGCTCCCTCTCTGTTAGTTCCAAATAGGAAGTGTGCTCTGTGCACGTTCCTCAGATGAACAGCAATTAACAGTGAAACAATAATTACGATAAATGATGAACAATAATAAAATAACAATGGAAGGAGCAGGAGCTCCTGCCTCTCCACCTGCATTTTGTGCACCATTGCAACAGACTCCTCTTTTTTTTGGCCAGGCAGTACACATACTCCAGCATGGCTGAAGTCAAAGGGCTTTTGCTATTGACTTCAGCAGCAGCAGGACAAGGGCAAAGCAGAGCTAAATGAAAGGGATTTCAGTACGATCAGCTGGGGCCTGTCAAAGAGCCCTTTAAGCTTTGCACGCCGGGTGGTGGTGGAGCTGACAGCAGCAATGCTCACTCTGTTGGTCACGTAGTTGGCGTCACGCCTGCCGGATGCATGCAGGGGCTGTTGCCTCGCACGAGCATCCTCAGCAGCCTCTGATCCATGAAGCAGGCTGTGAACAACGAGGAAGATATTAAACCAGATGTGCACCGCCAAGGCAATAGAGGGAAGGGAGGACAGCGGTGCCCTATCTGGGAAAACTCCCCCAGCACCCCTCAGAGTGGACCGGTTTAACTATAACTAATGGAATTAGGTATTAAACTGCAAATGCTGCTTACAGTTACGATGTGCTGAAGTGAATATCCATTTTGGAGGAATGATTCAATTTATCCTTCTCTTCGAGCTCCAATTTTCAGTTTGCTCACATGCTCACAAGACAACTTTCACATAGCTGTCTGGTCTTGGTGGGTTTCTAATCATGGTGGTCAAACATGACAGAGATGTATACCAGGCCAGGGACTACTATTTAAAATAAGCTTACCTTTTGCAGAACAGAGAAAACAGCTGGACAAACATCAGATCAAGTAGTTGTTGTTGGCTTTACTTGACCCAAGTCAAAGCCCACTCTCTGTGAGACCAGTGCAAAGTCTCCTGTTGGCTTCAAGCAAGACTGAAGTACACACAGGTTACCAAGAGCACCAAAAGAAAACACTGGGGCTCTTCATAAAGGTCTGGAAGTACATGCCTGAAATAACAAGAGTAATTGAGTATGCTCTAAGTATCTATCAGACCTATAGACCATTTTCATAAATGTAACAGCAAGGGAATAATAAAGGAATTTTGTCATTAACTGTGAGGTTTAGCAATTACTTCCTTTGTTTCATACTAGGCCTGACGATGATCTGCTCACACATGAAAGCAGAGAGATTGCTCCTTACATGTAGTGCTGCCCTGACACAACGTGTGCTTTGACCATACTTCTGCACACTGGAGCATCCCGCAATCCATTTGTTTTCTAAAGAGTGGAGTTGAAGGCTGTAACTGACTGAGCAGCTTATTATTCTCTTTGCCCTCTTCCTTTCCCTGCATCTTATTTCCAGGTGGGCAATAATCTGGATTATTTTTGTGATTACTAGAGTATGTCTGTAATGCAGAAAAATCACATCCATCCATACCTGTTTGGTAAAGCAGAGGAAATCTTTAGAAACAAAACAGAGCCCAGTGATGGGAAAAGGCGAATGTTCCACTCTGATCACAAGGCTGCAGAAAGTCAAAGAATGTGAAATAAGACTCCAAAAAATGGTCCTTGGGCAATGCACGAGAACAAGACAAACCCCAAGGCTTTGCCAATTCACCACATGAGGAAATTCCTTCCTATCCCAAACATAGCCAGAGATACAGCAGCGTGTCTGGGAGCAAATATCATTAGGCCTGATCTAGCTTGTTTTTATCCAGGCGTGACACTGGCACTCAAAAGACGATGTTGGGTTTTGATCTTGCCTTTCAATATTACACAAGGAATCTCCCACGGCAAAAAATTCCAAATAGTGATTAACCTTTTAGGGCAAAAGCCAGACTTTCCAAGTGTTTGATCTAAGTTCAGTTATTTTTTTAATTTCCAGGAGTGGCTTTTTTTCTTCCTGTTGGTGCTTAGTTCACATAGATTCCTGTGCAGGTCCTGAAGATCTCCTGAAGACACATCAAATCCTACACAGAGACCTGAGGTCCACTGCGGGTTAATGCATTTAAGCTGTCAAAACATGTTTCTGTAAGTGGCAGCACAGCTATGTAGAAATCTTGAATATGAAGTAATTTCACATACAAGGAATGGCTTGCGGTTCTCGATGGAGTCAAGTTGCTCTTTTAATTTCCATCCTTGGGGTGGTAGTGGCTGCTCACTGGGAGGGACAGCAGCGTGGGGCCATTACCAGATGAACCTCCTGGGAAGGTGCCGAGCATGTTGGATTTCAAGGGGAGCAACTGGAGTTGAGGATATTCAGCACTACAAAGGATCTGGCCTTTCAAATGCTTTTCACTGTTGCAGGCCAAAATAATTAAAAAATCAGGGGATATCTTGTTTATGTACTGATGTCTCCCATGTCCAGGCACTTTATGATAAATCCTTACAATGGTCATATAAACTGCTCCTAATCTGATTTGGCAAGCTGGCCCAACAATTCCTGCTTCTGATTAAAAGTGTTTCTTTCTTCACTTGCTGAGTGAAGGTTTAACCCCAGTTAAGCCATTGCACTGAAGTGATGAACAGCAGACCCACCAGATCATTTATAGATACCAAACTGTGTCGTTTAGTGGTACTTGGCACAAACCAACTTCACTGGCAGCAGCCATCTGCTGCCTGCCTCTCTGGATCCACCTTTGAAGACAGACAGAGACTTTCTGGAAGCACCGGGTGTCCTGGGAGTGTGGGAGCAGTGAGCTGGGTCAGAAATTCAGCCTCCATAATCATGAGGTGAAAAACTGGGCTCAGTTCTACTAAATTAAGCAACAAAGCAGCAACCCCAGAGAAAAACAAACAGCATTTTTCAGTCTTCTTGCAGTTCATTATGCAGCCTGGCAGCGCTGTTCTGTGTAATGTAGCTTTTTCCAAACCAAAGCTGTGCTAAGATATAGTTGAAGGGAGACAGTCCAAAACAGCATTTTGGGGTAAAACACTACAGACATTGCAATAATCCAAAATCTATGCATTAGACATTCAGGATGAAAGATGCACTGAGAAATAACGCAAGCCCAGCTGAGCATGGAAATAGTTACTGCAGTCAAACTATCTTGCCTCTGTTGTAAGGTGATTCAATATCATGACCATGAGACTAAACTAAAACTACAAGCATGTAAGTGTGATCAGAGTGTTATGGTCTGATTATCTTACAAAAATTTAAGGGTTAAGGTGTAAAACCGATAAATACAGAACCCAAACTTAAGCCAGTAGGAAAAAATAACATTACCCTACAATATATTTGTAACAAATACAACCTTTGACAACCCTCTTCCCCCTTCCCTTGTTCTATTGCCTGAGCTAGCGTATAAATATTTTTCTAATTAAAGAATAAGAGATCCTGGTGCAAGGTGAGGAGAGATTGGATTCTGATTAAGTCCTTAGGAGACCAAAACAGGGGATGGGTGAGAGCGCAAGTCTGCTTCCTCATATCTTTTATTCTAGTCTTGATCACAAATTTAAGATCAGAAACATGCAAGTATCTGATCCCTCATCATATGAGCTATCTAAACAACACAATAGGTGGAACGCAGAGAGCAAGACTGCATCTCACTTTAGGAGCAACTCCCCTCCGTGGAGTTGTCTGGAAGCTGGTAGCAAAGAAGTGTCCGTGGGAAAACACATCCCCCGGTGACGGCATTAGCGCCATGGCCAGCAGCAGTGTGGCGAGAGGAAGGAGAAGGAAACGTCAGTACCTGAATTGCAAGAGCACATGTAATGCTGTTTCTTCTCAAGTCCTCAGTGCATCCTGCAGCAGTGGCTCCTTAAAACCAGATGTGCTGAAAGAGCCACAGCTCCCTTGCTCTTCTGGCGAAACTTCTACATGCACTGAACTTCTGCACGCACTGAACTTGTGTCCTTCCTGATGCATTTGCTCATCATCAAACCTGCTGGAGATGGGAGCAAGAAGGAACTCAATGGCAAAAAATACTGATCACACATCTGTAACAACATGGCTAATGCTGAATCTTCTTGCTGTGTACCCACTTAGCCTTATATGAGACCTCCGTGTCACATTTAGGACACTGTCCAATTTCAGCTTAACTGCTTTGTTCTCGTTGTGCAGAGCAGTGGATTTTAAGATCTGGGAATACTGCAAACCTAGTACACTGCAAACAGCATCCAGCATCTTTTTGCATCACTATACTCCTGGAGTTCAGCCATAGGACAAATCCTTCCCAACCTATGGATTTCTCCAATCGTTGTTCCCTCTTCAGACAAGGAAATGCACAGAGCTGAGTATTTAATTCAGAATTATATGCTAAGACACAAAGTACAATAAATTATATTTACTTAATCTGTGCTCAAGGGTTCATGTTTTCCTCTTTACTCCCATGCTGTCCTTAGGAGTCAGCCTGCCTTGTTCCTTCCAAGGCTATGAGCATCATTCAGATGCTATATGTAATCCTGGTCTCTCATACATGTTTCCTGCCTGGCATCATCTGATGCAGGACCTTCAGCCTCCCCAAGGTGCAAAGTCATAGAATCATAGAATGGCTTGGGCTGGAAGGGACCTTAAAGATCATCTAACTCCACCCCCCCCTGCTATGGGCAGGGACACCACCCGCTAGACCAGGTTGCTCAGGACCCTGTCCAACCTGGCCTTGAACACTGCCAGGGACGGGGTGTCCACAACCTCTCTGGGCAACCTGTTCCAGTGCCTCACCGCTCTCTGGGTAAAGAATTTTTTCCTGACATCTAATCTAAATCTGTCCTCTTTCAGTTTGAAACTGTTCCCCCTTGTCCTATCGCTATCTGCCCTTGTAAAGAATCTCTCCCCCTCTTTTATATAAGCCCCCTTTAAGTATTGGACGGCCACTATAAGGTCTCCCTGGAGCCTTCTCTTCTCCAGGCTGAACAACCCCAACTCTCTCAGCCTGTCTTCATAGCAGAGGTGCTCCAGCCCTCTGATCATCTTTGTGGCCCTCCTCTGGATCCATTTTAAAAGGTCCACATCTTTCTTATACTGAGGGCTCCAGAGCTGGACGCAGTACTCCAGGTGGGGTCTCACAAGGGCAGAGTAGAGGGGGAGAACCACCTCCCTCGACCTGCTGGCCATACCTCTTCTGATGCAGCCCAGGATACCGTTGGCTTTCTGGGCTGCTAGTGCACATTGATGGCTCATATCCAGCTTTTTGTCCACCAGGATCCCCAAGTCCTTCTCTGCGTGGCTGCTCTCAATGAGTTCTTCTCCCAGTCTGTACTCATGTCTGGGATTGCCTCGACCCAGGTGCAGGACTGTACACTTGGACTTGTTGAACTGCATTCAGTTCATATGGGCCCACTTCTCAAGCTTGTCCAGGTCCCCCTGGATGGCATCCCGTCCTTCAGGTGTGTCAGCTGCACCACTCAGCTTCGTGTCATCCACAAACTTGCTGAAGGTGTACTCTATCCCACTGTCTATGTCATTGATAAAGATATTGAAAAGCACTGGTCCCAAGACAGAGCCCTGAGGGACACCGCTTGTGACCGGTCTGCACCTGGACATAGAGCCATTGACTGCAGCTCTCTGGATGCGTCCATGCAGCCAATTTCTTATCCATCGAATAGTCCACCCTTCAAATCCATATCTCTCTAATTTAGAAATAAGGATGTCGTGTACGACTGTGTCAAAGGCTTTACAGAAGTCTAGATAGATGACATCGATTGGTCTTCCCTTACCAACTGTTGCAGTCACTCCATCATAGAAGGCCACCAGATTGGTCAGGCACAATTTGCCCTTAGTGAATCCATGCTGGCTTACTCGGATCGCCTCCTTGTCTTGCATGTGCCTTAACATTGCTTCCATGAGGATCCGTTCCATGATCTTCCCCGGCACAGAGGTGAGGCTCACCGGTCTGTAATTGCCCAGGTCTTCCTTCCTACTCTTTTTAAAAATAGGGGTGATGTTACCCTTTTTCCAGTCACCGGGGACCTCACCTGACCGCCATGACTTTTCAAATATGATGGAGAGTGGTCTTGCAATTACATCAGCCAGTTCCCTTAGGACCCTGGGATGTATGTCATCAGGTCCCATGGACTTCTGTTTATTTAGTTTTATCAGGTGGTCTTGAACTTGCTCTTCGCTTACAGTGGGAGGGCCTTCACTCCCCCAGCCCTCTCCTAGAGGCTCCAGTACTTGGTAGGTGCAGGAAGCCTGGCTGCCAGTGAAGACTGTGACAAAGAACTCATTGAGCACCTCAGCCTTCTCCATATCCCTTGTCACCAGTTCCCCATTCATGTTTATCAGAGGGGGGACACTCTCCTTGGCCTTTCTTTTCTGACTAAAGTCCTTAGGTGTTTTTATGCAGTTTAGCTATCCAGGAACCAGGGAGGATTGCAAAGACTTTAAAAAAAACCCTCTTCCTAAACAAAACCAAGTCACTTACAGCAAGGAGGTATACAGCCATGAAAAGGCAGACACCTCCTGGCCACATCTCCCCCTACCCTGATACCAGTGCTACCAACAGGTCCCTGGTATTTGCAGGAAATCCAAGGACTCCAGGTCTCCTACTTCTGCCTCTTGTTCCAGAGAGTGCCTGTTTCTTGGCAGAGGGAATTTCTCTTTAAAACAGTTAGCCTGTGGCACTTATGCCCATTCCCCTTGTACTAGGATTTTCCATGTGCTAGTCCTCAAGCGGAAATGCTGAAAGAGCTATTTCGAGTCAATGACTACCAGTTGCTGCCAGGGCTCTGCCAGAGTGGGGTTCCTCAAGGTTGGTGTGCCTTGCTTCAGTGTCTAAGACTGAGCTGGTTTCCTGCTGCCGAAAACCTCACGATATTCACCAAGAACAAAAATGAATTCATAGGCTGCCTCTGGCACTCTCAAAACCCTCACTGTCTTTCCAACTTAGGAAATGGAAAATAGAGGCGTTCTCAGAATCTGCCTTCCCTACATAGGGTAGGCATCATACAAATTGTACCTTACTGGTTTGGGCTTTAAAACCTTTATTCCAAGTTGAAACCACAGTGCAGTTTTCCACATGTACTGTATGAGAGCAGTTCTTGATCAAAGATGCATTCCCACTAGACTCCCCCCGTATTTGCTGTGGGTACCCAGGGCGGGATGCATCCGCAGAGCATGAGCACTACAAGTACAAAACAGTGGAAAAATCCCCGTGAAGGAAAAGTTAGTCTCCTGTTTATATTTAGAGCTAGTATTTCATGTAAGCTGTGATGTTACAAAGTCAGGCGTGTATAGTATTATAAAGACATTTCTCCTTGCCCCTTTGTACATAGCTTGACAGAAGCAAGAGAAAGTCTCTGACAGATGCTGATGAAATAAACTATCTGGTTACAGAGCTGAAATATTTGGAAAGGACACGAGTGAGAACAGAATCTATTGCCTTTGTGAAAAGGGGATTTAATTTCTAAACTATCCACACGTGGCAATGAACAACCTTGTCTCTGCCCTCTGGTAACAGCCTGCAGGCACCGTGCAATTATGATTACAGCCTTTTATTGTTTTTGTCCCAGATTAGATTAAGTTGGTATTTAAAGATACAATTTTCTCATTGTGTTGTCCTGGCGTGTCGGAGACATGGTTGTCTGTGCCCTTTTACTGGGGAGCAAAGAAGAAATCCAAATGCTTTGAGGTAAACATGGCTGGCAAGACTCATAACTTCCAGGAAGAGCAGGAGAAGAAATTACAATACTTCTAGATTATTATTATTGATATAAATTCTTAATTTTCTGTTTAACTGGGAAAACAATTTGTATGAGTTCACACAGCCGCTAAAGACAAGGCAGGGAAGACAAGGCCACTGTGCTGCCTACAGTAGAAGTCCTCTCCCTCCCTGGCCACAGCAAGGTCAGCATCCCTGCTCCCAAAGTCAAGGCCACCTCTGCATACAGCCATGCCGGGCACCTCCTCACACTGCAGGATCGGGATATTTCTCAAGAATAAATCTTAGCACGTAGCACCTAAAGCTCTGAGACGTATGGATGAATTTATACAGCGAGATCTATTGTTGGATCAGATGATGACCTACACAAGCATCATTGAGTTATGCACGCTTCATCACATAAAACAATATCTCAGCTATTGTTGTTAACATTATTATGATTTTAGACAAACGGTAGCTCACCCGATGGCTACAATGACAACACGCAGACACACAACGCAAACCAGAGTGGCTCAGTGACACAGCAAGTGATCCATTGGTACAGAGTCACCACCTTTCTGGACAGCAGCATCTCCACGTGACAATGTGACCTCTGGCCTAGGCATCGCATGGGCTCTCAAATCGTTCCTTGTTTACCTTGTGATGGTCTTATCCAGTCAATGTGAGTTTCTGGCAAGCCTTGCCTTTTTGCTGCTGATTTCAACCTACCATTTTAAAGGTCAACATTAATTTGACTTACAAACTAATTTTACTAATCTTTTTTACATTTCACACCGATCACCTTAGAGCAACAGAGGCTGTGTGGACTCCAATGCAAGAGCAGCAACGCCTTCCCCTTTTCACCTGGCACTGCTGTCCTTCAGAGGACAGCCTTGCTGGATGGGGGTGGTCTCGCTGCCATCCCCAGCCCCTGGGAGCTGAGCACACAGCTTCCCCGCAGACTGAACTCCCCCATCACCTCTTGAAGCTGCACCCATCGGCATGCCAAAACTTCACATTCCCCAGGCCAGTGAAAGTAGAGAAATGGGGCTCCAGCCCTTGTTTCTGTGAATGCTCAATATGAAATATGTAACCGTCTGCAGGAAGGGGACTGAAATCAGCAACCCCACCCCTCTTTGCCTTGGATGGAAGAACATCTTAATCCTCAGACTAGGAACTTGTAATATAGTAATTAAATGCAATTGTTAATAATTAGGATATTTACAACTTAATATTTTTCAGTGGTACCTGGGCCCAAGATTTCATTTTTATTATATGGAGAGTGTGAGGCATCTGTGCTACTCTGATCAAGAGTACTCATAGTGAAAGATTTGACACAAGTACTAACTTTCTTAAAGGGACAAACCTATAACTAATTTTAACTCCAAGCTAATTAAAGGATATACTTGCAAATTCTCAAAGGAAGTCCTGTTTCTACTCAGTGAGTAAATGTTGCAAAGTTTGTAGAGGACAAATTGTATTTTTCATACAAAAAGATTATGAACCCCAGCCTTATGTGCAAACTAGAGCTCAATTATAACTATAGCATCATGACTATTAGCTCAAAAATTATAGTAGGAGCAGTAAAAATAAATAAAAATATCTTACAATACTTTGGATAAAAATCATACTGCGTATTAGTTGTATTTCAGTATTACAAAGCAGATGGGTCTAAGTGTAAGACAGACCTAAGAAATGCCATCAGAGCAAGGAAAGGATGAGAAGGAGCAATATATGAGTATTTGCAAGTATCTAACATTCCCAATTTTAAGAAAAAGGACGAAGGGTGACAGCAAAGAGCTAACTGCCCGCCTATGTTTAGAGATACAGGTATGAAGGAAAAAAGAAACAACTAGGCAAGGAGGTTGAGCCAGCACAACAGGGAGCACTGGCTTGGAACTGAAAGTGCAAAGGAGACATTTTCATGAGCCCCATTTAAATCCCCCTTCCTATTCTGAGAGGCAACAGATGGCTCAGAGGGGTTTCTCCAACCCATCGCTTACCAAGTAAGGCCCAAGGGACTCTGACTGTATTCTGTCTTACAGCGCTTTTATCGTGGGAGTTTCCTACACTTTATACAAGAGGAAGACTCCTGATTCGTTTCAAGAGTTGTGGACAATCAGCTCCCAGATTTTTTTCTTCCTGCGTGGATACAAAAAGATGCCTAAGAATTGAAAATCACACCTTTTTACCATGAAAGCACATGGAAGAATGGCAGTCAGGTTTCAGTACATCATTTATCACAGTCAACAAGAGCTCTGCCAGCAGTCACAGTGGTGCTACGTAATGAGGCTAGCACGTGCTCATCCAGCAAACGAGAGACCAGAGGAGCCACACTCTTGCTGCATACAGTACCAGAAGCACCAAAGGGTCTTATATTGAAACAGCTTTTCCCAACATGATAGGTTTGCTCTGCCTTGCATGGGCTGTTGCTTTCAGTCCTTTGGGATTGACCGCGATGCTTCCTACACACGTTACTTTCACCCACCAAAACGTGCCCGCAGAGTCTCACATCAGGCATTATGGCAAGATGTCAAATTCAGTGCAGCACAGGCAGCACCTACACAACCGACTGGATTCGCTGCCTGCTTGCCCAGCCTGTGCAGCCCTACAGCAATATTACTGCCTGGACAACATTACGCTCAAGGGTTAACTTCAGCTGTACTGGCAGTGTAGCAGTGCCCCAAATGTGGAGCTGGCCTGGATACCAGTGTCTTCTGCAGCATGCTGCGCTGCAGGCAGCAAAACCCCTCCAGGGCCTGATTACTTCTAATTATAACGCCTGGCAGACGCGCAATGTTTTGGCAGAGTTTGGCACAGTATTTTATGTTGCTTTGGATTGACTGAGGGAAGAAAGCGCCATCAGCTGAGCAGTTCCCAAGGCGCGTTCATCAGCAAAAGTGAAGCTCTCCAATTAGCAAGTCAGCCCCTTTTGCCTCAGCACCGAAGCGCTGCAGAAAGAACAACTTTCCACCAGCAAGGGGCTGAGCAAGAACTCCTGCCTCTGCCACAGCCGGCTGAACCACAGCGAGACGGGGAGCTCTGCGGGAGGGCAACACTACCGCAGACGTCGGGCTGGGACTCGGGAGATCCCTGCTGCTATCCCTGCCTCTGGTACCTAGGCTCACAGGCTACATGACAGGCCCTTCCTTCCCCCCTGCTCATCCTTTGCCTTATATATTTATGGGAGAAGTTTCTCAAGGCAGAGAGTGCCTTTAATATGAGGCTGTGCGACAGTGCATCCAAGGGAGCCCGGTTTCAAATGGAGCCCACATGTGCTGCAACACGAACGATTATTAATGATCCCAACTTAAAGTGATGCAGGGAAAGACCTGCATCCCTGGTGGAAAATTACAGCTGAGATCTCTCCTCTGCGTTAAAGCCACTGTGTGTCTGATAGTCCACATTGCAGCTTGCAGCTGTAAGTGAGCTAGCTGGAGCATCCGTAACAGCCTTCCCACAGGATCACAGAGCCCAGCAGCTGCTCATTCATCCTGCTGGGACCATCAGTCTCTTGTGACCAGGCATCTCAATACCCATCTTAAAAAGCCAAATGCAGCCTACAGTCTAGGCATAGCTGAATGGCCTGCATTTGCAGGGGCAGGACACGTTTACTTGTTTAAAAAAAATAAAGAACAAACATTTTATTGACCCCTTCAATGACATGTCTCAAACTCTAATTTAGGAAGTGGGTTTGTGCCATTTTTAAATAGAAAATACTTGAGTTGCTCATGAGATGCCGCAAGTTGTATAACATATGCAGAAAATCTATCACATCCCCATAGAAAAGATAGCTAAGCGTGGCTATACTTTTTTTTTTTTTTAATGCAGTTGAGAACTTCATAACAAGCATTGCTGAGAATCTGCAACTCTCACAGAAGGGAATGGAAATGTAAGTACTATCTTAGAAGAGCTCTCTGACATGCTTAAGAAACAAAGTCGCAACAGCCCCTTCAAATTAATCCTCCTGAAAAATCTAGCTAGAGAGATGTATTTCCTATACAGGCAAAACATTCAGCTTCTCTCCTTCCCTGGGCTCTGGAAATGCTTTCTTTTGACCTGAGATTTTTCCTTCTACTGCTTCAGCTTTTACCTGAGGAGCTCCTGCTCACATACAGTCCTATTCACATGGTTGGCCACCATGAGCTCTAGCTGGGCCCCCCTAATTATTTTTTAACAATCTAACAAAAGATCTGATAGCAGAAAAAGTGACTTTTGAATAAGAACATCCAGACACTTAGCACACTTCAGCATATTAGTTTCATAGCTCTAGTGGATTTGTCCTAATAATCACAAGCATCCTAGTAATGACTGCTCTTCCTCCTTCTCCCCCACCCGCATTTACAAAGCGGTGAAATTAATGGAGCCTGTGTTTCTACAGATTTGCATCTTCTTTTCCCCAGCAATCCTCACCATCCTAGCAATAACCAGCTCCTACCCTCTGCTTTTGCCCATGTGCATGGGCAAGATGCTGGACTGGCATTGGCTGGATCAAGCTACAAGCGTGGTCCCTTTGGTGGACCCTTGTCTGGACCCACCTCCTTGATTTAATGAGCTGCTTCATAAATCTGCTGAGAATATATAATTAACTTCAAGACTCCCAAGTTTCTCTCAAACTCTGCTGGATTTGGCCAGTGGGATCAAAATTTAACAGTGGTGACAAGCAGCCAAGTCCCACTGCCCTGACACAGGGGTCTGGAAAAGGTGTCCGTTCCATGAGCGGGGGCAATCTCCTCCACCTTTCCATGGGGCCCACCACCCTTTGTCTCCTTCCACAACCTCTCCCCATGCAGTGGGTTAAACTGCCACTGCAACGGCGTGTTTCTGTGAGGCGAGGAAGACTCTGGGCGAGGCTGAGAGTTACATCCCCATGCCCTGCAGCCCCTTTGAGGGGACAGCTGCCTGTGAGCAGGGTGGCAGCGGGGATCTTTTTTGGGGCATTACTCCCAGCCACTGCACCCCTCCCTCTCAGGCTCTCCACAAGCCTCCCAGCCCATTTTTTAATCTCCTGACTTAATTGGGTGTGCTCCAGATGGCAGACACCTGCATGCAACCCCACTAATTACACTGCACAAATAAATGCTTCATCCAGAGAAAAAGGAGGAAGAAATTAACTTGCCACCCTTCCCGGGTGTATTACCAGGGTGTTTTACAAACACAACATCCCTGGCAATGCCTCCAAGCTTCAGGAGAGACACCCAGTAAAGTCACCCGCCTATGACCTGGAGGCTAAGCAGCTGCTGGCAGGAGGCCCCAAGCAGCTCCTTGGGATGCTCCAAGATTTCTAAGTGGGAAGCTGTCCTCCCCAGGGAGGAAGCTCCTCTAGCTGAAGCTGAGAAGAAAATCTTCCTGTTACCCAGGGTGAGGAGGGGCTGCGAACAACCGGCATCGCAGCCGGCCCCCTGGGATGACCTTCACGCTCTCTAGGTTTTCTGATTAATACCCCCGCACCTCGATATTTAAGAGACACCTCCCCAGGTTGCTAGTAGCTTGCTTTACTCTTGAAAAAGTTAACGCAGCTGCTCCTATGAGAGCTAGTGCACAAAGCTGCTGGCGTTTGAAAAGCATTTCAGGAGAGAGTCCACCCTGTAAGGCTGCGGGCTGCGTGGCCCCAGCACCAGCCTGCTTTGCGTGTGTCCTGGGCAAGTGTGGCCTCTTTCCCTGCCTTCTTCTCTAGCCACTGAGCTTCCAAATCCAGCACAGACAGCAGTATTAATATAACGAGTCCGCTGAAGAGCTACAGAGGAAGAGGTTTTTGGAGGAGGAGGAAGAGTACAGTGAAAATGTGATACAATTAATCAAGTTTTGCAATACAAAAATTCTCACTTTGGTTCTCCAACTTACTCTATTTCTTCAAAAAATAAAGAAATAAAACTTTGTTTTCTGAGGAGGGAAAAGAAATGTGTAGTTTCAGACATGGTCCCATTCCTGCCCAGGGGTGAAGTCAGGCCCACCCGAAGTTCTTGAGGCATTCAGGAGAGCAAGCAACAGCCTTACCTGGGCATGGGGTTTGGAGGGTGAAATAATCGTCTGCACGATACAGGTCAGGGCTGAGCGCTGGGAGGGGGTCACTCTGAAGCAAATGGTTACTGAAAAAGGCAAATGTCTGCCAAAAGTTTCAGTGAATCAGCATTTTATAGCAATATAGGTTACAGAGGGGAGAGAACTCCAGGCTGCCAGAGCTCGCTACTGGTCATGGCCTCTGGTTGCTGTCCTCACCCCACTGCAGCTGACACCTCACAGTCCTCAAAGGGCTCCCAGGAGCCCCCCACGATCTCAGATCTCAAAGTAGAGCTCCAAAACTGCTGTGCAAGCTGCCATGTCTGCAGGCTACCTCTGCCAGCTGGGCTCCATAAGCAGGTCCAGCGACCTCGGGCTCCTCAGACCTGCAAAGGGGTGGGCTGAGACCAGGCTGCAGCCCCATTAACAAGCGTTTCAGTCATCCAGGGATGCTCAGATGTCTGAGAGGCACTTGAACGCACACTGCTTGTTTCTGCACAAATCAGCTGGAATGCACAAATCTGGTTGTTTTCTCCCCACAAGCAGCAAAGAAAATTAGAAGCAGCCACATCAGCTACAGGGAAGGATGGAAACAAAACCCCGGAGAGCAACACCCACCCTTGCTGGACGAAAGCCCTGAGATAGTCACCTGCCTGGGCAGGGCATGTGCTGCACATGGCACATGTTGGAAACCTGGTTTTGCCGAAGAACCAGGACAGTGATTCTGGCATAAGCTCAGGCATTTCTCCTTTCCAAGGGCACCTGCTGGGGAAGCAGTATCTGATTGGTAATGTAAAGGAGATAAAATAGGAGCAAACGTGAGAAAAAAACCCACAATACTTGCAGATGTAGAGACAAAGCATAATTATGCATGCACTTTAATTATTTCGTACTCTTAAAATGAGAAAAGGGTTCACTCAAAAAGATAACTTCCTTTAAAAACTGAAGCATTATTTATTGTGGTTTTTTTTTCTATATTTCAAGGATGCTCTTTAGAGATTTCAGTATTGTAAAAGAGGTTTTGACTTTTCTATCTCTCTCCGTCTTTGCTTTCCACAGCTGGGAGAAAAAAAATCTAAGGGCCTTAAATGAGTTTAAAATGAAAGTAAAAAAAAAAAAAAAAAAAAAGGCTTTGAAAATAAGCTGTGAAGGAACACTCTGTATTTGAACTCCACAGAGAAAATTAAAATCAAGGGAAAGCGTAGAGCTGAAACTGTAATACATCAATTTTTTATATGTATTTATATAGATACATTTCAATCAGAGGACTCAATGTCTTACTGCTTTCAATGGGACTTTTGTTTGTGTAAAGACGGAAGAACAAAGCTCGGTTTCACCACAGCTCTGTGCTTTGTCTGCTATCTCCAGTTCCCAAATTTTTACTCCAAACAGGGGTAGAACACCCGTCTCAGAGAGCAACTGAGCTCATGTAGGATGGGAGCGTGCTCCTTTGTGTGGTACCGCCAGCGCTGAAATCCCAGCTCTGCTGAAACTGGCAGCAAAACTCCCCAGCTCCAACAGGGCTGGCTTTCCACTGCTGGGCACATGTGGTCACCTTGCTGCCTCTCCCAGCACCCTACCACACCGCGGGGCCCCCGTCACATAAAATCAGTCATGTTTGCACCCACAGGGACTTGGCCTTGGTGGTTTTCTCACCTAGGGACGAGATCGCTCTTGCCACAGCCTGAGCTGCCATCGGGCTGCTCCCCGTCAGCTGTGGCATCCAGACCAGAGGGAGGCAGGGCCAAAGGCTGTGCAGACACCAGCCCGTGTTGGTCACCATCCTCAAATGACTGCTTTTTCTTCTTCACCGCTTGCCTGCTGATGGCTGCACGAAGGTCTCTGTGAGAGGTTTGTCATCTGTTCATGGCCAGCCACACCAAGGTGAACGTTTCCTAGTAACTCAAAGGCAGAGGAAGGCAATTCCTGTCACTTTTACTACTGTGGTTTGTAGGAGCAATGAGGAGGATGACTAGAAAGAGTCTATTTTAGCAACAGTACTCACCAGCCAGAGAGGGGAGAAAATTGTTGGAGCTTCAATCAGTGTCTTGCAGCTTCCTTGGTACCATGCCTGGGTTTCCAGGGGATGGGGCCATGAGCATGGCATCGCAAAACGTCCTTTCTCTCCCCATTTCTACGCCAGAATCTCTCCATCCCTGAAGAAACCTGTCACCTCCGTGCCACAGCTTCACCCCCAGGAACAAGCACAGTATCCACCTGCATGAGCCACTGTGGACTTCTCCAGTCACCAGCACTGCATGGATGCAAGTGCTTAATTGCAGTATTTTTTTTTTTCCTTCTCCTGTAAAAGCAATTCTCATTCTACCCAGGTTAACTTTCAGAGGGAGTGAGAGATGTGCTTTCAGTCCTCAACTGTGTCTCTTCCAGTCACAGAGATACTGTGGCAGTGCCTTTTGCTTTTGATTAAAATAACTTCTGGTGTCAATTAAAGTGCATAGACCCAGCTTTTATCTTCTGGCCCCACTGGTACAGCTCTCTTTTGAGAGGCAGGATCCCTCGGTGGAGCGATTACAGCAGCCTCGCATCACCGGAGAGATTAGTTCTCTGGAATAAAAGCTAAATGATGAAGGGAGACAGAGCGGGTGACTGTGTACATAAACATTAGACTTTGTTTGCCAATGCAAACAGCTCTCAGGGTGAGAGGGGAACAGCAGAAATATTCAGTTAAACACTTCACTCATCAGGTTTACATAGAGCGACATACACAGAGGTGGTGTTTGCATGGCTGACGCTATTGGCAGTGTTGGATTTTTTAGGGATACTTTCCCAGAACATTCTTCTTGCCAGGAGAATCTTTAGTGAAACTGTGCAAGTGTAATAGATCCATCATTCACATACGGAGCCATGCAATTTTTCTTCCTTCTAAAGAACAGTTTGTTCCTCTTTTTACAAGGTATTAATATAGGAGGACCTATTCCTGACACTCAGATACGGCTTCTCAGGTTTCCCACATGAGTTAGATCTCAGCTGATGTAAGTCAGCATATTTATACAAAGGGAAAAGCAAGCCTCTGGTGTTTTTTTAGTGTTGATTTTTCCATGCCTTTGTGGCTGGGCTTTTTTGCGATAGCAAAATGTAAATGCAGGAAGCTTTTTCTGTTCTTGGGTTAAAAATGCACAATCGCAGAAAGATAATATCTCTGAGTACTCACATTTTATACAGTATCTGTGGTTATTAAGAGGTTTATCAGGAATGCCAAAATAGACTGCTCAGCTCCTGAAGGCGAGAAGGTTCATTGCTTGAGATTAGGCACTAGTGTAAATCAAACACAGTCAGGTCAGTGTGTAAAATTGGAGGGAAGTCAGCAGGTTAAGATCCTTTTCTTTAAGCAATAAAAATGTTTCTTCTATGTACACATTCCCCTAGAAAAGTAAACCCCAAAGCCAAGGACTCCCTCAGAGCACTTGCTGCTGCTGTTACAGCACTGCACTAAAGGATGTAGATGGAAACCTTAAATTAACCAGAAGCTCTGCAGAAGAAAGCAAAACTTGAGTTTTACTTTTCTCAACCCAAATAAGATGTAAGTTAGACAAATAATGCAATTACTGAAAAGCAGAGCAGGATCCCAAAAATTGCATCGGTTTTGCCAATTCAGGTCTCACTTACTTACATTAAGATGTTCTGGTAGACACAATGTTTTGCCCAAACAGACCCTGGGGTAGGATACTCTAAGGAAGTTAGGTCCCACGTCAGCCAGTGCTTAAGGATGATATATTTCAGGTGTGCATTTAACTCCTGATCACCTGTGTAAGTCACCTGCATGATTGACCTTACAACTCTGAACAACAGTACCTGATCCTGCTGCAGCATAACCAACCTCTGGTCTCTCAAAATCACGAGGCAAGGACTCAAAAAAGCACTCGTGAGATGCCTTTACTTCCCTTCTCATGCCTGAGTCCTAGGGGTCCCTTTTTTTAAATCTCATCCACAATTAGAGGTAGAAACTTTTCCCCTCTTTTTTTCCAAAAAGGACAACTGAAATGCAACAGGAATCTCACGACTCCAGGAGCTGCAGCCGTAGAAAGAAAAGCACAAACACCCGAGCGCACACATTGAATCTGTGAGGCTGTTGTGAGAAGTGCCATTTTTTCTGGTCCAACTGCAGTTAATTGGAGCATTGCTGCCGTTTCCAGGGACAGCAGGATGGTCTTTTCCTGCCCGCTGAGCTCTGCGGCAGGTGAGTTTCAAAGGGATGACTTCCAATTTAATTAACGGAAAACAATTTTCTTTAAAAAAAAGAAAAGTCCAGCCAACAAACTGTTCTTACATTTCTCTCAAAATGAACACATACATCATATAAAAACCAAAAAGGTAACACAAAGAAACTTGACTGCTTTCGACTTCTCGGAGAATCTGGAAACCCATTTGATACTATGTTTTAAAATACCATTTTTACTAGCACTTGATACATTAGTTGGAGGACACCATGATGGATGGAGGGTTTTTTTCCCTGTGAAAAGCTTCCATTTCCTCTCTTAGGCCACAAAAGTAAATACAGAAATAGATCATTCTGAATTGGTCTGTTTGCTATGATTTATTTAATGGCTAACCACAGTGTCTCGGGCTACTGATACATAATTTAAATGTCACGCAAATACAGCACTTTGTTTTCAATTCATCCTCTGCACATATTCAATAAATTGAGCATGTGAAAATAATAAAGAAAGCAGGGCCTTGGTTATCAATTCTGACAGGGTTCACGGTCCTTCTAAATGTGTCTTTAAGTCACTTTAGCTTGCATTTGAACATAATGCTCGTGACAGGCATGGCTTAAACTGAGCCAACAGAGCTTTAAAATAAATACTGGAAGCTGCTTGCTGAAAGTTGATGCAAGGTCTGAGTCCCAATCCAGCAAACATCTCTGCTTCCCTCAGCAGCCCTGGTCCTGGCATGGCCCCGGCAGGCTGAGGATTCCCAGGATCTCTTTGCTAGCCAGGGTGAGGGTCACCAGAGAACACTGCAGGAAAGAAATGCCCAGCCTTGAAATTCAGCTTTTGGCACCCCGCACTTCTTCTTCCAAAGGCAATCTGGATTTGGGACCTATCTGCCCTTTGCGCAGGGGTGAATGTCCCCACTGTGCCCTCCAGAGGTGCAGAGCAAGCCTTAGGGACGGGGAAACGGGCAGCTTTCTGTTGAAGTCCTGCAGGACCAGTTGGGTAGCATGCTGTTCTGAACACTTTTAGTACTCATATTAAAGCTCTTTGCATGTGAAAGCATTGCAGCCCACATTTCACACTTACACTCATTTAGGGTTTACCATTGGATCCACTTCATATTGCAACTAAAAGCTACTCTAGCATGCAGCATTTTAAGAAAGATGCACCTTTAACATTTAAGGGTACCGTATCTTGCTGCAGGAAGTCAGATCATCAATGAAATCTAGTCTGCTTTGATTAATAATTGATGACATTTTTTCATAGGAAAGTCAAAAAAAAAAGAGACACTCTTTCTATTGATCTGAGAGACTCAAGTAAATGAAACAGATGAAAATTTTTGCCTACATTTGTTAACTATTGATATGACGGCAGTGCTGAGCAGTGGCTATTTCATGACATGTACAAATGTAAGGCTGGAAATAGAGAAAGTCTTAAACCGCTTCACGTTCAATTTCTTTGAAAACTTAATTTGATGCTGAACAGCCAGAGAACCTGCATATACTGACAGTTCAAGGTTACACATATCTTCCCTGAGTATTGCAATGTTGTTAACATACGAGAAGTAGTGGAGATTGTGCAGGCACCTAAATGACTGAAAGAGTTTTAAAGCCTTGGGGGGAGATCTTGAGTTGGGGAAAAAATCATTTAGAAAGTACAGTTCATTAGTCTGACCTCATGTACAATTTTTTAAAGCACATATTGGAGGAAATAATAATCAAGATGCAGAAACAAATGGAGGCAAAAATGCAATGTGATTTTCGGAAAAACAGATCACATCAGACTAAACTTGTTTGGATATCTGCTTGTCTTGGTCAAGGAAAAGTGGCAGATCTAATCTACATAAACTTTGGTTACATTTGACCTAAGCCCACATGGGAAGTTATCAGTGGAGCTGGAGAAGCCATGTGGGTTGTTTTTTTTTTGTGGGTTTTTTTGTTTGATTGATTGATTTTTTTAATTAAATGCCATTGCTGCAGTTCACACCAACAGGAGATTAGTCCTCTTCCAATTTCAACAGCTTTCACTGAGTTTGCAGGTTGAGAGTCTGAGCGCTCACGAAGACAGAGGGTCCTCTCCAAGCAGAAGCTGCTGTGGCTTCCCTGCGGCTGACAGTGGACCCGAGCAGGACCTGGTACTCAGCACCCCAGGGGCACAGCGTCACCCTCCACAGACCCGGGGAGCTGGTGGAAGATTTGCCCAGGTAAGGAGCAGCAGTTTGCTGCATTTGATCTGCAGGAGAGGTTTCAGAGCCAAGGTGAGGGGATTATAATCAAGGACACACTGGGAGGGCATTTCCAAGCAATGAATATTTAATTAGAAGAGCTGAGAGGCAGAGGCAGTCCATAAAATAAGACTGATGAGTCATTGACTGGCAGTGTGTGCCTTCCTGGTGCATCGATATTTCTACTGAAAGTTCACAAAATTAAAAATCTTACTGGGTCAAATTTGGCCCCAAAAGTTTTGAAAAAGGGTAAGAACAGTGGAAGTATTTCCATGAGATCATTTTCTCTTGCCAGCTACATTTAGCTAGTGGCAAGTACTGCTGTTCTCCGATGTTTCTGGTCCTGTTGCTGCTTCCCAACCTCAAACTCCCCTTTCAGACCAAATGCCCTGTGTTTGAGAATGGCTGATTTAGTGTACGTGGACATTTATAAACATGCTCTCCTAAAAAATGCCATTGCACACAATTCTCCCTAATAGTAATACAAAAAGGAACAAGTCTCATGTGAGAGATGTTTGGTACTGCCAGGGGGAGGGCAAGTCAATACCATCAAGATGAAGAACAACGACAACAAATCAAACTAGCCAAAACACCAGCCCCTTTGAGGCTTTTGTTTCTTGTATTTCTATGTCATGCTCACACCTACTGCAACACGTCAGTGGTAGAAAGCAAACTAGAAAGCCGGTTTAAAAATATAAAATGAGTTTGGTATATGAAAAGCAGTTAAGGTTGGCATTGCTCAAAAGAGAAGTGAATACATTCGGATAACTTATATTTACCTTTGACTACAGCACTGCATGGGCGAGAGCTGGAAAACAAAAGCAATAGTCTCCTTTCCCTTGAGAGATCAGTGGAAAGGGCAGGTATCAACCCCAGTAACAGATAAGTGAGACATCCAAAGGTTGTCGTGTTTTGACACACAGTGTTTTCTTTTATGTTGGATGGTTTTAGCCTGCAGTTTTACACCTACAAAATGATTCTGCCCAGAGATGCCTGGGCTTGCATGGGTCACTCCTAGAAAGACCAGTATCATGAGAGCTGCTGGGCTCTGCTTTGGTTTCATGGAGTTGGTAAGTCAGTATCTAGTGATTTCCCACACGATTATGGCTAAGGATGTCAAACTAGATTCTGTGTCTGTGTCTATATCACGGCAGATACGAACTAGGCATGTTTCACAGTCCTCACCTCCCTGCAAATGTAGTTACAACTAATGAGTTAATCCAGTGCCACCAAAATCCGTGAGCATTGTGTATTGACTTTAGTACAGACAGGATCAGACTCTACATCATCTTACTGTCTATAATCTACCTTACAAGATAAAGAGTTAAAAAAAAAAATCAAAATCAATGACGAAACCCCTATTGACTCTGGAGGCATGGGAACAAGCCTGTGGTGTGAAAAGCCAGCAGGATGCTTTCTGGCTAGGAAGAGCTAAACAGAATTGCTTTTCACTCAGTAAGCAGTAGAAAAGCAGGACTTCACTGTTGGCTACTAGATGGCCTCTTACAAGCAGAATGTACAATTAAATCCATGTTTATATTTTTACAATCTTATACATGCAGTGGGGGAAAAAAGTCTGTATTCTGATCATAATATCTGATGGCTCAACAACAAAGACCATTGAAACAAAAGGAAAAATAGAAAGAGGCATTTAAAAATTCATTGGGTGGCAGCGGGTACCTTGCCTTTAGGTAGGAATTGCTTCTGCTAAAGAGAGTTTAGCGGAGTGAATTAAGTCATCAAATAGATTTGCAAAGCCAATTCATTGAGGTAGCAATTTGCACGAAGCAGTCTCTTGAAATACGTAGCAAAACTTGATAGAGAAAAATCACTTGCTGGGTGTATCCCTGCAGATTAAATAGCCTTGGTAGAAGGAGAAGCATTTCTAAAATTTGAATAAGTCTTCTTGTTAGCAGTGAATAAGGAAAAATCCACCCTAGCCACATCCCCAAGTTTAAGCATGTGCAGAAGCCCTGTTTAGGTTGCTGAGAAGCAAGTCTGACCCAAGTCCTGCCCTTTGAGCAGTTCAAGCCCTTCAGAGAACAAGGCTTCCAGTGACACCAGGGTTTACTTCTGGCTCGATGCGGAGGATAGGAGGCTGTGGCACTGCGACTGTTGCAGACTGCGAGAAGCAGTGTGGGACTCTGAGCTTACAGCCAGCCCAGTGCTAGTGAGCTGAAAATGGGGGGGGTTAATCTTGTTTATCCTATATTCTGTGCAACTAAGACTGGTGCCTCTCCAGCTGCATGTCTGCTGGTGACTGAGAGGTTACAGCAGGGACTCAGCAGTGCGCTTAAGCACATGCATAGATTTCGCTCTAGTAAATCCTACCCTCGGGTGTGCTGCTAAACCCTGCTTGCTGTTCTGCATTTCTCTACAGATCCCTCTGCCAGGTGAATGAACCCCTTTTTGTCAGGAGCACTGAATTCAGAAGCAATGGTTTGGACTGGGCTGCTATTCCTGTGGGCTCTCAGAGAGAAGGATCAGGAGGAGTCACCTCAGAGGAGCTGAGAGCGTAGCAGAAAGTAAATGCTATAGCCAAGAGCAAAAGGGATGATGCACCTTCTTCAAGGAGCGTGACAAAGGGGCATCTTGGGGCCCTGTGTGGCAGTGCTGCATGATGTCCAATGGCCTTACAAGGCACAAATATACTTACCTTTCCTTGTTTTCTAAGGCATATCCCATTTTAAAAATTGGCTTGCAGTGAAAGGCTTCTATAGTAGCTATGTAATATTTGAGGATGTAGTCTGAGGCTTCCTTCATCACTTCTGAAACTTTTTTGTGAAATGACTTGCTCCGAGTTTGTCAATGTGGGAAACCGGGCACAGCTCCCCTGAGATGCAGGTTAGTGCCTTATGTGGGCACAAGCACAGGGATCCCACTCCACACTCAGAAAGGCGCTGCCCACCCTGAAGGTGAACATTTGCAATTTGAAGGGTGTCTGGCTTGGCTACAAGAAGCAAAATGTGCAATTCTTTACTGTCTGAAACTG
The DNA here is from genome assembly GCF_047370975.1 of Nipponia nippon. NCBI lineage: Eukaryota > Metazoa > Chordata > Aves > Pelecaniformes > Threskiornithidae > Nipponia > Nipponia nippon. The sequence continues at coordinate 60,686,574 of NW_028262347.1, forward strand.
TTTGTTTGCAGAGTGGCCAGCAGACCCTTGCGTTTCACAGCAGCCAAGAGCTCATCTCAGGGAGCAAGTGACTCCAGCGACACCAATGCTTGAGTTATTTCTAGGAAAAACACTGATTAAAAGCAGATTTGCGTTCCTAAAACTAACTCATCCTAAAGATCAGGAAAAAAACAACTGCCATAGATAGAAAACTCTGACAATGCTGTTGCAGAACAAAGCGAGAGCGTATGAGCAATTAAATGCTCATTATTTCAGTTACTGGCTTTCCTTCCTGATAAGCGTGGGAAGCAGCAGTAAAACGTCTGCCTTGTACAGTGCTGTGCTGCACAACATGAAAATGCCTTCAGCAGAAGCACGCAGTGATTTGTACTGAGTGGGTACCCACATACTGCAGTAAAATAAATACTGAGTGGCAGAAAGGGAAAGCTGATTTTTTATTTTTTTTATTACCCCCCTGCCCTGTATGTATTCTTTTCTTTGAAGGTGCTGTTCCTGGTCAGGGCCAGCTCAGAGAGCCCATGTTGCCTGAAGTACATTTTCTTAGTGGAGCCCATGGGCAAGGCGCCACGTGGCTTTGCAGCCCCTACCTCAAGTTTGTGCGTGAGTATGTCTTCTCTTGAATCTGTTTGTCTGCGACACACGCAGTTGTGAGCTAGATGTGCTCTGAACTGCCAGCAGAGACCTTAAATCTTTGTAGTTGTGGTGGAGAGGAAGGCAGCCCTCTGCCCCCCGCACTCCTCTTGTGCAACTCTCTGGGGGAGCCTTTGCAGCCACCGTGCACGTCAGCCTTGTGGCTGGTCCCACGCTCCCACAGCTCCCTGGAGAACGGCTCCGACGTGCCTGTGAGCCCGGAGAACAAGGATCTCCACAGAAGCTCCTCCAAGACAAGATACCAGGACCCTTGCTGGTCGTAGCAGGCAACAACTCCTTTGTTGTAAGAGGAACACAGCCTCTGGAGAGCTGCCCTGTGTTCATGGAGGCATGAAGACCTGTGGATCCTCCAAGGTCCATGCCGATATTAGGAAGGGCTGCAATCTGTGGAGCGACGCTGGGTATCTGCTTTACTTCCAGGCCCACAGGTCCCCTGAAACCCTCCTACCATGTGACCTCTCTCCAGATGGTGTCCCCTGGCTTTCCCAAAAAGCGGCAAAGCTCCTTGGGTGAGTTGGTACATGGTTAGCAATACGTTGCTTCAGGCTTCAGTGCTGAAATTCACCACACACAAGGTGCCACCTCTTCTTCCATCTGTGTGATTCACCTGTGGCAGAGCCCAAGGACATTTAACACCAGTGGTGACAACTCTTATCTAAGGAGTGCACGTAAGTGCTCTCTGTAGTAGCTGCTCCCGGTAATAGTTACCATACCCTTAGGCATCAGGGCCCATCCATACTCAATGCCTTGGTCATTTGTGTTACCAGCAGCAACACACAAAAGCTGTCCCAGAAGACCAGGGATGCCCTTCCCCAGCTGATCTGTCTTAGGGCCAGAGCACACAATTTTCAGTTTGCCTGGCATTGCATTAAATTTCTCAGGAAGTTTTCTTCACTGTGCCACAGAGCTTCACACTGCAGCAGAAAGGAAAACAGAAAAAAAAGACCCATGGTTTTACAGTTGCTGCAGGGAGGAGGCCATTTCGTTCTCCTCTGCTGTGCCCTGCTCTGGTGCTCTGTCTCGATGAGATGGAAGAAGAAAAGGCAGGACAGCAAATGGGATTCAGTGCTGCGTAGTGGATACAGCTAATGGAGAGAAAATGACCCCGAACGAGAAAGGCTGAGACAATTATAGGACTTGGAGTGTGCAAAGAAAGGTGGTAAGAAGAGGGGATAGTGGGATGGAAGAGGAGAAAGAGGCAGCAACCAGGACATGAAATGCTGTGGGATTGGACAAAGGCTTTTAGTTATAGGAGCAGAGAGAAAAGGCAACACATCAGAGCTGTGCTGGAAGAAACTAAGCTCTGGAGACAGAGGCAGAAATTCCCACAAAACTGGCTGGCAGTCCTCATGGACTGGCAGTGCTACACTGCTAGATGCTTCACAAACTCATGATAAGGCAAGGTCTGCCCCAAAAACCACCTGCTGCTCCAAGGGGCACAGCAAGTTTTATTTGGTTACGCCTCGGTACAATGTGCTCCGCAGCTTGGCATCTCTGCGCTGCAGCGGAGAAGAGGTGCTCACCCTCCAGCCCAAGCAGAGATGACCTTAGAGAAGAACCAACATTTCCCTCCATGGCAAAGAGAAACGGGCATTGCGCTGGTGGATACCGGCGTTGTGATCCACGTGAAGACAAAAACCTACTGGTGCAGTGCGGTAGGGTTGCTGGAGGAGTCTGAGTGAAGAGATGAGACTGGTTTGGGTGTGAGGCCCTGGGCAGCAATTCTCTTTGGAGAGGCAGCAGTGGCCTCCAGCAACGAGGTGCCAAACAATCACTGCTGCTCTTTCCAGATGCTTGGGGGGGGAGGGGGAGCCTTTGAGTGAAAAGTTAATTATAGGGATTGTATTCCATTTCCTACAATTAAGGGAACCCATCTGTAGAGATTTTAATTAATGGAGATCTTATGGGGAGTTTCAGTTTGGCTGGAGGGTCTTACTGGGTATACTCTGTCTCCTATATATCAAATATAAACAGGCATAGGGTGGATACTAGTAAGAATGATCCAAATAAACCCCTTTTCTATCTAAAGCATTTTCATTCCGTTGTTTTTCTATGTGTTACAATTAAAACTTACCAACATTTCTGTTGATCCATCTGTTTTTTCCCAGCTTCCTTTAGCCATAGCCCCTCTTCCGAGACAGGCTATTTTTTTCTCAGTTTAACCTACTGAGGTTTTTCCTAAAAGCACCTCAAAACTAGCAGTCCCAGGAGAAACAAGAAGTAGCTTAAATCACATATGTCATGTTTAGTATGTGCTTAAGACACCCCGATGCATTGAAGTTTGTGCAGCCATGAGGAGTGCATAGCCAAAAGCCCAAATCACTGGGCATCTTCTTTTGCCATCAGGGGGCTTTGGATCTGATCTATACTCATTCCTTCGCTCATGAACTGACTGAGAGGTCCCACTCTGCTAGCTCCTGCTGTAGACTACTTAGGTTTTGCTTGGTCTGAACTAATTATTCCTCATGCCCTGGTTCCCCAGACACAGCTGAGCATCCTTACAGCTAGCTGAGGGCTGGGAGCTGCCAGGCTTGCCAGCCAGGCAGGGCTGGTATAGCCCTGGTGTGAAGGGGAGAGACTGAGCCCTCCTGGCCCACCCTGCCTGCAAAATGAAGCCCTAACGTAAAGCCCAAGGAAGGTGACCAACTCATCAGGTCAACCAGGCATGAGTAACTACTCTCTGCAAGACTCCATCAGGCTCTGCCTCCAGCTTCATCCTGCCTGATCTTAAGACAGCAATGAGGGTCCAGGAGTGAAGCCGCTGGCAAGCAATGGAGCCAGCAGCATTGTGGTTTCTAGGCCCTGCCTGTTGAATGCCACCACACGTTTGCCTATATTGCAGCCCAATCCAAATGTCTCTCCCGGGCCCAAGCCTCAGCTGTGTGGATGAGGCTGCTCTCGCAGGGAGGGTCATGGAGCTGGCAGAGGCCACTGCCCGGTGCTGTGAGCTGAAGGCAACTGCACAAATCTCTTTGGGGCGTGAGACGGTTCCACAGATGCAGCTGGAGTAGTGTCTTTACTTATAGGTAGGTGCTTTGAATTTCCTGCTGCCTGGATTTCACTTCAGTTCCTTCTGTTCTTTTTTCCCATTTTCAGAGACCATTCTTCATTCACTGTCTTTAATGAGACGTTCAGCTCCACAGCAATATCCAACTCATCAATTTTTTCCCTTCAAGAGCACTGCTGCTTTTATTGATTCTCTGTTCCTTTTATTATATACAAGGCTACACACCCATACACACATATATATGTGTGTGTATACAGCAGATTCCTTTCCTTTTGTCTGTCTTCTTGTTCTTTGCTGTGTTTGAGTCATTTGTAACATTCTTGTAATTACATAGCTGTGGATTACCTTATTGATTTATTGGGCCCTGAACGATCTCTCCTCTTCTGTTGCAACTGCTTGAATTTTCCTGGTTGCTCCTAACACCCTCTCTTCTCGTAGATGTCTCTCAGGAATAATATCAATCAACTTTCCTGTCATTCCCTTTCTCGTGCCATTCCTGCTCGTTAGCTGTCCAGTGGGATCTACCCACCCATGCATAGTTTTCTGGTGAAACGTGCTCTGCAGCAGTGAAGTATATCCATCCTGACCTTTGGAGTGTCAGTCTGAGTCAAAGTTGAAGTCTAACTAACCTCAGATTACCGTTTAAGAGGCTTTATAACATCTACCCTCCTGACGAGGTCTGCCATGTTGCTCAGAGCCCTGGCGGGCAGCTCTGCTTCCTCTCCTCTCCGTGCTCATTCGGCTCCCAGTGCAATCATTCCCAAATTTTCAAAGCCAAAAAGCTTTACATGTTGTCTGTTCTCTGTCTCAATGCCTGGAACAAGCCACGGTCGCCTTTACTACTCAGTCAAGTGTTACTGCAAATGTGGTAGATAGACAATGTGCTATGCAAACCAGCAGGCCTTTGGGGGTTTGAGGCACTGAGTAATGCAACTTCTCCTGTGGGAGCGGTGCAGAAAAACAAACCAGCTGTCTGGATTGAAATCATGAGCAATTAACAGCAGTTTCAATTAGCCAGAACAGAACTTTATAAATATTTGCAAATTACACCCTACCTATTTTCACATGAAGAGTGGCAACTCATGAGAGAGCTCTCCCTAGATCAGAGGGACTTCGTCTGAGGGAATGCTGAAGGTCAAGGAGTCAAGAGATATTTCAAAATTCTTCTCTTAATTAGAAACAGCACAGCCTACTCTGCTGTGCGCAGACGGGCACAAGAACTGCAGATAGAAATTAGAGAGAGATTGGAGGGAAACTGCCAGCGGGTTCTTGTCACAACACACGGCGTGGCAGGGACTCCAGCAGGAAGAGATCCCAACCCTGCCTGGCCTCCAGCATCCAGTGGAGACACCACGCTCGTCAGACTGCAGTTATCACTGGAAAAAAAAAGGACCCATTCATCTATACTTGTCCTGGGAGAAGAGACTGGTTTGGAAATGAGTGCCCTTGCATACAAGGAAGATTTCTTTGGGCGGGGGGGGATATGGTTTTCCTTTTTGGGACACTGGAGGCCAAAAGAAACTTACAGATCGGAATCGTTGCCACGTTAAAATGCATCATGTCATGATAGCTGTAGAGACAGAAACCCACCCCAGACCGTCTGACAAAAATAGCTGAGATACATGGGGAATGGAATCCACCACCACCTCAGCGAAGCCGCAGGAATCTCTTTCCATTGTAAATACGCTCCGTACAACGATGCCAGCTCTCGCAGGAGCGATAGTAAAACATAAATCACGCTAACTAGTAACAGGACCCACCAAACAATGCAAAATGCCTAGAAATTGAGGCTTGGCTCTACACACAGAGAACTGTGTCCAGACTTGGAGCATTCGCTAGGGTGGCCGGAGGCGAGACTCAAGGCTCTGCTCAGGTCACGGGGAGGAGGACCTAAACCTGGGACACAGCCTACCCAGATAAACCCACACACCTGCGTATTTTGTTGCTAGCTCGTTTCTGGGGAGATGATAGATGCTCAGTGTACCTAACAGCCGACATCCAGGTAAAGAGGGTACTAGTTTGAATTTGGGCATGAGCTACGGACCCATGGTTAGGTAGGAAAGAGGTTATTGTATCAGTTTCAGATGAGAAATAACTTGGTCAGACCTGATACTCTGACTACATTTTGCTGTCATTAATTATTTAGAAACCGTCTAAATCTGGATTTAGATCCTGAGGTTAGGTATGCAAATTTGGAACTCTTGGCATACGAAACATCTCCCAGGGCTTCATTTTTGTCACGATTTTCCACATACATTAACGAGAGCAGAAAGAGGAGAGGGACTTCTCTCACCAGTGCATACTCTACCTTCCCACTGATTCCAAGGAACGTGTGCACACAGCCTTGAGAATCAGCCCAGGATTTTCTGTCGGTGGTAGTAAACTGTGAATTAAATGAGAGTTCATCAAGCAGTACTGTTGTGGTATCAAAATTGCATTATTCTTTATCTAGATCCACAAATACACGTTTGATTAGGGCTGTAAGCACATGACAAAATGCCTTGCAGTGCAAATGCTACACAGTCATAAAGATAACATTTCAATAATTTTTCTTCTATCTACAGACTTCATTACTTCAGGTGATGGTTTATGGTATGGAGCATAAAACTGTAATAAATCTTTCCGATACTACCTTCAAACAGGCACTAAGGTAATTTTTCCGTTACCAATTGTAAGTTGATTTTTTTTACACGTCTGCTCAACACATTTGTCCTTAAACCAGAGGATTAAACCAGTGCTTTCCGAAGTGTGACCATTTACAGGCTCTAAGTCTTGTCTGGAGCCCGCAAAGAGCTCTGTTAATGGCAGCTGTTCCCCTAGCGAGCCAGCTGTTTGCTCAAGCCCAGGCAGCTACAAGGAATTAAGGAACGGTCCTTAATTCTCCCTGCGGTGACTTGGACCACAGCATGGCAGGCCAGGCTACTCTGCTTGACTGCAAGGTGCGTGCTGCCCTGCAAATGGCTTTTGCTACGCAGCCCCTCTGCTCAGTGCTCCCCTCGCTACCCACAAGCCGAGCTGGATGACGTAGCTATCGAACTTTGCCAAAACACTCGGTAAGCATCTAACACCACAGCCTCAGCAAGCACCTAAAAATCACAGCTTGTTTGGCCTCAACAGGCACGTGGCACAGAGAAAAAGCCTCTCGTGTGCTCCAGCTTCTCAGGCAGAAGTCTAGCAACAGGAGCCATGGCAGAGGAGGGGTCCCCTCATCAGTAAGCTCTGTAATTAGTAGCATTTGATGTCACAAATAAAATCAAGGCCCGACTGTGTTAATTAAAAAAAACCCACATATACGCAAATACTTTGCACGAGGTGGTCTGCCTTCCTAAGCGCCCGGCCGTGCTTTGCTGAGCTGGCGGAGTGCACGAGCAGGACGCTGAAGCCCCCGCGGGGCAGCGGCTCCGCTGCCCCGCAGAAGGGAGAGAAGCTGGGTGTACTGCCTCATAACGCTCTTCCCTGGAGGGGCCGGGAGTAGAACTGGGACCAAAACCATCAACATCCCCAACCACTTGGAAACCAAAGTCATATACACTGTAAGTATTTCAGAAAATCATAACGTTGTGTAATACCCAAAATAACTGCAAAGGATCATTTCTTCCCCTTCTCACCCCCTCAAAAAAGACTTACATTGTAGAAGGACTAATTATTTAGTTAGCCAAGACACAATGGATGCTAAATTTATCCATGCACCCTCATCTGCCAATGCACTTCCATTTCTTACCTGATTTTTTTCTTCTTTCCTTCAGCAGGCTACCTACCTTACACCGTCCCTTTAATTTTCCTTCTTCCCTCTCTAAGGTTTTTTGTAAAATCCTTCCTTACTTCCATCATCTTTCTTCCATCCACTCGCCAAGCTTCCTTGAAATCCCCTGCTCTTGTGTGTGCAGCAGTCACCCTGAGGTCTGAATGCAACATTCATGATGTTTGCTGGGGCAAACCGTTCCTCGGAGCAGTGCTCTGTTTCTATCTACCACCAGGTAAAGATGACTTTGCTTAAAAATATTCCTAGTGCGGATGGGGTAAAAGGCGCTTGAGAAACATGTATAACCCAGGTAATTAAAGATCTTGCGATGACCACATGGTCTGAAGCTCTAGAAAGCCAAACAGACCTGAAGAAAATCCTGTCCCTCTGTAATTGCTGACTATAAATTGCTCTTTTATTAATTATTTATGTGCTTACCAGCTACTCCCACTCAGAATAATCACAGTTAACATGATTATCTTCTTGTGCTAGGTGTAATTAGCAGAGATAAGAAAAGCAGAGAAAAGTATAATTTACCTCTGGCATTAGGCGCGCAAGCTTCTACTAACCGCAGGTCCTCAGACATGATCCCGCATATTGGCTGCACTTCGGCGTTTTGCAGCTCTTTTGTAAGAGTTTCGGATTGTGAAATTTGCACCAAGACCTACTGCAAGCAACAAAGCAACAGCATCCTGAAGAGAGAAACTCCTTTTGGGTATCTTTTCCATTTTCTTTTCTTCATCTTCTGTCTTTCTGTTCTGCAGGAGATTTTGTAAAAAATATTGAAATCAACTCTCTACTTGCCTTTTTAAATTTAATATTGAATTAATTTTGCATTTGCGGTGTGCACAATTCAAAACCAGGAGCTTAGATCCCTTGAAACCAACATTAAAATTACGTCTCTATGTCTGGTTAAGATTTCCCTGTGCTTTTAGGATCAATGTAAACTTCCCCTCTACCCAGAAATTTTCACCACCTTTGAAATTTTGAATTTCTGGGAAAAAATTACAATAAACAATCAAGGTGAAAGCTGAGGTAATGGCTAAAGCGTGAGAATTTTGTTTGCTTGGTCCTTTAAGGGAGGGAATTCTTGCCCAAACAACACTTTTCTATTGGAAATAAGGAGCACAAACAAGAGAGAGGAGGTTCTCTTTCTCTCCTGCTTTATCTAATCTAATCTAATCTAATCTAATCTAATCTAATCTAATCTAATCTAATCTCTACAACAAAGCAGAACAACATGGCTACCAGCTTGTGCACGAGGGCCTCAGGAAGGGGCAGAGACTTACCTGAAGCTGCTTAGCAGGTCCGTGACGGAGCAGAGACAGGAATCGACATCTCAGGGGTCCCAGCTCCACGCTCTGGTCGGGAGGGTCCCCAGGGGACGGAGACAGCCTAGGAAATGTTTCAGGTAGGTAAAAGCTTGACTACGTTTTCAAAAGCCAGTTTTTAAGTGATCTCCAGGCAAAGCGTATTTAAAAAGAGAACCTATGTTCATGCAGTCAAGCACACAGGGCAGCGTTCCTGAAGAGCGACTTTTAGAGTAATAGAAGAGATTTGGTTTCCGATTTGGAAAAACGCAGCGGCCCTCATCGCAGCTGTACGGCAATTCTATCGTTTCCGTGTACTTCTTCCCCTTCCCCAGCTGCTAGCAGAATATTTCGGATGACTCACGCCTGGGTTTCTTCCTTTCTCAAAACCAAAGCTCTCACCCCAGGGCGGTCTTAAATTCCCCTGAGAGGGCGACCTCGCACCTCCTTTCCCCGCAGGCGGCACAGGGCGGTCGCTCCCCGCCGGCCGGGCGCTCGCAGCGCCACCTACGGACCGAGAGCAAAAAAAGCAGGGAGCAGAGCAGGCAAGCTGCGAACCGGGGCGACCGGGGAGAGGCTTCTTCCTCCGGCTGCAGCCCGCTCCTCAGGGCACACGAAGAGAGGCCAAGCCCTACGGCGAGCCCCGCGCGCTCGCGACTGCAAGGGACGAGCGGCAGGTCACGACAGGTCACGACAGGTCACGTCGCGGTGCAAACCGCTGCACGCAGGGAGCAACCGCACCCCTCCAGGCGCCTGCGCTCGTAGAGCTTGCAGCACGCTTAAAATGATGTGGTTTTCCTTGTCTCGTACTCAAAAGGAACGACCGACTTATTCTGAATTTAAAGATTCAGCAAATAGGAAAAACTGCTTCAAGCATGTACGTGGCACAAAACATTTTAGTTTAATTTACCGTGAAATTTGAAAGTATAATTTTAAAATAATAAAGCTCACAGAGCTTCATAAATAGGCAACAATAGTTTTACTTCAAACACACCTCAAAAACTTGAAGGGGTTTTGGTGTTTGGTTTTTTTGGTTTTTTTTTTGTTTTTTTTTTTTTTTTTTTTTTTTTTTTTACCTCTGAGCATCACTTTCAGCAGCCCAAACTACCTGTAAATGCAGGGATACAGTTCTCCGGGCACTTGTGGACGGCCGCAGCGAGCCCGGCCGCAGCGAGCCCGGCCGCGATGGCAGCCAGGCTTCAGACCAGCGGCCAGGGGAGCGGCGCAGGCTGCCTTTTCCTGACCAGGTGGGCAAGTGGTAAACGCGGGTACCAGCTTGCTGCTGCTCCGTGCTGTTTCTAAGTTACAGGAAGGTTCATGTAGATGTCCAGTCAACTACGTCGCTAAGCCCAGCATAAAACTCATTTCTAAGTCACAGGTACTTCTCATTCCAGATTAGGCCGGGAGCCCCTCTGCGGGGCCTTCCCAGGTTTGCTCTCAATTTAACTCCTTTCAAAAACCTCTGTAAGCAGGTAGCACCACTACAAGACAGGCCACCCAAGTATTTCCTTTGGAAATACTCTGTTTCTGAAGGCTTAAAGACATTTGGAAGTTATTTTTTCATCACAAATATCAGCTACAGTTGCCCCTGCACTTTTCCAGAGTACATTTTCCTGGCGTTTGGCTTCCAAAAACCCGTCAGTCTGCAGCGCTCCTCTCCCCATCCCCTACCAGCTCAGGGAAGGGCCAGCTAAATCCTTCGGGAACACAGCTTTCTTGAGGAATACTTTAAGCTCCATTTCTGGAGGAGAGGTCTAATATGAAACAATATCCTGGCCCTTATCCACACTGGGTTTGTAACACGTGTCCAACTCCTCCTTGAAAATCACAAGGGGGTAGTGGGGGCGGGGGGAGAAAACCTCGGCGTGTTACAATAGTGTTGGTCAATCTTTCTGTGCAGCCAAAGCCTCAGCCTTTTTTATTTATTTTTGTGGTCACAGCAAGTACTAGTGGGAAGGAAGAATACGAAGCTAAGAGCTTTTATGAAGCTACTGATACTCCGAAGGCAACTTATCCCCACTCTCACGCTAACCTACTTGCAGACCGTTTCTTCCACCGCGGTCCTGACACCAGAACTCATTCAAGCCAGCACGCGAGTGAAACAGCATCTTCATCACGGATTTTCCTTTGCTGACCTAAGGACTTGCCTACACCGAGAAGAGGAATCCTCCTTTTAGCATTTAAGGAGGGGGGAATTAACTTACCATAGAAATGAACTCCTTGGGAAATGTCGTCTTTCACCTGTTGAACTTCCAGACTGGGTGGGGGAAAGGTGCTATTTAAGCATATGCTCTTACCTTGATGAAGTTTCTCTGTGGGAGTTTCATATCCTGTTCATTCTGAAAAGCTAGGTGGAATATTTCATTTAGATGGTATGATTTCTTTTTAATATAAGTCAGCAGAAAAAGCAGTATGATCTTGTCTTGCCAGAATAAAACACTTCCTAAGACAGTGTAGGCCTATAGTCTTTTTTTTTTTCCCCCAGACTACTTAAAAGAACAGAAGAATTATTGTTTATTCTACTGATTATGTATGTCCCTAGGAAACCTCTCCATTCTGTTTGGACTGATGTGTGGAAAATACTTAGCATCTGCTTCTCCATTCTTGCTGTTGAGATTACTTTTCTTACTTCCTCTTACAGTTAAAGAGTCTCTGCCTCAAGACAGTAAGCACGCCTGTCTTTTCTTAGTAGTACTTTTGATTTTGCTATTGTTTCCAAATCAGTATGCAGAGATATTTACATGAACCATTACCATCTAAAATCTAGGAACAGGCAGAACCATGGCAGTTTATTCTGCAGGAAGCGCCCTGCTGCGTATGTTGTTAACCCAATAAACCTGAATTTTAAACCGACACACAGAAGTGCCCCATGACTGGAAGTCACCCACCTGATGCTAAGAACAAGATAATTACCTCCTCCCCCATGAAAATTAATTTGTGCACCCACTCAAGTAGGTAACTGACCTAGTTATATGTAGAATGTTGTAATTCAGACTGCTTCTTCAGAGACCTTAATGGTCTGAGAAAACATTTAGATACAACTTCTCTAAACATTTGAGACAGTATTGACCGAGTAGTCAGCAAACCCGATGTATTTTTAGAAATCAACATCCTCGAAGAGCAGCAAATTAGCTACAGTGGAGGAAAGACTACTGGGCTATCAAGCAAATTGTAGTTATAGCAAAAAACCCCCCAAAAACCTAGTGTTTGAAGAAATGCTTAATAAATACGTTGGTGAAAAACATTTAATCGTAAGAATACATACATGCATGCAATTTCAACAAAAAGGCCTGAATAATTTGGATAGTGTCTTGCTTCAGTTATCAGGAAACTTGAAGTGAAAGGTAATATAGTTCACAGTTCGCGGCTTCCAGATTACGTCTAAAAATTACATTTCCCTTCTTTTTTCCCCGAAACAGTTTTGTTTAGAAATACGTACCAGAGCAACAGCGTACACAAAAGACAGACATACATACCTATACATACAATTTTATTTTATTAACAAGGTATGTCATTACTGAACAAGGCAACTGGGAAATACAAGGACTGGACATATATATGAAAATTTTACAACTTGACAAAAAATTGGCATATGACTTATATACAGATGTGATTAATAAAGGTTACAACTCTACTGTAATTGATTAAACACAGTCCTAAGCACTTACATTACGAAAATATGAAGTTGATCATACAGAGGTCAAGTTCTGGAATCTAAAAATAATAACAATTTAAAAACTTCAAAACCTTCTATGTCCATCCGTTTTACGTAACATCACTACAGCTTTTCCTACTACCATATACATGAAAGATTATCAAAAATATATTGATGGGTCTATCGCTAATCATGAATGTTTATATTTACATTAAGTTAGCAAATTCTTCACCAAATCCTTTATATACAAAACTTAATTTGCCCCTTTTGAAAGAGTCATTAAAAAGTTAAAAACCATAGAAATGCCAGTTAGAAATAATGCATTCCAAAAATTGGACTTGCTTACAACAACTGAGAACAATTGAAAATAATTTATGAAAAAGTATGCCATTTTAGTACAAGTACTCTCACAACACTTTAGTTCCAAATCAGAGTAGCAGGAATTGTCCTCTGTGTTCTTTGAGTAGTAACTTCTCTTCCAATAATGCTGCAAGAAAGAAGAAAAAAATTATTCTTAAGCAGTTTGTCACGAATCTTTGAAGGCCGCAGATATATTTCAAGGGACCAGTATTCTTTCCCCCCTTCTCAGTGCAGGAAGCCCTGTCCCCATTTGTACTGGCCCAAATACTCGGAATTCTTATTTCTTACTCCTTAGAGATCAAAAGGGAAAGGAGGGGAAGAAGAAAAAAGAAAAAAGAAACCCAACGTCCTCCGTACTTTGGTGCTATTCAGAAGGTGCGCATCCTTTTGCCAGCAGTGTTTTTGAGTATGATCTTGGCTGATTTTTGTATTTGGCTATAATGCTTTTGCAGCATGCTTTGAATATCCCTAACAAAATCAGTCTCCTCTGCCAAACTAGAAACCCCTCCAACCTGACTCTCAATTGAAAAAGAGTTTAGACAGGAACCAGACGTTCGCTCTGCAGGCACTTCTTCTACACAGACACGAGCACCTAAGGAATTCTGCAATACAAAATATGGATGCTGAATGAATCTACACATACTAAGGATTAGACAGCTACTGAACACGGACTCTCTTGGAATTATGTTTCACTCAGGCCCATCCGAGTACGAGAAATCAGTTTGAGAACACAGAAGCACAGTTTACAGTGCTTCCAGTATGTGAGAAAATAGCAGATGCATCAATCGCTAAGGTCTGGGCTCACTTCAGGGGACAGGCATTATGGAAACAATGCTGTGGTTCTTCACTGAATCAAATCAGTACAACACAATTGTTCATAATGCACCGCATTAACTTTGTCAAAGTGCTGACACCATATAACAAGCAAAATTAGATCTTGCTGTCAAATCCAAATGAAGCGGATTGAATTTCCCTTTTTATCTCTAGAGATGCTGAAAGCATCTTCTATACTTGCTGTATGGAATTCTTATCTTCCAGTTCCACCAGTCTCTCTATTATCTTGCCTATGTGCTATTCTTACTTATTCTTCAAACTCCATAATGATCAACGCTTAACTTGTTTTTTGTAAAAGGTAAGGATGGAATGGCATCTCAATCACCTTTAATCTATGCAGCCACTCCTAGTCTTGAAAACTTGTCCCCTCTTGTTTCAGACAGCCCTCCATTCTTTGGCTTTCCTCCTAAATAATTACTCTTTAACTTGTCTTTCAGGTCATCTTCCTTATTCCTCTCAAATCAAGCTCGCTGGGGGAAGGGGTATAACATCTTTGGCCTCCTCTTTTCTCTAGCCTGTTCCTAAGTAACTTTATCCAAAACACAAAATCCAGTTATCTACTCGATTTCACAAAAATCAAACTCCTCCTCCAATTTGCTGCTTCTCTCTACACATTTTCACACCTGTTCATTATATCTATCTAGCAATGCTGCCTCCTCCAAATTCAAGTACTTTTCACCACGGTTTTCTTTGACAAACTGGCAATCTGAGCATCCTGCTTCAGTTACAGACCAATGACAAATGCTCAACTCTTCACATCTTTCTTGTCCCTACATCTTTGCATGCAGTAACTACATCAGCATTTTGCAGGTTTTCTGCAGTCTCTCTCTAAAATGTGTTCTGCTTAGCCCACTTCTATGTCTAAAACTCTAATCCAGGCCCTGAGCCTTTCCTTTTAAGTTGTGTTCGTCTTCTGATTCAGGTCACCATACATTCACACAAACCGTGCTGCTGGCACAACGTAAGGTTAGATGCGGGAGCAGAGAGTAACTGAAGCTAAGTAAGCAGCTCTGCTAATGAAACCAGTTTATCCATCGCCCTTTCATTAACACCTTGATCTGTGTCTGATAACCTTCGGTCTGGTTCTATTTTTATAACTGCTTCCTATCTCATACTTTGTAAACTCTCTAGAGCCAGGATTTTGTATTGTTTGTACAGTACCTGGGACTGAAAAATTTACAGCAATAATTTAGGATCCTTTGCATTGCAGTGACATAAATGTTATCATAGACACAAAATCTGTACAGGAATTTACTCATTAACAGTGTAACTTTAAGGTGTCTCAGATCTTACCAGTTCAATTTGTGCTCTGTCGCTGGACTTTTGGTCCAACGCTCTGAGTTTCTTCTTCTGGATTTGGGCGTTTCCCTGCACTAATGCCAGTACCAAGGGCCGTTCTTCCTGATAATTTAAAACCAGTATTTACATTAAGACTCTATTGCACCTTTATATATTCAGGAAAAACGTTTCGGTTTTTTGTTGTTCTTTAAATTACCTGCTTGCAATAAGTGTGATTGCTGATTGTCTCCATGAGCATAGTGTAAGATACTACTTGCTTGACAGTAACCTGTTCAGATACAGTAGATATTTATTATGATAAATAAAATTTAGAACTGCAAGCAAGCGTACAATTACATTCTCTACGAGAACAAAAAGGAGCCAATTGATTTATTTTCCATCGTCAAGAAAAATCCTGCCAGATACCATCCTGAATGCAGAAGAGTTCTTATGCAAAAAAAGCCTCATGGCAGTCTACAGCAGTTAAATATATATGCACTTATATATGCAGAGTGAACAATATTAAGTGCGTACATATTTATGCACTATATTTGCAACAAGCAGAATGTTTATATATCAAAACACTTTAATCCTAAATTGTTATAAATTTTAACATTTGTTCTGCCAAGTCTCCTCATCCTTTTTATTATTCTTTTATAGCAATACTAGCAAATCCTTAGCATAACTAAGCTGGGGCGGGGGGGGGGGGAGCAATAACTTAAAGATGCAAACTATTTTCTGGTTCACGTAAACTATTGAATGGCAACATTGACACTGAGTGCTCTGCATAAATAGTGCAAATTAGCAAAAGCAGTTGCAAGGTTTCTTATTCTGAACAGTTGTGCTGTTCCGGTTATGTTCTGTATGCTTAAACAAAACAGAGATTACAGTCTTTCACGATCAGTAAACACACAACCTCTGTTAAGACTGCGAAGAAAGAAACAGTTGTGCTAAATTTGATTGCAACTTTGATCTATCACAAACCACAGCTTAAGTTTCTGTATAAAGTAAGTAAAAAAAGTCTGCCACCACAATATGAGAATATCCACACAAAACTGTGGAAATTTATTATATATGGAAAGAGTGGTAGTGAAATTAGGGAAAAAGATAACATGCAAATTTTGCTACCAAATACACAAAGTGAACTTCTTTCTTTCGTATCTTTCATTTGAAGTAACCTGGAATAATGTTTATTAATTTTTGTTTAGTCACACTTGTGGTCCCTCCCACTCAAAACATACAAATACTGTTCTAGATAAGCATTTTAGAGATAAAAGTGACAAGACAAGCAAGTTCACTCTAAGAAATAATTTTTATGTTTCAAGAACAGAAACAAGACCAGTTCAAGTTGTAGACAGCAGCTGCCACCAAAAATCTATCCACGTTATTTTGATGTTTTGTCTGTTTTTCCATAGTTGCAAGGATTTGGAGATCCTCTACAGACAGGGACTGCCATAATACCTTGCTGCTGAATTCCACTTGCTCCTGTATGAGAGTCTCCCAGGGCACACGGCTGAACAACTGTATGACCATCACCAGTTCCCAGCTGAGCTCCTGGAGAGGCAGGAAAAAGACTTAAACATACCTGAAGATACAATTCCAGTTCTGGAACTTTAAATGTTGGGGTTTTCCCCCCCCCCTTTTCAAGAGGTAGACTTTGATTGTGGTTGTTGTTTTTTGTTGTTTTTTTTTTTAAACCACCTCAGAACAGGTCCAAAGCTCTAACGCTTTTGTCTTTCCAAATTCACTTGCAAATTCAGATGAATACACAGTAACCTCCTACAAAATGGATACATTTCTGATCTGAAAAGTGTTAAGTACCTGTATACATTTAAGTATATATGTATAAACTTTAAGGAGAAAAGAGTGTACATAACATTAATTTTTTTAAACTAAGCCCTTCCTGTCTTCTAAATCTCTGAACTTAAAAGAAACAAAAGCTCAAGCACCCAGCTTTAAGGAGTCTAGACTTTAATTTTTCAAGAGGAACTGTACTGGCTGAGAACAATAAGGTCCATCTTCCTCTGCAATCTGCTTCTAACCTTGACTAAAGTCTAAGGAGAACACAAAGCCAGTACATTTCCAGTTCTGCTGTATCCTTTTACAATGAGGAGCCCGAGGTGTACATCGTATTCAGGATGTTGATGCACCATGGATTTATACAATGTTAATACTATTTTTTTTTCCCTTAGTAACTAATTAATGCTAGTCTTTGCATGTTACAATAAGGATGTTAATAGTCTGAAGTAATCTTCATCAAAACTGTATGATAAATTCTATATTAAGTTTTTTCAGACACTGTCCACCATATTGTTGTTGACATTATGGAAGAATTAAATTCCAGTAAGCAATCTAATGCTAGCCTTAAAAAACTTTACAAATTAGCAGTTCTGACTTGAAAATTCACAAATCAGTCCTTATTACAAATATCAGGATGCTTGTAGACTTCTAGAAGAAAGTCACATTCAAATGCTTTTGAAATCAAACTATTTGGTACATGTTAGTAAGTAATTTTCGGGGGGGGGGGGGGGGGGAACAGGTTAAAAATTCTTACATGTTTGAGATTAAAAAAAGAAATCTAAAGATGTCTTTATACCAATACTCCCAAACTTACTGAAAGTGTTTGTGATTTGCACTGAAAACTGTCTTGTGAAAACAGCTCTCTTATAATACATAACACCAAGGGCATTATAAAAGAAGTTTGTGCAGTTCATTTCCAATAATTCTACGTATTGAAAGAATTTGACTGACCTCCTGTACTACCACAACCAGAAATGCTTTCTCCTGGTGAATAGCCCATTAGGCCACCATTTCCATTTCCATTTGGATTAGAAGGCACTGTTGCAAGAAGACCTAAGCAATGAAATAAAATATATAGCCATAAAGAAAGACAGCAAAAAAAGGTTAAGTGTAATGTGGTTTTTTCCTCACGACAGCCAATTCTCCACCCTCACTCTGAGTGGTTTACCTTTATAAAAAGAGAACTCTCTGTCTTGCCTACTTCTCGGATCTTGCCAAGTAATTTTAGTTCACAATTACTTCACAGGCATTTTCTACATATTTTTCTGCATAACGTTTCCAAAATTCATTAGTTACACGTATTCGCTATGTTGCATTGAAGTGCAACGCATCCTGATACAATATCCAATATCTGACCACACTGACTGCTTACACATTCCTGAGCAATACAAGTGCATGCGGCTTACCTCTCGGAGCAAAGGGGACAGCCTTTCCTAACTAGGAAGAATGCTACCAGAGGTTGCACTGGTCTGTATTTGAGCAACAGCATTTGCAAATGCAAATACAGTATGGTTGAAGTTATGAACCACATTAATTTTCTAATCACTGGTATTAAAACCTATCTGTACGAGTATCAGAATGCACAGAAGACCCAGTTTAACCCAAAAAATTCCAAAAACCCACAGAAAAAAAAAATTTTGGGTAAGATTTGGAAAGAGGCACTCCACTCAAGCTCTTTCTTCCCTTTCTTGGTTACATCTAATATTTTCATTTATTTGGATACACAGCCTTGGTCACCAGACTGAGCTCACACCTGATTACCACTGCTATGGGACAAAATTATTAATTGCTAGAAGGTAAGAGAAGTTTTCAAATAAATAAAGCCAATAGCCTATAACCATACCCAGTCCTCTGTATCGTGAAAGCTGCTGGTAGATTTGTTTCATCCTCTCAATATTCAGACGGCTTGCCTCTGCATGATTTACCATTGGTTTTGGATAATTAACTCCTATAATACATTTTGCAGCCTTCTGGACGCTCTCTGGGGCATTCCAAGGATCATAGATGTATTTTGCAGGGAAACCTCTGAGTACTGGCAAGTAACGTCTAAAAAAAAAAAAAAGGTCATTTTAAGTATAAACCCACCTGACAGTTTAAGCAACATCCATGCATCACTGCAACTTCTGGATTGTGATTTACCTGATATAATCCCCATTTGGGTCAGTTCTTCTGCCAAAACCCACTGGACAGTAGCAGTGAAAAAACTGCTGAAAGAAGGAACTGCAAGATAGCCACATCCAGCTCCCAGCATTCACACTCCAATCTGCGTCAAGTAAGAGCTCTTCAAAGACCTTAAGAAATTACAGCAACAAGTTAGTCTGAACATGGCACACCTTCGAGACACCTACTTTTTCAGGAACTGTTCTGAGTTTCTTATTTCAGCAGAGGAAACCCAGCTCTTCAACGCAACAATACTCTTTCTTACCCGGCAACATTCACAGAACGCTCAGTACGCAATTGCAAGTACTTACCTAAATGCCGAACTCAAGAACAAAAGTGTGAGAGCCTGTTTGGCTTTCACCCTGTAAAAAACTAGTAGACATCTCAGAAAGCTACAACCCAAAAGTTACATATTCTTGCATAAACACATCCTTAAAAAATAAAACCTTAAAAGATGGCTGGAGCCTGACTGCTTGCAAGTGGCATTTGTTGATTTCAGAAGAATTGCTTCATCACATTACAACTGAGTAAGATTTGCAAACTTCCAGAAAACAGGGAACATACAAAGCACACTTCAAACTCAAATTGTCGGTCTGAATACCTCAACTTGTGCAGTGCCTTTCACTATGCAAGGAGTCCCAAGAGTAGAATTCAACAGTTTCAAGGTAGCACGAGCATTCAGAAATTGTATTCTTGAAGGCCAATTGTTAATCTAGTAAGTCACAGTTTTGAGGATGCACACTTAAATTCCTGGAGGTATATGAACCACCAAGCATGCTGAGGAATGATGGGACAGATAACGAACTCTGGTCTGAAGACAAAAAAAGTCTTCTCTGGTAATTGCTACCCCTATTACATTAAAAATAACCCGTGAAGAAGTTGAAGATTTATGAGGGTTTTACTTTAAATCTGGAGCTCAATAGTTATGAAACATTCAAGTTTCCAGCATTGATTGTTTTTTAATTAACACAGACAATACTAACTTGTATAAAAAGAAGTTTCTCTGCTCAGTCAGAGCAGATAAGATTTATCTTAAAACATTTTTAAAAACATTTTAAATAGAAAGTGACTAATAATGTAGCAAGATCTTTAGATGAACATTAAGTGTTATCACACAACTGTTCCACTAGATGCTGCCATGTAATAAGACTTTGGAAATAACATGGCCGTGGAAGGCCAGATTAACTTTTGCTAGCTACGGACGTACGAACTAAACATCCTTCCACTGCACAAGTCTGGGCCCTCCATATATCTGTATTATTTCAAAAGAGCAAGTTGGCATTTATCTGTAATATACAGCTTTGTCATTTGGCCGAGTTACCTATCTGTGTGCATCTTCGATGTCTTTATCTATGAACTGCAAAAGGAAAATTCCTAAAGCAGCTTATGTTGTTGTGTAACCAAGACAATTTTTTTTTTTTAAATGAAAGGTGTTTGCTTACAACTGATATGTTAAGAAAGGTGAAATTTCGTAAGATTATATACATATATAAAGATGAGCTCACAATCTTGATGGCAAGTAAATTCTTTTCTAGATTTCAGAAATAAACTATTTTTAATTGCTTGTCATTGCTCAGTAAAAGATGTGCTGCCCTTCTAAAAATGTAAAACTGATTTGAAGGCTGAGATTAAGTTATTCCATTCTTTTCTTCAAAAGACTGACACTTGTAATTTGAACTTCAGCATCTCTTGGACACTTGCATAGAAATTAATTGCACTGAAACTTCAGTGAAATCATGTTGCCCATACTCACACTTCTAACATTGAGCGAAGGGACAGAAATTGCAAAAAGGACATTCTCAGCTTTTAGTTTTCCCCCTTTAATTGACGCGGTGCTTTCCCTTTGCAGAGAAGCAGATGCGAGATGTGAACAAAAACTGTTCACACAGTATGACTGGAAGAAATTTGAATTACAAGAGTAATCCATGTTTATTTGCCAAGATTTAGGAAGAAATCTCAAATTTAAAAGAATTTCAGACCTATTCTGACTGCAAAAAACAGTAATATTCCAATAAAGGGGGGCATTCAACAGGCAAAACTTCAGCACCGCTGGTTTATCAGAACTGATTTAATTTTGGCCACAGTTTAAGGTTTAAAATTCAACTTACACCATACAGTAACAACAATTCTAGAATGACTATCTGAACCTTTAACAGGCACTTTAAGAAATTTAAGAATAAGAAACAATACCTTCATTCCTTCTTCCCAGCTAATCCAGAGGTCACCTCGAGTCAAAAAGCATGCTACAGCATGTCGGGCTAAATGGTGAATCCAACCTTCTTGACGAAGCTGCGTCATAATTGCATCGATCCAAGGAAAACCTGTCCTGCCTTCTGCCCACTTGGCCAAAGCCTCAGGATTCTTATCCCATGGAATTTGAACACAGATAGGATTCCCCTCCATTTTATCAAACCGTGGATTGTTAGTCGCCGCTGTGTAGAAAAACTCACGCCATAACAGCTGGCCATAGAGGGAGAGGGGAGGGGAGCTGTTCTTTTTTACCTGAAGATCATCATTAAAGGAAAAACATTTTATTAGGAGAAGAAGTAGGGAAAAGTCATGGCATCTAAGAATGTGTAGCTGACTACAAAGAAATCATACCTTTTTGTACAGATCCGTTAACTTGAAATAAAAGAGACGACAAGACAAACAGCCAAAGCGGAGGTAGGGACTAAGCCCTGTAGGGCTTGCCAGAAGGGAATTTGCATTCATTCGTGGTCTTTCAAAGTTCGCTACCCAAGCCTTACAAAAAACAAAACAAAAACGACACAGCAATATCAGGCTACAGACTAGGTAGCAACTTGTAAACATAAAGGGAGAAATCATGCACTGCCTACAACTGAATCCAAACACTGGACAGATGATCACGTTACCTATGATATCTAGGGGTTCCTCTTGAATCAGTGGAATCTCTAGAAGATAATTCATCTCAATGCAGAAGGCATGAACTGTCTTCCAGAACTACCTATCCTTTTCTTTTAAATACAGAGGAAACCTAGACAACTAGCAATACGTTAGCTTTTAGAGAAATTCCCCTTCAAAGTTATAAAAAGTATGTTTCAAGTAAAGTTACCTCCAAAGAAAAAACAAAACAAATTTTTTAGTAGAAAATACTATCACAGACTTTGTCTAAAATTCAAATTAGAAGACAACCTGCTATCATATCTTAAAACTAAGAAACAGCAACTTGATTTATATCATTATATCCAGGCCTCGAGTTCAAGTTTGTGGTTTTGGTTTTTTAAAAATGACTCGCCCAATTCCTTTTACATTCCATTGCAAAGAGCAACTATGTTTCCCAGATACGTCATACTTCCAATGATTTGAAACATACCTTTCGTTCTAAATGTCTTTCCAATCGTGTGAGAGCTTCTGTTTCTCCCCCTGGCCATACTGCAGAAGGCAGACCATCTGTGTCAAAACCTGAAAAACAAATTGAAACAAGCAAATTCCTTGTTTGCTTATACTGTAGGGCAACCAAATTCTAGCATATTGACGCTTGACTACATTTTATTGTATCTTGATAGTAACTCTAAATTGGACACATGGCAAAGTACAAGTTTTAAAACAGTGTGCAAACAAGTCTTATCAAAGCACATTCAATACCTCTAACTTGCAGCAAAATCCAATTTTTACTTTTACATTTACATTAATTTATGTTACAAGTTTTACATGCTGAATGGTCTTACTTCAATTCCACTTCTGTTTTTTTGCACAAAGTGACCTTTCTATCATTTTTCAAATTATTTTCAAGTTCTCAGCTCTGTAATATATGGGTTATCCCAAAACCACAATTTTTTTTTTTAAATTACTACTAGGAAGCAACAATTGCTATTGTAATTTACAGAATGTCTAAAAACTTCTTCCATCAAGTTAAAAGCATGAGTGCTATCTTCAGTATATTCCTAGGTTTCATTGACCTCGACTTAAATAACAGATGGGGATTATTGTCAAATTGATGATAAACACATACTTTAGCCGCAAAAGAAAGATGAAAAGAACGTAACAAGATTTCTTCCACACCCCCACACCTCCCCCAAGACTGTTCACCAGGTGCATGAGGTAACATTTCTGCCTATAGTTTAACCACTGTATAGTGAGATCTTCTCTTCTTAAAAAGGCTTTAAAAGCAAGATCTGTTGTACGAAGAGTTCAAACGGACTAGACAGAGCAGTCAGAGCTTAGCCAAGATCTGTCCAGGCCCTTTTGTCAGCAATTTGGAGGTCATACCACATTTGCTTTACTTCAGGGAGGGGAAGGGGAAACCGGAAATGGTGGGGGGGAATTCACAGGACAACAGCTTGATACTATTCCTTAAAATTAAATTTACAGAAACGTAAGACTTTTTTTTTTTTAAGAAGCTTCTAAAATAATTATTTGCTTTATTATCTTTTTTTTTGGCATTGCAAGACAAGAGGTTTTTTTAATTAACTTGTAAAATGACAGATTAATGACCTGAAGCACACAGATACCAAATGCATTTAATACCAAATGAAGTATCTAAAGACCATTAGTAGCTTAATGATTATTTGGTACCATGGGAAAGTGGCTATGCTGTATTACATGAAGCCAAACAGTGCTTAGTGTAGTTTGAGCTATCTGACTTCCCATTTAAAAGAAAACAACTAAAATTTACAGAGTTGATTATCCTTTTTTGTTCCTTTTGTATATCATAATTGGCATCAGTTTTAACAATGGTTATATTGTTAAAACTTATAACCATAAGTAGAACCTCTCTCATGGTTATTTTAAGTATTATGCTTTTAGTGGTAGATTACATCTTACTTGTTTCACAATGTCAAAGCAATCTTAGAACATACCTAGCTCTTCAAGTGATGGGACGCCGTATTTCTCATCGTGGTCATCAGAAACTGGAGTAGTACATTTTTCCATTACTTCTGGGGTTATAGTCTCCACTGGCATCTCCAGTGGTTCCATTCTACTAATTAGGGTCTGGAATCGCTTGTAAGTAAGAGGAGGCTGTCCTCCATTTAATTCTATTATTCTGGATTAAAAAAAAAAAAAAAAAAAAAAAAGAAGAAAGAGAAAAGTAGTATGTCAGAGAATAGTATATAATTTTTTAATAAAATATACACACCTATACACACAAAGAGAGAAATATCTTCTTACCTGCCTCTAGCATGTTATATAAAATCACAGATATACATGGTAATCCACACAGTTTGAACTTGTAATTTTACCATCCTTTTTCCCCACTAGGGAGACATATAAATTAACTGTTTATAACCAAGTCAATTATTCTTCATTCCTCAGTTGAGGAAAGTCCCTCATGAACAAGTAATGAATATGGACAGCTTAAGGCAAAGAAAAATACAGATCAGCAAAGCAGATGAGAGACTATAGCTACATAAAGACACATCCAAGTCACCTGCAAGACTATACTATTTGTATAAAAAAACCCCTATTTTTCTATTCTGGTATCGAGAACAGTAGTCAGTATTACAACTGTCTTAATATGGGGAAAAATTAAGATGTAGTTTATACACAGTGACTGTTGTAAAAACACAGTTTCCATATTTTGCATTGTCACCTTAAATATATCTAAAATCTCAGAAACAGGAAAACTTCAAAGAAATAATTTACAAAGTGGTAGATGGAATCAACTGTTCATTTGCAGGGGGTACTTGGGTGGGGACAGAAGAAAAGGAGTTTTCAATTCAGGATTAAAAAAAAACATGTATTGATTTCAAAGCAGTAAATAATTCCCTTTCCCTTTCCTCCCATGTGTCTAGCTGCCCCTCATACATTGGCTTGTAACAGAATAAAATGGGCAGCTACCACAATAAATTACTCAATGTTAAGAGAAGCCAAGTCATACTTTTGACTAGTTTGCAGATTATGTTTCTATAATAGGGAGCTAATACTAATCCATTTAAACAGATCTGTGGAAAAAATATAAACAAGACATTAAGTAAGGCAATGCAGATATAAAACAATCCCCAATTACTTATTGGATACATAACTGATAGGAAACGGTTCTTTAAAAAACAAAGGACTTTCTACTAACTTGTGTACAGCAAGTCAAATACGGACAGTCTAACAAAACAACTAAACAACAACAGATCTTATTTGGGAGAAGTTACAGGCATGTTTGAGTAACTTCATTATAAAAGACAGATAATTAACACGACCACTATTTTCAAAAGAACCCCAAATCAAAACCGTATTTCAGATACAGTTATGTACCATTTTTTGGAGTTGCAAGGTTCTACTCAGTATGTAATAAAATTTGGATAGATGGATAAAAAAAAGAGAAACACAAAACAAATTTGTAGTCTTCCTAACTATGAAGTGCTCTGTGCAGAAAGTAGCACACCATATCTAACCAAATACTACATAACAATGATACTTTTTTTTTTCTTTTTAAAATCAGAGGTAACGGTAACTTACTTGTCTAGGTCATATAATGTATGGGAAATTCGAACAATGACCTCCACTCCAGCTTCACTAGCCAGCTTCTTAATCGCTGCATCTCTTTCCTTCCCAAATGGTTCAGAATCATATTCAATAGAAAGTTTTGCAATATTCCATTCCTGCAACACAAAACAAAAATGTGCTCCTTCAGCAACTCAGTTGCTTGACGGAGGGTGAGGGAAAGAAGGGGAAGGACAGGGACAAGATGGAACACCAGCTATTACCTGCAGATAGTTGTCAGAGATACACAAAGGCCCAAAATACATTCAGGCACCCAGACTCACAAAAATAAAGTCCAATGTTTTGGCATCTAAGTAGGAATCAAACATAAAAAAAGCCTGTATCTGTCCCATTACTATGGGTGCACACAGTAATGGGAAAACTTCTGTGCAAATTTTGAAAACTCATCACTAACTTTAGGATCCATATACCTTAAGACACACAACAGAAGGGAAAGATGACAGAGGCTGTCTTCTGGACATTGATCAGCAGCAGTATCTTGCTCTGCAGAAAAAGTTCTTCACATATGCCTGTCAACTTTAACAGCAGAACTGAAGTTTTGGGGGGGGGGGGGGTGCAAAATACCACCCCACCCCCCACAAACAAAACATCACACATGCTCCTTCCCTTTTCCAGACCCCTACCGCTCACCAAGCAGAACAGACAATCTTCAAATTCTCAATTAGAACAAAAAATAATAATAAAAAAACCCTGCCTCCAAAAAGGAGGTAACCTTCAAGTCTAATATCCTTTATGTCACAGATGCTGTTACCACGGCCAATGGTAACAGGTGGGGGAAAAGAAGTGAAGAAAGGGATCAACTAATGGCTAAGGCTTCTTGCAACAGTAGGAAATTGGAAAGGTGAAGTATATACAGAATGATCCTAGAAAGCCATCCTGCCAGTCAAACTCATTAGAAATATCTTTCTAATCCCTCAGAATCTTAATCAGTTGATTTAAATACACCAGCCAGACTATTTCAGAGAACTGGATTTACACCAGAGAGACAAGGGGCACTCTACGCTGTTCACCTAGGGTGTTGTTTCACTTCTGAACTCTAGCTCTCTCCCAGATGAAGCCCAGACACAACCCTGAGGATAGGTGATTCCAAGGAGAGCTTGCTCTCCGAAAGAAGGCTTGGCTCCTTCCATCATTAAGTCTGCCAAGACTGACCCAGCAGGCCCTGAATCCTCAAGCAACCTCCTACACCCTTATACAACATTTATTTCCCATTTCGTAATGTAAAACCACTGTCTGACAAGTTGCAGCACATATTTCTCTAAATCTTTCTTTCCTCTGGCATATTGAAAAGAAAACCATAAAAAACGTGTCCAAGAGCCAGAGCCACGTCCCCAAGGGAGCCAAGGAACTCCGAGACAAGTGCTACGTGATGTGAATGCACCCAGATCACATCAGCATGAGCTAGGCACTTAGAAGAAGCATGGACACAAATCACTTTGCACATACTGGCGGATGCTTGTAGCAACACCGATGCATTTTAAGAATTACAGATTGTTCCATTTCTATTTTCTTTATCAAGCCAGTCCCAAAGAGCTAGAGATACAGAGCAGACCAGGACAAATTGAAGAGAATGAGGCAACAACCAACCAAAACTTGACTGGTTCAAGTTAACCAAGAGGCATCAAGTGGGTGCCTGCTACTAGTGGAAGTTGCATCTCTGCATTCAGATGGAACCACCATCCTCAAGTAACTTACAAAAAACCCCAACCAACCAACAACAACAACAAAAAACCCCACAACAACAAAAACCCCAAACAAACAAAAAACCTAAAAGAATTTTGCAAAGACCTCCAAAGTCCACTGGTAAAAATATTCTGTCTCTATGCACTACTCCAGAGGATGACAGCCTACTGCTGCTATCAGCAGCACTGCTAGCTAGTACCACTGAAAACATGTGACACTGAATTCAGTGTCTTAATGGAAGCAAAGCTGCTCTGAAGGACTGGAAAGAGGAAAGCAAACAGCCACACCTATGCACACGTACAAATGAAAGAGCCTAAAGGTCCTTGAGGCCTTTTGCAAGCATAAAGATAGATCAGTGCTCTGCCTTTTGAAGGAATTGTTCTTCAGCCTGTAAAAAGGAGAGCCCTACCAAGAAACAGCTGTGAAACATTCATCCCCAAGAAATCCAGAGATGCTGGCATCTGTGATAGGGCTTCTGACACAAGGCTCTACAGAAGTTCCACTATCTCCTATCATTATTTACTTAAAGTTATCTTCTCCCAGCCAAAAACCATCTACATGTGTTCTTCAGGGTCAGGATCATCGCTCACCTTTGAGACATTTAATGAGGATGATCTGAAAAACTTGGTTTAGTATTATATGCCCTTCACTGCGCTGCAAGTACCTGATGTACAGCTATTGCCCTGGCAAAAGAGGTACAGCTGTTGCTCTGGCAAAAGAGGCTGTGAGATTAAGGATATGAGATAGATGCATGTTCCAGGTAGTCTTCCACCAAAAGCTGAAGAAGTCCTCAAGAGCTTCAACAATAACTCTTATTTGTTTGAGGACAGAGGATGTCCTGAAAAGCGCCTCAGTGAACAAATACATGATAAAGACACTTTTTGGTAATTTGAGGAACCGGAAGATATAGGCAGATGTGAATGTTCTTTTTTGATTGCTGTGCACTATCTACATGACAAGTTATTTTCATTACCTTCTCAGCACTAAAATTAATATTCTGAAAATGTGGCACTCCAATGCTGTTAGGCATAGAAAGATCAGCCTAGAAGCAATACCTGAAACAGGAATTGTCAAAGTAGCCATTAAAGTATTTAAGAAAACTTGTCACAGGTCACTCAAATCCAGAAGGCAACACACACAACAGCAAGATCTTTGCCCCTATTTAAATGCAATCAAATCAAATTTGGCAGGCAGATATAACTAGCTTGAATATATAGGGGATCGCAAGCAGCAACTAATGTCACAGTACTCCTGCAGGAAATTCTTCACTGAGGGGAAATCAAGAAAAGACCAGTCAAGAGTATCATCCAGTTAGCATTTCACAACTAAAGCACAAGAATGAAGACGGAAATTTGAGTTTTGGTTGAGTTTTCAGCTTGATGTTGAAGACTTGGGAATAAAAATCTTGAACAGATGATCTCTTTGGAAAAACAGATTCCCCCCCCCCCCCCCAGTCTTGCTCGTCTCAGTCACCTCAATCTAGTCATTCCATAAAACCTTCTAAAAGTCAATCTGCAAAGTGTTCATTTTTGCTATCCTATTATAGTATTGTTACATTAAATACACTATTATCCATGGAAGACAAATTAGTATCAATAACAATCCCCCACAGCTTTAATTTGCTCAATAACAAGACCCTTTCCCACAAAAGCCTTAAACACCTTTGACTAGAAATTGCTTTTTACCTGCACTATGCTTTTACCAAGCCTGCTACCAGCAAAAAGCTTATTAAATCACTTTTAATGGCCAAAAAGCAACAGCAGCAGATATTTGGCGTAAACAAAACATTGCTTTTACAGGTCAGGCTCTGAACCTGGATTCATGTGCACAGAATTATATTTCAGTATTTCAAAGGGAACTTGGAAAGGAAAAATTAGCAATATACAGTACCTATACTTAGCAAACCATTATAAATCAGTTCAATTTCTGGCAAGAAAGAAACAAAAAACTGTGAAGTCTAAGAGCGACTCAGTTCCGTTGGCGATATACACATTAGAGGGGAAAAACCCAAATCTAACAAAAACAACCTTAAAGAGAAACTGCAAGGATAGTTAAGTATTTGCATGGATAACAACTTGCACTGAAGTATATCGTAGAAGAAATGATTCCTAGTTGAAATTAGTTTGTCAGTCATATTTGTGGATAGAAACAACAACTGCAAGGTGGCATTTACCTTAAAAAGCCTGGGGAAAACATCTGCTGGCTGTCCACGAATAACAAACAAACGTGAATTCAGTTTCCGTAGATTGGCATCAAGATCCTCAAGACATTGAAGGAGGAATCTGCAAGGAATTATAAAGAAAACATTTATTTTCTGAGGCAAACCAGACAATTTTACAATAGAAAAAGGGAAGTAAGAGGAACAATCCAACAAAAATTATCAGACCTTCAGTATTTGGTGCGTATTTTGGCGATGCATGCACATTCACATCCTAATTACACTTAGCTTACAGTAGTTCAATACCATATAACATATTCAACAATACATAATTCAGAAAACCAAATTGTACTGTCATTTAAGTTTTCACCTCAACACTATTCAACTCTGGAATGGACTAAAACATGCTCAAGTCTTAACTAACACTAGAAGTATCTTGTCACTCTAAAGAAAAAAGCACACCACAGAAAAAAAAAAAAAAAAACAAAAAACAAACAACAAACAGACAATCAGCTGTTGGCATACTGCTACTAAACTAATCCAAGTCCTTCTTACAACACAGCAGCCTGAACTGTTACTAAAAACAGTACACCAGAGGACTACATGGTCACAACTATCCCCTTGGCCTTCATTTATAAAAACAGCCCTCTATATAACAAACAATTTCATGCATCTTGGCTGTAACCTCACCTGAATTATTTAATGAGCAAATCGGGGAAAAAAAAAAGAGGGGGGTGGGGGGCAGAATGGGGTGCTGCAAATCTTCAAGGGAAACAGGTAGTTGCAAAAAGGATGTTGAGACAGGTTCACATGTGCAAAGATTTATTAGTGGGTACACTAACTATTAATAACTCCAATGGTGAAAGTGGTTTGAGGGAAGAAGTAAAAACAAAAGGAAGGAGACGAAAAATGAAAAGTCTCCCTTGTGGCCAGCCAGAGAGATGCTGGGGGTCCCCAGATGAGTGCCCTTCCCCTGGACTCCTCTCCAGTGTAACAAGTGGCTCCTCCACAGTATTCTTCCTCGAAGTAACAATACAGTTTTCACCAGGAGCTGCTCAAACCCCGTCAGCTGTTCTTATGTGCAACGCCGTTGGCACTCACCAAAGTGCGCGTTGATCAGGGCAGCCGCTGAGTCAGAGCCTGCCGGTCATTAACCTCTGTGCATGCACATTATTGGATCCCCTGCCATAAACCAAAAGCTACACCCAAAGGGGGGAAAAAAAAGAGGAGATTCCCACGCTGCAGGACATTATTCCTGAGAGAGCCTGCTGTTAAGACACTATGTGCAGGTGCAAGGCCACGGGGATAACGCCACAGGAGCAACCGCCCGGGACCAACACAGGGAAAGCAGCGCCACAGAGGCCTGGAGACCCTGCGCCCGCAGCCGGGGTGAAAGGGTGTGGAGCTACCAGGGAAGGGCAGGCTGCACAACTGCAAGCGCCCAGAGCGTTGCAAAGACGAAGGCACCGAGCAACCAGGTTTACTAAAATCAGGAGTTCATAAAACACCTAGGTTTTTAAGAATGAATCCTAAAAACTAACCAGTTACAATGAAAATGCTACACCTTCTAGGAGGGGTATAGCGTACATGACTGTTGTACACCTACCAACATTTTTTACATTTTTCTAGAGATTTAGCAGTATATAAGCGAAGCCTACCTAACACACATTGCCTCTAACTTTATATGGAAAAAATTATAAAAATTAATATATAGAAGGCTGGCATGAAAACTGCCTAGCTGCTATTAGATGCCAAAAATGCCTGGCTCACTTGACCTGAAAGGATAACAGAAAGCAAGCAAGTCTGAGAGGAAGCCAGTGTACAAGAATACAACTGCTTCTTGGCTGGCAACTGTGCTTATATGTTTAATTACTGGGACAAGCCAAAAATGTCCAATTCTTTCACTTTGCTAAATTTGACTTTGGAAAAAAAAAGCTCCAGAGTAGCAAGATCATGAAGGATATGCTGTGTCTAAAAAAACTTCTGTATGCTCATTTAGTTATAAACCACACAGGAGTAATTTTAAGAATCAGGTGAGAATCAGATATGCTTCTATCAGAGAGAACTTGGGCCCCATGTTCCCAGGCCAAAGTCACTTCCAGATGGACTCTGAAAAGTACAGCTTTGTTTTATCATTTTTTTGAAACCTGGAATGACAGACCTTACCACTAATCTCATCCACCTGAATCTTGCTTTCAGAGCATGTGCCTTCCCTTATACTTCACAAATTGCTATGAAGACAAACTGCAATAGTGTCCCAGATGCCTTTGGAACAGTCCAGGAAAGGCTGGGGGTTTTTTGTTTGGTGGGGTTTTGTTGTTATGGTGGTTTTTTGGTGTGGGTTTTTTTTCGTTTTATTTTTGTTTGGTTGTTTTTTTAACTTTGTATCACAGAATATAAGGAAAGGGTATGAAGAGAAATTGGTGACATAAAACACTCATAACTATTCAAAGTAAAAATCTGTCTTTCAGGAAATTGTTCGGGTTTTTTCTTATTTGCATCTCAGTTCCCTCTAATTGCTCAATCTCTTTTCTTCCTACCTTACTGACCATAACATACAACTTCCAGTCTGGACTTGGCACAAAATCCTATTCAAGAAGATTACATGCACTGACCCAGTCTCCAATTCACATCCAAGATCCCTAAACTTGTCCTTAATACTGTTTAATCTCTATTTTGTTGGTTCCCCAAATCCCTTCTATTATCTCTCTTAACTATCTCTTACCACTCTCCAGCATTTCAATCTCCGTAAAACTCACTCATATATTTAACAAAAATAATGGCGTAGACTCAAATTGTTAAATATACGTAGGAAGGAAGCCAGAGAGCGGCCAGGGGGGACACACAAACACTACCCCTACCTGAACAAAAACAGACCAAATGAAAAACAGCCAAACCACAGCTTGAGCTGCAAGACTCACTGAAAGCACATTGTTCAAAAATAATAGATCAAATGAAACCCTAGCGACCCTACGATATCTATAGTAACAGCAATGCAGAAGAATACTGCTTTTGACTTCCAGAACACAGATTCAGTTAACAAGTGGTTACTCAGAATAAGCATGCAGTTTATTAAGCATATTTGAATCTTTCAGTTGGACCAAATATGTTCTAAGACAATGTGCTGCAAATAATTAATCATCTATTTTGTTTTCACCAACTATATTTATGCTATACCACATCTAACGGCATTTTCTCATTAAAGTGTTAATAAAATTTGTCTAACAAAAGCCTTTACACGGATTTATAGAATCATAGAATAGTTTGGGTTGGAACGGACCTTTAATGGTCATCTAAGTCCAATCCCCCCTGCGACGAGGCTTGCTCAATTAAAAATGAACCTTCTTAAATCATTGCTTTTAGATACAACCCCTACCAAGAAACTTAATAGTTGAATCAACTACTTGTCATAACCAAAGTTTTCACCTCCTCGTTTTCTCATGAGTACCTTTAAAACTTGCAGAAGCAGCACAGCATCTTTACTGTGGTTAAATGCATGCTAATTAACATCTAGCTTTAGGTATATCCAGATACAAATTACTCTGAATTTAAGGAAGGAAAATTCTACCTTTCAGAACTTCGGCATTCATCCAATGTGTTAACAGATACCTGTGTGAATAGACTTAAGTGAAAGGAAGTGTTTTAATTATACCAGCTCCCTGGGACAACTTCTAATTCCTGCACTTTCTCCAATTTTGGCATGGCATTGTAACGCACTGCATTTATCTCCTGTCCTAGCAAATTAATGTTTCATCTATAACATACATATGTATGTCAGGGAGGAGTAATAACATCTACAACATGCACACCCCCACACATATTAGCATACTAATAGAAAAATAATAAAATAATAATTCTCAGCATTCAGCACACTGTCACAGTGAATTATTACGGGATCTGGAAGAGAAGAATTTTTAGTTTTCCAAGGTATCATTTTGACTGGTACCACTTGTTTGCAAGTGAAAATAGTTCTGAATTACTCTAACACCATGCAAGGGCACTTGCTGCAGCACAGGAACATGCAGGGGTTTTGCCCAGTGCAGATACTTACACAGAATTAAGAGCAGCACTCTAGGACAGGCAATACAAAATTATTTGAGCTTTCTCTCTGAAGAGATACACCAAAATGCTCACAAACATGTTCCTTTCACAGTATAAACACAAACGAAAATTAATGGCAAATTAGCCTGTGAACCGAAACAAAGTATGAAATCTCCATCTCATAAAAAGTAATTTCTTTTCAGTATATGAGCTCTTGAGGAAAAGTTTCTTCATAGCAACTATGAAGTAAGAGCTACTAGCCTTGAACTCTATTGTACTTTACACCAAAGTGTGGCAATTAGGAGCTATTTAAATCTCTCCCTACAGTAACAAGTCATGGTTCCAAGTCTGCAATCTAAAACAACTTTTTCCTCTCAACCTAACAGTCAATGGGAAAGCACTTTCTTTTGCACTTTTAATAAATATAAAAACTACATTACATGACTTAAAGAGACACAAAAAGCATGCACAGATATTTTTTATCAGATTAGAGTATCAGTCCAGGTTTCTGCAGCTGGTCTTCAACTTCCCTTGGACAAACCAGAGGAAGGAAAAGCTCACCATTAATTTCACAGTAGCAAACTGCGTGAGGTAAATGCATGACTGAGGTGATGGAGGGAGGCAGAAAATATTTATTTATTGTAGCACAGGGAAGATGCCACTGCAAAGCATACCTGTCTTCAAGCAACATTCTTAGAGGATGTGGGAAAATAATGGAAGATTGGCAAGGAGGATTGTAAACACACTCAAGTGACTTGCAGCTGGGGTGTAGAAAAACACATCTATCATACTGATTGTTGTTTAGTCTTGTCTGCTTGACAAGTAGAACATCTGTGTTGAGATAACATAGGCCTGTGATAGGCTCAGAGGCACCCTATTGAACATGCTTGAGATTCCTGCCCTGCTGTGGGAAAGATCAAACCACAGTGGTAAACTACGCCTGTGTGAATCCCTGATACACAGGTGAAAACCGCAGGTTCGGCGATCCTCTAGCAAGAGCCGAGCTCTGCGGTGCCTGCGTTCCTGCTTGTGTGCCTCTGCCCTGGTGCTGCTTCGGGGATCCTCCGTTTTGCGAGGTAACGAAAATTAAATTTACTCTTTGCATTTCGTCTGTGGTTCTGTGGTTGTTCTTCCATCCTGCCTGTGTCGGCTCACATAGAGGCCATTACACACATTTTGCTCACAGTCATCTCATAACGATTTCAGAATTTTCACGAAAGCTTCTGAAGATCACATGCACATAAAATCTTAGCTGTTTAGTCTAAGAAACTCCACGATCTTCCTTGCTTCCAGTCACGC
This sequence comes from Nipponia nippon, assembly GCF_047370975.1. Taxonomy (NCBI): domain Eukaryota; kingdom Metazoa; phylum Chordata; class Aves; order Pelecaniformes; family Threskiornithidae; genus Nipponia; species Nipponia nippon. The sequence continues at coordinate 60,721,008 of NW_028262347.1, forward strand.
AAAGTCTGCTTAGGGTCTGAAATCTAAACTAGACGTTCTGCCCCCATGCATCTTAAGAGTGACTGCGAGAAACTGGCTTGCATAATACAGATCATAATTCTAGCTATGATGCAACTGAAGTAAACCGGTACCATCAAGGCAGAAATTAAAGAAGTTAAATAACTTATTGTTAACACAGTTATCCATTAACAAAATTAACAAAACTAAGCACTGTATCATGCAGCCTTCCTGGCTCTGCACTAAAGACTTTCTCCAGGGAAGAAGAAGTCAGGAGCAGTCTGTTAAAAAGGTAGCATTTTTATTTAGGAGGAGACTTGCAAGAAGGATACTTATAGACACACCATTTAAGGCTACCATTAAGTCTTGTTTGGGGTTATTTTTAGGAGCAACAAGCACCCAGAAGCCGTAATCACGCAGCACCATCCTCACCAGTATGAAATTAGGACAATTGCTGGGAATTGAGGGGTTTTAAAATGCAATGACTTCTCTTTCAGGTGTCATTCACATCTGAAAATGGTGGTGCTAAGCCATTAAGGATCAAGAAACTTCAGTTCCAGATTTTTTTCTGAACTGATCCAGATTCTGAATTTAACTGTTAGGCAAGGCAGGAGTGTTAGAGTGCACAGCCAGTACCACACAAAAGAAAGGAATCTAGTCAGGCTTCTTCATTGTGAAAGAAGTTTAAAAAGTTGAGCGAAAAAGAACAGTGCTAAAGCTTGTTTCATTTCTAAGCTGAATTAACATTTTTACCTATGACGGGTCAACTTCCAGCAATCCATCCAGACTTCTGTCTAACCAATCTTTTTGCATACCTTCTATCTACGCACTAGGCCTCATGCCAAACTACTGATTACAATCTCTCCAGTGAAAGAAAAGCACTATCAAACAAGAGATTATGTCGTTATGAATATTTGATCACCACCCAGACTTTGTGTATCAGAATCATCTTAAGCAGCATAACGTCTGCTAGTTTTATTTTCCCATTCAATTTTTTTTTTCAATGTTGCTATGTGATATTCCTCTTTCAGAGTTTAGTAGAGCTGGATTTAATAAAAAGAGAGAACATTACATACCGTATAACACCAACCACATTTTTTTTATTTGAATGAGTATAGTTTACAGCATTAGACTCTGATCGTATTAATACATTATGCAACATTTCTTTCTCTTCATGGGAAGAGGGAGAGAGAGCACCTTTCTTTCATACGTATCTGCTATTTTGCCATATGTTCAGCTAGGTTATTATGGAAGTCCAGTATCATTGAGGTAAATATATTCCTCATACTAGCTTCTCCAGGAATCGTGAGGCAGTTTTCATCTAATACTGAAACAGATTAAGAGACACTGAGAAGTATCTCAAATTTGATATAGCTATATACAAATATTAAATATTTTATCAGTATATTTTCCTGTTCGATTGCCAACCAATGTGTCTTAGTGCGAGCAGTATATTCTTATGAAACTATAAGAAGATTAAGCTCAGACAGGATTTAAGTGTTATGTACACTCCACAGCATCCTTTGGCAGCAAGCCATAGTAATATTTTCCTATTACCAAATCAAGGTCATGGAGGCATGCCTTATTATATTACATTGTTTCAGGGAATACCGCATACAATTTCCACATCCTAAAAAGGTATACAATAATAAATTTCATAGAGGTATTATCCTTTAAGCTTATACACAAGAGCAGAAAAAAGTTCACATTATTCAACTCTACATACTTGAGTGAAGTGGCTGTGGGAGCTAACTAATCTCCTGCAGGGTTTCTCCATAGTCAGTGGAGAAAACACAGCTCCTTTAGAGTGCAATTCAGGACTTCAGCATCTTTCATAACTTAGTAAGAGCTGATCTGCGTGCAAAACCACAACCAAACACAGACCGTGAAGTGCGTCACTTGGCTTTTCTCCTCTAATATTTACTACTGTTATAATCTTCAAGCCAAAGCAGAGCTTTTGGAGGAAGAAGGCAAGATACACCCAAACCCACGTACAGCCAAAATACTCGTAATTGCTGTAAAAGACGTTCTTAAAAAACAAATTCAGCTCTTTGAAAAAGCAGGAAAGAAAGGGCTGTGAAGAATAATTGAGAGAAAGCAACATTTAAAATTTAATCTCTTCAAGTTGAGTCCTTTTGGGTGCATCTTTGAAACTAAGTAGTAAAGACCATCTCACATATGGAGTGGGGCTAGAATACCAAGCAGCAAGCACTATTAACAAAATCATTTCCATTTGCATCTAACCTAGCTTACACTGGACACAAAGCTAGCATTTCCTTACATATTGTTCCTCATTAATTTCTTTCCAACTGAATTACCTTTTCAAGGTTAGCGTTCCCCAAAGGAAGGAAACAAAATTTTTGTCCTATTCAAATGACAATCTGTAATTGGCTCCTATTTTGTCAACCATACGTCACAGCAAATACTGTATTTAGCTTCTGTAAAGATCTTGATCTTAACTTCACATTCAAAGGGCACCTATTATTCATCTAAACTATTCCCATATAACTCGCAACAAACATCTCAAATTACTTGCTTGTTACAAAGGTCAGCCTTATGGTGATATGAGACTAAAACAGGCTCACAGCTTCTTAAATCTCTCCCTCGGTGTCTTCCATTCTTTAATGTATATATTCTGTGCTTATTTTTCTCTAATCGTCTAATTCCAATCTGATAAATCAAAGTCCTTACTATCTGACTTTAATTCCTTATGCCTACTCTTTCCAGAGAGAAACTAGTTGGATCCATAAAGGAAAACCCAAGAGCAAACAAATGTATTTGCAGTGGGGACAGCTGGGGAAATAGGACCTAAAGGCAAATTACAAAACTAAGTTACTTGAGAGTACAGACATGCTCATATTTAAATACATTTAAAACTCCCTATTCTCATGCACCCAAGTTCTCTTATTTAAATGAGCTGCTCATAAGGCTTGATGTAATTAAACCAGAGCTGGCCTGCTTTTTCTTCCTGCCACTGAATAAAATAGTTCAGCCACATTATTTTCGGCAATCTAAGCTGTCCATGAGAAAGTAACAGCTATGGCTCATTTCAGCAGAGCAAGGGTGAGAAGAGCACTACAACAAGATAGAGTCTTGCAATCTGATTCTGAAGGATCAATTTTGTACTGCCCCTCATTTACTTTAATAAAACCCTTTTACTTTCCTCACATTAAAGTGACCTTTTCAAGGTTATAATTACTGCTAAGAAGATTTTGCACAGTTTTAAGTTTCCCAGAAATGAAACCCTGTGTAAAATGAATATATTTCTCAACTACACTGTATAAATTGCAAGTCCTTAAGGTATAATCCCATTGCCTCTGGCTTCCCATATTGAAAAATCTATTAAACTAATGGAAGAGAGTTAAGGAAAGAGCTGAAATCTACTAGCAAGCACAGAAATTGGCAGAAAGTTTGGAAAACTGGAAAAAAAAACCCCTGAAGCTATTCCTGAAAATCTTTAATTAAAACTGACTGGATTTCATCTCTGTGGTGCTTCCCTTATGGTGGTCAGACATTCAGCGTTATCCTAACTTCCCACTGCTACTCTTATGAAACAAGAAGGCCAAAATTTTCTGAACTGGTCTTTCAAAACTGAAATTAGTCCTTTATATCTGAATCCAAGGTAAACACAAAGAAAATGTGTTCAGGTTTTTGAGTAATAATCATATCAAAAGAATCAACATTCTCTAAAAAAACCCAAATAACTTAAACACAGCTTTGTTTATTAAGCTGCGCAAGTCCAGAAAAATTCCACTTTGTCCCAAACTTTCTTAGTGTACAAGTAGACCAATGGAGGTAATGGTTCACTTCATGCTGCAGAGACCTTCCATCTCAAAGTCTAGAGCTGACGAAAAAGATGCACGGAGCTCAGTAATGTAAGCCCTGGAATATGAAACTATATTAAATATAGTTCAAGACATAATAGATGAAAAAACTCATACAACCTCTGGATAAACCTGCTATCTTCATCTGCCACAACTGCAGCAGTTCACTGCAATACTGAAGGTCAGGAGCAACACAAAGTACCTCACTTGAAGTAACTAAATTAAAAAAGTTACGTAGTACAGTTAAGTGGAACATTCTGGTAACTAAAGTGATATTCAATCACCTCTGCAGAAGTGATAGTAGTTTAGATGAAGAATTACTTTATGAAGAATGAAACCTTTATTAGAACTGTATTTTTATATTTTCCTCATTTTCCCTGTCTACCCACTCCTTTCAGAAGAATGAGTTACCAAAATTCACCTCCTGAACACCAGTCACAGATTTTTTTATTACTTTGACTGTTGAAAGAATAAAGGTAGACAACTGGAAGACATCATCCTACACAGGATCACTTTATTTTTTCCAGTTTGCTTGTGCCAGGATCAAAATTAATAGCAACACAGAAGATGCAGACAGGAACACTGCCACTTTAAGGGGGGGGGGAGAAGGGGAAAAAAAGGGGGGCGAGCACAAAGCCCACCTTCCTGAAGATGGATAAACTTTGTTGGAGACAAAGCCCTTAAAATAAGAGCAGCTGAATATCAAAACAAACTGTTACCATTCCAGAAAAGAGATACTCCTAAGAAAGATGATGATTTTTTTTTTTTTTAAACTCCAAAGTTATTTCTATAGATAAAAATGATAGGGGAGCATTCGTAGGCTCTGAACTCTGGAAACTTAATCACCATTGGTAAGTATTATTGCTATGCTGAACCTTCAAGCAAGAAGAGATGTTCCCCACCAGAGGACAAACTGAAGAAAAACAAACCTTATTTGCTTTAATCCCCTTATGTCCAACACTAAGGGGCATGACCAAAGGGGAAAAAAAGAGGGGGGGAGGTCTACAAAGGCTGCAGCTTTCCTTACTACATGTCTCATAACCCGATCATTTCCTTATGCCACTTGTAAGAAGAACATTTCAATATGAATCAACAGAAATAGTTTCCTAAAGTAGGTCGTTGCTGCAGCAACCGGGCGCTGTTTGGACTACTCCCTGCCACAATGACCTACTTTTCCAGTTAATATGTAACCGCTGTGTCGTAGTAGGAGCCCAATTTCTCCTTCCCTCCCGAGCCGCTCCGAGAGGATTCCTGTGCCGCAGCCGATCCTTATTCCTAACCAGGACAGAGAAAGGCTTCGAGCAGGTACAAGCAGCGGGTCGGTTCCGCTCCCGCGTCGTATCTAGAAGCGTCGGCTGCTAAAGGTTAAATGAAACCCAATATGTTCTTGGAGTTCAAGAAGTACTGAGCCAACGTTCAAAACTGGAGGGGCTGATAAAAAAAAAAAAAATAGAAGGGGAAGGTGTCAAAGCGAACAGCAGCTCGCGCACAGCGCGTCCCCTGCCAGGGCCAACAGCTGGCAGCAAGCGTCAGCACAAACAGCCTGCTTCAGCGCTGCCTCCAAGCACCCGCTCACATCGTTCATTACGGGTCTAAATAACATTAAATCCACATAAAAGAAAAACCCTCGTGAATGACAGGTAAAGCTTGCGCGTTTTTAAACCCTGTTCAAGCCTGCGTGGAGAGCGGAGCGGGGACGTGCGAAGGTACCGCACAAACCCAGGAAGTAACGCTGACGATTACTTCATTTCCTGTTTACTGTTGCTGTTAATGACCATTACCCTTGCGAGAAAGGAAAAAAAGATTACCAGTGCAACTTTGCATTGAACTGTATCTTCACTTCATGAAGAAAGAGATTCTCTCTGTAGAAATAAGCCTACAAGGCTTCAAATGTCAATCACGCTGACTTGTGCGTAAGTATTTTTTTGACCAATTTATGCAACCCCTAAGTTCAAAAGCTTTCATTCAAGGTAAAATTCAAGAGGCAAGCGCAACAGACTAACACTTCCAAGGGAAAGACAACTCATTCCAACAAAAGGCAAGCTACGCGTTACACCACATAGTACATCCTAATGAAAACTTCAGTTAACAGAAAGATTCTGACAGGCATAGCTCATACTACGAAAGCAGAAAAACAAAGCACACGCAGCAAAACTATCCAAGGCTTACTTTACCTTAAGTCTTCTTAAAACTTCTAAGTTCGGCAGGAAAAATACTGGAATTGATGATAATACTGCAAGTGGAAAAGTTTTTGAAATTTCCCACACACTTTCACTTGGGAACAAATCATATGTAATGAAATAATTACTCCTGCAAATCTCACACTCTACAAACAGAAGAGCAAAAAAAAAGCAACTAAAAATTATTTTTACTTTACCATTGCACTTGACAAGCTGTACAGCAGCAGCTGCAAAGGTAGGATTCTGGAAAAAAGATGGACTAGTAGAGGGAAAAAAAAAAAATAAATTGCAGAATTATGAAAAAAATCAGAAAAGCTGCTGCTGCAAGAGCAACCTCTGATCACTAGTAACACTTTTCAGTTTGAAAGTGTGACCTCCAGTGCCAAAAATGCAAGCTCTGTTGTGCTGTCTCATATGGAAATCATAAAGAACCAGAGTAAAACTTTCAGTAAACGCAGCACTGCAGAACTTTTCTTTAGCAAACTAATACAATGCTTCAGAGTTGGCACTGAAAAAGAGAGGTTGGTGGAGTTATATTTGAAAGAAAGCAGAAAGCCAAAATCTAAAATATAAAAAGAGGAAGATCCACATTATCCCCACAAACCCATGATTTTCTTCATGGCTTGGAAGAAAAACACACTAGCTCTGAAATAAAGTACTTCTCACCAGTAAATCTATTGGCAACTAGCTTACAGAAAGGAAATTTCAATCAAATAAAAAAACTCTGCGCACTGAAAAACACCAGGACTATGTGATCAGTACTAATCTTTATACAGGTCTCCTCAGATTATGAAAGCCTTGAAACGAAAGGGGAAAATATACCACAATGAAAACTGAACTATCAATATCAGAGAAATTTAAAACTTTTTCCTCTGTCATAAACTGGTGAAACTACACATTAGTAGATGTTTCCAGGTGATACCAGTTAAAGAGTATGCTGGAGAAAAGAAAATGAAAAAGTCACTCATAAAAAGTAATTTAAAGAAGCATTTGCAGGATTTGGGATATACCACGTAATAGCAGTAAACAGCAAACAGCTATGTTGTCTAGAAAGAAACACACATAAAGCACAGTAAACTACATCTTAAGCCTGCCATCTACTGAAAAATAATGATGGAAAGTCACAGGAATTATCCCTAGGCAACCCAGATAAACAAATAATTCAGATGACACCATTGCTTGATCACCCTCATTAAGACTTGGATAGTTTCAACTTCTTGAGTTCACTACTAGCAAGACTTACGAAAACAAAGAACAAAACCAAAATGCAGCCTCCTCCCCAAAGAACCTTCTGAAACCTGGATGGCAAAAATTACTCTGTAGAATATTTTATTTTAAATGCATATCTCAGTTTTGCAGATGTAGAGTCATGCCTCTCCCATGAGAAGGGAATAAGGAAAACAATAGTAGGCAATCTCTGCTAAAAGCTGTATTGTTCTCTTTTTCTACTTTAAGACTCCTAGAAAAAAATGAGTTTGTTTATTCTCAAGAATGTGAAATATGAATAGGAGGAAAAAAAAAAAATCACTTGATGCCATAGAATTTACAGACAGAAAATTTCAACTCAGAGGAAACTCAGAAGAGAGCATAGGAAAGAAAAGTTTTACTTCATTCTTCAATTAATCCAATGTATTGGAAATCAAATTATTAACTATTTTTAATGCCAGTTGCTCTATAAAATGGAGTCTTACAATTCTCTGTACACTTCTCCAGTACTGCAGAACTGCACAGATTGTGAAACTGAGATAAAGCTTGCCATGGTATTCTACATCTTCAGTGCACAGCAAAATTGTAACCATGCAGACCATGATCATGTTTTACAAACTATAGAAGGCACAAAAACCAAGAAACCTACGTGAAGGAGTTACCTCTTTATTTACTTATCTTTCTGATGAAAGTTGCCCTCCTATTTCTGTTCTTTCGATCATTCTTTTGCCCCTCTCTCTAAACTGCACCACAGTTCACCCTTTACCTACAAGGTAAGTAGAACATTGGCACTGGCATTAAGGACAAAAAAAAAATCTGCAAGCGCTGAACTCCACAGGTTCCTTACTACAAAAAGTAAAGCATTTGCTAGGTCATGGATTCCACACTTTGGATAGATAACAGATAGAAAAATCCAAGTTTTCCTTACAGGAATTGTTCCTAAGTAGCCTGTGCTGTAGACACTTCATCTCCATCACTGAAGAATCAATAATAACATGTATTCATACTTCACAACTTCCTCATTTGAGCTTAAACAGATTTTTTTGCAGTGTTTCTGGCTTTCAGTTTGAAAGGATAGGAGTTTGTGTCCTGAAAGGAATCAAACTTATAGTGCAAAAATTTTGCAGCCTTTACTTTTCACAGCTGCGCAAGAGTCACAAACATACTAACAGACATCAAAAGGAACGCATGTGACTGAACAGGAAAGGAAATGCTTTCCTAGAAATCCAAGAAACACTGAGATAAAGTAAGTTTCAAAAGCAGGCCCAGAAAACTTCTCTGGTTTAGTTGCTGGGGGAAGCAATGCGTAACACAAAAGCTCGGGTGTACGTGACATCACATGCCTGTCACCACAGAAATTAGACTTGCAGGACACACCCTGACCCATGTTCAGCTGGAAGAAATCCCTTCTGCCTGTGGTACTCTGGGCAGGTTCCATCCTATTGCAAGGAACTTGTTGCACTAGCACTTTCCAAAGAGATTATGAGCAACAGTTTGACACCTGAATTTACTTCTGAAACCCTGACTATTATCAAATTCTTATTTCCTACCCAGGTTTACCAATACAGACTTTCAGACCTTTCAAATACCAACACAATTTAAAAAAAAAAATAAAAAATCGAAGTACAGAATTTAAGAAAAAAATGCATATTTTAGGAAGCTCTGTTCACTGCAGCTCAGCTACTGTCTAAACTAATGCTAACAAAGCTCATGTGTTAATTTTTATCATCTCTCCATTAGTAATTGGTATGCTCTCAGATTCAGAACTGTTCCAAAGTATATACGTGTGGACTTTTGCCACAGCTGTCTCCATTTACGTACTTGAAACAGAACATTGCAATATTGACCTCTTTTCCCCAGGCCTTTCCAGTCTATCCTTCACCTCCACTAAACCTTTATTCCTGCATAAAGAAACATTTGCACACACAAAACTCCAAAGCAGTGAAAGCAAATGCTTAACGGTGACCTGAAAAATATATGGAGGCTTCGGGGTTAGAAGAACATGGCAATTATAGTTCACCTGTTGACCTAGATTGCAAAGAACAGGAAAGCCAGAAGTATACAGAAGCACACAAACTAACCTTGGTCGACATTTAAACTGGAGTTCTGAGGCTTTAAGTAAAACATACTGCACCAAAATACCATAAAGTTCTTACCCCAGTAATCAAATCCGATCCTTTCCTAGAGGTAAGCAAAGGCACAGCTATTAAACCTGCTAACATGTGATATGCAAATTACTAAGCCTATAAAACACAAAGCCACATACTCCCACACTACGTACACAACCGATTCATGCTCAAGCTGACTTTTGCCCTTTTAGGTCACTATGGGAAAGTCACAAAATTTCCTAAAGTGAAGAGTTTCTTTCAATGTACAAATTAATATATCACAGACTTTAGTGTAACTTTTACACTGAAAAAATGGTTGACTTCACGGGCAGCTTGACCTTCCTCCTATCGCGGGTTATATAACTAACCTGAAAACCTGCCAGGCATTGAGAGGGTATGGAAAGGAATCATTTTCCTTGAAAATAAAGGCTGCTGTGCTGTAGATAAACACTCAGAAACCAGAAAAGTTCAGGTGGTACAATCATGAACAGCTTTTTCTGCAGTACTGGCATAACGAAGTGTGTTTCAAGAGTATCTGCCATTTGTAGGAAAAAAACGTATCTTCACACGCTGGGGGAAAAAAATACTTTATTACATGGAAATAGCCAAAAGAGGCTGACAATACATACAATAATTTGCTTTGAAGAACTGATGCAGAATTCATTAACACTGCCACATACTGATCAGTTAAAAAAAATCTGTATTCTTGATTGCCTAAAAAAAGCTGCTTTTGCATTCACCACAGATGGTGTTTCTTGGGGGTTATCACCCTCTCCTTTTATGACCAGAGGAGGTAACACCACAAGTTGCAGACAGATTACCTTCCCCTGTTCAAATAAAGAATGCAATCTATTGATACTGGGTAAAATAAAACAAAAATAGATTTCTGGTCCCAAGAGAAGGAAGGCTGAAATAATCCTACAGAGTTGTTTCAAGACCGCATTTGTCCCTTGATACTCAATCTCAAAGTCCACACGCTACTCTTACGTATCGAGAACATTCTACCCAGATCTTCTCTTGATATCCTCAAACCTGGAAATCAGTAACGTAAAACCAGGTCTCTCAAACCTCAAAACCCCTTAACCTGAGGAATTTGATTACTTCAAGATCAATTTTGCAATCAACAAGCAAATTGTATAAATGCTCACTGGAATTTTTCTGGCCTGTAACAACCGCTACTTGGAAAAAACAACTTATTCAACACTACATATAAAATTGGATTTGCAGTACCGTGCTCTCTCCGGGCCACACAGTGCAGACTTCTTGTCCAAATTAATAATAGTTACATTACAGAATCTGGTGATACAAGATCATTCACCAAAACAAGCAAACAAGCATAGTGTAATTTCTCAGCTGGCAGTGTTATTTCTCATATTCTGACAGTTTGACAAAAAATAAGTCAGGCCTTTCCCCTAACACAGTAAAAAGGCCAATACTTACTTTCGACAATATAAGTTCAAAAGCTGTCAACAAATGGCAAGCCACAGAAGAAACCGATAATCACCTTACAAAAAACAGCTAGTGGTTACTACCCACATGAACAATGCTGGCCACAGTTACATGGCCATTTTAATCTGGAACAAGTCCATACTGCCACTGAAAGAATGGTACCTGCCCTTCCCACTCTTGCCTCTTCACTACTACTGCTGTGACTTTTTGCTGGCACCATCTACCACAGAGCTAATCCCACCAAAACTGGTAACTAATCGCTTTCGGACAGAATGATGAGCTAACCTGGTCCACCACAGGGCTGCGTGCTATCATGAAAGGGTGGAACCACCCCTTTCATCAACACTACAGGATTAAAACCATGAGGACATACGTCAGTGTGGTTCAGTGACATACTTCGTAAATCATAGGACTAGATCACGTAACACCACGAACTATAGAGGGAATCGCTGAACTGTGGGCACTTTTGGGATAGACAGGGCTTTCTATGAGAGAGGACAGGTGGGCAACCCAAGTGTGCGGCGCTGGAGGGTTTCTCCAATCTAACCGCCAGTACCACAGAGCTCTCATCTGAACACGCGGCTTCTGAAAACAAGTTACCACTCTTCGATAACAGGTTTTGAAACGTACAGATTAATCACCCTCAATTTAGTGGGCTGGTTGAACAAAAGTGCTCAAAATTGCGCACTGAGCTAGAGTTGAAGCCACTCATTAAAAGGTTTGACGGGTACGTCTAGAACACAGCACGGGAATACTAAGGTTCCCTTGTGGACCTGTTACGCCCTTGGCTATAGCAGCGGAATTCAGCACAGGCTACCTACCCTGTAAAAGAAACCCCAAAGTATCTACAGAATACATACAAAACTAACGTTACTCCCAAGCCCAAGGTATGTCTAGCTTTGTATATGAAAAACCATGAGCCTTGTCTCTACTGATACTTTAGATGATTGGCTTGATGTTAAAAATTTCATAAATCAAAGAGATTTTCATCCTAAGTGCTACACCATGAAAACAAACTTAAAAGGGATGTTTTTGGCAGGGAAGTCGTAATTATTTTGGCACGCTCCTTTTTACATACCAAGCACGTCACCAAAATTAACAAAGTACAATACACAAATTTTGCCTGCCTGAATTACAGATATGATATCATTTAATACTGAAATCACTCATAGAATAATTCTATTGACAAACTTTCTTCACCAATCCCACATCCAACAAACAGGTCTCTACAGGACAAATCATTTCCAACATAACCTGAAACTGTAAGCACATTTTCAAAACCAGATGCACAGAATAGCAAAATTTAACAGATGCTACAGAAGGATGTCCAAGTGTTAATTTTTTAAAACAAGCTCCCATTTCTATGAATTGCAGTGATTGTCCTGGAAATGAAACTTTTTTTTTTTTGCTCAGGTTTTTAATTTTTAATATGCTTTGAGGTATGAGTGTTAAAAAAAAAAACATCTTTTCTTTCTCCTAAATCAACAGGACTATCTGCAGCTAACTATCTGGACAACAGCAGCTAACTTTGCAGGATGTTGAACACATCAATATTCTCACAAAATCTACTAGATATACAAAACAGATTTTATTACTCTTATTTTAAAAGTGAAAGTTGTTCTCTTCAGGAATTATTAAAAAAGAAATGCAAGGATTGGCAAGATTAGACTATCTGTCTTTTTAAATCAATTGCTGCAAGCAAGTCTTTCAAGTAGCATATCAGAAACATACATACGCACTCAAAAAGACAAACTAAAAAAGTAAATTATTAGCCAAAGTAAATTCTTAGGCAGCAACTAACGGAATGTTTGCATTTCTTTTTAGGTATTGTGATCAATTGCCACTCTGTACTAAAACCACTGCTAAATGAAACCCTGCCCTAAGCGATATTGCTAAAGATCCCATTCTCCTTAATATGGAAAAGTCTGTGAGCACGTACAAACACATTTTTTCATAACTAGGTAATGGTTACTTGTTGGAGTACGTAAGTTACATTCTTTGTCTACTCTGTTGACACAATTAGATGCACATTAGTTCTGATGCCAGAAGTTTAAGGGCAATTGACAAAACTTTATGAGAGCGTTAGAGTGATTTTCCATTTAGAATCTCCCTCCACCATTTCTCCATCATCTTTTACTGCACTGAATAACCTCTCTCTTGCAAGCCTTGATCTGTGAATGGCACTGGAAAACTCATTATATAGAAAAAGCATGTCTCAATGGAAGCACATCTTGATTTATTTGACAGCTTGAAAGAAGGAACAATAAGAAGAAACAGAACAGAACCAGAAAAAAAAAAAAAATTGGGTTGAGGAAGGCCCCGGCGTTTGTTACGTAGCATTCATGATTTTAGAACAGGTAGGCTGAATGCCAGGAGAAAGGAGGTCAGTAAGACCATGTGACTGCTTAGTAATTAGACTTGCTCAATAGTGGAATTACACAAAAATATTAGTTCATGAGTGTTACATGACTGTTTAAAGAGAAAAGTTAATCAGAAAGCATCTATGTATTAAAAGCTGCTATTGGCCAGATTTAAAACACATTTTTTAAAGTGAGCCGTAACCGGTGACTCTGCAGAGGGACAATATTACTTCTAGCAAGAAACTAAACCTCCTGGTTTCTCGTATTCTTGCACCATTTTTCCTCATATCCATTGTGTTAGTCATACTTTGAACTCTGACAGACAAGAGATTTTCCCTGGGCATCAGGACCATACACTCACCAGAACATAAAACTCTCAGTGTCAATCAATTCAAACTAAGAAGAAAGGACCACTGCAAATTCACGCCAGGAGATTAAATTCGACTCATGTTCCAAATGCTGAAGGGCTTCTGCTCTTAATCTCAAATAAAACATTTTTTACTAATTCAACACCCTACTCCACAGGCACGTAAGCAAGGATCTTGCTGACGGTCATCAAGTGACCAAGCAGATAAAATGCTTGATTATTAATTGCAAAATTAATAACAACAAACTGCATCGTAAGTCTTGTGTATGCATACTGTGAATGTGTGTGTTACCGTTGGTTAAAAATAACTCATTAAAACCGCTGGAACCTAAAATGGATTAATTACAAACTAGTAACTGTTCATTTAAATAAGAATTTATTGAGATCACTCTAATAAAAATACAGTCTAGTACCAGTTATTCTATAATGTTATTGTACTTTTAAACTTGAAAAAAATCCAGAGATCTCACAAAACTGGGCTATGAAGGCAGCGAGATTTCCTGCTCAAATCCATGTGCAGCATGTTCCTTGAGGGTATTTAAGTCCCAGGAGGCTGTTTGAAGTGCTTTGGATAGGGGAGTTGTAATTTGCCCTTCTTCTGGGAGATCTTCGGGCAGGGGGTGGTGGTGGAACACACAAAAATAAAGGACTAAAAGAAAAATGCTGCTCTTCATTAAATGAATAAATAAGCCCACATCACCAAAACCTCAGCCCCTCTAACCAGCAACTAAAAAAAGATGGTTTTCTTCAAATGCAAAATGCGGTGCAGGGACTAGATGTCTTTTAGGTCATTGAGAACACTGCTAAAGTAAGCCAGCTAGCAAGTACATCACACACAAGTGTACTCAAGGACTGTATTAGCTAATGATCATATTAAATAGTCATTGAAGAACCAGGGCAGTAGCACTGAAGACATGAACTTCCTTTTGCTAGAATCAAAGTTCATATTTCTCTATCGTTCACTGGCTCAGAGAATATAACCAAAAATGGTTTAGTATTTCAATTGCAAAACACATTAGAAACCTATGAAGTATTCTTAAGACGTGATTTCCTAACACTTAGACTTGCACCAAGTGCCCGCATTCTTTTAAAACTCAAACAGTCGTTCATGCTTCATCCACAAAACTAAGACCTCTGAGCTTTCTTTATAAAGTCAGAATTTGTCATTCAAAAAAACCCTATCCCCTTCAGAACAAACAAAAAATTTTAAAAGCCTCTATAAAAGAAACGTACATCATGAACCTCAGATAAGGGAAGTATCTAACAATTATTATTCTTAAGTAGAATGAACGTTATTTTTGTCAGTGAAAATGGAATAACCATCAAGTTAAAGTTCACAGAAAGCATTTTTAGTATTTCCGTCTTCTGAAAACCAGAAATAGCACCATAAGGAAAACTTCTCAAAATTTGAACAAAACACCTCCAAATGTAAGTCACCTTGCTGGTAAAATATTTAGTGACCTGGGATAGAAATTATTAAATCTGAAAGAAGCAATTCTTGAAGAGAAGTAAACTGGACTGAAACCCAGAGCATCTCAACTTTGTCATTCTTCTATGAAGTGGTGTTAAGCCAAGTTTCATTGCGCTTGTTCCATAATTAGGCAACTCTTCTCAGCATGGTAGCCTGGGCAGGCTAAACTCACAAGCATTTCAAGTTCCTGACATTAGATGGACAGACGATAGAAGAACTCCACTGCATTATCAGCCCTTTATAAAACAACTTCCAGATCCCTACTGATGTTTTAAGTAATCTCACAAGGTAGGTACACACAGAAGTCCCATTAACCTCTGCCTTATTATGGCACGCATTTAGCATGGAAGCGCCAGCCACAACTCCGCAATAAAGTTCATTTTTGTATTAGGTAGGACCACAGCTGGCTTGAAGGTGTAGGAATAGATCTGCACGCTCTGGAAAGAGACACTACCTACCCTTCCCCGCAGGAAAGATACCCTGAGAAATTACTTTTGAACCACTCAAGCAGGTCAACAGTTTTTCTCCCCAGCATGGAGCCACCCCGTGCCGGCGCGGGGTTTCTGGCTGCCCAGGGGCGCCGAGGTGAAGGGGACCCTCCGGGCTGCTCCTCCCCGCGGCCTGCAGCCCCGCCGAGCCCCAGCGCGGGCGGGCAGCGGGGGCGCGCTAGGGCGCTGAACCGCCGCCCTCGGGAGCGGGCAGAAGAACCCCCCCCCTTCCCCGGGAGGCCGCAGCCCCGCCGCCCCGCCCGGGCCCGCACTCCGCCACAGCTTCCACCGCTTCTTTTCCCCCTTCCTCCCCCGCCGCGGCAGCCGCAGCCCGGGCCGGCGCAGGGGCTGGATATGTAACACCGGGGCGGGCGAGGGAAACCGGCGCTGGTGGCGGCCCAATCGGGCGGCGAGGGGAGGGGATGGCGGGGAGGCAGCGTGACCGCATACATAACGCGGGGACTAGGGCCCCCCCGGCCGCCCCCGCCGCCCCGCACTCACCGCCACCTGTTGATGCCCACGTTGGAGGAACCGGCGAACCAGGGGTCCAGGATGTAGACGCAGCGGACCGTGTCGGCGCCCTGGATGCACTCCCGCAGCGCCGGGTTGTCGTGGAGCCGCAGCCCCTTGCGGAACCAGTGCACGGCGTTCACCCCCATGCCGCCGGGCCGGGGACGCGGGCGCTCAGCGGGAACCACCGCCGCCGCCCGCGGGACCGCTCATGGCGCGGCGCCGCCGCTCGGCGCCCGGGCGAGCAACGGCCGCCGCCGCCCCGCGCGGAGGGGGGGGGGGGGGGGGGGCGGCCCGAGCGGGGCGGGGGCCGCGGGGCCTCTCCTCGGGCGGCTCTAGGACCCGGCGGAGACGGCGGGGGCGGCCGCCCGGCGGGGTCGCATCACCCCGCGGAGCCCCCGCGCCGGGGAGAGCGGAGACGGAGGGAGGGAGAGCGGGATCCGGCGCTGGCTCCGGGCGGCGGTGGGGTCCCCCCTGCCCGCGGGAAGCGGCCGTCGGTGCCGGCCGCGCGCGCCTCGTGCCAGCCGGCGGCCGCCGCCTCGCCGCTCGCCCTGTGACTCTGCGCCGGGCGCCGGGGCTCCGCCGGGCGCCCTGCCCCGCCCCTCGCCGCCGATTGGCCGGGCCCTCCCCCACGTGACCACCGGCCCTCACGTTTCTGAAGTGTGTTTACTACCGGCGGAGGGGGGAGGCGGCGCGGCGCGGGGAGGCGCGGGGCGCCACCGGCCCCGCTCCCGCGGCGGGGCGGCCGGCGGCCGGGGGAGCCGGCGATCTCGGCAGGAATCCCGCCCGCCGGGGCGGTGCGAGGCGGCGGGCCGCGGCGGGGAGGGGCGCCGGGGGCGGAGACCGCGGGCTCCCCCCCCGCACCCCGGCTCGGGGCGCCGGGACCCGGATGAGCACGGGGCTCCGAGGCGGCTCTGGGAGGCGCCGATTCCGGTCAGGAGGCGCATGCGCGCGGGCCGGCGGCGCGCGCCCGCTGACCTGTTACGTATCGCGCCCTGCGCGCGCCCGCGGTGAGGGCTGCGCCTGCGCGGCTCTCCTCAGCCTCGGGCAGCGGCGGCGCCGCCCGCGCCTGTGGGCCGGGTCCGGGCCCGGCCCGGCCGATCGCACCCCACCGCACCCCGTCCCATCCCGCCGGGCAGAGGCCAGGCGCTTACGTAGGCCTGTGCCCCCGCCGCCCACCCGGCCCCTGCCCCTGCCCGAGGAGGGAGGGCGTCTCCCCGCCCGCGTTCCTTAGAGATGCGCGCTGTTGCTTACAAAACGGACCGTGGTGTTGTCGCTGCCCGCTGCAGTCCTGAGGTGGCATAAAAAAAGCCGTAACGGAACCGCTGAGCAAGAGGCAGAGGTGGCTCGGCCGCGCAGCGCGTTTTCAAGCGAGCACTGAGCAGCGGAATGAGTTAAAACGGTCTCTCTAGCACTGTTAGTACAGTCATTATTAGTAAATGGTGTATATCTAACGTCTTCGCTTTTAATTACAGAGCTCAAAGCGACGTCTGCGTGCTGCCGACGCAGCAGGTCCCCCTATACCTTCCCTCGTGTTAGCCACCAGGCATGGCTAACGACTGAATGAGGCGTCGCACTGATAGGACTCAGTAGAGCAATTTTGACTCCTAACAGGGCAGCTCTAGATGCAGATCTGAAAATAAACCTCCACCTGTGGATTGCAACTCAAATCTACGACTTCCAGAGTGTTCATAGACAAGTGGGTAGCAACAGCAAGAGGGGATTCATTAGAAATAACGGCTCTCAAGTAAAAGGCAGAGGGCTGACATCAGCAGTACTGACCTTTCTTGACTTCCAGAATTCCAGAGCAGGACAGTACTTTAAGAATTGTAGTTGCTCTTTCTACTAAAACATTTTTTCTGCTAAGATGCGCAGAAAATAAAAGTAAAGTCGACAAAAAGAGACGTGCATCACGTGTTTCCCTTCACGCTTTTCTTTCCTCACTTTGAATGACTTAATAAAATGTCATGAATGATCGAGGCATGCTCGCAGCAAAGGCCCCAGCCATGATTAGAATCCCTTTCTCTTTGGTTTCATACAAAATTTCTTTCTAAAGAAAGTGTGGAGGCAGAACTGTTCTTAAGCACTGACTTTAACAACGGCATAAATTATTATGAGTTTTTCAATTACTACTTTGTCATATGTGGAACATCGTATTCCACAGCTCATCATTCTGGTCCAAGAAGAACATACGGGATCCTGTCGTGTACCCTTGCTGCAACTTAAAGCTGGCGTAGTTGGGTCATTGTAAAGTTGAGCACTGTTCTCTCAATTAATACAAAGTACATTCTTCCTTGCTCGTTTTTTTTTGTTTTTATTCTTGAGAAATGCCAAATATTTGGTGAATAATTTTCAAAGAAATAAAATAGAAATCTCAGTAGTTAATGACCACTTTCCATCAAACTTTTAATTCTGTCATTTTTGAGCACATCAAAGAAGGTAGATTCCTTATTTTCAAGGAAAGTCACCTCACAATATAGTTTTTATTTCAAACTTTTAAACTGCTTTTTCATACTCCTTGCGTTCCCTGCTAGCTCCTTACAAGCCTGCGACACTGAAGATGGCCCTGAATGAAGTCCAGCATCGACTGATCTGCCTTCTTGGGACTACTGAGGTGGAAGCAACCCTCCCTCCCTAGACCGTAGCGTTCCATAACCAAATTGCAACCATGAAAACCATCAGTCTATGAGCCCTTTGTCGCCACAGACTAAATAACAACTGTCGTATATCAGTAGCATATCATTATGTCAAAACACCATTCAGCTCTAGCCATACCTTCCATGCCAGGCGGTTTGTTCTTGATTTAGAAGTGGAAGGAAGGTGAAGAATATATTAATTAAAATGTCAGATCTCAAGGGAAGAGTCTCTCCAAGTTAGTAGAAAAAGAAAATAGAATCACAGTTAATCAAGGAACTCATACAAGTAAACCTCACTACCGTGTTCTCTTGTGGATAACTTTTTTAAAGAACATTATTGCTAATTTAGCCCAGACTGTGATCGCAAAAATCAAGAGAGTGTGGGGGGGAGTTGGAAGGGAAAAAAGATAACATGAAGGCATGAAATGACAAAAACATAAAGGAACAAGTATACAATACATTGTGTATTACAAATTAGAAGCATTTTTTTTAGATACGTTTTTAACATCATTGTATGTCATTTATATTCGCAAACATTGTTAATTGTTCTTGAAACAGCAGTTATGTAGGAGACCAAGCCTGAACGGGGTTCATAGAGCACGGTTTCTTTCTATAGCAGTTCTCTTCGTCATTAGATCTTCTTCACAGATCTAATACAGCCTCTTGAAAACGTAGCTGACAAAAGAAGTGTTCCCAGGGAGAACAGTACTCCTTTTCACTCTCGGAAGGATGTCACTGTGCAGACCCAGAGTTAGTTTAAAAAATCCTAACATGCCTAGAAAAATCCTTCTAGTCTAGCAATCATTGATGCGTCTCTGCTGATTTGTAACTCTAAGTTTGGAAGAGAAATAAAGTAGGTACAGCTGGAAAATATAAGATAGAGGAAGATGATTCTCACCATCACAGCTCATTTAATTTCTGAAACACTACCAGACAGACACTGTAAATCCAGTGCCTATGTATATGAATTTCATTCTTTTATTCTGTAATAAGTGCAGCGATCCTATGGAAGAAAATACACTGATGTAAGCCAGGCCTCCCAGCATCACATCGGTGTTGCCTCTCACCCAGATTTGGTCCTGAAGAGGTTTTTCAGGTTACTGCTTTCAAAAAGCGTAGCAGCGTCGCTGCAGAGATCAGCGCCTTTGGTAGCAGGAGCCCGAGGGCTCCGATTCCCGGGCGGTGCGTGCGGCGAGCGCTGCGCTGGACAGGGCGCCAGGCCTCGCCAGCACCGCGGGGTCCACTTCAGTTCTGGATCAACGCAAGAAGCGGACCGCTGCCGTCTTAGCGAAGCAACGGGATCAGCTGCTTCCCACCAGCGCACAGGCGCTCAAGCAGCTTAATTTTCAAATGTTCGCTTCTTTGCTATCATAATACTTCAAGACGATCGATCTGCCAATTATTTTGATTTTTATGTACTACACTAGTTCTCTCTTGAAAGCTGTTCAGATCCAACCACCTTTAACTATTTCTAATCACAACAAGGTCTGCTTTAACAAGTGGGAGACCCTCAGGTGATTTGCCCTCAGGCAGACTCCGGCTCCCTGCCCGCCCTTCGCTGCCACCCGCCGCGGCCGCCACATGGTACATCCTGCCCGCCTCCCCCCCGGGCGCTGGTAGGGCCCAGCGCGGCGGCGCAGCGCTCCGCGGCGGCGAGCCAGGTCAGGCGGAGCGGCGGGGTGCGAGCCGGTCCCGGCCGGCTCCGGCCGCCTCGCACCGGCCGCGGTGCCGGGGTCCGGGGGCGTGGGGCGGCGGGTGCCTCAGCGGCGGCCCGGCCGAGCACCGGGCCGCTGAGGGAAGCCTCAGGCGGGGCGCCGCCCTCGGCGGGCCGGGTGACGTTAAGTTTGGCCTCCCGCGCTTTGAGGGCAGACGCGGCCGTGTCGTAACAATGACGACGGCCTGAAGAGCAGCGGGGCGAGATGCAGGGGGAGAAGCTGCGCGGGTTTGTTTTTTTTTAAATGATGCGTGGTTGGGAAGGAGACGCTGGGGCGCGAGTCCTCGTTGTAGGCCGCGAGCGACGTTCCTGGCGGGTGACCCCGGCAGTAACGGCAGAAACGGGCGGCGGTGGCGGCGGCGGCGGCGGCGGCGAGGGTCGGGGCTGGGGAGCCCGTGGCGGCTGCAGGAAACCGTCCTCCTCCTGCCCCTCCGCCCCGAGCGGAGCCCAAAGGGAGAGAAAGGGGGTGTGGGGGTAGGGATTGCTCGGCTGGCCGGGCTTAGGTGGCCGGGCTGCCGTCGCTTGCTAGCTTTCCATTTTCTCTGTACTAAAAACACGATGAGCTTTGGCTTAAATAGTGCTGTGCTTCCTTGAGCTTTTTTTTTTGAATGTGACTCCTTTCCTAGATATAAGGAAAAGCCTCTTCCCCCTGAGGATGGTCAAGCAGTAGAACAGGCAGCCCAGAGAGCCTGGGCAGGCTCCATCCCTGGAGGTCTGCAAGACCTGACTGGACAAAGCAGCCTGGTCTTTTCCCGTGGCTGACCCTGTTTTGAGCTCCCAAGGTCCCTTCCAACCTGGATTATCCCAGAATCCTCTCTATTTTTTTCTAGAAAGCTTTATGTTGGTCTAGTGTATTTGTGTAATCCTTCTTTACCTTATTTCCACTAGTGATGCAGAAGCAGGGATTCATTTTTTGTCTGTAAGTGCAAAAGTGTGAATGCTTACTCTACTACGCATTAATCTACAAAACTGCTATTACTGCTCCAGATTTCTGTTCAAATCCTATTGACACCGCTCTCTTCTAGGTAGACACCTGTTCTTCCTGGTTAATTCAAAGTTCAACCCAGGCATTTAGTAGTTTCAATTAATTCTCTACAGTCTACTAAGACCTGGCTACAGTTTGCTGTAATGAGAATGGTAGTGAGCAGCATACAGTAGTAGTCATACCGTTGCTCTCTTTAGTGAAAGATTTTGTGAAAAACACAACATGACCAAGAGATTGGTTTGCTAATTTTCAAAAACGTGAGATCTGAGTCTCAAAATACATATTCAGAAATTCAGAATTTCTGAATGAAATGAGGGATGAATCAGCTGGTTGATCCTAGTATCCATTTCCTATAGAAGATATACATAGGAGTCTCATTAAATAATGAAACTTATAACACCCCTTTACTCTGTAGATATAGGTCACTGCGAGTGTGCTAGCAAGCAGGATCATGGATAACTTCCAGGTAGATATTAGTTCACTTCCTTATTGCTGTTACGACACCTGGTGATAAGAGGGTGCTGCTGGCAGTGAAAGCAAACGTCTTGTCTAAGCTGGCTGGTTTTTTTTCTTAATCTCTCAATTGATTTACAATCCCCACAGCAATATGAGTAGGTAAGAAGTTACAGTGGGGTCCTGCGCATTAGAACAGTCATCCAGCATGAGCTTTAAGAGAACTGTGAATTCTTGGAATAGGTTACATACCCTACAAACATGATACTGTCATCCATGGACTGTGAAGTCCACCAAATCATAATCATAAATCATAACCAAATCATAACTCATAAATCATCTTCTCAGTTTCTATAGAACACTATGACATTAAAATCCATTCACCTTATTTTGCATGTTATATTTTGCTTGGTGCTTTACAAGGGCTCCTGAGTACCCCAGTCAAATGCAGTTTAGCCAATAAAGTTTTCCTTCCTTTTATAGTATTCTATGTTTCTGCATGGATAATCCTCACTAACAACAAGGAAAAGAAATGACTACGATGTCAAACATTTTCCGACAACATAAAGCTTCTTTTAAGGGAACATAACAATCATTTCCATGTCAGATCTTGGAAGAGCACAATTTACTGTATCAGAATTTTTTAAAAGCTCTAATAGATAAAATGACTGTATTTTAAGTGACTGCATTACTCACAAGGCAATTTTGCTTAACAGCAGGATTACACGTGGAAGTAAAAGTCATGGTTAGTTATTTTTCCAGTTTGTACTTTGGAAGTATCATCTGACATCCCAAACAATTTTAACAATACTTTATTTTGCTGGCAGTCTCCAGCTGAGCTGAAGCATTAATGAAGAAAGCCCTGATCCTTCAGAGATTTACTTACTCTGACTAGACCCACTAAATTCAATAGAACTACTCAGAGTACTCAGACACAGGCGGTTGTGCCGCTGCCTGTGGAGGAGAGGCTTTAGTTTGCAGTCCCTGTGAAACAGTCACTTCTTCAGGACATGGAAAGGTCAGCACATGAAAAGTCTGTGACGTACCTACACTTACCGTGCTTTTAGGGCTGTTGGGGAAGAATGGCTTGTTCTGCGGCGGAGCTTGCTGGGCAGCTCTTCGCAAGTCACAAAGTTTGTGAAGATAAAATCATTAGCCTTGGGCTTATGACACAAGCAAGCTTCATTAGGCAATCGGATTTTGCCTCAGAGAGTTGAAACAATACTGAAAAACAAGTTACTGATAAACACCTGTTAATAACATAAGCTTGCATAGAGGAAATTATTTTTATGTCTTATTCTGTCAGTTTATGATGTAGTAACATAACAAGAGTCCAGCTTTTAGAAGCTGAAAAATATCAACAGCAAAGGTACACTTTCTTGAGATAAAGTATTTTACCACTGGAAAATATTTAACCTTACCTGGTAATTAGATAGAGGCTCTATCACTTAAGTTCTCTAAACAAACCACGTATTTGCTTAAGAGATGAGCTATAAAGAAGATTTTAGGGGTCTCATATAGCTGTTCCTGCGATAGGCTTCTTGATCTGTTATGGAGGAGATTAGACTGCATGATAATAACAGTCTTTCCTAACAAAAAAAAAAACCAAAAAACAACAACCCACAAAAAATAATTTAACTTAATGCTTACGTAGGTACCTTTTGAAGCGTGCTATACTTTGGGAGAGGTGAAAGCAACTGTGTAAGAATTGTCAAATGCACAAACTGTATTTTTTTTTCTCATTTTCAATTTGAGCAATTTTAAGCATGTTACCAGCAGCAGCAATTTGTGCGAGTATTTCACAGACCAGCAGTTCTCCCTTTCACGCTCTGTGCTTCCAAAAGGTTGTTACGAAAACACCACCTAGGAAGTTAAAGATACACTTGATGATACCTTTCTTTGCTTGCTGCGGCTCCTTTGGCCATTGCAGAGCAGGTGGCAGCACACATGCTATTGGTGATACCTGGCAGTCAGTTTGAGCAAAGGTGGGTAGGGGGTTACCCACAGCTACCCTGTGGTTGCTGTGTGGACCCCAGCACCACCACGCACCCATTCCGCAGGATGCACAGGGACTCTGCCGACTGGGGGAGGCTGGCCGCGACAGGAGTGACCTGGAGACAGAAATAAGGTGTCCGTGCAAAGGGCAGCTGTAGCTGCAGGCAAGGGAAGGCCTGAAGATGTTACGGTGTACTTGCTTCCTCCCCTGAAATACCAGTGTGCTTATTCAGAACCCAATTAACAGACTCAGCTAGTGAAAAACACATACGTAAAGGTTTCAATGATTTTTTCCTTAATTGTAACAAGAATGATTTGAAAATGCAGTTAGGCTACAAACTGCTGCTGAAGGAGCACTGGGGGTGTGTGTGCGTGTGCGTCTCTGACACATGAAGGAACAAGTCATGCTCCAAACAATGCTTGAGAAGTTAAGCTAATACATTCAGAAGGGTTAAGAAAGATACTTAAGCTGCTTTTTTAAAAATTCATTTAGTAGAATTACTGTCAAATTAAATTGCACAAAACATTTTTCTTATATAGTATGAGCGAGCTGTAATGTAATTAACAATGTTAGCTGCAGGAAATGGCTGACAGTTTGGTTGTTGTATGACTGCAAGCGTTTATATGGACAGAGTGCTGCCCCCACATCAGATCTGTTTCATCTGCGTGTTACTGCTCCAGTGAGGCATCCGTCAGAACATTAACCTTTCAAAACTATTCCCCCCCCCCCCGCTTTTGCGTGAAAGCTGAATTTTGTGCTAATAATAACAAACAGTATTGACTGTAATTTCTTCTGCCAGCTCAGTCTAAATATCAATGTCTCCGAGCATTAACTTGTGCCTTAAATGTGTTTTCTTATAGATGTTCTCTCTCCATAGGGCTGAATCCCACAATGTTGAGAGGAGTCACTCACGGTGCAAAAGATACATTTACTCTTCTGTTGGCAAGAGCTCGGTACTGTAACCCGGGCGTGAATTTTTCATCAGTATGGACTGAAGTAGCAAACAGAAGCTTCCTCATACATTCCACTTACACAACTGATACAAAATCAAGAGAGGAAAATAAAAAAACCATTGAGAGTCTCTACAGATTGTCAGTTGACATTAAGAAAATACGCAGACTAAAAGAATGGGTCCTTCTCCAGGATGTGGCCTATGTTAAAGAAATTGCTGGTATCTTACAAGAAATGGGAGCAGATGAGACCGCTGTAGCCAACATTTTAGAACGCTGCCCAGAGGCAATTCTCCATACCCCTGCAGAGATAAACTCTCAAAGAGCTCTGTGGCAATTAGTATGCCAGAATGAAAAACAGTTGATTAAATTAATAGAGCAATTTCCAGAGTCTTTTTTCACTACTGAATATCATGAGAACCAGAAGGCAAATATACTGTTTTTTCAAGAGTTGGGAATTAAGAATAATATCATCACCAGGTTCTTGACAAGTGCACCGAATATTTTCTATAATCCTGTTGAGAAAAACAAAAATGTGATTGAGACATTACAAAGAAGTTATTTAAGTTTAGGAGGTTCTGATGCAAATATGAAGATCTGGATACTGAAGTTATTGAGCCAAAATCCATTTATTTTATTAAATACCTCCACCGCAATCCAGGAGAACTTGGAATTTCTCCAGAAGAATGATTTCACTGACCATGAAGTTCTGCAGCTGCTGTCCAAACTTAAAGGTTTCATTTTTCAACTTACTTCTACTACTATGCAGAAGAGTATGCTTTTTTCCAAAAATGTCTTTAAGTGCAGTGATCAAGAATTAAAACAGCTAGTGCTGAAGTGCCCAGCCCTTCTCTACTATTCCGTTCCAATTTTGGAAGAAAGACTTGAAGGACTACTGAAGGAAGGAATTTCTATAGCACAGATTAGAGAGACACCAATGGTGCTGGAGTTGACAACGCAAATTGTTCAGTACCGAATTAAAAAACTCTCTGCTTTGGGATATGATATAAAGAATGGAAGTCTAGAAAGCTTGAATGGCACTAAGAAAGATTTTGAAGTCAATTATGGTAAGATACAATCAAAGAAGGAGAGACCAATTTTTAACCCTGTTGCTCCTATACGCATTGAAGATTAATTTGAATGCTGTACTTTAAATTATACAAAAGAAAATTATCGAAGAGAAAAGAGATGATGGTTCTTTGAGAAGAGCTGAAACAGAAGTAATCTTAACCAGGTTATAGTTTGACACCGTACTTTGTCCTGGAGCAGGTCTTAGGCACAACTTCATTATACAATTGTAGCTTTCTAATGCTTTCAAGTAGTATCATAGAACCTGGTTAGGATAAAGATTGCCTTTTTTCCCAGGGAGCACCTCACATGTTTTTTTGGTTCTGTTACATTTCCTTATCTAACAGGGCATTATCTGCTTTGGATTTTCAGCTCTGTCACTGCACAGTCCAGCCTGTAGTAGCAATTAGTACAATCTTTATCTGAGAAAGAGAAAAGGAGGGTTATTTTTCCAGAACTGTTCATCAGCCCACTGGTTCACTGACTTTTGGAGTTCCCTTCCTTATTGCTGCAGTAAGTAGCTCTAGCTCCCACATCCTGACCTGCAGCAGACTTGACTTCTTGGATAGGAAAGCCTAGCTCGAGCGCAGTCTGAGAACAGGGGCAGGACATAATATTTTTTATTTAGTGACTGCTACAGTATGTTTGTGTACAAACCATAATGCAAAGAAACTACGACAACCTCCTCTACCTTTCTGAGACTTCGAAATTTACTCCTTTTGCAAAAGGTCTGGGGCAGGAGGAAATATATTTATTGATATTGTCTAGTTCTTAATTTCTTCTTTTCTAGCAAGGCTCAGGGAGAGAAAAGGTTAGGGAGAGACTCAAGTGAGTCTCAAATGATTGTAGGAGAAAGGAAAAAGTCATGCTTTTATAGTAGGTGTAACAAAACTCTAGTCTGTAAACCACTGGTGATTAAAAATGACTACCGGATTTGGAAACAGCTGCCAGAGTTTCTAAATATATGGGTGACACCGCTTCTCAGATAACACCGTACGGTAATTGTTGGCAAGTGCTGGTTTTCAAAATAGTAACTATCTGACAGTGTTTAAGTTCTCAGGATTTTATTTATTTTCATTTATGGGCTGTGAATAATATAAAATAGTAGCATCATTGACGATCATCTCAATGGAATTAGGATCATCAGTGATTTTTTTTTTCTCAGACAGACTTTCCTAAGCAACTATTCCATACACATTCCCTCTTGACAGCAGGAGAAAAAACACTTACACACCCCCCTCACTCCAGGCCATTCTTCAAGGTCATTTTTAACAGACATTTTGGCAGCAAATCCAGGGTTCACTTTTCTTAAAGAGAAGTTTTAAATTGCTGAGGAAAGCTGGTATTGAATTACTTCTTTAGAGGGTGGGCTGCAAGATGATGATTTTATATAGCCTGCCATGTTACCCGCTGCGAGCTTGGAAAGGGCTAGAAACATCTGGTTAGAGCAGTGCCAAGATCTCCAACAGCTGAAGGTCTTAAACTCACCGCCATGCAGGCGAGTGTGGACGTGACAGCAGCTCGTGGGAGTAAACGCCGCTCTTGCAGGAGCACGTGTGGCAGTGGCGAGAATTCAAGAACGGGCAGGTATCACCAGCACAATAAAAGTCAGGCTGTGTTACTAAGCCATATCTTTGCTGACTCTTCAAAACACATTATCGTTTTTTAAGAGGAAACTGGGAAGATAGCCGTATTAAAAATGCACAGGAACTTGCCTTTGTCACTTTCTGACTGTCCTTCAGTGCTCAGCTATTAAGCAGACCACAGTATTATTTGAATTCAAAAGCATCCTTCCCCTCCGACACAAGGGGGCATTTCAGCTCTCTGCAGCTATTCATAATACAATCTGTAATGCTGAACCACAGAACTGATCGCTGGTTTAGGATGAAAAGGAAACCGAGACGTAGAACAGTGTTTTCCCTGAAAATTTTGTTTCAGCATTTTTTACAGGTACCTGTTTTTAAAGTTCCTGAAACGGCTTATTCCCCATCACTTACAGTATTTCCAGTGGCAATGAACAAAACAGGAAAGGGACATTATTTCCTTAATTCCTTAACACAGCCTGAGTTACCACAAACTCATTTTCCATTCTGAATGTTTCAGTTTCTCCTCCTCCCCTCTCAGAACAGAAGCATAGGCAGAAAGTCATTTTCTCTACCAGCAGACTGAAAAGTCATTCAGTCCTTCATTCATAACTCTTATGCCTGGGACCTGTTTCTCTCTTCTTCACAGGATTCATTTATAATAAAACCTGAGGGAAGCTCCCAATTACCAAAACGTTGTATTGCTGAAATCCGCTTGCTCGTCTTTTGCCATTACTCACAGCAAACAGTAACCAGTTTATACCATTTAAGTCTGGCACGTAAAAGCCTGTAGACCAGCCTTTTGTTACATCGTGAGCAGTCAGGCATACAAGTAGTCTTCATAAACATTTCCCCTTTTGAAATGGGGGCTGGGAAAAGGAGAGTAAAATAAAACCACCACGAAAACAACCCCAAAACACAAGAACAACCCCGCTCCCCCTGAAAATTTCAGTTCCATATTCCATTCAGCTTACTATGATCTTAAAAGTGGGTATCCCCAAGCCTCGGTTCCCAGGAAAAAAAAATTAGTACCAGGGATTTTGTGTTGTGTCTGTGCACAGCCTACGCAGTGAAGTTACAGTTTTTGTTAAGAGCTGGTTGGCTCTATTTAGATGCAGATAAAAGACACTCTGGGGCATGATACTGTTGGAAGATTTATACCTAAGTATGCCTTTCTCCACAAATTAACTAAGGAAGCTTTCAAATGTCTGAAACAGCAACAATTTAATGTTTCACAAGTGTCAGGACAGAATCAGAACAAGTTTTTAAGACGAAGCAAGTTTCATAAGTGAATGGAAAATATGCAGGATATAGGACAAAGCTCTTTTCGAAAACTAAAACCATATGCCATGTTAAAGTGTTTCAGTTACAAGAATTCAGAACTACTACAGGATATGTTAAGAACAAAACATAACGAAGTGTTGGCAGCTCTAACATTGCTTATCTCAGACCACACTTGTTCTGCATCAAGTTTCATAGTATAAAAGTTAGAGAATGTCATAAAAAAAAGGGGGTATGGCCAGTTCGACATTTATGTTTTCAGAAAACGATTAGAAAGGGTTTGGTTGAGTGTCACAAATACCACTATGCTGCAAACAGGTGACTCTCTAAAAGAGTTCAGTGGTAGCGCTCTGGGGATGCGTCTACATTGGAAACTGCAGGGGAGCAGGACCATACTCAATTATTTGCTGCAGCTAGATTGCCTCCAATATCCAAGCTAGCTCGTTTCTAGAGCTAACTGCTATCCTTAAACTACACTATGTTCTATGTGATTAGCTTTTGACTATAAAAACCAGTTAAAGTCTTCCATTTGTTGCATAAACTTACCTCATCACACCCTTGCAGCAGATTGGAGCTAAGCAGCTGGTGCATCTAACAAACAGAGCAGACAATGCCATTTGTTGGGTTTTTGCTCTCCCCACCGCCCCAAATCCCCATGCTTATGAATACCATACTACCAACATATACAATTACTGATATCAAATAAAGTTGTTCCAGAGTGCAGTTGAGTACCAATGGCTCAGAGAGACTAGGTGACTACTGTACCATAATTCACACATGGTATACTTTCAACACCCATGAACGTAGGACTAAGTTCTAGACAAGCGATATGTTTTGATTTTTTTTAATTTCTAAAAAGTCTCCCTGTATATCCTTCTTGTACAACCATAGCCACTGAAAAAGTAAGCTTACGTGCTTAGAAGTTCTCTGTAGGAACACAAGTTTTTAGAAAATACTGCATACGCAACATTCACAGCTGCCTTCTATGGGCTTCCGAGGTTACTTATTTGCGAAGTCAGTACACACACAAAAAAAAAAAAAAAAATCACCAACAGCTTCTTTAAGGCAACCTCAAGCTGTGTTGTTACAAGTGCATTTTGCCTCACGCTGCAGAGGACCTACAGATGTTCCCATTTGAGGTGTGTCAACATTGGAATCTGTCGGTATACAGTTTACTTGGATAACGTTTTTTAAGGCCTCATCTTCCTTTTTTGGTTTGTTTTAAATAAAAGTATTGCATTTTACTCAAAAATCAAAACGCAAAGTATGAGAGAAAGATGTAGTGAAAAATTCCTTGCATTTCCTTAAACAGAGCAAGAAGCTAACCTGGCGCATCACGGGAGTTGAGACAACAGCTTTGCTAGTTCTTCACTGGTTTCCAACTACACAAAGGAATTTCTTTCAAGTCAGAGAGTTGTGCTAGATGACCACAAACATCAGCCCAGTTTTCATTAAGCCCTCATTTTTTCTAAAGTCTATAAGAAGTTTATTAGAAGCAAGTTTTCACTTGCAGGAGATAGATGCATACCATTAAATACACCTGAGATGGAGCAATCTTGTTTTCAGTAAAAGTTGACAAGGTTTCAGATATTGAGATTCGTAAAGAGAGTCTAAAGCTCATTCTGTGAACTGCACTGAAACAACAGGACAGTTCTTTACACAGCTTCACCTAGTAAAAAGACTTTTTTTTCTAATAAGGCATTAAGTTAGTTCACTCTTTATGATCCCTTCTACCATGTTGTCAAACCTTCTCACTTCTATCTCCCACTCTCCTTTCCAAATTCTGCACGCCTCCAGTTCTATTTGCTCCAGTCCGCACTGGCAGAATGCAGTCACTGACAGTTTACAGGCTGCCTGCAAATACAGTTCCCTAACCGGAACTATTCGGCTACGTCCAACAACGGCGTTAGGCAGCTGAAGGATGCCTGGCAGGAGGATGTGGAAACCACTGAGAACAGTAAATGGCATCTCATCATATTGATGGTATGGCAGAGATTACCAAGTTTCTATATTCACATTTTAGTCCAAAACTGCAAAAGACTTACAGTAAATGAATATTCCAATATGTATTATCCCTTCAGATACACTTACTCACTTCTATAATTATCAAGTGTAACATTTCACCAGATACAAAGCTTCAATCTAGGCTCTAATAAATCTTCATACTCTGTGCTAGCCAAGCTGCTTCTGTCCTTTTCAGATAAAACTGAGTTACTTGCACAGCTCTTTAGAAGATAAAGTGTCTAAGACACATGGCTTCTCATGGTCCAAATCTTAGCAGATTTCAATCCCACTGATGTAATATTCTGGAGAATCAAGTATGTCTCAGTTCTGGTTTTAGTCAGACTTATCCTTTTTCTTTCCTGGTAAAGGCACTTTACTTGCAACAGCAGATCCTACAGCTGTAACACCTCCAGCCACAGCAGAAACACTTCCTTTGACTAGCCCCACTCCCATTGAAGGCACAGATGTGACCGCTGTTTTGGTGATTTCCAAGCTCTTCCCTCCAATCCAAGCAACACCCCCGATTGTGGCTCCAACAGCTCCCTTCGTGACGCTGAAGAGGCCACCAGTCACACGAGAAAGCATGCCAGGCTGCTGCTGCGGGTGGTCTTTTAAGGAACCTAAGGAAGGAAACAAGCAGCAGATCAATCCCAGTGCTACGATCAAAGCATTTTCAAAAGAAAAGTTATTCCTAAGTATTTCCTTTTCCAGCCTAACAGCCATTGCACATACTTACCCTGCCGGTTACTTTTCTTGGATGCTCATACACCATCATAGTTCCAAACAAGAAAAAACACTTTGCTGCAGCGAGACATACCTCAATGCTGTTTTCTAAAACACAATACAATACTGAGCCTACAAATATCAGGTATATAGCTCCCAGATGGTTGTGGGTGATAAGCTTTTGTCCTCTGTCTGTGTGCACCGTCACCTTCCCAGACTCTGGAAAGTCTCATGGCCAAACTAGCCTCATTTCTGGGCTTTATTAAGGGGTGGGGGGAAGGGGACAACAATACACCCTCCCCCCTTCCTAATACTAAGATTTAGCACACAGAGGTGGGGACCTCCAAAAGCAGCAGCACTACCTTGCTGTTCAAATCTCTAAGGAAGGACTGGAAAAAGTTTCCTGGAGAAACAGAGCCAAAGGTTTATTAATAAAAGAGAGCTGTTCTTTGAAAAGAGCTCACCTTGAGACAAAGTGGTTTCTTTCCTTAAAAATTACTGTTTTGAAGATGGGTTTACAAGGGTTGTGTGCCAAGGTCAGGAAAGAGGGAAAGAAGGTTACAAACAGGAACAATCAGAGGAGTGAGAAGGACAAAACTGATGGCAGCTCTTCCCTGTATCACTTCCTTTCTTCATCACGTACACAAATTTAATTTTCTTCCCAAAAGGCCTTTTCTGTAATTTGGATAGGGAAGGGAGGAAAGAAAAGTCCAATGGCCAAATAAGCTCATTAAATACCAGAAGTGGTCCCGAAAGACATTAACAATAGCAAGAGTAACAAGCTCCCAACAGAAGTCCCAATATGATGCACCAAACCAAATCTCAAACCATAGGATTTCTGCAGGCTGACCATGTAAATGTTTTTTTCTTTTTAATGTTATGTTTAACCTGCACTTTGCACAGTTTCTTGCTATATGCTGTGTAAGTAAATTCCTAGTCCATATTTATGGTACAATTACATAGCCTCAAAATAATAGAAAGTATTAGAGTAATAGAAAGACTCCCAGAATTAGCCACTTAGCCTTCCAATAGTTTAGTATTACTTCATATTTCCAAATGTAGGCTTCAAAATCCTAGAGATACTTGCACCTTGCCTCTAAAGGGGAATTAAGACAATTCCATGCCCCACTACTGCATAAGCATCATCTAATCTTCAAAGAAATAGGAAGATGAAACAGTATGTTAATGTATTTAAGCACACAAGAAAATATCACCCACTGCACCTATAAACCAGTAGCCCTGACACGCATTTGTCTGCAAGGTATTTTCAATGTGAACCTTGAAAAGTCTCTGGTCTTCACAACAACATTGTATAGGTAAGCATTTTGTCAGCTCCTGTCTTGTCAATTCCTCACCAACCCCCAAACGCTTCTCAAAAAAGTTCCCGAGAGAACCAGTTCACAGAAGTAGGGTCAGAATTCCACAGTTCTTCGTATTTTCTAGCCACCTGTAGATAACATATGGGATTTAATACACGTTTCCCTTTCTTAGAAATAAACAGGGGGAACTAAGAAAAGAGCAAATGGAACCACAATGGACAGTGCTAGGGAAGAAACAAACGTGAAATAAAGAGGTGAGGGAATCAGCAACAGAACAAACATGCTTGGAAGAGGATGAGTCTAGAGAGGCAGGGGAAAAGAAAAATCAGATCTAGATCCACCAGAGACCTGTATCTAGCCCCCGTCAACGCATTCACTCTCCACTGCGACGTGCCTTAGGAGAACCAGCAAAACAGGTCTCTGCCTCCAGCGCCCTGACTGCCGACAACTTGCGTTCAGAGGACATTTTCCAAGAGTCACTTCCCAGCACTCATCTACCACAAGATGAAAACTAGGCCGAACAACTTCCCATGCACCTCCAATGAGTTTGTGATAGCGCCAGGACTGACCCAGCACTCGGAATTCATTAAAAAAGTGTGAAGTTTGGAGTTCCTATGTGTGTGCCCAGAATAATTCAAACAAAAGATGCCATCTAAATGAGAGAATTTCTTACAAGTTTGACAAAAATTTAAAAAAGCAGAAAGAGGAACACTGCAGCTGAAGGGAGCAAGAAATACTAAAAATGCTTCCAGCTTACACTAGTCTCTCTTGCTTAAGAAATTGATATAGATAACAGAAAGGGTCATGGAAACTGGAAATATAAGCGACAACCTTTTCCTTAAAGCAAAGTAATACCCTTGCTGGTTTATTCTAGGCCAGTAGCTTTCAACCTGGACATCTCCAGCAAAAATGCATTGCCAACACAAGCGCACAGAGATCAGAATTTCTATTTATATACAGAAAGCCTTTAGAGAATCACACTCAGAGAGAAGTCTATAGAGCCTGGCATAAAATCACTGTCTAGGTATTATTCATTAGAGGATTCTTGTGACCAGACTTGCACACCTTGTAAAAAATTTGGTCAGAAAGTGGCTCACTTCCACCTAAGTGGATCACTGTCATCAGGGTGAATGGGAGTAAAGTCTTATCACATTGAATTTTAAGAGCTGATTTCAGTAAATCAGACCTAATATTAGCAAGAAAGGACCCATCATAGCTAACTTAGAAAAAATAACGAGAGAAACAAACAAAAGTAATCTTGACATGTTTTTCCTCACATTACTTCAGGTAGCCAATCCTTTGACAACATCTACTCTATTTCACAAGTGTAAATACTGACTGTGACTTGGTGTATTAATAACTTCTGGTGAAGGCTGACGCATTTCCATTTCACTCCTGCTTGCATTGTCCATTAGATCTAGTAAACGCCCGCAGCTGCAAAGAGTTTTTATTGCTGGTTGATTTCTATTCTAGGATACGCATTCCTGGTCTCGTTTCTAACCAGCATGAGAAAGAAGGTAAACCAGATCATTCCTAAATCTAGGGAGAAAATGACACGAGTTCCCTGTTCAGGGGTTGGCTCCACCACGCCACCTTGCAGCCAGCTTCCTGCTGAAAAGAGTCCAACAGCGAACAGGAGTTTGAATGAACGTAGGTTGCAAAGGTTGGAGCCACTTGCAAAGCAGAAAATAAAGCATTAGAATAGCACTGCTCACAGAAGGCATGAGCACAAAAGCTTCTCCTACATACGTATTTCTTTAAAGCCTTTGGGCACCAAGCTTGTCAAGCGTGATTTGGACAAACTGGAACTATTTATATCTTTACGAAAAACTGCAAATTGGTTTTGGAATTGAGCCTTTCCTCTAAGGATTTTTTTTGGCAGCCTGCTCAGAGAGACGATCTTCTTGCCAACACTGAACTGGTAGCCTTCCATCCACATTTGGCCATCTTTCTACAATGGTGTAAGTGTATTGCATATGAAGGCCTTGTATGACATTTAAAACAGGGATATTCTTCAAGGGTATTCCAACATTTAAACTCATGAGGCTTGAAGAGTGCATGTGAAACAGGAAAAAGCCTCTTCAAGGATG
Source organism: Nipponia nippon (assembly GCF_047370975.1). NCBI lineage: Eukaryota > Metazoa > Chordata > Aves > Pelecaniformes > Threskiornithidae > Nipponia > Nipponia nippon. The sequence continues at coordinate 60,755,770 of NW_028262347.1, forward strand.
GAGTTTCCATTAAGATGAGCTGTGTTTCATTCTGCTCCCTCTACCCACACCAACTCTCTCCATCTATTTAGGCTTCATATTCAAACTGGTTATTGTCACACTGAAAAAAAGATACTGTGCAGAAGAAAACAAGTCTCAATTGCTCACAAATTTCAAATAAAACCTTGCAATACCTAGTGATGATCAGACTCTGCTGTTATGCTCTCAATCTGGACAACCTACTGAATATTCCAGGAAGATAAAAAATGCCCACCTGTTTCACTGCTTTCCTCAAGAAAGAACTGGTTGTAGTTTTCCAGTCAGACCACTGTTCACTTTCTATAAGTGAGATTTAACATGTATAAAACAATTCAATCTTTAAGGTAAAATAAAAAAATTTTAAAAAGACAGAAAGAAAAAAGCACCTTAAAAATTAGACTTGAAGATAATACACATTAGGGCATAGTTTCCAACCTGGCATTTGCTTTCAGAAATGCTTCTGGGATTTTGACAACCCCATAAGAGCTTAAGAAGTAAGATTTTTGTCCTCACACCATGGTACTGTAACAAGTTCAAGTATAGTAGAGCTTAAGAACCACTGTGCCAGGAAAATCTATTTCTCCTTTTCCTCTCATCTCCTTGTACTTGTGTTTCCTATCTAATAGTTGTTAAGAATAGAGTGAGCTATTCCACCTTAACCCCTTCTGCTACAGTTAGTGGATAATACTGTTGTTCAAGTGAAGTAAATTGTTCAGTTATACACCATGTAAAAGCTGGGGAAAAAAAACAAACCAACCAACAAACAGAGCTTTAAAGGGCCTTTATAAATTGAAGAGCAATGAAACGAGAGGAATTGGGACTCACTGACCTACATCCACCACATTTGGTCTTAAAGCAAGAGAAGACAGAACACAGACAACCTATGTGCCAAGAATGGCTTTTGACTGAGTATGCTTCCAGTCACATTATGAACACAGGGCTCTTCACAGTCCGGCTGTTCCACAGCCCGGAAGGTAACTCTGCTCATTTGCAACTGCATTTCCTCCGCAGATCTAATAACCAATTTAAGATTCATTTGGTTCAGGAGACCAAGATGCCACTGCATTACGAAGTCAAGTGTGCGTTTGTTTGTTTCTATGAAACCATGAGATTAAGTAAACAGTTAGAACCACAGTTAATTGTATGATGGAAAAGGGTCTCCAAAAGTAGTAATAAAGTTCCATATATTTTTAAACACATCTTGTTTAAAAGTCACAAGCACTATGAACTCAGCAAGGTGTCCTAAAGTGAAGCTGGGCTCTTTCCATCTCACGTAATGAACAGCAGAAATAAATACCCATTGGACCAATTCACATCTCTGGAAACTGATCTGCAAATTATATCCTGCAGTATCTGCCTATCTTCTCTCTATTTATCAGTACAGTTGTTTACTGCATTATATTCAGTGGCCTTATTGTAATCAGGATAATACAGAAGTGAACAATAATCCAGGCCCATCCCACCCCAGGGTTAGCTTACTTACTGTTACTTAAATGAAAGTTAAAGCATTCAGCTTGCAGATCCATTTTTTTTTAAGAGAGAACTGAACTTCTGATGAATTTCTATGAATTTGCTTCATATTATGAAAACCAATACATACCTTCTGGTGGTTCATCATGAAGGTATGATGGGACTTCCTGTTGATTTTTGTCCGTTTGATTCATTATTGCCTAAAAAAAGAAATTCACATATGCTATACATCTTTTCCGGCAAAGCATAAACGTAATCCATGAATCCAAAATTCAGGTAATTTGAGTTCCACAGAAAAGGAACTTCTTTTTCGTTACTAGATAAGCTAGCAGCTCCTGCCAAACTACTGCTCTTTTTATTATTGGACTATGCTTTTGCATTCTTCAACCAGACTCAATACTTGAAAAAGGAGCCCTCCACCAGGTCAGCAGGCTTGGCGAGAGCTGCCACTCCACACCAAGTGCATCTCAAACCTAAAAAGCAATCAGGAAGAAAACCAGTATGAAAATAAAACAGCCACTGCCATACAACAGCTTATGTTTATGTACTAAAAAAGAAAAGCCTAGTGATCATAGAGGTGGCGGGCACTAGAAAAACGAGAGCAGCATGCCTATAAGATCTGTTAGTACCTGGAAAGCAGTAGTTTAAAGAAACAAGTCCTTGCAGCAGAATTTGAGTAAATGCCATGAAAACAAGATGGAAGAATTGTAATGAAAACACCCCATTTATCTTGTAGCAGTATTGCATACACAGGGTGGCAACAGCAGTAGAACTAGACTGTTTTAACTCTGCACAAGCTTTCCAATGAAAACATTTCAGAAAGAAAATTTCTTTACACCAAAAGCTGTTTCCTAGAGCAGTTCTAGAGCAGCAGTCCCTGACACTGAGGGGAAGCACAGGAAAAAGCTCAAATCAGCAGCTCTGCTTACTACATTTTCCCTTCGGAGGGGAAGAAAGCAGTATCTAGTCCAGGTTTCCCTCCTGCTTTCCTTCCCTGCCAAAGTGTGCCTTGGTGTTAAGTCCTGCCTCCTCCCCTGAGCCCTCCTGCCAATCCTGCCTTCACTCCTCAGCAGGCACAGAGGTGAAAGGAGAAAGAAAACCAAGTTGCATTATACCACTCCGCATCCTTCTACCTTCTTGCCAGCGACCTCTTAGTTCCCTTCTCCCTGCACATATACACAAGACTTAAAGTCATTTAATTTCTTCCAGGAGTCACCAACCACCACAAAAATAATTCCAGCCTCTCTTGCTGTGCCCAGATGTCTCCGTACTCCCCTGGGGAGAAAACAGTGGCTGGAATCTGAAGAAGGGATGAGGAAGCAGAAGCAGAACTTGAGGGTGGGAAGACTCACCTAGAATACAACAGCTAAAACCCTCACAGTATAATTATGAAGTCAAAATATCACCGTAAAAACCAGCACCCACACACTAAATGATAGATCTCTGGATGCGAAGCAAGCCTAAATTGAATATTAAAGAGTCCTCACAATCACCGCTAAGGGTATCAGATCACGACTCAGAAAACATGGGTACCTTCACACAAGAAGCTGAACAGAAAAGCAAGCAAAAAAAATCCTACTACCAGGATGGCTGATGTTCAGCATTGCCATCATAAGCACCTCTCAAAAGCCAGAAATGCAAACGCAGAAGCTAAGAAATAGGAAAGTGAGTAGCAACACATCACTAAATACATGAAGGCTAAGAAGCAATTTGAAAAAGTATCAGCTATGTAATTCCTTGTTCTTTTATTTAATCACAGGTCAGTAAGTCAAGAGGCAGCGGGGGAAGAGCCTGACCAATCACAGGGAGCAACTGAGGGCAATCAAGTTCTGAGAAAGGACTGGATTCAGATACTAGGCAATTTCTTTGCATTCATCTAACACAAGCTGGAAGAAATATAACGATTTCATCCTCCCTGTGTGAAGTTACATGTAGGCTGTTGCTTTTTTCCAACCTGAAACAAAAATATCAAGCACTATAAGAAAGAGAAGGCAGACACTGTAAGAAACGGACAGGCCTGACATAATTTTATCAAAACGTCTGTCCAAAGCCGAAGTAACTGTGTTTCTACTTAACGTAGCCATTTTGTTCATTAAGATGATTTCACTATCAGGAATTTGGAAGGAGCTTTTTGTTTGTTGCATTAGGGAAGGTCCTAAAAAAAATTAAAATCACAACCTAGGAAGCCTTACTTCAAACAAAGGAACGTGACCAAAATAGTTTTAAAGCAGACTCAAGGGAAACACAAATTAATTAAGCCAGACATAAATTAATTTTTATAAAGAACCACCTCCGCTAATATATTTGTATCCAGCCTGAATGTAACTCGCAAAAGAAACCCAGATGCAATTGCTTGTTTGAGCTTCCAAAAGTTTCTGTCAACAATTCCTCATAAGAGGAGTTCTGTTCCTCAGAAGAGTTATTTAATCTTATGAGGAAATACAAAATACTGCCAGAGATTATCAACAAGTTTAGAGAGGAGCTGGAGTAAGTTACCAGTTTTGAACATGGCAGAACACTAGAAAATGTCACAAGGCTCCACACAAGTTTTAATACTTTCCAGTATTAAGAAGGTATTGGACACTGCAGCACTGACAGCAGATACAGTCCCGATGAAGTACCGAGGCTCTATTGCACTGGGCATCATACAAGAATTTAATTAAGACAAGACCTGTCCAACGGAAAGAATCAGAGTAAGACTGGCAAACAGGTAGCGTGGGGAAAAGATGCCTTCATAACTCTCCATAATCTAGGTTGGGCCACTGTCAGATTTGCTTGCAGTTCCTGCAAGGCTGAATGAGCAAAGCAATGTATTGGCAGGGGAATTTCACAGCAGAGTTTCTAGTTTAGTGGTAAAGTATTAAAAAAAAAAAAAGCGTAAAAAAAATTGCAGACTACATAAAAAACAGTGACAAGATTAGATATTCCCTCCCCTGCCACCTTCCTCAGAACCTCACAGTTACGTAATTCTTGACCACAGCTACTTTTTAAAAAAGTTAGACGGGGATATTACACAATATATCACTCACATGCCATGATTTAACACACTTCCAACTCCTTCTAAACCACAGAAATACTTCACTCACAACTACACAGACCACAGTGGTCTTTTACAGCTCAAGCACCAGTAACCTGCTGCTGTCAGACCCCAGAAGCCAACCAAGTACTACCTGGGCCTGAGAAGAGCAGCTAAGGGAAAATAAGTCACTGTTGGTAGGACTGAATTTGTTCTACACGAAGGGAGCCTGCAGGGGTCTGCAGATCAGAAAGTTGAAGACTAATGTATGATGTGTGGGCCTTCATGTGCCTGGAAGCACTGCAGGGATGCTTCAAGAGATATGCCTAACCAGCTTGTGCTAGTTTTTACTCACTGTTCTCCTACTGCATCATTGTGAGTGAAAACAGAATCACACCACTGTCAGAAAAGGCTCACAGCTTGATTCAGAACAGTACTTGGTACACAAGAGAGCTCACAAAGTACAATTCAAGTCCTTCTGTTTTTCTGTAGAAGCTCTCCAGTGAATTACAGAATCAAGACCAAGATCTGACAAAGGACTTAAGCAGACAATTTTAAGATATCTAGGTTACAGCCTGCATCATGAACGCTTGTAGCCAATTTAACAGGTCGGGAGACTCAAGGGCCTCTGAAAAGTGATCCAAAATCCTGTGTGCTAAACAGGGTGTAGCACACCTAGTGAAGAGGAAATACTACGCACAGGAGCATGTCTTAAACCTGGCTCCCCTCCAGAGATTTAAGGTGAATATTTCTAATAACTGGAGGTCAAAGGCCTGGAATAACTGCTTGGTGGCAGATGACTTCATCCAGTCTTCAGATGAAGAAGGCAGGAATATAATTTTTTTCTTCAAAAACTGGAGTTCAAAAATCAGAAACCACTCACTATCTTTAATGTAATACCGTCAAGGTGAAAGCACTCACAGTTCAATGCCTCCTTCGTCTAACAAGATCCAAGCTTGTATGTCCCACGTGGCAGGAGTCCCCTGGTCACCAGACAGTAGCGTATCCTAAGGGAGGTTCCTCTTCACCCTCCCCACTGAAGGTGCGCCCCCACAAAGAAGAAAGCAAAATTCATGAGACCCAATAGAGATTACCACTCAGCTAACACCTAAGGCACCGATCTGGAGGTGCAAGGGTAAGACTTTTGTGCAGAGAATTAGATCATTCATATTATTGATTAAGGAACTTTGGAAACCTAAGTTGGAAGCTGCAGAGTCAAAGTCCCCTTTGCACTGAATCATTAGTCACAATTATTACTGGTATTGCAAGTGCATGCAACAAGGCAAAGGTTTATCAGAAGCCTGAACTTTGAAATTTATCTGATACATTTTTCAGAGTCTTCTTCAAAGTATGGTAAGACTGGCTAAAAAAAAAAAAAGGGAAAAAGAAAGCAAGCAAATAGATCTTTCTTTGGCATTTTTATCCTGTGATGCCAAATTCAGTGTCTTATGTCACTGGCGAAAAGCCTCCAACTTCATTTAACACCTGCATTAAACGACTGCATGGAATGAGGTGGGATCTTGATGAGTCCGGGCCGAACACATACGGACATTCAATGAAGCAGACACCTAGCGCATCAGTGGCACTCACCAGTCCCTTCTTCATCTGTGCAGATGAATACATAAGCTTTGTATTTTCTTATGTTAAGAAGTGGAAGCAAACCCAGATCTTAAAAGATATTTCAAACAGGGACACATGTAAACTACTTTCTGTGTGGTTTTTTTTTTCTGTGCACTTATGAAGGTGCTAGTCATTCAAGAGATAAGGGATAACGTCTCATCTTTTTTAACAATACATTAAAGTATGTATCAAACTTCATACTAAAAAAATAATAAAAAAAATGGAAGTCACTCTTTCAACTGGTTTTAAAGAAGAAAACACACTTTCATACTGTCAGAATATGAAATATATAGGAAGCTTCAAAGTTTTACACAGTTGTAAAGAAAGAAGTGGTTTAGAAGAAGATTTTTAATTCAAGAGCTACTTATAACATTAACACTGTTATAGGACCCTGAATGAAAGCGCTAGGAAGCTCTGGAGGTAACGGTACAGCCACACGTACATTCACATCAAAGCTGATTAAAATAAAACTTTCTCACCAAATATATTCTTTCTTGAAGACGTCCAGTTAGTCGTTTCCACAAAAGTATTCTGCATACACCTACAAGAAAAGTAGGAGGTTAATGACATCTTATGAACAGTGCTACTGCCACATACCTGCCATGGGAGTACGGCGGGAATCATAAATACAAAGCCCCACGGCAGGGGAGAAGCACACTCGGCACGGCCTTACGATGCCAAAATTTTACGAGATTTAACTCACCAAAACACCAATGCCTTCTGCGTTCTCAGGCAACGGAGATAAATTTACTTGCTCTATATGCTGTCACGATGATTACTACGAAGTGCGGTAATCAATGTTAAGACACAACCTCTCCTTAACGAGTCTGCAGTTCTTGGACAGCAATTTGTGTAAAATTTTAACCTTCCATTGAGAAGTGGGCTCTAACCATTACAGACGTGTGTGCAGCTTCCTGAGCTTCAGATGATGCTCTTGATGCCTTTCTGACTTTACAGACAAAAAGCCCTACTGTTTCAGCACAGCAAACCTGGCCCAAGCAGCAGCCAGTAAAAACTGGCTTGTTTCAATGCCACTACTCAGATATTTGCAGGCAGCAACGAAACTACCCAAGGATGGGGCCAATTTCAGCTGGCAGCATAACGCTGCTCCAGCAGGCTGCAGCAGCAGCAGACAGCGCTGGAACTATTCACCTGACAGAAGTGCAAACAAACCGATCGCCTCGTCTTAGTCCACCACAAAAAAATTATCTTCCTTCTGCCCACCAGCTATGCAGTTAGAAAGCTTGGCTACAGAGCTGATGGAGAACAAAACAACCCTTGCCACACGCACGGCTCTCCTTCCCCTCTTTCCACGGCTGCAGCAGATTTCAAAATGAACCTGATGTCTTTCATGTACGTGCAAAAAATTATTTTTAGGGATGATACTTTAAGAAATGCATTTTGGAAAGAGTAACAGTGCTCTATTCTCCAAAGTAAACAAGGAAATAAGCATGAAACCAAAAAGGTAATCCCACCCATGGCTGCTCTTCAGGGTACTGCTTGAAGCTGCACAAGCGACCCCCGACTATTAGCTTCCCTGCTTTACGCCTTGGATTAGGGCTTGTAAGACGTTAGGAGTAAGAGTGCTCAGGGCTATTAGTTCTCTCAGACAGAACCCTCAGAGCACAGCCGATATGGAAATGTGTTTTTCAGTTAGATAATGCAAGGGAGACAGTTGACTGAGCTTCTGCAAGAAGAAAGAGTCAATGCTAACAGTGCTGAAGTAAAAAAAAAAAAAACAAACAACAAACAAATCCAGGCACGTAGAAAGTGTGTAGCTAAAAACCAAGAGCATAGCTGACATTTCAACAAGCCTTCTGTTTAAAAACCAACTTTCAAAATTCAGATTTATATACAAAGCCGGACCGGCTTGGAAGCGAGCATGCCTGTTTCAGAGGAAAAAAAGACACAGTTTTCAGGGAAAGCCTACAGCAAGTTGATCAGAAGTTTCCAGGTGTGAACCACAGCTTACTTTTAAAACTGTAGCAGGACGGGCTACAACCCGCCCCCCCCAAAAGACAGCAAGTCTGCCATAAGAACTATAAACACCAGGCTCACAGCACGCAGGGTTCGGCACACAGCCAGGAAGGGAATGCAACATACCTGTATTAAAAAACAGACAATCACACACCACAATTAAAGGCAAAAAAGGGGGCATATCTCCTGGGAGAAAACAAACAAACCAACCAACCCACCCAACCTTAACTCTGCCCAGGACAATACAGCATCATATCTGCCTATAAGAGAATCCAGTATTTTTCCATCACCCTCAACTAAAGTATGGATCAGGCTGCAGAAGAGGCGCTAGGGAACACCCGATGTTGGCAATCAAATTTTCTCCAAAGCAAGGATTCGCAAGATACCAAATCAAAGGCGGCAGGAACCCGAATTCCCCTTTTCTAGTCCTCCAAAACTGGTTTCTAGAAATTAAACGGTAAATCCCAGTAAGGCACAGGACACAGCTTCGGAAGCGCCAAGGACACGCTCCATTTCACCAGTCCCGTCAGCCTCCACCTCCTGCTAGCTCAGCTTTCCCAAGCAGAGCCTTCCCCCTTTCTTCTAATGCTTTCCCAACGCCCGAGCTCCACGCCCGCCTCAGCTCTCCTTTGCCATGAGGCCCACGATGACAAATCCTGACAGTGCCTAACAGCCAGGGAGATAAAGCAGCTGCTGAGCTTCCTTGCCCCCCGCGCTAATGAAATAACGAGCCTTCTCCCTAGCGCCCACCACCTGTTTGTTGGCTCCCGTCTGACATTTAGACCTGTTCACTTGCCGGACAAGGACCGCCTTTCAGTTTTTGCTTTTGCAACACGGTCCATTTCTATACTGAGGAGGCAACACCAACTCTACTGAATGTTTAACCACACCTTAACAGAAAGCTTTAAAAAAAAACACAACAAAAAAGCCTGGATAGTATTTCCTGAGCTGTCTTAAAATCGATGTGCATACAAACCAGTATTTGTGTGCTAAATTAAGCTATCTTGTATGGACCCTTCTAATTATACAGAGATATGCTGCCCGAAGCAATGCTCTGGACGCGCTGAAGCAGGCTACGGGCGCTTGGTACGTATCCTCCTTACGGAGCGACATCCTGATTCAGAGTTCTCATTTTCAGCCCGGTCAAACGAGCAGAAGGAAGCGTTTAATTGCATCCGCAGAGGCTGTCTATGAGCTTCGCACAATGACCAGAACCAGCTGCACGGCTAAAATAACTTGGATTTATTTCCAGGCCACACCACACAAACGCCTCAGCTAGGTGAATGCTGAAAGCTAAGCTGCTCCCAAACGGTTTACAAAAAACTCTTCCAGACTCTGCTCCATCAAGCTGGACTTGAGAGAAACGGATGAAATACAGAGCAGGTTACTACAGGAGACATCCGAGCACAGCGAAGTTTAAAGAGAGAAACCCCGAAACAAAGCTCCCCTGGCCCGGAGAGGTTCACGGGGGAGAAGGCGCCCAGCCAGGAGCGTGGCCAAGGCGAGCGCCGCTTCCTCCGCTGCCCCGCGGGCAGGCGGGAGCCGCTCCGCCACGGAGGCGGGGAGCGCGGCAGCCGCCCCCGAGCCCGGTCCCGGTCCCGCACCCGAGGAGGCGCCGGCTCCGGCCCGTCGAGGCCCAGCACCCCCCTCGCTGGACGGCCCAAGCCCCCGCAGCCCCCGCCACGTCCTCCCCTCGCAGCTACCTGCCTCCTCGGCGGAGCTCGGGAGGCGGCCCGGCAGCGACCCCCGCCCGCCTCCCCCGCCGGGCCGGCCGCGGGCACCGCCGGGCACCTCGGCAAAGGGCGGCGACACTGACGTGGCAGCCAAGGCCGCGGCGGAGCCGCTACGGCCCGGCCCGGCCTCCCGCCCGCCCGCCGGTGCCGCGGCAGGAAGCACAAAGGCGGGCGGGCGAGCGAGCGCAGCCGGGGGCAGGTGGCGGCGGCGGCCCCGCTCCCCCGGGCCCGCCTCTCCCGCCGGCGGCTCCGGCGGGGCGCGCCGGGTCCCCTCCCGCCTCCTCCCCCAGAAGTTTCCCTTCCTCCGCGGGGAGGAAAGGAGGGGAGGCAGGAAGGGCGCTGGGGCGGCTGCCCGCCCGCCGGGCTCCCCCGGCCAACGGCGGAGCGGGGCGCCGCGGGGCCGGGCCGGCAGCGGCCGCTCAGCCCCCACTCACCGCTCGGCTCGGCGCGGCGCGGCGGGGCTCCGCCGCAGACTTCACTCCTGCGCCTTTCCGCGCTGCCGACGTGGCGCCCGCCGCCGCCCGCCCCGTCGGCGCCCGCAGACCCCGCCCCAGCGCCCGGCGCGGCGCGGCCCCCTCGGCGGCCGGGGGGCGCGCAGGCGCCGCCGCTCCCGCCCCCTCCCCGCCCCGGGGCTGCCGGGGGCCCCCGCGGCGTCCCCCCGCGGCGGCCGCCTCCTGCGGCGCCGCACGTCCCTGCCGGCCGCCCTCGGAGGGGCCGGGCCGCCCCGGGAGGCCTGCGCAGGCCCCGGCCCGACCCTCGTGGCCCCCACAGGCCCCCGGGCACCCTCCTCCCCCGGGCGGCGGGGCGGGCCCCGACACGCAGGGCGCGGTCCCCCCGAGGGGCCCGTGCGGATCCTGCGCTGAGCGGCGCCTCCGTGGCTGGGGCAGCGAGGTGGGGGAAGGAGCGGGGTAGCGGTGGGGCGGAGGAGAGGAGGAAAGGGACGACCGAGACGCTGCGGGGTGCGGGAGTCCGGCCTGCGGCACTCGGCTGGGCCGGGGGGCGCCGGGGCCGAGAGGTCGGGGTGCCCCGGCCGCGCCGTCGGCTGACGGGGGCGGCTGCGGGGGCTCCCTGCGGCAGGGAGCAGCCCCGTCCTGCGCGGAGCAGCGCCCGCTGCCCTGCCGGCGGCGTGGCGTGGGGCCGCCACGCTGATCCGAAGGATCGGGGTTTGCGTTAAGCGGGGTTTACGTTGAGCATCGTTTACATTGCACCCGTTACCCCAGCCATTATCTGAGTGAGCGGAGCTACTCGCACACAACCTACAGGGAGTAAAGTTGTAGTAATGACGGTTTAAGGGCATGGCGTTCTAGGTCACTACCCCAACATGGATAGCTGGGGAAAGACAGGTTTTCTGGCGCTCGCCCCCTTCTTCGGGAGCTCTCCATGTGCATCTCTAAGGATCTTCAGGGATGAACAGCGGCTTTCAGGTTTGTTGGACAAGGAAGCGTTGGGTGGCCAAGGGAGAGAGGGAAGTCCCAGGTACTTCGGATGTGAGTTTAGAAACAGATCAACTCTCACCAGCGCAGGGATATGAAATACCCCATGAAACGCCTCACAAGGTTAAAAAACTTGCGTCGGCAAAATGCTTCCTCCACCCGGCTTCATGCTTGACTGCTGCCCTTCTGTCCCACTCTCCTCTCTACGAAGAGGCACGTATGGAGGATAATCATCTTCCCTGGACTCCTCCAAAATCGTTAGTTCCTGTCTGAAGTGTGAACTCATCTCCTACATGGAAAATACAGAGGAGCACCCTGTTTCCACAGATACCTGTGTAAATAGGCCTTTTCCGGGCTCTTTATCAGTCCCAGCTTCAGCAGTTTACCTCTGGGTTATTGCAGGGGGATGTAACGCAGGTGCGAGGTGAGGGTGAAAGGGGTCTCTCCGCCTCAGCGCATGCAGATCTAGTCGGGCGTCGCTGGACAGTTGCAGGAGCATCAGCGTGACCTGTCAGAGCCGCGCTGTACGGGCCTTGGAGGGGTTTGCTGGTGACAGGGGCTCGGTGTTCCCAGCCCACTGAACGAATACCAGCCGTGTTCTTTACTTTGGCACTGAATGGGTGAAAGCACGAATGCAGGAGAATCCAAGTGAAAAAACGAGGGCGGTGTCTGGTCGGGAGCACGCCTTGGGATCTTTCAGGACATGGAAGGCACACAGGGTGCACGAATTAGTTGTGGTCTCTGGAAATGCTGCGCAGGCGCACAGGAGTCCTGCTCTGGGATCTTGGTTTCCACCTGGGAGGACAGGTCAGCGGCTCTCCGAACTCATACAGTGTTTACCTCCCAGGCATCGCCTGCCACTGTTGCCATCTTTTTGGTCTTTGCCATAAGGGGATTTTCCTATAGCTGCTACTCATCCCTTGCCCTAGGGCCGAGGTGCACACAGCGCTTTCTTTAGTGCGGTGCTCTGCTTCACATGCAAGGCCTGTCGCTTCACGTTTCTGGTGGTGGAAGAAAGAGTTGCTGCTTGAATGTTTTCTCCGTAACAGAGTTAATCAATCACCCATAAACTTCATAGTATGAGGCACCGAAGAATGTTTTGCCTCCTAGTAACTGAAAAGTAAAGGCATCGCAGAGATTAAAATCTCTTCTTTTTCAGACTCTGAAAGACTTAGGATGGCACAGAAGGACTTGGGTTGGTGAAGTGTTTTGCTGAGCAAGCGGAAAGAGCCAACTTCCTCGTAAAACCACAGCCATTGGCGGTGGAGTCTCACTGGCAGGTGTAATAACTGAAATAACTTCACGCTGACATCTCTGCAAGCAACAGAAAACAAATGAGTGGCGTCCCTGTTACTTCGCTAAACCAACGATGAAGCTGAGGAAAAGGTTTTGGTTGCAGAGATGCCATCACTGTGACTATTTTTGCTCTCATTTAATTTTTCATGCGTTGAATATTTCCTTCATAAGTAATCTCAAAGATGGTCCACTGCTGGTATATTCAGTAAAGACTTCCTCAGTATTTAGTCTTTATATAGTCTTTATGAGAAATAAATAACCTTCTTTCACTGGAAATAGCATATGAGCAGCTTCTTAACAATTTTAAAGTGGAAAAAATACAACATTCAGTCTTCCCCCGTGGAGGAGTGGTTCCTTCATTTAGATTATAGATTTTTAAATTTTGTTTGTGAATGCACTATGATTACAGATGCAGAAAATAATGGAAGTAAGGTCAAAATATATACATTTTGTATTCCATTATGATGATTGTGGGTACTTCTACTGCTGCAGTAGCTCTGGGGAGCTGCAGCCAGGGTTGGAGTTTCACTGTATTGGGTTCCATGTAGACCTAGGAAACAGCTCTGAAAGGAGTCCTTCTCTTTCGGTGCAGGACTTAATTTAAAATGTGACATGTGTCTCCTGAACTAGGCCTCACAGTTTCATTTTTCCTGTTGCAGGTAGCCGTTGTGACAAGTCAGAGCTGTGGAGAGAGCATCAGGCTCTTAAGTCTGGTGAAGTCTATAGGCGTGTGAGTGGACAGCAAAATCCAGCTGGACTGTTTGTTCAACAGGAGACCTGAATGAGGAGTGCAACAAGAAAGCACGTGAGATACTGCATGTGCAGTTCTTTTTGGTTCATTTCTGGAGATAATGAACTGTAGCAGCCAAAGGTGAAGGCCAGAGCTGGATATTATGGGGTGCCATCTCCTAATTTGTATGCCATGGACACGAATACATCCCTATCGCAGATCCACGCCTATGGTGTAGTGGAGAAGGATTAGCCAAGAACTGTGCTTTTGCAAATTAGAAATATAATTCTACCTTGGGGCTTAAAAATGGGTTCCCTGAGAAGATAACCTAGGTTAATAGTGTGCTGGAAGGAAGGAGGCAGGGAGGGAGGAGGGAGATTAATATCCAGCATTTGTTGGTAGTGAAGCCACTGGCTGACGTTATCTTACTAAGAAAACCAGACTGGAATGAAAGAGCAGTGTACTCCACTCAAATGTATATAATGTCTTCATTGCAGATGAAGAGACATGCTTAATTAAGTGTGATGTCTTACCTGCAGATGCATCTCGTCTCATAAAAAACGAAACTGTCTGTCTGCTAGGAGTACTGGGTGACTGTGGCATGCAAGGGAAGAAAATCAGAGACATACATTGGTTGTACAACATTTTCGGTTGATGTTTCAGAAAGTCACAGATCAAACATCCTGCTGAAGTAGCACGACAGTGCCGGGTACCAACTGAAAAGCCAGAGTATCCTCATTCCTTTTTGTAACAGAGCTGACTGCAGAGTTATACCAATACAAATTGGGAATAAGCAAGAACAGATTTTAAGTTTTAGGCTGTTGACTGTTTGGAGGTATCTTTTCTGTTACACGTGCACACACAAGTTCGAGCCATTATCACAATATAATTATACACTTAAAAAAATTATAAAGAACCGTGGTTTTGCAGATTGTACTGTCAGCTCACTACTAAGCCGTTAAAAAACTGGTTCCAGCAGCGGAACTATTAATGAGCATGTTTCAAGAAGCGTACGCTTTGTGATTACTTGGCGCACTGCCTCGGTTTAATTAAGATTTTAAATTTACATACTGCTATTCAACCATATGTTGCACTAATGTTTATAAAGGTGAATAGATTTTATTGTCCTCATTTTATAGGTCAGGACACGGTGTCATTTTGGGTTCAAGTGACAAGACTGAAGCCACCCAACCCCTGAAGCAGTCTGGATCTGTTGCTCAACCTGCAGGGTGGCATTTCCTCCATGCAACTGAGAGAACGATTGGGTGGACGTTGACAAACCTGGAACAAAATAATTTCAATAATACTATTTGGTGGAACTATAGCACTCGGTTTAATCTATTCATTAAGGCTTGTTGCAAAGATCACAGAAAAGCTTCAGATCTGTGGAAATGCAGTGGCCAATTTAAAAACGTACCTTTGACAGGAAAATGATCAAAGTAATTGAAGTGATTTCTCAGAGTCTTAAAGAAAAAAAAGATTATAACATAATAAGAAACAGTATTGTTCCTCCTGTCACACTTTCTTTATATTATCAGCAATTACTTGATGTTCCAATCTTGCAAGTCTTATGAATATGAGCAGTCATGAGTAGCATGAGCAAAGTTTGCTGAAACAAATGAGCCTGGAAAGGTCACATCCCTGCCTTGAATAAATAGGTATACATGGGAGTATTGCTGTTTAGTCTCCTAGGTGTGGCGTGCTGCATAGAAATGCAGCAACTCCTTCGTTACAATTTGGGGTTTTTATCCAGTTTTAAATAGGAAGTCCTTCTTGCTGTTTTCCAGCTGCGTGCTCTACTTATTAGTGTGTTTTCATAAGCTTTTTGCTCTTTTTTATGAAGGTGGAAGGTTGACTGAGTTAAGAGTTGGGTGTGTGTTCACCCACCTTCATAGCGTCTAACCTCTGAAGAACATTGTTGGCACGGCAACCTCCCCCAAGAGACTGACATTTAAAATAACAAGCTGTGCTAAGCATGAAGTCAGTCCTCAAGTCTCTCTCTACCGTGCCTCCATTTTGTTATGAAATAGAACATTAACGTTATCAGATTTACAGATCTACAGAGCAAGAAGTCCTTCCAAAAAAAAGCGAAGATAAAGCCCAGGCCTGTAAGGGCACCGAGCACCTCTTTCCTTGCTTTTGCCTCCCAAGGGGTCTCTGCAGAGCTGAGTACATACCTTCCGTCAGTTTAATCAGACGTTCAGCTCCCTGCTCTGCTTCCTTATGCTTCCCAGTGGACTGATGAGACACCCAAGCATTTGGAAAATCAGGCAGGTATCTCCATACTTTGTTACAGCTATTTAATTACCGGGTTATAGATAAGCAAGTGCTTTCATGTAGTCTTGGTACCTTCCAGAGGCGGCAGCGAAACAACAAAACTCTCCACGATCTCTCTTAAGGTCTAGTAAATGGTCTGATCATTGCTAGCTGTTAACCAGGAGAGCCAACAGATTGCTGCTGGTCCTCAGGGTGTGCAAATCACAGTAGTGACGTGCCAGAGACTCTTTTAGCTGTTATTGTGTTTCTTCCTACAAATGAAAATACAAACATGAAACAAAGAGTTGTAAAACAGGTGTGGGAATACTCAGAAAAAGTACCTTTGTTTCAATTCTGAACTATAAATCACCTATTTCAAATAAGAAGCAAGATAATATTGACACTGCTAAGAAGTGAATACTTTACAACCCTATGGCTTTCTAATGCTGTGCCCAATCTCTGCCTGATCGCTCCATACCTATAGCTGGCATATTGCGGGGATAAAAGGAACATTCAAAAGTAAAGGAAGCCACGTGGTTTCACGAACACTGGACCCAACCCTCTGAACACCGTCAACTACAATCCCGTCACAACTAGATGTAAATTCTGCACGAGGGTTTTGTACCCTCCTTCTCTATGTATAGTTTCCTTCCTTCTCCCCATTTTTCTAATCAAACCCTGTACTTCCTTTAATTCCTTTTTCTCTTCAAGAAAAGAATAAAAATAATAACAGTGATGATGGCGTAATTCATTACTTGCATTTTATAGCACTGACTCACTCCTGTAATGCAGTTAACAGCCTGTAGAAGACACAGAACTCCTGTGTTGGAACAAAGTGGTGGGATTGCTGTCCTTGCTTAGGGGACATGCCAGTACGACTCTTTGACATCCCGTGGAGCAGACAGGCTGGGTGTCGGAGGTGGTGCGTGCAGTCAGCCTGAACTCTCATGGTGGGAGCTGCAGCTTTGCAAGGTCCTGCCCTGGGTGATTTGGAAATTCTTGCTGTGCTACCAAGAAGGGGAGTGACAGTGCAGAAAGGTGGTTGTAGGCTTGGGGTTACAAGGACTTACGCGTTCTTATCTGCCACGCAGCGCACTCGGTGACTTTGCAGTTCTGCAATCCTTTTCCCTTCGTTAGTCATATCCCATCATTGACCCGCCATTAACCACTTCCCATCGTTAGCTACGCTGTTGGCTCTGACCCTGTTTTAGAGTTCAGGCACTAAATAATGATAGCCGCCTCCGCCGGCTTGGCTGTGGGTCATTTCTGAACAACATGAAGTACCTAGAATAAAAAATTAAAAAAAGAAGTTGTTTTTCTGAGTAGAACCATGGAACAGGTAAAGCCTCACAAGAATGGATCATCCTTAGAAAAATATAGCGCATCATATTCACTGTGCATTATGGGGAGTACGAGGGAGATGGTGCCATTTGTTAATACATAGACCCAAGAGAATTAATCAGACATGTAGAAAGGGAATGTTCTGACTGCTTATTGATTATAAAATGACAATATGATAATTTTGATTATAAACTGCAAACATACTCTCTAAAGAAACACCCTAATATTTCTAAGCAAAAACACCCAGGTCAGTCCCATCTCTATACATATAAAATCATACACCCTGGTCAGTGCTGTTCCATGTGTGCTGACGTCTTACGGTGTCTGGAGCAATGAGTAGAGAATGAATTGCCCATAAATCTTAAGAACTCAGGAGCCAGAGGGCAAGTAAGGGAAAGTTAAACCCGCTTGACATTTAGTATTTTTTAAGTCCTGTGAATTTGGAGGCCTGTGTCAAATTTGGAAAGGTTGCGGCTTGCACTGCTGCAATAAAGGGCACTGTCTCCAACTCTGGTCTGGTGTTTCCTCAAACAATTTGATGTGTGAGCTGGGAAGTCCCTAAGCAGCAGCTGCTTCTCTGGTTTAGTCTCACAAAAAAGAAATGAGAGGACAGGTTGGGTCTGTCTCCTGCCAGCTTTTCTGCCAGACGTGAGCAGCTCAGGAAAAGCAGGGCCCACACTCAGCTGGCTCTGCCAAAATCTAGGGGTGAGCCTAGCAAGGAACCATCCTCCTCCCCACCTGGACTTTGAGTTCAGCCCAGGAGAGAAGGACAAGCCATGGTGAGGAAAAATAAAAACTTAGTTTTTATTTCCTGATTCTTTGGCCCATCGCTATAAGGGCAGATGAGTTACGGGTCCCTGCCAGCACTTACACAAGGCATGGTCTTGACCATATTCAGGAAGAGATTGCCTTTTAGCATCGTACTCCAGGCTGAATTACCAGTTTCTGTAGGAGCGTGCTGAGAAGATAGACCCTAAAGTACTCACGAAATACTTCTAAAATTCATAATGGTCTAACCCCTGCAAATAATTGGACTCTAGTCTATGGTTTAATTTAAAAATACACGTTTTTTGCTGTTGTTTGCACTTGGAACCCTAAGGAGAAGTTCACAGAGGCTACAAGCTCCTGTAGAGGTGTAGGTTTCTCCATGCCTGGTTGCGTTGCTTTTTCACCCCCAGGCCCTCCCGGCCAGCTCAGTCTCTCCAGATTCCCTTCTGGAGCAAGCCGCGTTGTTGCCCTGAAAAGGAAGGCTGGTTATGAACCCAGAGAGGTGAAATCACCTGGGCTAAAGCTGGCTTTGCTGTGCAAAACCCTTTCCGTGCAGCATTGCATGTAAATCAATAAAAGAATAGCCTAATGGGTATAAACTTATGTAAGGATTAGTACATCTAAAGATGATATCCAGCAAAACTGCAAGCACAGATGCTTTTTATTCCTAATCTAACTAAGCCCTGATGACATAAGGCATTAAACAAACCTAATGCTCGAGCACAGACATACACATTAAGGCAGGTTTGTCTTACATACTCTCAGCTTGATTCTTCTTCTGTTGACATGAGTTTAGATATGGAATAATGTGACTGGCTCATGCCAATACATGGAATGAGATCTGGCCTGCCACAATCCATCTTCAAAGATAGCAGCAGCAGATGCTGGAGGGTCATATTTTTTAATCAAGCCAGCAGATGGCATTCGTACACTTCGGGCGTCCCTGCTCCACACCTCCCTTTGCAGCAGCACAACATGGTTTCCCTTTACTAGGGGAGACCGAGTCCCTCACCCGAGAATATCTCCCAAATCGGTAAAGAACTTTGCTTTTATAAGGGTAGGAGTATTTCCTGTACGTTGTCCAACCTGATAAATTACTGGACTGTGAGGATTAGATATTTTATCCCAGAGATTAAAATTTACATTAGATCTCACGGAAGTAAACTACTACATACAGTCTGTCTTTTCCAAAACACTTTGGTGAAAGTTGGGAGGTTTCCAAGCAGCTGCTGTCTCTTAACTTTTTAATATTACCTTTTCAAAGCCATTTCATTATGCTGAGTTCTTTGGATTGAGCAGTGCATGCACATTATCTAGAAACCTAAAGATTTTACGAACTGAATAATTGCTTCATTTATCAAGTGTCACCGTGGCCAGTTTGCTGAGAGGGAAACAGCACAGAGGTGCACTAGAAGTGGTTTTTCAAGAGTGAACGTAAGACCAGAAAAGATACTGCTATGGTCCCAGTTTTTCAAGGTTCACAGAGAACAGTAGGAAATAGCTGAGCTTTGACTGTCCAGCTCATTTCACCTTGCATAGCAATGAATCGCAACAGGAGGAATTAAGTATTAAAACAATTCTGACATGACAAGGAACGCTGGTACATACGAGAAAGCAAAATGATTGATGAGCCTCAGAGAAACCAACCAAACAGATACCAACAGCCAAACGGAGGATTTGAAATACTTGTAAATGAAATATGAGCATACATGTACTTCTGCCTTCTATACATCTTCTAAAGGACACGGTAATGGGGGAGACCTAAGTTTTATAGTAATATTGGACCTAAATTATTCCTGATGTCTTTGGGAGTGGAGATTTTATTAACTTTAGTGAGTTCGAGATTAGACTTTATGCGAGCACAGCTCAGAGAGTCAAATGCCAGACTGGAAGAAGGGAAAAGCTCTCTCAAACCTCCCGAAGATGTGTATTGGTAAACCCAGTATTATTGTAAAAGCTCTAAGTGGAAAACCTGTGATGGAAATGAAACTGAATAGTGCAATACTTGTGTATATAGCTAGATGGCTGCAATGACACACTAGGAATGTCCAGATTTGCTAATTCCTTGTGGATTCTACTTTTGTTTTATATTTTGCTTCGTATAAAACAAACTTTTCTGTCTTCATTTTCTTGACTTTTTTATTATGTACAAACTCCATCTACTTTTGTCATCTGATTCTTCTAAATAAAGTTAATGAGCTTTAAGATTTGCATCAAATGATTTTGGGCAATGACAATTTAAAGCTGAGACTGTATTTCATTTTTAAGTGAAATATTCAGTCTTTATTTCCTCTACGTAGCTGCTTCTTCAACTGCTGAAATACAGAGAGATGTTAAAAAAAAATTAAAGGAACTATACATATTTAGAAAAATATCTTTTAAAAATAATTTTCTGGCAGGCAACCTGTTTTTACCATCATTTTATAACCTCACAGAATATTATCTCTTAGGAACTCTCGTATTACCTTTCGGCAGTAAATTGGCACAAAAGAAAACTTAACAAAAAGATGAGAGAAGCGTTGGCGGGCTTGGGAGGGGGAACACATCTTAGTAGCTTACACAGGCATTTCTGAACTTTTTTGGGGGGGGGCTTCTGTGGGTGTGTTAGTTTAAAAGATTAAAGTTTGCAATCTGCACTGAGAGGAGAGTTCTTGCTAAAGTCTGTATACCAAAGCTGGCTGTGAATTGAAGAACTGTTGTAATTAGATTACTGTAAATACAATAAGAAACTCACTCCTGGTGGTCTGGGGAGGGGTGTCATAGGGCACTGGAGAATTGTGTTGGCAGGATTTGGGACAGTTTGACTGAAAGCAGAGAACACAATCTCAAAATCCTTTTAATCTTTTTTCCCCCCAGTTCTTTGGGGATTTGTTTGTCATTAAGCAACAGTCAAAAGATTAAGGAAGTATAAAATGACATTAAAGCTCACAAGTACTTCTATAAAATTATCAGTGCTAGTGTAGTCTTCAGCAAGGATTGCTTCTGCCAAGACTTTCTAGAGCCAGGCAAAATTAAAAGAAAAGAAGCAGGCAGGCACAAAAGCAAACCCCACGACCGTGGGCTGGAATACCGCTTTTCTGCTAGTCCTTCGAACGCGCCGTCTTCCCAAGTACGGCGGCGGCTGTTGCTATGTGTCTGGGCTCAACAAGCTTAAACTTTGCATGGCCCATGCTAAACTAATTTGAGTCAATTTGTCTACATCATTTCAACAATCGTTCTGTGCATTTTGAATCGTACATACAACACTGCATGATAAAGGCCCACCGAGCAGATGCCGACTGCTCATTCTGCCGTGGTCTAGCTGTTGCTAGTTCTTCACCATGGTTTCTCCATATCCTAGTGACAATGTTAGTTTTTCGATGGTGAGGTTAAGTCTGTGCCTGGCTAGTTGAGACTTTTCTTTACAGAGGACAGCTCCTATAACAACTGCCAGCTCTAAGCATGACCTTTAAAAATGAAATGAGGGAGTGTTAACTGGAGTATTTTTTTTTTTAATCTCCCAAGGGAGTTCAAAGGAATACAAGGAGATTTTGCAAGTAAAGTTTTAAGCCTGCACAAAAAAGAGACACCAATATCAGAAGCTCTTATCGCAAGAAAGCTGATCTAACCTGCTTACAATTAAATAGTTTCAGTGTAATGGGTTTTGACTCATTTGTAAACATGCACTTTGTAAGACAGTTTTATTTTTGAAACTGAAATCAAACAAGAATAAAGAATTCAAGCAGCTCCACTCTGTGCCTAGGTAGTATAACAGGCTGATCTGCAGCTCGTGCAAATCAGTATAGCTGCAGAGGGAATTAGCTGCATTATCCCATTTTCTACCAGCTAAGGATTTAGTCTTTGAGAGTGGAGCATCATGTTTGGAAAACTCCAGTATTTCATGAGTAAAAGAGCAAGAAGGAGCAGTAAAAAAATATACCACATTCTCATGTATGACAAATCCCTGCAAGAGGCATTAAAATCCATGTGTTCTGTAGGGAGAGAAAGCCTGTAATTAACGTTTTTATTATTCTTGGATTGGCTTGATAGTTCCTCTGCAAGCCTCTGCTGAAAAAGGATTACCTGGTGAGTCTTGCCAATTTGGAGCCCTGTATAACTCCAGGGACAGGCTGGCTGTTTTTCTCTCTCTCTAACAAACTATTGAGGATTTTTTGCTAGACCCACTAAATGTGGCAGCCATTTTCCTATAGCAAACTTTGAGATAACTTTCAGTTTTATCCGTGTTTCCAAAACAACATAACTCTGCCCAAATTGCCAAAATCTGAGTTGGGATTAAACTTCAGTGTTTTAGTTAATTTTTTTCCTTTTTTCTTTTTCTTTTTTTTTTTTTTTTTCCCTAAAAGACAGTTAGGGTAGCCCCTCTGTATTAACCAAAATTTTACTCTGATGAAAAAGAAACAAGGATATAGTGCCTAAGGAGCCACTTTTTCCCTCTCACAGAAAAACGTCAGTGAAAATCTTTCAGTGAGGTCCATGTTCCAGGAAATGTTTCAATGCAGAGGCTTTTTTTTCAGCGTTTGCTCTCCAGATCATAAAACCAGAGAGATGGGAAACATGGGCAGCTCTAAAAAAGAGCTCAGTGGCTCTTTTTAAAATTCACATCCTCCAGGCATGTGTTCATCGCACTCTGATTTGAATTTTAGGGCTCAAAATAAAGTTCAGTACTTTATTCAAATTCAAATGAACTGTGCTATGCTCTGGCAGCCTCTAAGGATGTGGCAGGCCTGCAGCCTCTCAGAAAGTGGAGACTGCAGCAGGAGCTTGCAGACTAAATCCTGGCTGCCCCAGGGCAAAGATATTCTAAAATCTCTCTTTTCAGGCAAGCTAAGCAGTGTAAAGGTGCACATGAAGACCTGAGATGGTCCTTACTGCAGTGCTACAGCTAATAAAAAGATGTGGCAGAGGGCTGCGCATTAGAAAAGGTGGGTCTGAGTTTGGCCTTCCTGCTGATGGCAGTGCTGCAGGAGCGCTACAGCATTACGGTAGTTCCTGAATTTTGGGGTGGGGATGGACACACTGGATGTAGATGCTGGGCCAGAAAGCTGAGCTCCCCTACGAGATCCAAGGGAACAAAGTATCTACCGCTGACGACAGAGTCAGTCACTCAAATAAAAGCAAGCTGATTGCAGAAAGGTTTATCAAGAGGCCTTGAAAAGCAGTATCAGGAAGAAATCTGAATCTAAATTACATGGGTTTATACGATAAATGTGGGAGATGGTGAGTGCCCGAAGCTAGAAAAGGTGGTGGATACTGCAATGACTGTTGGACACCTCAACCCAAAGTGCCACCTGCAGCTCTGGCCTGAGCCTTCACTCCTTTTGCAAAGCCTCTGGGAGTCACAAAACCGGGGAAATGCCTATATTTTTCAGCAAGATAACTGAAGTGAGAAGGCTGTGTTAAATCCCACCCTCTCCTGGGCATAGGTGCCATGACAAGTACAACTGGTCTCATGGTAGACCAGTATCCTCCTGAGGCCATTGTTGTCCCCATGTGAAGATGCAGTTCAGCACTGCCGGAACAAGTCTCCATCCAGTCAGGTATTCTCCTAAAACTGGTGCTTTTCTTTCAAAACGTTACCTAATAAACAAAACACTTCTCAGTAAGCACTCCCTTTCAGACAACTGATACTCCTGGAGCCACTAGAGATGTTCATGTCAATAATTAGAAAAGTCATCTGAGCAACGTTCCCTTCCAAGAACTACCTGAGCACAATTTTTACCTTATTTGTAATGCTCTTTCCCTGAGCTTGATTTCCCAGACAGTAGGCACACAGAGAGGAGAGCAAAAGTAGATTAACATGGCAGGAGTTAGTCACTGATTATCAACCCACAAATTATGCAACATCCATAAAACTTCTCGAGGGAAAGGTGTCTGGTCTTCAGCACTCTGCTGGGAGCCTGTGGGACCCGACTCGTTCAGTCCACGATTTACCCCTTCTCATGTGGGAACAGTCACAAACGTCAAGATGGAAAAAGCAAAAATTTGCCAGATTTTTCTCAGAAATGGAAGAGATCCCCGTAGGGAGTCATGGGCCGCCAGAGCCAGTCTCAAATGGTGTTTTGTTCAGGCGGCTCCGGCAGGAGTAGCCCTGTGAGAGTGCCAGGGCAGCGCTGGCCTTGCTGTCTGCTCTGGGGGTCAGCCTCTTTGGCAGGCTGGGAATACAAAATATGACAGGGCAAATCTATCCCTAGGAAAGAAGAGAAAAGTAAGGGGCTAAGACCAGACAAGGTTAAAGGCACAGGTTTTTGGCTCGTAGTTTCCAAATAGAGATGCAGCTGATGAAGACACTTAAAAGAGACATTTCAAGCATTTTATGTGCATGTGGTGACGGCAGCCAGGGTTGGGTCACACATGGACACGGGGCTTCTCAGCTTGGTAAGTGACCTGAGAGGA
This sequence comes from Nipponia nippon, assembly GCF_047370975.1. Lineage (NCBI taxonomy): Eukaryota > Metazoa > Chordata > Aves > Pelecaniformes > Threskiornithidae > Nipponia > Nipponia nippon. The sequence continues at coordinate 60,779,821 of NW_028262347.1, forward strand.
GACGCAAGATCCTGAGGCCAAAACGCTTTGGATCTGGGGGAGCCCACCATGGCTGCTGGAGCAGGGAGATCAGACCCTGTCCGAGGCACTGAGATTTTTGCTGTGAGCAAAGATTTCAGCAGTGAGCCCTCCCTGTAGCCCAGCAAGGCTTAGCTTTATGCCATAAGCAAGTTCTTGAAGTGCTTTTCTGCCAACATTGCAGCCAGCTTGCTGCCGGGCAGGCTGCCGCTCAGAGGGTACAGGGAGATCGGGAGCTGGGATGAGGGAGAGGGATGAGGGCAGCCCTAAGTCTCCAAACTGCAGCCACCTTACCTCAGGGCTGATGTGTGAGCGCTGTTGTTGAGATCCCCAGTGAGGAAGCTCTCTTGGCTGGGAGAAGGTCATCCATCCATTGGGCATCTTGGCTGCCCACTGCGTGAAGCAGGGGCAAGAGCCTCCTAGGAGCCCCTGGTGCAGGTCCTCATGGGAGAGGTGGTCCCGTGCCAAAAGGAAATGGGACATCGGCCCTTGGACCATGGTTCTTCGGAGGTGTTGTGGTCACAGGGGCAAGTGGAGATGGTTCCCCTTTCTGCCAAGAAATGAAAACATAATAAGCACCTACGAAAAGGGAATTTGTTTTCACAGGATATTGCTCTTCTAAATGAAAATGCCCACTGTGAAACTCTCACAGAAAATTGTTTTTTCATCAAAGTTGTTCACCTTACCCTACCTAGTACCTTCACTGTGACACCTCACGATGAGTAGCAACTTGTTACAGAAACAGTGCCACTGTCTCCACAGGCATATCCATGAGGAACAGATGGTGGTGTTTTGCATAAATCGAGTTACCAGAATCTGGTTTTATAAAGCAACAATTTAACCAGTTGGTGCCATGCACTGTTTGTCATACAATGAGCATAAAACCATGCAGTTCTTGCATAATAAGGCTAGAGTGCTAAGATTTTTAATATTGTTAAGATGCTTGGGCCTGGGCTAAATGTGATACTGCACCTTATCTGGGGAGCAAAGCATTCCTAACTCTTCCTGGGACTTGCAGAGCAAATCTCTTGCATTGAAAATCCCAGACTAATCAAAGAATCACTTTTGCAGTTAGTGACGACCAAAACCAAGAAACCAAACAAAGTGCAAGGCTCCAGCAAATGCTCCATGTTTAGTGCTGAGGGGAAGAGGGAAGATGGGGGAAGGATGACGGTGCTTCAAGGCTGCTGGAAGGGAAAGGAACAGTGGTTCGCCCCCAAATGGTCAAAGCCAGGGGCTTCTGGCCACTGCCACTGCACTGTCCTGGTCCAACAGTCTAAATCAGTTTTTAGAAAGAATATATTTGTGGAGTTTGAAATTCCCCTCGGCATTTCTTGCTCTCAGTGCTAAGTTTTGTCAGGGTGTGATGCTGTTCCCAAGTGCTGGCCAGACCATGTCCAGCACACTATGGCAAATGTGTTTTCTGTGCTACATGCTGAGCACCAACGCTGGTCTTATTAATGCACACAACATCTCGTATTTGAACTGTGTAAACTGCTTCTAACAGCTCCTTTCCCCTCTTTGTTCAAGCAAACAATGGCCTTTGGAAATTTATTTTAATGCTGCCGAGACCAAATTGTTATTTAATTTAACAAATGAATAATTCTCCCTTCCAAATCCCCTTTAGCTCTGCATGTATATTACTTAATAGCTTATCTATACACCTATCAAATTCTTGCTCCTCTGAAAGAATACAATGAGCGACCCTTTGCTTGTACAGCAGATTAGGAGAGGGAAAGGGGGATATGGCTCCTCTCTCCATTCCCATCTTGCCATACAGAGAAAGAGCATACTTTGGTTTTCTATGGACCTGTTTGCCAGCTTTTTTGGCCATGAGATACCAAATTTGGAGCTGCTTCTGGGAAGACATTTGTGATAAGGAATGCAACACAGGAAACATATTTGCATCAATAACCCCTGCCGATAGAATAAATTATAAAGATATTTTGAATCATTTGACTTAAAAGTTACCCCATTCCTTTTTTTGCTTGTTCTATGCATTTGGGATTCATGGTTGACTGTCTAAAGGCCCCCGCACTGCAGCCTTTGCATACCTGAGGAGCTACGTAGGTGAGCTGTAGAAGACAGTTTGCTCAGGACCCCCTATTTTAAGAGCTGGGAGCTGACCTTACCTCCTTTCGCTGCATTGCACTCCACTGCCCTCAGCCAGAGCTTTGGGTTTGCCCAGGAACCTGTGCTCCCTCCTGCAGGTAAAGAGCAGCCCTGGCAGCACAAGATGAATGTGAAAGCTGAGTGCTCAGCTCCAACAGAGAAAAGAAAAGCCACATGTGCCATCCCTGTAGCCCTATTAGGGCCTATATTAGGGCCCCTTCCTTGGGGAGCCATCGTGAAGAGCGTGCATAAGCAGACACTGAAGGAGCAGAGGAGAGCGGGGTGCAGAGCACCTTCATGGGCATTAGACCCCCTTGGCACAGATGGGAACATGTTGTCTCAGCCTCTTTACAAACTTGGGCATCACAGCACGTGTTACCACACGTCGCATTTCCAGAGCTTTTTCAAAGCCAGCGATGGCACCTTCCCTTCACATCACTATACTTTTTGAAGGCTCTTTACTTTCATGATTTCTGCAAGAAATTTCCTGACAGATTTCTTCAGGAGTGAGCAGGGATAGCTTGTGTGTGTATATATATATATGTATATTATACATGCTATTATAGCTACTAGGATTATCAAAAGCAATATTTTCACCACAAACCGGGAAGGTGCAGGCTCTCCATGGCAAGGAGCGCTGTGAACTGCCAGACCTCGCTGCGTGCTCTCTTTTGCCATGGCACCATGACCGCACATCACCAGCGCAGGAGCACTTCTCTTCCTGGAGGACCAATGCGCTTCTTCACCCTTCGCCACCATGGCCGAGGTGGGTGCCCAGGCTGCAGTGAGGTTAACCTGCCCTCACCTAGTGGGGCCTGATCAGGTGCCCACACTGGCCAGTGGGGCTCCACGGCCTTTGAGTTGGGCTCCTGTGAATGAAGGTAGGCAGAAGGGAGTGGCAGTGCTGGCCCAGCTGAATAATCTCTCTGCCTGCCTGGAGGGGGAAAAAAAAAAAAAAGAGGTTATTAGGAAATTAATAGGGTGAATGGAGGGGGTGGGCAACCCAGCTCAGCTTGGTGAGACCTGGTTGCCTTGAATATAGAGCCTGCGTGGCTGGGAGGCTTCTCTCAGTGATGGGTCAGGAATCCTGCATCTTCCCTGGCTTTACAAAAATTACCTGTGGGGCTGAGGGCAGTGGAAAGCAGCAGCTGGGCTGTTCTGCAGGTATTTCAGGTATTATTAGCCTTGAGAGCATGAAAAGGTGTCTACATGGGACCAGAGAGTGGGCAGCATTGGGAGAGCCTGCTGGGTACGGACAGCACTTCAGCCACTGAACTGCAGAGTTTTTCTTATCCTCTCTCTTTCGCCTCTCCGGCTTCTCTTCAGTCTCAGGCTGACTTCTGGATTCATTCAGCCTCATTCCCCAAATCCTCAGATCTACAGAAAACATTTTCCAAGGCTTCTGCCCTGTTACTTTCTAATTTTAGAAAGGGACTTTCAAATAAATAAAACCATGAAATAATACTGGAGGGTATACAGTAGGACTTACCATGTCAAATTACAAATAAACTGAAAACATTTAACTTTAAGAACAAACACCCCCATCACACACACACCCCCCTTCACCCTGCGAAAGGCAGCATTAGAAACATTCTTGTATTTAGGTAAAAATGTGAGGCCTAAGCAGTTAAAAGGCAATGTGCTCTAAAGCTTCCCTAATCTATTTTCCTCCAATTCTTTCCACCTCTAAGAAGCTTGTGGAGTTAGTTGCCGATTAACATTCAGGAAGATTGTACTCTGTCTCCAGTTCATTGCTCTCTTGTTGGCTTATTGTTATTCAGAGCCCATTTATTGTAGATGAGCCATTCATTTTCCTCTAATTGGATGGGATTGGATTTCACTTTCATTGTTGGATGCATTGAAAACCCGGGAGGGGCTGCAGGGATCAGCCCAGGGCTGGGGAGATTTAACTCAGCACAAAGTTTAGGTTGCAGCTGAAAGAAGCTGCAATTTTTTTTTATGTGCAAATGCCTCACGGCTAGAGTTGCAAGGTCTCCCTTGTGAGCCCAAACACCTTATTGCATAACTTATAGTTTTGGTATTTTTATGTAGTTCCTCACCAAAGCACTCATCACACGGGGATTGCTAGGAAGATTTCTGAGCGTCAGAAACTCCGCAAGGGCTTTGCACCAATGTCCCTCCTGTCAGGATCCAACTGGCTTTATGACTCTCTCAAATGTTTGGATGAAATCTTTTCACAGTGATCGGATCCTGCACTGTAACATCCTCCCCTGCAAATCTGCTCAGATTCGTTTGGGGTAATACAAGGGTCTGCAAGCAGAAGGTAATTGGGAGACTGCGCTCTGCAGTTATTCGCACCACAAATTACTCCAGCAGCTGCTGCATCCCCACCTAAGGGCAAGCCAAAGGCTGAAGAGCCTGCCTGGCGCTGAACCACAGCCCGGTTTTGTGGTAGAGCCACAAGCCTGGACCAAATCCATCTCTCCCAGCCATCTCATAACTCACTCTGAAGTGTTGGCAGCAGAGCTAAAAATACATATGGGTACCCGCACGTGGGTGTGCATGTCGCTCACCCGGCGAGTCGCTGTGCCATGTGGGAGCCCCCTTCCCAGTCGGAAATACAGGATGGCCATGGTCATGGCATGGGCAAGGACAGCACAGCCACTCTGGGCTCCTGGGCTGTAGCATCTGGCATCTCACCACACAGCTCAGGGGCTGCTGGGAGGGAAAACAGCCCTCCTCGTCCCCTCAGAAAACCACATCTGCCGAGAGCAGGTCTCAGGATTTAACTGCCTGAATTAAAGGCAGTATTAAAATTAAACTCAAGGATTTAACTGTCTAAAAAATAGGTGCCTGATCTACTGCAGGTTGCTTTGGAGTCAGTGGAGAGATGGGCACCCCTGGGAAGTGAGCGATGCCTCCTGAGATGGGTCTCACGGGTGGGACAAGCTGCTCTCTGGAGCAGAGAAGCAAGGAGATGCCTACCTTAGATGCAGCCTTGAGCTCTAGCACATCCCCTAAACGTCTCCTAAGCATCCCTAAACTCAACTCTAAACATCAGCTGGCAAGGTAAACCAGGGGTTGTCTTTCTGGGAGAGAAGGTGGAGGGAAATGAAAAGGAGCAGGGAGGCAGTACGAGGCAGTACGGCAAAACTACTGCGGTGTGTTGGAAGGGTTAACATCTGGCCTCCTGCAGATGTACATCTGATGGGGACCTGGGGGCTGGCTGAGCTGGGGTATTTACATGGGAAATTCTCCAGCAAACTGCAAGCATATACTTCAGCCTTTCCCTCAGCGGGGGCCCATTTTGCACCTCTCTTTTCTTCTGGGGCATGGATTTTCATTAAACATGTAGGAGTGTCATCCCTCTGACACCTTTACTCTGCTGACAGATAGGTTTTAAACTGGCCAGCAAGTTTAAAAGCTACCAGAGGGGGTACAGAGAAAGGAGGGAAACACGTGTACCTACACACAGTGACGGTGTGATTAGAAAGCAGGTAATTAGAAGGATGGAACAGTTATCAAATAAATTATTGAGAAAGACCCTCTGCTCATGCACACAAGAACCAGCAAGACCCATTTCCTGCAGATCCGTGCCCAGCTGCTGATACCACCTAAGAAGGTGCCAGCTTGGCCCAAAACCCTACGTGCAGTAAGGTATTTGTTAATTTCTTTTTCATGTGGATCCTCTCGTGTTTTATAAAGGCTAAGTGCACACTTGAACCCTTCCCTCTCATAGAATCATAGAATCGTTAAGGTTGGAAAAGACCCTTAAGATCATCGAGTCCAACTGTCAACCTATCACTGCCAAGTCCACCACTAAACCATGTCCTCGAGCACCAGGTCTACCTGTCTTTTAAATACGTCCAGGGGTGGAGACTCAACCACTTCCCTGGGCAGCCTGTTCCAATGCCTGACTACCCTTTTGGTGAAGAAGTTTTTCCTAATATCCAACCTAAACTTCCCCTGGCACAGCTTGAGGCCATTTCCTCTCGTCCTATCCCTTGTTACTTGGCAGAAGAGACCAACCCCCGCCTCGCTACAACCTCCTTTCAGGTAGTTGTAGAGAGCAATAAGGTCTCCCCTCAGCTTCCTCTTCTCCAGACTAAACAACCCCAGTTCCCCCAGCTGCTCCTCAGAAGACTTGTTCTCTATACCCTTCACCAACTTTGTTGCCCTTCTCTGGACACGCTCCAGCACCTCCATGTCCTTCTTGTAGTGAGGGGCCCAAAACTGAACACAGTATTCAAGGTGCGGCCTCACCAGTGCCGAGTACAGGGGCACTATCACCTCCCTGGTCCTGCTGGCCACACTATTCCTGATACAGGCCAGGATGCCATTGGCCCTCTTGGCCACCTGAGCACACTGCTGGCTCATGTTCAGGCAGCTGTCAACCAACACCCCCAGGTCCTTTTCAGCCAGGCAGCTCTCCAGCCACTCTTCCCCCAGCCTGTAGCATTGCATGGGGTTGTTGTGACCCAAGTGCAGGACCCGGCACTGAGCCTTGTTGAATCTCATACAGTTGGCCCCGGCCCAACGATCCAGCCTGCCCAGGTCCCTCTGTAGGGCCTTCCTACCCTCCAGCAGATCGACACTTCCACCCAACTTGGTGTCATCTGCAAACTTACTGAGGGTGCACTCGATCCCCTCATCCAGATCATCAATGAAGATATTGAACAGGACCAGCCCCAACACTGAGCCCTGGGGAACACCACTTGTGACCGGCCGCCAACTGGATTTGGCTCCATTCACCACCACTCTCTGGGCTGGGAGGTCCAGCCGGTTTTTAACCCAGCGCAGAGTGCACTTATCCAAGCTGCGTGCAGCCAGCTTCTCCAGGAGAATGCTGTGGGAGACTGTGTCAAAGGCCTTACTAAAGTCCAAGTAGACAACATCCACAGCCTTCCCCTCATCCACTAAGCGGGTCACCTTGTCATGGAAGGAGACCAGGTTAGTGAAGCAGGACCTCCCTTTCATAAATCCATGCTGGCTGAGCCTGATGCCCCGGTTGTCCCACACGTGCCGCGGAATGGCACTCAAGATGATCTGCTCCATGACCTTTCCCGGCACCGAGGTCAGGCTGACAGGCCTGTAGTTCCACGGATCCTCCTGACCCTTCTTGTAGAGGGGTGTCACGTTTGCTAACTTCCAGTCATCTGGGACCTCCCCGGTTGACCAGGACTGCTGATAAATGATGGAGAGTGGCCTGGCCAGCTCCTCTGCCAGCTCCCTCAGTATCCTCGGGTGGATCCCATCTGGGCCCATGGACTTGTGCGCATCCAGGGGGAGGAGCAGGTCGGTGACTGTCACCTCTTCGACAACTGGGACTTCACTCTGCATCCTATCTCCGTCTCCCAGCTCAGGGGCCTGAAAAACCCGAGGATGACCAGTCTGACTATTAAAGACTGAGGCAAAGAAGGCATTAAGTACCTCAGCCTTCTCCTCATCCTTTGTGGCAATGTTTCCCTCTGCATCCAACAAAGGATGGAGATTCTCCCTGGCCCTCCTTTTGGCACTGATATATTTGTAAAAACATTTTTTGTTATCTTTAACGGTGGTGGCCAGTTTAAGTTGTAGCTGGGCCTTTGCCTTTCTAATCTTCTCCCTGCATAACCTCACAACATCCTTGTAGTCCCCCTGAGTCTCCTGCCCCTTCTTCCAAAGGTGGTAGGCTCTCCTTTTTCTCCTGAGTTCCAGCCAAAGCTCTCTGTTCAGCCAGGCCGGTCTTCTCCCCCGCCTGCTTGACTTACAGCACATGGGGACGGGCTGCTCCTGTGCCTTTGAGACTTCCTTCTTGAATAACATCCAGCCTTCCTGGACTCCTTTGCCCTTCAGGACTGCCTCCCAAGGGACTCTGTTAACCAGACTCCTAAACAATCCAAAGTCTGCCCTTCTAAAGTTCAGGGTAGCAGGTTTGCTGACCCCCTTCCTTACTTCTCCAAGAATTGAAAATTCTATCATTTCATGGTCGCTGAGCCCAAGAGACCCTCCAACCACCACATCGCCCACCAGGCCTTCCCTGTTTGTAAGCAGCAGGTCCAACGGGGCACCTCCCCTGGTTGGCTCGCTTACCAGCTGCGTCAGGCAGGTGTCTTCCACGCACTCCAGGAACCTCCAAGACTGCTTTCTCTCTGCTGTGTTGTATTTCCAGCAGATTTCTGGTAAGTTGAAGTCTCCCACGAGAACAAGGGCTAGAGATTGTGAGACTTCAGCCAACCGCTTGTAGAAAACTTCGTCTGTTTCCTCATCCTGGTTGGGTGGTCCATAACAGACTCCCACCAGGTATCTGCCTTATTAGCCTTCCCTCTGATCTTTACCCATAAGCACTCAACCTTATCATTACTGTCATTGAGCTCTAGACAATCAAAACACTCTCTAACGTACAAGGCTACCCCACCACCTCTCCTTCCTTGCCTGTCCCTTCTAAAGAGCTTGTAGCCGTCCATTGCAGCACTCCAGTTGTGTGAGTCATCCCACCATGTTTCCGTGATGGCGACCACATCATAGTTTTCCTGCCGCGCAATGGCTTCCAGCTTCTCCTGTTTATTGCCCGTGCTGCGTGCATTGGTGTAAATGCACTTCAGTTGGGCTACTGATCTCTTCTCCAACACAGGCATGCCACCCCTAGGCTCATCCCTAGCAAGCCTGGTTTTATCCCCTTCCCCCTTCGAATCTAGTTTAAAGCTCTCTCAATCAGGCCTGCTAACTCCTGAGCCAGAATCCTTTTCCCTCCTCTCCCTGCATCCTTTAGTTAAATTTTAGGTAACTTGATACCTCTGAGAAATCCACCCATCACCCACACTCGGTGGAAGGAGACCAGCAGAGACCACAAGAGCCTGGGGGGGAGGCAGAGGGACCCACGTGCCAGGGGGGTTGAAAATTAGAGAATTAACACCAGTCCCAAAGACCAGGCTCTGGCTGAGACACAAGATATTTAAGACATTAACCATTAAAAGTGATAGACCAAGCAATGAGGACAATGTGCAAAGGTGCCTGAAGTTTAAAAAAATATTAAAAACAGGAGGTAAAATTTGACCTGTTGTTTGCTCAGAATTTTTTGTTTAAAAGGACAATGGGAGACACTATACCTAAAAGGCTTTGACGTGAAGACCTGCATTACAAGTAACTGGTACAAAGCACAGACGTTTTGAGAGCCTGCAGCCCCATGATAGCACAGGAAACACCAATGGCAGCAGCAAGCCTGGCTGTCCAGATTCGAAGGCGAGTTGACCAACCAAAGAGCTTCAGGTGACAGCAAGCCCACGAGACGTCACAGTCTGTCACTTCAATCTCCAATTATGCACATAAAATATTATTTTGGGTTTTTTTCAGCTTCATTAAATAAATCAGTTTTATATACCTTCTTCCTACAGAGATATTTGGTGGTTGTCAACTTCTGGCTCTTGGTGGTTCCTAGGGTCTTCGGGCCGCTATTAAACAGTCTGTGAATGATAATTAAACAAAGCAAGTCTATGAGCTCAACAGCCGCTATCCCGGGTTTGCACCTCCCCTGGAAAATTGTGGTGGTCTGCAAAGCAAAAATTACAAAAACCATCTGCTCTGGCTCCCACACAGCCTCCCCTTAGCCTTCCCCTGAGTGTGCTAAGCAGCACAATCGTAAATCATCTCACTGGGTTTTTCAGGCCTCTGCAGATATGTGGGTTACGGGCACTGAAGCTGGCCACAGTCATGGTCTCACCAGCACTGTACGGAGGGGATCAACTCCTTATGGCTAATGGTGCTTTCCTGTATTCCCTGTGCAGGGATTATGGAGCCTCTGCATATCTCATTGGTTTTAACCATTACACACCATCTCTGTGGTATCTCCAGCACTTTCAGATTGTTTTCCAAATCATGGATATAGACATTGAGTCCCCACAGGTCTTCCAGGAACCTGTTGGACATTTTCCTTGGGATGATGTTCTCGAACAGCAGTTACAGCTCAGATACTGCTGAGCTACTTATGGTCATGCTATATGCACTGCACCAACTTTAGCATGACTTTTTCTCATAATGTTACTTCTTACTTAAGCAGGGATCATGCATTTCCACCTTTAACCCAGCTTCAACCCAGCTTCAGGAGAACCTTTGTCTGTAAAATCGTATCAACCCACATCAGTGAACATCTCGGTTGTATCACACACTCAGAGTTCAGGTATTTTTGTCTTGTTTTTCTCCATTTTTTTTCCAACTATCAACTACAAAGAGGCAGCGGGACTCACGCAGTGAGTCACCATCGCAGGCAAGGATGCTTGCTTCCCAAAGTCAAAACAGGGCAGCATCAGAGAAACCAAAGTGCAGGTGGGGAATCTCTTACCTCTTCTGTCCTTGGGCAGAGCTGCCTTTCAGCTTTTCCTCTTGCACATCAGGCACACCAAACTCCACTCTTCTCTAAAGAAAAGCAAAGCCAAACCGCTCATCCCACAGCTACAGAAACTCTGGGAGGTATTGACCTCTACTGGTGCAAGGGCTTTACCAATCAAAGTCTAGCAGGAATGGTAAAAATTATGAGCTTTTTAAACTCTTCCAAACAATTATAGAAGGAAATGAGAACTTTCTGTGCCATTTTAATGTCCTCCTGTTTTAGTAAAAATTTGACATGCCTGTTTTATTCCATTTCAGGATTTTTTTCTGATTTCCTGATTTTGCCTTGTCTTTGTTTACTTATTTTTCCTTCCTCCCATTCTTAGAGAATTTACAGAGGTTAAAAAGAACACATGCAACCAGGCAAAAAAGGACTTGAATACTAAATTAAAAAAACCTCAGTGCGGGCGAGGAATGAGAGAAGTGAGAAGGTGAAAAAAGAAGAGCAGACGATTCCTAAGAGCAGGACATCCCACCCCAGACTGCACCTCCTCACCCTCCAACTGCAGAAGCAGAGGTTATTTGCAGACTGACTGCCTCTCCTGGCCTTACCTCCTACCAAATCTTTATTTCCCAGAAAGCATCTTTCCAGGCCCAAAACAGGTACCAGGAGTGTCTGGACCCTGGTTCTCACCGGGCAGATGCAGAAGCTACAGTGGCACTGAGGCAGCCTTACCCGTACTCTTGGTGCGCCTCTGGGAAACACAAGGTATACTTACAAAGGCATTTTGCCTTAGGCTGGGAAGAACCGTCCTCATCTTCCATAGTTGTCCAAGAAATTACAATGAACAAATGGCTCCCTGTCGCTCATTATTTTATTGTGGGTTTGCCTCCATGCGAACAAGCTGCATCATGACCTAGGGAATGAAAACTGCCTGATTTTCGCAGGTTTGCAGGCAACATTGCCATTTCCTCACTGCAGTAATTCAAGCTCCCCATTCCTATGCCTCTTACAGCCCTGTCGCTCCTCTCACCGTGCCTCAAGAAGGGCCCCAAGCCTTTCCATGGTGTGCCCAGGTCCCCCATGGCCAGCCGGGCAGGACCTTCCACAGCCCCTTGCGGGGACAGCCCGGGGGGGTTCCGCCTCCCAGCTGGCCATTTGAGGGGTCCTTTCTATCTGAAGCATAGGGCTAGGTCCTAACATACATTGCTATGAATAAAAGACAGGCCACTAGCTAACAAATAACAAAACCACCACAATCAAAACATCTGCTTATCCTTGGGGTGTATCTTCTCTGGAGAGGATGAGCCTCGCTGTCGACTCGGCTGCAGCGCTGCCAGGGTGGCGAGGACAGGCCAGCCATTACCCTTGGGGCTTCCCGAGGGCAATGGCCCTTCTGCCTCTGCCATCCCCGGCCTGCTGGGGCATGGCTCCCACCAGCTTTCCCCACCCCAGGGCTTGGGTAGAGCGGTCTCTGCCGGCCTCGTTTCTTGCTTGTACAGGTGGGCCCGTGAAGGGTCGTGTCTGCCACGTTGTGTCAGCCGCCTGGGCCTGGCTCACCGCAGTTAATGGTGGGAGGCCTTGCAGGGCTGCCAGGACACAAAATGATGTTTTTTCCTACAGCTGCTGTCCCCAGGAAGGGGAAAAGCATCATTTTTTTACCACGGTGCCTCCCAAAGCCATACCAGAGCGGCCCTGGGGAAAATCCCTGTTAAAGCGGGGCGTGCCGGGAGCGAGGCCGCAGGGCGCCACTGTGCCGGGCAGGAGCCACGGGGGCAGCCTGGCCCGGCTCCCCAAGGAGCAGCGTTCACCAGCACCCCGCCGGCCGTTTTGTCCCGGCCTTATTTATTTGTTATGAATAATTACAGCTCCCCTTTCCCCTCCCCTCCGGCCTGGGCACAAAGCAGCCCGCTCCCCAAAAGGCAGTGGCATGTAAAAGTTTGCTGTCGCATCTCCATTAAACTGTATGCTCTCCGCCCGCCAGCAATAATGCACTTCAGATAATTCGTTGACGCAATATATTTTCCAGGATAGGCTTTTGTTTTCTTTCTTGGCTGCTCACCCTCTTTCTGTGGTCAGTTTTGCTCATTTCTCTTGTAAGCTGTCTAGAGGCAGAGAAAAGGCTTTCAGTTTTAAGCAGTTTCCTTTTCAGTCCCCCTTTATTGAATTCCAACCTCCATTTTTTTTTTTTTTTTTTTTTAAGCATAGGGACATCATTTATCTTGGACTTTAAGTTGCGGGGGCCTTCAAGGGGCTTCTTTTTTTCTTTCCCAGCTGCATTTGTTGACACACAGTCAATCTGTTTTTTGCCTTCGTTCCCCCTCTTCCCCCCAGCAGGCCATAAAGTATCGACAGCTGTGCCCTTTATTAGCATAGCCATTTTAAGCACAACAAGGGGGAAGAGACTAAATATATTACAGCCATTACCTCTGTCAAAAAGTGACAATTTTAAAACATTTTAGCTTTTCACTGGGAAAGCCGGCAGCACAAAAGAAAGTGCTATAATTTTATTGTAAATGCTTTTTAAATATGGGTCACTTGGCCATAATCAATAGAAAGGATGGAAAAGTTCAAAGCTTGAGAACAGTTCAGGCAGATAGCAGAATTTTTTTTTTTTTTAAAAAGGCTTGTCTTTAAAATATGCTAATTGGGGCAAAAATACAACAGTGAGAAGCATGCAAAATAAGATCTTGTTCCTGACGGTTTTGTTTTTTGTACAGCTCTGTTCATGCTTTTCCCATCTACTTATAAGTGTGTTTTACAACTTGGATGGGAATTATTCCTCCCCAACAGGGTGTTATGAACATTTTGGGACTGAGAAAATGGGAGGGAATCCAGACAGTCACTACTCTCTTCTCAAAAAGGGAAAAAAACCCCAAACCCTACTGTTTTTTCAAACGCCTTTGGAAGCGTGACATGCCACAGCACTGATTTACCAGGAAAGATCACTTCGTGAGGATAAAATAATCCTGAAGCCTTAGAATCCTGGTAGTTTAGGTTCAGGTTTGGATTCTCACATTTTCTGGTTTTTATATGGCAGAAACTTGTATTTTAAGCTTCCAGAATGAGGAATTGGCCTTTTTGATTAGATGAGGACTAATGCCCACAGTCAGCATCTGTTATGAGCTCTAAAAGGTAAAAGAGGGCTTACAGATGCCCTGAAGCCTGTGGATCTTGGCTGCTTTTGTTTTAATTTGTAATGGGTTTATCAGGCAAAGAGGAAGGGGCAATCTCAGCAGGGTTTATTTTGAAAGGCTTCACCTTCCTCTCCATTTGTAACATCTGGGGAGAACTTATATGTCTTTTCTCTCTCTTATCTGTACCTCCCTAATTACAACTTTTGCTCGAGGTTTCACCCTGCTTTTTAAATTTCAGAGCATATGTAAAACTTGGCTTATACCGAGGCAAGTTGTTAAACAGGCTCCCAAAAGCAAAGCTGCTTTAGAGGACCTATTTAAGCAAAAGTCCTTGAATTCCACACAATACGCAGTACCTATCAGCTGTTGCGATGCAGCGTTTGTCTTGGGGTGGTTCCTGGGGGCCCATATCCCACTGCACTGAGCACTCTCTGAATTTGCAGGAGAGAGCGAGCGAGCGAGCGAGCATCCTGCTCTGGGAAGAGTGCGGTCCATGGCGAAGGGGAAACGGGAAGGAATTCTCACCACCCATCTTTTGGCAACCAATTTAGCAGTTAAATGTAACCAGCTGGTCTCCCCAGGCTCCCTCTGTAGTCGAGGGAGGGAAAGCAAAGCTCCTGCAGAGGGTCATTCAGTGCACCCAAATTAGCCTTACTCCGAATTGTGCTCTCTCTCATCCGTGACTGGAGGAGTTTGAAGAGACTACCCGGGTAATTTAGCCAGCTAAGATGGGTGGTCTGAATAATTCCTTCCCCACCAACCTCTAAAAGCCTGCCTAGGTACCCCACAGAGATTGGCATGCCGTCGGAAGGATCGATTCCCAAGCACGTCAGCAGTTCAGTAATCTGCGCTCATGCCTGCTCTAGAGAAAGCCAGGATGCTCGAGGAGCTTACTTGATCCTGTTGGACCCTGTAGCTCCCAGTCCAGACAGGGAGCTGACCTGAGCCACGCTGTCAGGTGATGGTGTTGGACTGGTTGTGGCGATGGTCAGGTTTTGGGGAATTTTTCTTTTTCCCCACCTGTCAGACTGCATCTGCTGTCCTCAAGCCTGGCCAGAGGCCACTGAGATGGGAGTAGCTGCGGGACAGCCTGGCCCTTAGAGGTGTCTAATGGTGGGATTGAAAGTGGCTCCGGTGCTGCATAGACAGGAGACATGGCTGCTCCTACCTCCTTCCCAACGAACGAGTTTGGTCCCTTCTTGTGGCACCCCCTCTTCCTCATCCTCACTTGTACAGAGTGAGGAATGGGGGCTCGCTCTCAAGAAGGAGAGCAAGTCACAGAGGTACGGGCGCACCTCCAAAACGAGGGACAGACATGCCACAGCCAAAGCGTTACCGATTCTTGCAACCAAAGGCAATACCCCAATGAACGCACAGCCTTCTATGGGGCCAAGTGACAGGTAAAAGCAGAGGATTAACCGGACTCACCTGCAGACAGTGATGCTGGTGGTGAGAGAAGGAGCCCTGACAAACACTCAGCTTTACTGCAAGTAGGCAATTACCACCATTTTCTGTGCCACGCAGCCACCTGCATCTCCCCCACCCCGCCTGCCCTGGTGACCCACAGGCAGTAGGAGATAGGGAGGGTGGCCTCCCAGGTCCCACCTCCGCCAGGCAGGGCCTCTGCTGCCCTCGGGTCACCCCCAGGCAGCTGGCTGGCAGCAGGGGTCGGGAAGGAGCGACAGCGTACCTTTCCAGGCTCCTCTGCCTACTCTTCAGCCAGCGCCGAGCTGCCGACGCCAGAGCCGCTTCCGCATTCCCAAGCACACCCGGCTGGAGGATACATGGCAAGGCTAACAGAACACGGATTTTGGAGAGAACCGACTTCAGGATGAGCAAAAGTTTTTGCACGAAGAAACGAGGAAAGGTTCCCTGTCACTTTTCATAAGAGCCAGAGCCATCCACGTAACCAATACGCTAACATAAAAAAGATTTTCCTTTGCCAGATTAAATTGTGCGTGCCTTTTTTTTTTTTTTTTTTTTTTTTTCCTGAAAGTGAGCTACATCTTTGTACTACTACTAAATCATCATTTTTCCATGCTTGGACAGAAAAGAATCTGACCTGGGCTGCTGTTTAACTTGCTGCTCATCAAAGACCGGCAAAGTCTGGCTCTCAACTGTTTGAACAGCGGAACAGTCTTTTTACAGCCAGCCTTATTTAAGCACAGGGTTTTATTAGCTGTTTTGTGGTAATAAGGCGAAGGACAATGTTGTGGAATGCTCCTTCAGGAGATTTGGGACCTTGTATACTTTGGGGTTTACTTTCCTCTCTTGGACTAGGACGCTTGGCAACCAACTAATACGACAGCTTCATTGTAATATTCTTTTCCTTAGTCACCTTTGACAACTAATTTTTCACCCAGATAGAGGAAAATTATTGCTTGAAGAACCATAACAGAAATATACTAGTGGCCAATTTTTCTCTTTTTTTTTTTTTTTTTTTTTTTTTTTTAAGCCATTGCAGATTTTCAGGTACTTGGAAAAAGTCCAGATAAAGGGTGAAAAATCTATTTTGGCCACACACAATATACAGCAATGTTGTATACTCAAAACATCGAAGTTAATGTGATTTTCCTCTTTGGCAAATTTCTTTAAAGTTCTGGCAATTTTCTCACAACAACATTTTTAACGGATTGTAAACGGCCCTTTTTCCTGAAAACCACTTTTGGGGCACATAAAGTTTCAATTAGCATTTGAGAATACCTGCCAGGAAGTTTTCATGAACGTTTAAACAAATACATCTGAGCTATTTTGCAAAAGAACAAAGTATGCTGACAAATTTCAGCAATTTCCCATCATCTTTTGTTTCATAACTCTAATGGGAAACAAAGAAAAGCAAAGCTTCCAAATCATCGACGAGCTTTAATGAGAACTGTGTTACTTCGGACTGCGGATGCCAAAATAAAGGTTGAAACACAAATTTTTGTATTTGGGATTGACAGTGAAAGGCTTTTTGGGAATGAAAGGTACATGTCTCCGAAAGCCACTGGCTAACACTTCTAGTCACCACCAGAAAATCTATTGACATTTTACTCAGAAGAGTTCCTTTTGCCAATTACAGTATTTTCTGCGTCAACTATGCTCAAATGTTTTGAAGGAAAACCGAAAGCATATATTTATATAATCAAATATCGTTATTTCATATAATACAGAATAACTCATGTAGGATGCATTAGTCAAATACATATATAACGACTCTATCAGAGCTACTGCTAGCAGAGGCAGCAAACCTTTCACGGCTCTCCAGGCTTCAGGCTACCGGGTATTAAAACGTTGCAGGTTGCAGCAGAGTCTCACGGTCACGTCTGAACAGGCGTTTCGGACACTCGTTCAAATGCAGACACGGGACCTCTGTGCGCTGTTGGGGAGGAAAGAGAGAGCGTTCCCCAAGCTGGTCAGGCTCGCCGAGCAGTTTGCCGGTTTAAATAAGGTTCAGTTGCCCAAGGCTCCAGTTTTGGAGGTTCAGCTTTGAAAATAAACTCGGGAGCAAATCCTAATTTCACAGTAAACAAACAGTTCCAAGGAGGTGTTTTGGTTTTCTTTTTTTAAACCACCAAATACTCACTTTACTTTTCTCCAGACTCCCAATCCAAGAGAAATCTTAACACACGCGTCGTGACTTGGAAGCGAAAACGCACGTCATGCAGCACCCAAGGAAGCAGACGCACTGTTGTGTCGGAGGAACTTTGTTCCAAGACTTTCCCAGATCTCCAGCCGCTGCAGCTAAGGATGGATCTATGTTACCTTTCAAAGATAAGCCAAAAAATCTTGCAGCACCCCTTATGCAAACTGTCACCTCGGAACAAGAGATGCTTTGGGATACTGCACCAGTGGAAGTTATTAATTTAATTAGATCAACCTGCACTCCCACTACAGGCAACCCAATTATGAAAATCACTCTTGAGCTGGAAGATTCAGGCAGAACCTTCTATGCTTGGTCTTCGTTTTTTTAACTGAAGCAGCATCTCATGTCTGTAAAACCTACTACGAGAATGCATTTTCCAAGGTAAACTAAAGAGAAGAGCTGTTCATTGCAACGATTGTTGCCCGGCTGCAACTGGCAGGAGCCAGACCACAAAAGCCTCGTGCTATACCATTTGTAGCGAGGTCCCTGGAGCCATTACTGTTTTGTTAATCTCTTTAGCCAGCTAACTGGAGGAGCACATTCTACAACTTGTAAAGCAACAAACTGAGGTTTTGCTCTTTTTCATGCTCTGTACTCATCCCTCTATAGCAACCCATATAGAAGCCTATTACTGAAATAACTGCTTCTCCAGCCCCAAGAAATAGCCTCAGCTGATACCAAGACAGGACTCAATTCCTCATTAGCAGAGCTAGTTAAGTTTTGCTCCTCAGGGAGGGTTCATAAATTCTTTGCGCTTGCAGTGCACTTAATACTTGCCTGTGCTGGGCTCAGAGTAGTCAGTGGATGATGCTAAGCCCAGAATTACATTTTTGAGATGCAGCTCAGCATACTTTTTGCTCCTGGACAACGCCTCCCTCCCCGCTTTGGATTCATACATAATAGGCGTGATTACAGCATTATCCATCCGTTGATGGGTTTTGCTTTGGCTATTGCTATGTGGCAACAGTAGCTGGCTTCCCTTTCCCCCTATGCAAATTGCGATGCTCCATGCGGATACAGCAGACAGCGTAGCCCAGGTAAAGTCATAACCCAAAACATCGATGATTTTAACATTCAGAAAGGTCCCTGCTTATAGAAATGTATAGAATTGATGTCCCCAAGTTCCCTTGCTTGTTTGTTTTTTAAAAAAAGGGGCATTGCTATGGCTGGGCAGTGTCCTTTGGGAAAAGATATTTACCGCTGAGAGGACAGCAGTGCATTATTTCTTTTTAGTCCTCTCAGAAGGCTAAGGAGACCTGTGGAAGCTCCTGACACGGGAAACCACAGCATGATTCCATACCAAGCCCTCCCTTTACAAGGCCTCTGAACACCAGCTTCCTTAGTTCAGGGAACCAGTGTCAAGTTGTAGGAAACAAACTGGAGAACCTTCACCAACCTCCGAAAGGTTCGCAAGGAGTGGCATGTGTATGCTTCTGAGCAAAAAAAAGGAATTACAAACTAGGACATGGATTATTCTTCAGGTAATTCATGCTGGGAGAAACACACAGGGAAAGAAACCAAGCAGGCAAAGAGGCAACGACAGCAGTGCAGCACGCCTAAAACTTTAATCTTTGTTTTTGAAGAGTACAGAGTTGAAAGTGACACTTTCTTCTCCTTCCCACTTTCCCATTCCCTATCCCATCGCTTCCTAAGTTCTCCCTAAAAGGAAATATTTCTTTGTTGATTAGTTTAACTTCCCTTCAAGTGAGGCATGCCCATTAATCTCCAAAAGTAGGCCCCAATTCAGTAAAACACTTGCACATGCACTTCACTTCGGTCCACTCCCATTCATGGCAACATTTAAGTGTACATACTTCAGCGCTGTTTCGAATAGGGATGTTTTTACTTAACCAAAGATGGGGCGGGGGGGTGGGTGGGGTGTATATTTGTGTGGTCTTAATGGGGGAGGGGAGGGAGGGAGGACATACAACATACATCACCTTGTTCCCAATTTAAAGGTAATTTTAGCAGCAGTCAGGGACTGACACATTGGTAAAATCTTAAGCAGCAGCTTAACCACAGAAGGGTGTAGCACTAAGAAATCCAATGACATTTTAAAAAGGGCAGCTCTGAAATCATTGCTGAATACCAGTTAAAGCAGCTTCACAAGGTCAGTCAGACTTCTAAGTTTAAATACCCTCTGCTCCTAATGCCATTAAGCAAACACGCTTCTTTAATTACAATTATATAAAGGAAGAGACTTGCAAGACAATACAAGAAAATAAAATACCAAGAATGGGAAAACCTACAGAGTTCAGAAAACAGGATTCTGGAAAATTAAAGTGTTTGTATTTTATTTCTACGTTGTGGGCTTTCATTTTTTTATCCCTTTGAAATACGTTTAGTTTTAAATTAATAAAGATCATAAACTAATGAATTGATATGTTCTTTAAACAGACATAATAAAAATTCAGACATTACACCGCAGGACCCATCATTTAAATAGCCCAAGAATAGAACAGTTAAAGTGATGCTGGCTAACGTGAGGATGAAATGCCTAGATAAAAGATGTCGTGGCTCTAAGGAAAAGTGTGGATTAGAGGAGAATTGAGAGTGAAGCAGGTGATGCTTTAGTCTGAATCTGAACTGTCTTGCTTGTTGGTATGGTACTGGCTGACTGCTTCTTCCAAAGGAGCCATTGTACCATCCGGCCGCACTCCCATTGGTTTTATAAGCTCATCTCTGTAAGAGATTTAAAAAAAGAATATATATTAGCATATGCACACATATCAATTCACATGTGTATAATACAGTCACATACAGTACATGCTTTAGTACATAATGAGCCTTTAAAAGGAAGTTATTTCTGCTAAAACCCTCTGTTTTGAAGAAAGAAGAACAAAAAACCTTCCAAAATAGGTGGGAGGGGAAGCGCAGGACAGATAAAGACTTCATTCATGTAGGCCAGACCTACTTAGCCAATTAAAGACACCATGAAAAGTCAGTGCCTAATAGGCTCAAGACAAGGAGCAGGTTCACTGTTTTAGATACACAAAGTAGCTTTTCTTCTAAGAGTTCTCTGACAGCCATTTCTTCCTAAAATTTCACCTGCCATTCTGGCCAATATATGCCCAGGCAATTAAAACAATCATTTGATACATATTCATCTTGTTGCAGGAAATAAATCGGTTACGAGAACAGACCCTGCCTACACTGCTGCTAGGGGTGTGTAAGTACTTGTTGATTCATTTAAAAAAAGCCAACTGATTCTAATACTATTGCTTTTGTTTGTGGTAGTTTAATTACAGGATTGACAGCCATTTTAATCTCTTCAAAGCTCCAAAGGCCTCTCGGCAGCTAATCCAATTATATCTACTCCACAAGCTACAGCCTCATCTAAGAGATGATTAATTATTGATTAAGCCAATCAAAAAGTATTAGCAAAGATTTATTTAATCCTTACTTTTTATCACCTCATTTATATGTGGATTATGGCAAAAGCTGTAAGGGCAAAGATAACATTTTGATTTTCTGCTGAAAAAAAAAAGGAGAATACCTCTAAATATTCAGGAGTCACCTTAAGTAAAGGAGCGGAGGCTTGATGTCAACTTAGCCCTCGCTTGAAAGGCAGCCCAGTAAAACTGCGGATTTAACACACATATACCACCCTCCCGAGCCACAGACAATAAAACTCCATCACTCAATGGGGAAGGCAAAGGCATTTCACCAGCTCTCTGCCTGGTCTGCACTACTACCCTGGCTGAAAAAAGAAGGGAAAAAATTGCTTATACACAGCTGGCAATCTAACCTTAACACAACCATTGGAACAGCAAGAAAGGCAACAGCTGAATTACATGGCATGCATATGCCAGATATTGTACAGTCAAGCAGCTGTTAAGTCTCCAAGAGTCATTTTTTGCTCAGGAGGAACAGAGACCAGCAAGAGAAATGCAGCTATTTGCACCAATGTGGCAACCAGATACGACGGTGATAAGCTCACAAATCCCACTGCCTGCGGCATTTCAAAACATGAGAAACTGGACCTGGAGAAACTGCTGTGGTTTGGCTAACCAGGCCTGGGTGGGAAGCTGGCGGCCAGGGAAGGACATCTGTAATGACCACACTCAAAGAGCACAGGCCGGACTCTGCCTCTGTGTGTGTGTAAGAGTAGGATCTAAACAGACTGGAGCGAGCTGGCCATACTTGAGGACCAGCAGCAAGTCCTCTTCCTTCAGGCAATGAGATCTCTAGTATGCAGATTCTGCCCAAATGAGAGCACTGTTAAGTTGACAAGTATCTGCTGGAGATGTGTGCGAGGAGAGATCAAAAGAATACTCAAAATCAGATTCGAAAGGCCTTAAAAATTGAAGACTTTAGATGTAGTGTCCAAACAGGACCAGAACCCTCCCTGCCTGCTGTAGGGGTCCCCCGAAGGCAAAGGCGGAGTGCTTTGGAGTTGCATCTAATAGCAAAGACTTTTTTCACAGGAAAAAACCCTATACATCTAAGGTCTTTTTGGCTTCTGAGCTTTAAACACCATAATACAAAACAAGTGTCCTTTGAAATCTGTAATCAGTCTTGTAACAATTCTTCAGTGCCACTTACTCAAGTTCAAGCCTCAGTAGTGATCTAATACACTTACTTTTGCAGAAGAATAACCTGAAGAGTAAGTCCTTGCTCATATTTTTTAAGTCCTAAAAGTAAAAACATAGCCACAAAGAACGAAATCACCTTTGCTTCCCCTCTAAGCTGAGAGGATCCTCGATTTTTGTTTTAAAACTCACAACGCATACTCTCAGGTTGCAACATTTTACATTGCAGCCAGAAGTCACAGAATCACATAATTTACTAGCCATTTACAATTTATTATTGGTAATAAATAAGTTATAATGGCTAGTAAAGGATAAAGAAACAGTTCAAGAAAAAGGAAAGAGAAACACAGGAAAACAAGGTCCCGAGGTCCCCTTATGTGGGGACCTCCCTCTCCTCACATAAGGATACTTATAAGATATCTGTAAATATTGCCAAGAAGTCCCATCTTATCATTTGTCAATTATAAAGAAATAGCTCCTTCTCTGCAACTTCTTCCCTTTCACATCCTGCTACACACACTCCAGAACTTGACAGAAACTTTTTCTCTCCCGGCGAGTCATCTGCGGAGACGCTGAACACCAGATGCAACAGACAAGACACATCCATATGCACAAGTCTTGGTCTGTGGTTTTTGTGGGGGTCTTTTGGGGATAAATGCACCAAGTTTTGCATGACAACGTAATGTAGAAGTCTGAGTCACTGAAGTGCGTTTGTATCTTCTTTCGGGATGCTCAAAAGCCCGTTTCTCAGCTCGCTGTACTCATGTCAAAGCGCACCATTATGATCTGTGCTGTCTTGCATTTGAGGTTCATTCCCGATGCATTTCCTCCTCTCTAGGCTTTAACCACGAGCTAGGCTGATCTCGCATTTCATAGAATAACAAGGATGTTTATCAATTACCTTTCTGTTCCTGCATGAGCTTCCTGCTTTGCAAGTCCTTGAACAGGATGAATGACGGTTGTTACAAGTTTGCTGTTCTTTCTCTGTATTAGGAGGCCGAACTCCATACGTCCTTCCTCAGACAAACGCTGCCCAGTGAAACTGAACTGTACGAAGACAGAAATATTCTAGGCCACCAAAAAAAGAGGTAGTAGGAGACGCAGGGATCAGCCTATTTTTTTCCTAACCATAATCTAGTCCTAAAATGGTGTAAAACATGGCATCCTTTCACCAGTGAAGACTTGACTGCAAGCTCTGAACACTACATGAGCTTACTCCTGTTTTTCAAAGAGGAAGAACACAGAGGGAGACAGATGAAAAGATCTGGGCTACCTACAAAGCTAGCTTCAGAAGTCTGGAACAACTATCTGCTAAATAACAGAATTTTGGGTAGGATTGCAAGAGGCATCACGCAGCTAACTTCAGTGCCACACAAGAGCCCACACAGCTGACCCTTACCTGGTATGAATGGTCTCAGCTCTGCCAGCCTCAGCAATGTGCCCACTTAGCACCGGCTGCTTAGAGATCTCAACTGAGCTTTGACAACTTGGGCTAGCTGAGGATGTGCTTACTGTTTAAGGTGAGATACAAGTGGCAAGGGAAGCACCAGAAACCGGCACGTATAGCCTCAGAAGACAGTTCACTATCCAGAGACTAGATGTTTATGGTACATCTATAGGGGAGAAGAGAGATGGCTTCAGCCCAGTAGGTGGCAGCGGGAATACTTCTGTATCCATGAAGATATATACAAGTACACAGGGTGCATATTTATACATATTTGAACATCCTTATGTGACCTCCCATATACTCAAATACACCTTCTTGCAACATTCATTTTTCTAATGCAAACAAAGCATTCTATTCAAGTGTACTTAGAAACACACCATAATTAAACAGCTGGTAAAATACATTCTCTTCTTCCACTTCCAGATCTCCCAAGAGTCCCTTCAAATATATCTATACAAGTTCTGGCTTCCTGCTTGCCATTTAGCTTGATAACGACTCAAAAATCATTCCCTTGTTTTGAAGGGTAACTCTTTCTTGTCTGCTCTATGTGCTACAGGGCAGTATTGACACATGGAATTAATGATGGTGTCTGTAATGAAACAGCCATCATGTAAACACCAGTCTGCTCCTTTGATAAAATGGCATGTTAGGGACCTATTCACCTCCTTATAATTGAGTACTACATAATAGTTCCGATCCTTTCATGTAACATTACTTTGTTCTATGATTAGAAAGGGGAGGGAAAAAAAAAACCCTACGTAACATTGCCTTCTTCATTCATCCTATGATTAATTTTGTGTTTTTAATGAGTATAGTTGCTTATTGAGACAGGTTCTCTTACATACTCGTTTTGTTGACTTCTGTGCAATGTACAACAAAACCCAAGCTGTGATAATTGGAGACCATTTCATCAGCAAAAGGATTCTTGCTATTAATGCAAGGTTGGCTTGGAAAAAGCATCCTGACATTTTAAATTAGTCAATTAATATACAATTCTACCTACCATTTATAATAGAAAAAATGTTAGCATTTTTTGCAGACATTTTAATTAACACAGAGTATTTCCAATAATCTATGATAGAAACAGACAGAATATCATACAACACTGATTTAAGGTGTCTAACTCGATATTTTGCAAAAATGAAAAGTTGAGTTAAATCTTTCTGCAGATTTGGGGAGTTTTTGAAAGCTCAAAGATGTGCATCACATACAGAGGACACTGATTTACAGTCACCAAACAATTCTCAGTGAATCAACAGGATAGTATTGACCCTTACTGCAGACAAAGCCCATACAGTTACTTCAGGGCCAAGTTCAGGCATCCAGCCAACTACCTAAGTAACATCCACATCTTCCAAGAGCTGCAGTAATCAAGATTTTTCATCTTCATTTACACTTATATATATAAAAATGATTTTAAAAAGTAATCTCATCCAGCCAAATTTGAGCAAAATATTAATTTCTAGGAAACCTTTTGTAGAACCCAAGTCTATGTTAAAATATCGGGGCAGGGGAAATGAGTTCACAAACAATATTCAGCTTTCCTCCATACATTTTGATAAAACAAAACTGAGTGATTAATTTTAATTTAGCCTTGTTGATGGTCAATTACCCCATGAACAGGCCTAAACACCAACAACCTAATAGAATGGGAAAACTTCGGAAGTAAGACCTGAAATGACCAAAAGCATGGATCAGTTTTACATCACCTCAAAGCAGTTTCAATTCTTCAGTGCCAATGCTGAAAATAAAGAGAAACCTGGAGAGCAAAAATCCACTGGCATCTTAGGGAACAAGGGAGAAAATGCTACTTTATTACTTATAGTTTCAACAAACCTGTACAAAGGGTACAATGTAAAGAGTTAACAGCCATTAACGAAGGCTATAACTTTTCAATGAAGGAGTACTGTTTGGCAAATTTGTTTTCTGAGTTCAATCTGTCATCAGGTAACTTTTCAAAAACGATACAGAGCCCGTCAAAGCCAAATCTAGAACACCCCAGGAGGGACAGACTGGCCCGATTATCCTCATCAGTCAGGAAGGGAAGCAAGTTTGTCAGTCCTTCAACTTTTTTTTTTTCCCCATACCTTTCTCCAATAAAAGCATGCTAGCTCTTCAAAGCTTAGCTTCCATTACTGGGACAACGTACTAAGCAAACCAGTTTTGCTGTACATCACTTAAGTTGACTCTAAGCTCTTGTCCAAGTTACACAGATAAAGTTACATAAACTCGTTCAAGATTAGAAGAAGGAGCTGTTGGTCCCTGTCCAACTTCCTCCTCTCTTACAAGCAAAGCACCGCACCAAGCCGAAACGGCTCAGTTCATGGTATACGTCCCTCCTACGGTGACAACAACAAAGACCAGCAGAAGTAGGAAACCTGCCACCAGCAGTCTGCCTCAAAGCAAGATTCAAAACCCAGAATCAACTGAAAACTCCCATCAAAGCAACCTCCAGTTCACATTTGTAGGTTGCAAACTAAGGGAAAAAAGTGCATTCCACTGGTAGGTTGAGTCTCTGAAAACTCCCAGCACCGAAGGGCTCAAGCTGGAGGAAGAAGGGTTCAATTTCAAAAACATGGAGGGACTCCCACTACTATCAGCATGTTACTAGCTCTTTCTTCTTGTATACAAGACTGGCAGCTTCCCATTTTATTTAACATCCGCAAACCCCACAATTACACTCAATTACATTCATTAAAAACATCCCACGGCCTCCCAAAACCAAGTCTTACTTTCTTTTTCCTTCCTGCCAGCATTCTGCTCCCCCCCCCCCCATTTTCAGTAAGACAAAAAGGGTGGGAAGAATGGTCAAGTGATTTTATTCATGCTATCACAGCACCTAAAGGGGTCACATCAACAACACTGTCCCACAGTAATCACTATACTAAAAAAACCACAAACAAACAAAAACCTCACAACAAAAAGAGTCCCCAGCCCTGAAGAGTTTGCAGTCTAAGTACTATAGAAGAAACTGCAGGTGGATGTAACCGACACAGAAAGCCCAAGGTAGCAGCAATGCTACTGGCCAAGAGGATAAGTAGCCACACAGGGCACCAGCTGCTTCCTTATTGTCAGTTTGTAGCAGGCAACACAGCAGGTGTCTCCAAGCCTCCAAACTGAAAAGGCTCTTATGCTACAGTAAGGCCATTTGGACTTTTTGTGTAACTGCTATAGTGATAGCAACTGACTTGTCTTCAGTCTTAGTTTATCTCCGGTCACAATCTTCCTTTTAAAAAAGTTTTAGACCATTTAGTCATTTTATTGTGGTACCCCTAACGCTCAGCATCTTAATTCTCTAGCTTACATAGCAATCATTGCCATTTTACATAGTAGTTCAATTAAGATTACATGTGCATTGCATTTTCTTCTCTTTATTAAAAAGACTGTGACATACTACACTTGCTTTCCATGCAAATAATGTGAAAAAGTATCCAATTACTTCACTGACAGTCTCAGATCAGTTGTTCCGAGATCCTTCCCTGCTTTCGCTTCTGCTTATAATTCAGTCGTTGTCAGCTAATATAAAATCCAGATTCTCCTGTATCTTTTGCCATATTCCTAATCTTTAATAGAGATGTAAAAAAACTGGTTTTCCGAATTTCTCTCAATAGATCTTGTTATTTGAATATCTACAGACTCTCACAAAACACAAACACACTTCTGGCTGCTGAGTTTTCCCATGTTTGAAGAATGATCCACTTATCTATTTACATAAATTCCTACAGCTCAGTTCAATGGTAAATTAGTATTACATTAAGTGTTCCTCAAGAATGTAAAACTTTGCTTACACAGAAAAGAAACTGCAAGCAAACACTCCAATATGGCTACAAGTATGGGGGAAGAAAAAACAGCAAATTCTAGGCATATTGAGTCAAAGAGAAAAAAGGCTATAGCTAACAGCACAGGTCTGTTCCCTTTTTGTATGTAGAAAGTTATAAAATAATAATCAACTTTCTTTATCAATAATGTACACCTTTATGTCACATTAAGTACCATTTTCTTTTATGGCATTATCTCAGTCATTTGAAACAAATTATAAAGGCTCACTTGTAATCCAGTTCACACTTATTCTAATAAATCCACAATAATTCTGAATTGCAAATTCCCTTTTAATTGATCTATTATATAATCTATTGCTTCTGGTGACAACGATTTTCACACTGTATTTGTTCTTCATATAAACAGCAGACATAAGCAGTTACCATGAGATGCTGCTCGTTGACTTGGGGAAAATGAGTGCACTTGCCTTGGGCTTGGGTTGTGTCCCATACTTTAAAAGGAGAAATTACTTTAAAAGGAGAAATTCTTTTCATTATTATCAGCCTATCCATTTAGGAGGCAGGTCTCCTCACCACCAGATCTTCCTGATTCTGTCCAGTCCTCTCCAAAAGGTTTCCTCTGAAGTCCTGTTACATACCGCTCTTTTCTTTGAAGGGCTAAACATTTTTCTCTGTAGTTAAAGTGACCCTAATCCTGCAAAGAAGTCGATTCTAGCACTATTTTGAAGCACTAGATCTTAGTAAAGAGTCAGGATATGAGCTGCCTCCCTCTAAAGCAGCTATCTAATAGAATACCTGGAAAGTTTATCAAACATGTTGACAAGCTTCATTGCTTCATATTCTTTTTGTTCTTCTGTCATTTCATCCATCGGATTGGGCATCGGTTCTTCTAAGTGACCAGTGATAAGGTTAATGCTGGAGGTGGAAAAACAATACAGTTTACTTTTCTATAGAAGTATGTATGTAAATTTTCTCTATCTATTTTCTATCTTCTTGGTAGGAGGAAAGAGGAACCCACTAACAGAAACCAAGACTAACACTGTCTGAACTGCACATGCAAGTTTTTACTGTAAATAGCCAACGTTCATATCTATACCTTTTTGTAGCCCTTTCCCATGAATCAGGATATTATCTTGTTGATTCACTGCATTAATTTCTTGTAAGCTACTCAGAAATGCACATTCCACTAGTACTTGTTATGCTATAACCCCTACACAAGCAGTTTGAAAGCAGGGGAATAATGATGGTAATAATGATTAGTAATAATGACATAGTAATTAGTAATAATGACATAGATGGGAAACAGAATGACAGAAACATGTTTGCAACTAACTCTGTACAGGCTTAATTTAAAAAATATAGACAGGTTCCAGTTACATATTCTTATTCATGAAGAACCGTTGAATTAGTTTACCGTTCACCTCCCATGATGATTTTTGCTCAAATCAAATTAAGGCTACTTTGAGAATTTACAACGCCAGTTATTTTCACTGTTAAAACAAGTGAATGGCGATACAGAAATGTTAAGTAACAAAAGCAGATAAGTAGTTTTAAAGAACACTTTCAGGGCAAATTACCTTTTCAAGCAGTTGAATCACAAACATTTAACGGCAGTACAGAAAATCAGATGCATAAAGCAATGGGCAATTGTCTTGAATGTTTCATTTAAGTGTCAGCTTTTATGACTGAACAGATGTCATACTTCTACTTATATGAATATAACTGAATGTTAGGCTTTTGAAAGAAGAGCAGAGACAAAAGAGCAAGAAAAAAAAATATCCTGAAGAGCAGAAATAAAAAAGAAACCTCCTGTTCCGAGTTCTTTTCTTAGCATAGAATCAATATAATTCCTGTAACTTCTCCTACATTTATTCCTGTCTTTCATTCACGTTTCTTAATAAGACTCTTTCAGTGAGCCACAACCCCCTGTCATATACCTAATCATCTCTGTGTAATTCAAGCAAAACAGAGTAAAGCGGAAAAATAACATGCTTCAGATGCCCCCTATCAACAACTTCAGAACCTACTTAAAATGGCATCAAATCATAGATGTAACATGACAAACTGAAACCTTTAACACCAAATCAATTACAATTAATAAAAATCAACAGACAGAGCTTCTATATGATCACTGAATCCTTCAGACAAATACATTGGATTTCTGAGGTGTGACTTCTACAAAATTTTTTTTGCTCCGTCCATATTTACCTATGCGACTTCCTCAATTCTTTAGGAAAATTTTAGTACCAGGCAATCTGACTGATTGAAACTAGGCCTACTGGTTTGTTCCTTTTTTAAAGTCTCGCTTAAAACCTTAAGCTACATCTGACACCTTCATTTTCTCTGTTACAGAGCTACACCTCACAAACAATAGTTAGTAGTTTGGCAGCTTCCTGTGAGGTCCTGGAAAATCTGGGGCAAAAGCCATCCTTGCTAAGTTCGTTACTGTATTTTTTTTCTCTAAAATTTGCTCAATTTGTTCAAAAATCTCTTTTCTCACTTGAATTTTAAGTAGTTTTTCAGACTCATAGTCTGTAAAGAAAGGGTCGTACCTGAGAACTCCCTCAAACTTCCTCATAGTTACAATGACGCAAAGAATTCCTTTAGCTTTTTTGCTATGGACTTGCCCCCTTTCTCTGCCTACTTACATCTCAACCATCTAATGACCATATACATACTGCAGGCTTCCAGCTCTTGATGAACCTGTGAAGAAGGTTCTCTTTATTCTTAAGGCCTCCAGTAAGCTGCTCTTCAAAACCTTTTTGGCCTGCTTTGTTACTCTTTTACAGTATCGTCTCTGATAGCCTTCTTTACTCTCATCTAACAAGTCCAGCTTTTTAAGGATCCATTTAAATGCAGAACACACATGTACTCTGAACCTCTAATACGCATCTTGAAACTGCTCCTAGACAAACATTTCTCATTTTTGTTCCTTATTTCTTTTTGACAAGTTTTCATTTTTACATAGTTCCCCTTACTGAAGTTAAACCATTCTCATAGTGAATTTTTTTTTTTTTTGCAGCCATCTCACTATATGACAGTCACTGTTAGAGGCTGGTTTCTCAATAATTAGACCATGAAGTCAACAGGAGACAGCAGTTAATATAAGCACATGTAATTCCAAAACAAAAAAATTATGTCAAAACATCTAAATTGCAACAGGACTGAAAGCAATACTATACTTTGGCTTTGCAGACTTGTATTCTTCTGTATCCGTATCTTCGTCATCTGAGTACCAATGATCTCCTCTTCCTCCTGCTAGCAGGCCCCTTGCTGCCAGCAATCCTGCCGCGTTACCATAGCCTGTATATTTTAACAGGCTATCAACTGCAAAGAGCGATACAGAAAATTATTCAGCTATATTCAGCTACAAAACAAAAACCAGCATAGTGTTAAAAGAATTGAGAGTTACAGCAAGAGGCAAATATACTAATTACAGCAAGACCTTATATAAAAGGGAGAAGAAGAAGTAATTTTTACCTCTCTCTTTACAAAGAACAAAAAGAAATTCTGCTGCAATTTGCTTTACTCCAAGGTCAACATGTGTCATAAGGCGCACAAGCTTGTTCCTCACTGTTGTGCCAACTTCTGGACGATTTGATACATCTCTTAATGGAGGCAATACCTAGCAGCACAAGAGAAGGAAAAACAGCATAGAACGCATGGCAATACCTATCCAGTCCTTGCAGAAAACACAGTCAACAGAACAAGAAAATACTGTAAGCTCTGCTCCTTCAAAAAAAAGGAATAAAATCAACCCAACTATGCTTACATGCATTATTAATGACTCTTGCTTCTTAACACTCAGGCCTTCTGGTCTGCCATCCTGGGCAGAAGAGTACTCAGTCCCAAACACAGACTTTAAAAAGAAGACAACTATTAGGAGTTTAAGAGCACAAATGAGTGTCCCAAAAGAGTTGGCTAACAGGCAGCAGTAATCTCACGCTCTTTGTTTCTTCTGTTTTCCTCAAATATCTGGCAAAAGCACTAGAAATACCAGCTTAAGGAAACTTACAATATTAACATGATTTGTAATTTATACAGAACAATGAATATACTTCTAGTGAAAAAACAGGAAAATAAGTCACATTGCAAGTTCTACTATCATGATTTTCAAAAACTGGCTCTACGTGTATAGAGGAAATGCGTACTTCTCCCAGAAAACACTCTTTTAAAGGCTGAAGCTAAGTTTCAAAAAGATTTTGGAGAAAACACTATATAACATTTCCTCAAACACATTATTTTCTCATTAAATGTCATTAATATTGTTAACTTCAACCCTCAAGAAGGGCAGGAGGTGCCTGAAACATGGCTGGTTTTGCAACCTAACTTCCACCTCCTTGTGCGTATGCATTCAGACTCAAAACCTACGTTAATTTTTTCACATTCGCATGATATGATATCATCTGCAAACAAATCTGGGTTGTAATATGAAATATTTAATGGTCTGAAGACTCCTGTAAGAATTATGGATCTTCAATGTTTTACTAGGGAATGAAACCAAAGATGTCACTAAGAAATTGCAGGTCCTTTGTCTTCTAGGTAGCTAACGTAAAAATGTCATGTTCTGTGCAAAATTACTGCACAATTACTACTGAAATCAGACTCACTGGGAACCGATACTGAAACAAACAAATGCTACAGTATTGACTACTTTGAAAAAAACAGATCCTGTCTTTTTCAAACTACATATTCAAACGATTAGCGAAAACATTTTACTTTGTCCCTGCTTACTTTCCCCAATGGGGATAGTACCATAACTGCCATTTCACAGTGTGTTGTAAGAATGAATTAATGTTTTAGAATACTCTAATACTAATACAGTGATGAGTGCCATAGGACAGTCCATGAAGAAATTAATCATTCTGTCTTCAGATCAGAATTTGAATAGTGCACAATAAATAAAGCCTAAGGCCACACTTAACAATGAGGATAATTCAAAATATCAAACATCCGGTCATGCAGTTAGCAGCATCCAGCCATTCTGTGCACTATATGAGGCAGTGGTCCTGTGGTAAGAGACAGCATGCAATTATATCCTGACATCTAGATGCCGAGATGTCGTAAAAACATGCAGACAACTTCATTTTCTAACTTCTGAACATTTGGCTCTGCAGCTTTTTTTTTTTTTTTTTTACTTAACTAGGAAAGAACTGCTGTGAACAAAACCAATAAAAACACCAAGACGAGTTTCTTAAATTCCTCAAAAACACTTTTCTGGTACAGATGAAAGACACAGAAAATATATGCAAAATACGCTCTTTTCCATCATAAACTCCATTTATGAATTCAGGCACAGCTTTGATCTGGGAGCAGCATCTGAGATGCAACCCGAAAATCACTGCAACTTAGGAAAAAGAACATTTCTCAGCTGGTTTCAGCTGTCTCTCCCTTGCTCATCTTTTAACATTTCTCCACTCGACTTCAGGAAAAGCAGCAGAACAAACAGAAAACACCACACCCAACCACCAAGCCATAGAGATTCTTTAGATCTTTAACCATGGCATGGAAATCCTTTTTCCTGTAAAAAGCCTACCCACAGCCTGTGCTGTATTAAACAGCTCTTTTAAGAGACCAAGTGATTAAGCGTGCCTCTCTTCGGGGACAGGGTTTTACTCTGACAGAACAGCTGATACACAAGTTTCAGTTCCAATGACTCCTGCCTGCTGAGGTCAAACTAAAACTCAAGCAGAACCCATCGAAACACCTGTAGCCTCACTGGCTACCACACAGCTTTGCAAAGTTTTATTAACTGCACTGAAATTTTTTTGATATGCTGGAGGTAAGGGGGCAGACCTCACTGAGTTCTTTGCCCCTGTGTCACACGATCCATGGTGACCCACATTAACACAGCTTTACAATACCCCTAATGTTACTATTTAACAGCTCTACAAAATGAATCGTGGAACTTAGGCAATAATATCTATTGATTTACATGACTGAAAAATTATTTCTATAGCTGACAGTTGTCAGAGACCTAACAGAAGAAAATACTGCAGAGAACTTTGTGGGTAATTTAACATGAAACCATTCATACTTTTAAAGTATCCGTGTCTTGCACTGATGTACAAACCTCAGAAAGTTTATCATTAGCTTCATATTCAAATTTTGACGAATATTTTACTTACCTGAGCTTTGATAAACTTCCTGATATTCCTATGAGTTCGGCAGCACTCAGTTAATAAACTGAGAACTGGAGTCAGACCTTCTCTATAGCTGCTTCCCTAAAATAAAACCAAAAACAAATAAAAAATTTTTAAGAGCAAATTTTTCTTTTCAAAACCTATGAACCCTTCAATAAAGTCCTATATGACAGCCAAAACATGAACTTCACATAGATATAAACAAAGACCCAAATATTTATCCTCACACACACACACAAGCAAGTATGCTTCAGATATTCACAGGAATTTGTCCTCAGTTTTGAGGTGTTTCACAATCTAGAAGCAAGAACATCTATATTTGTGCTAAATACTGTCTGAAAGGTTTGTAAGAAGCTTTACATATGTGCACTTTTTGCTTTAATGAAAGAGAACCCTTTTGTGAAGAATGTTTGCAGCCCATACCTTGTCTATTCTCTTCTCCATGAAATCCAGTAAAATTTGAATTGCTCCCATATTCATACCATTGTATTTTATATCTGTTTCCTCTTGGGATGATGGACTAATAAGAACATCCAAGCAAGAAACGGGAATATTGCTTAAGAGGTTGATTGCATTGCTGAAACAGATCATAAAAATTCATTATTCATTTGGAAGCAAGAATTAAGAACAGTACAACTCGCCATAAAACTGTTTGTACAACTGCAACCAAGAAGAGGCCCTGCAACTCAAACAATGCTTTATTTTCTACTCTCTGGGTTTTAAAGAAGGTGGTGTGCATTATCGCCCGAGTGCTGGCTCTTGGAACAAACAAGGAAAAAGAAAGACAAAAGCTCCAAAAGCTATACTGCAGCAGTGCATTATTACTTCCAGCCCCCACAGTATCCTATCCCATAGATAAGGCACAGCTTCCAGCAGCGTCTTGCAGCAGCTGATCTTGCAGGACAGCAGGGGGAACTCTCACATTGATTTGCAGCAGTCAGTTTTTTCCTCCTTGAAACTTAAAACATTTTACAACACTTCCATATTACCATCATTAATGTGACAAAGTGCACCATAGAAAACATTTCCTCCTCTAACAGTGGGGCATGGTGGCAATTTCTCAGGTCCCCTGAAATGTTTTCACTTTTACTTAGCTTGTAGTGTATAGAAAATACAGAAGGCTTTTAACACGCTAAAAAAAGATTCAGGTTCATTTACCAAGCACTACCTTCCAGTAACTAGCAGTCTTTGCCTTCTACAAAGCACAAAGAGAAGCGCTTCCCAAATATCCATTAAGTGATTTAAATCAGACCACAGGGTCCCTCCCTCCTCTTTAATGGAGTAAGATGGAACCTACTTTGCAAGAGTCTCTTGTATGGTACACATCCCTTGAGTTTGCCATCTATCCTGTTCTCATTATACAGACTTGCATTTGTACTCTTCCTGAATATGGGGCTAAATTACACAGATGCTGCAAAAATTAGAATTCTGTCATTATTTACTTGCTGATGCCCAACTGAACTTATAAATGGATATATTCCGAAATACTACAGAACTATTTAGGCTTACATATGCAGATCTCAAAGCTATCAAGGAAACTATGAGCACTGATGCTTCAAGGATTGGCGAAGTGTTCCAAGAATAGAGAAAACTTGTCAAACAACTTCATTTAACACTTTTAATAACATCTACTTACAAGCTGCCCTCAGTTTTTATGTTATTAATACAATTCTAACAAAGAATTAGTAAAAGGGAAAGCAAATCGTGGCAATCAAACATAACAGGACTTCTAACAAATGTGCTGGTTTTGGTCTGATCAGACTGGGTGGCTGTTCCACATTGTGCCATCTCCCTTTTGCTCTTTTAGCAATTGAAATTCAGACAACTTCTACTTTTTGGAAAGCTTGTTTCTTTTTGTTTTGTTTCTAATTCCTGTTTAAGATACATCTTTTATATCATGGAAGTTATTCCTCTCCAATAATTCAGGAATAGTCAGAAACAAAACAGACTGAAATTCAACAAATATTTGGTGGCTTCATGCCTTTCACCAAAAGTTCTCTTTTTACCAGTTTCTTATTAAACAACCAAGTTCCCAAACACCTACAAAATTAATTTTCTGGATCACTGTGTCTGAGCTATTCTTTTCAATAAATGAAGCCCGGCTTTCTGATCTTTGTCACTCCACTGACAGTTTTATTTGTGGTAGAGGAGTGTATGAAATTCTCCAGCTACCAGGAAGTCAGTGACTATGCACAGATCTGCACAATAGTGTTTGCATTCCTACTCCAGGGGGTAGAAATACTGTGTATATTACTCTCCCCTTTTCGGCTTCCTAGAGATCATTAATCACTGGGACATGACATCCACCCACTCATGCTCCCAGCCCCCTCCTGATATGCAAATTCAGAAGCAAAGGCCTATTTAGAGCTGCTGAATGCCTTGATTAAAACCTTGTTAGTGGGCAAAAATGGCACTCACTCTAATATGTGGTGCTTTAAGCTGTTCATATTCAAACGTTGAGTAATGACATGACAGAACCACAATAATGACAACAATACCAGGTACTAAATTAGATAAGATATTTTTATAGGTAACTTCTGCTTATTTATTAGAAATAGAGTCACACTGACAGTACATCACAGCTCAGGGCATGTATCCAACACCTGATGCTCACATAAAATAAATCCTCAACTTACACATTCAGAGCACAAGCGTTCATACAATGTGCTTTAACAGGCTGTCCGAACCCTTCATTTAAGCATCTTGCATTCTGCAGATACACAAACTTAGAGAAGTGCAAGCAATCAGCAGTTCTAAGAAATGTACTTATGCCTCCCTAATGCTTCATAAAGTTCATTCAACACTACTTATAGTTTATTCCATTTTTAACATTATTTTCCTAATTGCCTTACTGATAGGCTCCAGGTGGAAAGCAGAGCGAGAAGTTGCACTCTGCTCTCCCACTCACACCTCATCTCTAGCAATAAAGATTGCACGGTCAGAGTCCAGCATACTGAACAGCCCAAATGACAACACAGCCTCATTTTTTTAGCTATGCTATGTTAGCTATAGACTGCTAACACAAGTTTACTCATTCATTATTGTAGCTGCTATCAGGAATGAAAGTTTTGCTTGATCAAATACATCAGGGGACTGAAGTGGGGCCCTCTGATCCAGGCCCCTGGTCCCTCTGAGGATTTGCAGGGGCATTACTTCTGACTATACCTTTTCTATTCCAGAGCTGCCTTGTGATGAACAGTCTTGGTGGAAAAGTGTATTAAATTATTCAGCTTTTATTGCATCCTGTAGCATTCAAAGACAAAACTCAGGTTCTGCAAGCAGGCTGAAGTATTTGAATCACAAAATTTAAAACCTGTGCAGTGCTCTTCTAGCATGTTAAAAAAAAACCCTCGAGTATGACATAAATCAAGATTGAATACTACATGCAGCAATACTATACTTGCATTCTTTCTTCTATCAGCTTGAGCTAAACAAACCACAGTTAGCTAACAGAGGGAGAAAGTTGTTTTCCCAGCATAACAGAAAGACTGAGGGAGTGCTACACTGAGTCTGATGGAGAAGGGGAAACAACTGCAGTGAGACAAGGCAGTGATAACCATCCCCATTTCTTTTCTGCTTCCCCCTCTCAGAATTATGCAGAATCGTCGCCTTGACTTGGTGTCTCCATAAGGTCCACGTGGGCAGCATCTCTACACAAAATACCCCTTCTGACTGAAAAAAGCAAGGACAGAAATCACACCAATCCTACATGTTCTCCACAGCTGTCTACTTGTATATGTAAAGCCCTTTTTGGATCTCATCTGCAAGTGTTTACAAAAGCTAAAACCAAAAGGACCTGTGTAACATGCATCCTTTTGCAATAGCACAAGATAATTAAATTTTACAGCGTGATATATTTTACAGGGTGATTAGACTAGTCAGATTCCTGGACAAGGGAACAGAACATGTTTTCACGGGAAGAGCATCAGCTGTGTAATAATTCACCAGAATATCAGGCAGTCTTGCTATGTACAAGATCAAATGCTAAAGGCTGATCTCTGTCTTCTTGTAGTTGTTGAATTTATCCAAATCCATTCAATTTTCCCAACAGTGGGGAACTTATTCCCACCAGTCCCTCCCTTAAAGAAGGATGAGAGCGCAAAACACCCACCATAAGCAGCAGCAAAGAGAAAACACTGCCTGCCTTTCAGGACACACTCAGCACTAACTTCAGTCACGGCAACTACTGCAACAGGATCCTACATTATTCCAAACTAGCCTGCACCAACTGAGAAGGGCTCTGAAGTAGGATTTTAGTATTCACCTACTAAGACTGTTGATCTCTAAGGGCTTTCCAAGATTTTAATCAAGTTCATTTAACACTTTCAAGATTGCTGGGTGTGAAAAACTATATCCTTCTTCCCAGAGACTACTGGTTCAGTAGATCGTCAAAAGATCCTACACTTAAGACACACGGACATCTCTGAGGAAGAAAATGGCAACACTAACTTTCATTGCCGAGAGATAACACAGGATAGTGTTTGAAGCTACCGTACTGTCAGGCTCTGTGAACAGCTGACCTACTTGGATAAAAATAAGGCTGTCACGGAAAAAAACCCCAGTAACACTGAACAGAGAACCACCACCTCACTAAAAATACTCTGAATTTTGATCGGATTATTGGCTGCAAATACATAACAAACCGCTGGGTGCAGAACCGAGGAAAAAAAATAAACACACCTAAAACTGCAAGATGATTCACTCATCTTTGAAAAAAAAAAATATTATTACCAGGGAACTGATATTTTTACTTTCAATAAAGCAGCCTAGAACTATTGGAGATAAAATACCAACTTGTTACTTCCATCCCAAACCATCAGAATTGCAAAAGTTACATACAAAAATCTCAAAATGCAGTTCTTCCACCAGCTTCTGTGCAAAACAACAGAAGTTGCATTCCACTTCAATTTGCACTACCCCTAGAACTTCCATATGTATTTTCATCCTCAGTTACATACACACACACAAAAAGATTTCAAAAAGGTCAGCTTCATTATTATTGATCAAAAATAACAATCTTGCCAGCCACTTTCTCTCTGGAACAGCAGACATGCTTAAACAATATTTCAGGCAAACAGCTTTCATCAAAACGACTAATAATATTTTACTCAAAAGTATTAGTTTTCATTGTTTCTCAGCTTTCCACTTTAGATTTTAGGCAAAGCAATTTTTTTCCCTATTTTTTTAAAATAAATAACCTTTTAAAATAGATCGGTTCTGCAATTCTACTAACCTGTGCAACTCTTCAGTTTTGTCTTCAGTAGGGCCCGTGGTTAATAAGCAGTGTCGAAGGATGGCAGCCATGTAACGAAATTGATGAGATTCAGTCTATATAAATATAAATTATGAAGATATTTTTTCATTTTGAAGATTGCAAGTGGGGGTTTCAGGTCACTAGAATAATAAAAATTAAAGATGGAAAATACCTATTAGATCATAACATCCATCCCTATCAATAAAAGGACTGTACCTTAGAGTTCACTGAATGCTTAATGCAATGTAACTGTCATATGCTGGCCTTTTAACTAGGCCTTGTAAAAGTCGCTGGGGACTTTTTTCCAGTTAAATGAACCTTCACTACCAGAAAACCCTGTTACAAGCATTTGCTCAATTCCACACCACTGTTCCTAAGATACCACTACTATCTTCCTCCCTGTATTTACAGCCAGCCGCCTCTTCATCCATTTAGATTACATATGTTCTTCATTTAATTTGCCTCCTCCTCACTTAGACCTTTTGCTGCCAACAGTTTCATTCCCCCACCCAGTCTGTTTCTTTTTCTAATTCACTTGCTTCTGTTCCCTTGATACCTTTTCTCCACTTCGTTAATAACTTCTCTACTCTCAGCAACCTTATTTGCCCTACTTTTGCTCTCCCCAAGCAATTCCCCCTTCCAATCTCCCACCGGACAGCAGCCACACAAAAGTACACCGGTAACTGCAATCATTTAACCGTGTGTATCATCGTCCTCGTCCTTTTTCATTAGCTCTTCTTGGCATCCATCATATGTTCTGGTGTGTTTGACCTAGCACAAAGCGTCCCAACGCACCTTTTGGAAAATCAGCATCCAAATCTGCCAGCTGCACGACCTGTGGCTCTTGTCTGGCTTTGCTACTTTGAAACCATCTCCAGTCATTATATACTGGTGTTTCAAATGGTTCTCTCCCCCTTAGGATGGATCTCATTTAGTTTTCTACTCACATGCCTGACAACTCTACTCTCCTTTTATTTTCCATCCCGTCTACTGTTTGTAATCTCTTCAAGTCCTGCATCTTCAGCCCACTTAATTAACATGCTGTTTACTCTTCTTACAGCTCATTAATATTTCCACAGAGATACTTGCTAAGCAGAACGTCACCTAACACATCTGGCAAACAGTTTACAACTACTAAAGTGCTCTTTATATTAAAGGTTCCTTGCTTTTAGGAACTTCTAGTAAAGAGTTACTACATAAGCTTTATTTCAAAACACAAAATAAGCTGCTTCTGCCCCAGAATATCTTAAATTCTCATCCAAAAAAAAAAAAAAAAAAAAAAAAGGTTACTAACACCAGAATTTCCTCCACTCTGAAAGAAATTTTCCTGACAGTTGCATGCTTGGGCTCTTTGGGGAGGAAAAGTTTTGTGGGACAAAACCTCCCCCATTCCACAGACAGCAGCCACACGAAACCTCATCAGGTAACGCCACGACTGCGTGCCACCTCCCGCCCGCCTTTCTGCGGTAAACTGGGCTTTCCATCTCTCAATATTCCCAGTGTTTTATGAGAGCATACCAACTTCAAGATCCAGATTTCAAGAGCTTACTTCTCAAGAGGTGAACATGTAATATAGCTTCATTTTCCAGCTAAACACCTGACATTATTTCCTCCACACAGAAGAACTTAATCACAAAGATGATACTTCTCCAAACTCTGACCTAGCAAACATTCATATAGCTGTCTTACATGCTTGACTTCGGGTAATTTTTTTCCACTCAAGTTTCTACCTCCAAAACAATCGCTTGCCTATACAAAGAACTTTCTCTGACAACGCTAAAGACATTTTTAATAAAGGTCTAAGTCAGGAATATAAACAAACGGCCCTCACTTTCTTTATATTTCCTTGAAATTCAAAGTATTAGCCTCTCTGATTTTTTCCGCCCACTCACTCAATCTTAAACTTCAGGATTTCTTATTCAGTGTATCCTTGAGACATTAAAACAAAGAATAAGCTTCAGGCTCCTCTCAAGTTTTACATTCCTTAATGTTATGATTAATGTCGCATTTGCTGTTTAGTCCAATGCAGTAAAGAGAACAATTATTTGTCAGTTTTAACTACTGTAAACTTCTGCTTAGCTTTACATGCTGCATAGTTACAAAGCCCAGTGAAAAGTTAACAACACTGTTTTAGAGACAATATGATGTGGACTAAAAAGAAAGATTCCCTATATAATTCTACTACTGTAGCACAGACATATGTTATTCAACAAAAAAGTTACCCTTATCGTTTCTGTTTATAAATTTAGGGATGCAACACATCGGAAGCATATTTGTCTAAGAAAAAAAATAGATCTGAGGTTATAATGAAAAAAACAAATGTTATTCATAAGACGTAACAATGAGAGTGCATTTGGTTCTCGTACTTGACTTCATCTTAAAAGATCACATTTAAGTCCAAACCTGGTGTTTGGAGGATAAGAGATAAAGTTATTAAAAACAGTTGATCATCGTGCCCAGAAAAACAGAAGAAAACCAGGGAGACTTCTCAGCTCTAATTATGACCCTATTGCTATAGTCCACAATCTCCAGAGATGTGGCCATCTGATACACTTACATTAAAAACTTTTTCCTATCCACCTAATTATTAGTGAACAGCATTTATTTTCTTTTGGAAATCTAAGACTCTTATGATATAGTCTTCTTTGCATTTTTTATTTGAAAACGTACAGTTCTAACTTGCATTATATAATCCAAGCTATTCTCCCATGACACAGAAAATATATGGATTAGATTTTTTGCCTAAGTAGTAACAAGAACAAGAGAGTTATTTTGATATTCAAAGCAATGAGCATTAAAGACTCAACATCTCTTGAAAGCCCAAGATCATCAATACATGACACAATTAGAATTCAGACAGAAACATTTTCTCAGACTGATTTTGCATATAGAGAAATTATGATGCAACATTCCAAGAGTGCCTTAGCTGCTATTTTGAAAAATGCAGTCATATTCCATCAAAATTACAGTAGAAAAGGTTAAGTACTAAAATCGTTGCTCTGGGGCTTGGACAACAACTGCCTCTTGTGTATCTACCTGCTGGTTCTGGCTCTTGCAGGCTAAACAAAACAATTTAAAAAACACTTCAGCTGAGCCTTACCTCGCTGTGGACATTCCAGCTGTCAAGCGTTACATTAAAAAGAGCCTTTAGTGCCTCAATGGCACAATCTGTCTCTTGCAAAGACAGAGGAGGCCTGTCACGATCTTCTGCTGCTTTATATTCTTCCGTCCATCTTACACTCAGGGAACTTTCCAAAGCCTGAGTCAAAACTTGCACCCCTTGTAGTTCCTGACGCAACTGCGATCTAATATCTGTGTGTAGAAGCGACAAAAGGAAGAGGAGACGCAAATCAAAGCATTTAATGTCATCAACGAACTGTTGGTCCCTGCATTTTTCCAGAAGATTGCAGAGCATAGCTGCAAGATTCAGTTCCAAACTGAGCTTCTGTGCAACAGCACTATTAAAAATTATGTTACAGAGGCATTTTAAAGCTTCTACTATAACAGGAAATTCAGACACTCTCTCCAAAGGATCTTCCACAGTGTCCAGCTTTGCTAGCCTCATAAGGATCTGCATGTTCCTCTTCGTGGTTACAGGCACTAAAACCTTCTTGTCCCTGGAGAGAATCCGGAGGGCCTCCAGGCAGGCAACTTGACATGAAGTTTTTGTGTCTTTTTCAAGGATGTTTAGAATTCCCTCACACAGTTTCTATGCAAACACAAACAAACAAAAAAGGAACAGTTTAACCATCAAAATACTGGTGGCAATAGGAAACTACTTTTGCTAAGCTTCCATGTAACTTTTGAGTTTTCAGCTGACTTGAGAAACTAGGTATTCTGTATTAGCTCTTCAAAATATAAACTATTGCAAAAGACCCCCAAAGATCATCCAAAGCAGCTTTCCTCATGGATACAGTCCAAATACACCAACATTGGCAAAAGCATTAAGCCAAAATGGCAGATGCTATCCACCATTACCAGTTACGAAGTTTTCTCAGTATCAGGACTAAAAACTTGAGTAGCCAGAGTGACAAGGCTAGAGAGAAGTGAAAGGTTTTAAAAATACATCAAAGTAGAACAGTCACACTGACAGTACCTGCAAAATTATAAGTTGAGGTTGTTTCAGTCAGGAGGCTGGGAGAAAAGAAACCAAACCAAAATAACTGCCACTCAACATACAAGTATTAGTACTCCATGTTTGGTAACAGCTATAATTTGTGTTGCAACTTCTCCCACCTTAAGTAAGATCCTTAGAAATGTTACCTCTGACATAGAAATATAATGCAGTTTTATTGGAAGACTTAGGCTGTAGCAGTTTTACCAAACCAGTAAAACTGCTGCTTTGTCAACACGTTGCTCTTGAAGTTGAAATACTTCACTGATACTTTATACCAACATGACTGCAGGGGTAAACATTAATCATATAAATGCAGCACGAGAAAATACAACACTCCAAGAATCTGCAGCTCAGAACAGTAACCTCTGAATTACAGAAGTAACAGCATTACAGAAGATACAAATAAACTACCAAAGAAGCCAGAGTAGCAATTGAGTTGAATAGCCCTAGTGCATAAGTCTGCTTAGGACCTGAAATTCATATTGTGGTCTCAGGTAGTATATGTCAATAAGAAAGTGATTAAAAAGAAAGTATAGAAACACTAGTAAAGTAAAAAATAGTTCCTGGGGAACGGTCTCTGGAATTGCACGTTTCACCACCACCACAACAAAAAGGTGGGGAGCACAGCAGCCCATCATCCTGACCCAGAGTTCAAAACAGAAGTTCCACTTGGGACATCCAAGTGAGTTTTGTTACTGTGATCACTTACAATTAAAGCCAAAATAATGAAAAAAAAAAGTTAAGTCTAAAGCAAATCTAGAACAGACACTCCAGAAGAATAAGGGAGAAAACAACACAAGTTTTCAACAATGTTAAAAGACAATCTGTAAACAAAGCAGACAGTAGGAACTCACAATATGATTTCTAGTATGCTTGTCCTGGGGTGAAGCCCACCCAAAAGCACCACCCAGGCAACCAAGACCTTGCCTACATCTCCACAGCCCCGACTAGATTAATCCAGTAAGAGTCTGAAAACAAGGAGTGAGCTCCACCTCTTACTATCACACAGGCAACATGAGAAATCTTCATCAGAATATTATAGACACTGCAACAGTATAAAACCCACATTTGACCACCTGTACAGGCATATAGGTACTTACCATGGGAATTTCATAGACAAGTACCTGGAAAAAGATACTCAAGTACAGAGTTTTCAGAGTTCTTCAACATTAACCTAATGCTGCTCCCACAGATCTGTACAACCCCCTGACTTGAGCACAGTATGCTAGACCTGCACTAAATATTTCTGAAGGTGGCATCTTTGAAGTGTTTTTTAAAAAATGCCTAGGAAACAAAAAATGACCAGTCTAGATCCACAGTGAAATTAGCTGGTCACAGCTTACAAGAATTTTGTTTCTATTTTTAAGAGAGTTTTCCATACAATTAACTTTTCTTTGCAAGCTGAAGCAAGAGTCGTGAAGTCTGTTTGGTTTTGAGGAGTAACACAGAACTGAATGGACAGTTCAGAGAGCGCCAGGGAAAGGCCAGTTTATTCTGTTCCCTGTTTAATCACATTTCTATTAGACTTAGCAGTTATAGTCTTCCTCATTGACATCAGCTGCTACAAGGTGGTCTGTAATAATTTACCCAAATTCAACGGCTGGTTCACCAACTGGACCCTCCCTCTCTTCAGGAACTGTGTAGCAGTACCATATTAACAACACAAGAAGCCAAGTTACCAGCCTTCCCCAAACCACGATGCTGAATGAACACTTCAAAGTCATACTGGGCCAGACAGACTGCCTTATCAGTAGATAAATACAGCACAAAAACATATCTGATTTTTCATTAACAGTGCTGAAGGTTGCTTCTAGGACTTCAAATACCAAGAATCACTTCATAAATTATCTGATCCGATCAATATCCACTGAAATTAAGGGGAGTTTCCGCTCATTTTGTTAGCAGCAGAGCCTATACACCTCTTGCATCTGGCGCTCTGGTCTTTAATCTCAGTCAGATAAAAACCTGAACACTCATTTGACT
Organism: Nipponia nippon; assembly: GCF_047370975.1. Taxonomy (NCBI): domain Eukaryota; kingdom Metazoa; phylum Chordata; class Aves; order Pelecaniformes; family Threskiornithidae; genus Nipponia; species Nipponia nippon. The sequence continues at coordinate 60,824,234 of NW_028262347.1, forward strand.
ACAAAGAGACCAATCCTCCCAAATTCAGACTGATTTTTTTTTTTTCCCATAAGTTGCGCCCACCTGCTGCTATGGAAGTGCCACTGCAAAATGTCAAAAGCACTGCAGGGGAGATCCCAAAGGGCACCAAACTCCCACTGACTTGCCATGCGAGGTAGAAGACTAACCCTCCCTCCATACGTTTAAAGACTATCCTTGCAATTTAATTAAAGATTATAAAAAACATTATCTCATGGCTTCAAATCTTAGTGAAACGCAGCAACAGAAGATTCTTAACTCTGAATGACTGTACTACAGATAGATACTAAATAGAACACAAGGGGGGGTTTTCTGAGATTTAGTAACCTACTTACAACTTAAAAAAAACAAACCATTGGTGTGCTTGTAAGGTGCTTCATTTCCTACATGTTCGTGACGCCTCGGCTGTGTAAAAGATTTCACAATATAAGTAAGGCTAGGATTTATTTTTAAAAGCACTAATTACACAGTCTTATGCATACTATATTAACAACTAAGCCATCACGCACTTAAGAACAGGTCACTAAGCTTCCTAGCCATTACAGCAAAATAAAATTTTTTTAAGATGTAAGACTCACATAAGTGAAAAAAAGGTAGGAACTGCTGACAAAGCTCTCTGAAGTTAGGCCTTGGTGAGCCATCAAGAGTGATTTTAAAGGAACCAGCATCCAGTTACGAAACTGCCACTTGCAATACTGCTGAAATCCGTGACAGTGAACCACTGCTGGATGATCTCAAATGCCAATAGTTGCTTAGGGAAAAACAGACCATCTAATTATAGTTGAAGAGTCATCCATGGGAAGTTTTGAAGCAAGGAAACAAAATTCCTCCTATTAGGAAACTGCCTTGGAGACAACTAAAACCAAATGCCATACAGCACATTTTCTGCTTTCTCCTTGACGGTGTGAGGGTAGTGATGCACAGAGAGAAGAGAAACAGGAAAGGATGTGACCACAAAAGCACTATTACCCTTTTCATTTTCTTTAGGTAGTGCTTTTTCTACTGCCCTGTAGGCCATTAACATGGCGTAAACTAAGGGGCACAGATATTATTTATTTGGTTGGAAATGAAAGCAAGTGAAAGAATTCAGACAGTAAGGTACCTCCCCTTTCACAAAATATATGATGATTGTCCTAGTTTCAGCATTTTATTGCTATCCCCTAAAATACTGTACGAATTTAACATTTATTTTTTTGAGTTCTACCCTTTCAACATTCAGAAGGGAGTTAGACTTTCATCATTTGTGCTACAGTAAGAAGTGTTTTTCATATACTTTTCCACAGAATCAAGGCAGTTTCTAGTCTTTTAAAACTTTTTTAAAATTGTAAAATACATTCACCACTTTAAAATTCAAGAATTCTCAGCTTTCGTGCTAACAGTAAGGTTAAGGCAGAGCAATACACACCATTCCTTTTGTCTATGCTGTAGTGTAACAGTAAAACATTTTAAAATTTTATTGTGTGTTAAACAGAAAGCCCAGAAACACCAATTTGTCATCTTGTGTTGACGAGTAAAATATTAATCCATTTTGGTCCTTTATCCTGATAGCATAAACACTTGATGCTGAGAAGCAACATGGTCCTGTAGAAAAAGCAATATCCTGAGATACAAGAGACCCGCATTTTCTTCCTTGCTCAGCCACAGACCTAGTGTGTGGCTTGGGGCAAAAAGGTATCATCTCTTTACTTCCATTTTTTTTTGCTGTCTTTGTTTACAGGCTAATTAAATTGGGGGGAGGGAAGGTGGGGGAGAGGAGAGGGGAGCACTGTAAGTGCTTATTAGCAGGTGCTTTTATTTTCCGGGCTCAACCTCAGCTGGGGATGCTAGGTACTTGTGAAAAATATGGTACTTCACGATCTTGCTCTTTGGTCCTGGGGTGCCTGCATGTGAGGTCCTTTTCCACCTCCTCTGTTTGTGTTTGAAGATGCTTAGAAAGCACACTTGACCTATATTCACTTTTTTCAATTCACAGACCACTAAACTTTGGCGACATTATGTCAGCTGCATTTACTGTAGCTTCTCAACACCAGAGTAATAAATGTCTTCGTGAGAAAAGGAGACAATTTCCCTTTATTTGCTTCTTCCTCTTTGGCAAATAATTCTCTTTACTTATACTGGCCTTTGGATTACAACAGGAACACGAGAATATAGTCTCCATTCTGCAAGTATTCAAATCCAAGCAAACACCACTGCTTCAGTGAATATAGCATTTAATTTAGACACAGATTATTCAATGCTAGAGAAGCTGCAATTCAAAGGCGAACAACAAAAGTTCTGCTAAACATTACAGAAAGAGTGCATACTTTATCTCTTCTTTCCTGCACCTTTATTTTTGAATTATGCCATAGATGCTGTAAGTACCAGGAGAGGCACGCTTCTCAGCAATCAAGTTTAAATTTAAACAACGGAAAAAGAAAAACAACCTGTTGTCAAATTGACTTGGAAATACACGTTGCTCCCATTTTGCACTTTCCTCAGTGACAGAGCATATTAGTAACAAAATTGCCAGAAAAGTCCATCAAGAACAGAAATTCTACAACAGCAGAACACAGGAGGTGTGCTTAGTTTTGTATCACCTTCACTCATTTCTCAAGATCAATGTTCTTAAGACTTCTTTGTATATTCCAAGGCATAAATACATCCACCTTGATGGAACAGCAATAAGCAATATGAATATGTCAGACTTATGAAATTCTTACTACACTGGTTAGGCTTAACTTAAACAAAAATCAAGCTTTTTAAAGAACAGCCCACAAAAATCAAATAACTCCTCCCCACTCTTCTTTAATAGCTGGGAAAGAAAAGTCACAGACCTAACAGTGAGTGCTTGCTCACTCTTGTAGCATGGGTGAACCAGAAACCGCCATGTCTTTGGCCTCCTCCAGTATTAGGTGCCAGAGCACATCATTTATTTAGGAGAATGGGAACATCATAAGTGGTACCAGGTCATGCTTTCCTTCTCCTGCACTGGCTTAAGTCCCTCTAGTTCACTTTGTCTTCTGACCCATGTTTTTCATCATTTTCAAATTTCAATTTTAATTAAATTATCTCTAGGGGTTCAAGAGAAGTACGTTCTTAATTTAATTCAACCTAGTTCTGCAGCTGTTCAGTGGTGAGAATGGTTAATGAAATCAACTGTAGTGCCAAACACAAAGTTCACAGGGAACTGTAGTTGCCCAACAGGTTCAGAGTCACAGAAATGTGAAATTCTGCATAGCTGCACTCTCAGCAGCCCTCCTTGCCCTCCCCACTGAACAGGGAGAGAGAGAACCCTTTATAACCTCTGTAACCCAGTGGTGAAAGCGTTTTAAAAGGAGAGGTGGGTTTCACTGGCTTGACATAAACCAGTTAAGTTGGGTTTTTTGTTGTTTTTTTTACATCTCTTAAGAGATGTAAAAACTGAAAAATGCTGGATGGAAGTGGGCAGGACCAGAGGGAATTAGAACAAACGCTTAGTATTAATGAAGGATACTTAGTAACTTTTCTTCTCTTACAGACTGGTAGTCCCTAAGGGGTTTCAGTAAGGTCAGAACAATAACAACAACAATTAATACTAAGATACCACACAGTGCGCCCACAGGAGTGCTTGAGCTTGATATTTTTATAGGACACTCACTAACAGACTTTAAAAGCTTGCAACGAAGTTACTGGGAGGAGAAAAGTTCCGTGCCTTTGTGGCTGCAGGAACCTTCAGACCTCCCAGAAGTGTCACAGTGTCACCAGCACTATCTAATAACGAGGTTCTTCTGAGATTTAGAGCATGACAGCATCTTGCTCCGTCAACATACTTCACTGCTTCCATCCTTCCAAAGTTCAAATATGGTACAGTCCACAGCCTTAAGGAATCTCCCCACATCATTAATTTAATTAGGAGAGAAAGTCCCACAATACATTTGATATGATTTACCACCATCTATTTCAACACCTTTAAAACATTCAGCAATGCAGGGGAAAAGATTGTGTTGGTGATTATCTTCCCACTAAAGGAGGCCTTGAATTTTAGATTGATTATGTTCAAATTGAACCTGAACAATAAATCAAGAAGACTGATCTCAAACTTTAAAGATTTATATTACAGGACTGACCTAACACAGTAAGCTAGAGCCAGTAGAGTAGAAATCAGATGTTGTAAGTACTGCAAAAGGTGAAACAGACAAAACATAAGGAGTTGAAGAGGAAATATGTCAATCATGAAGACCCTACCATTTCAGGTAAGAATATGGCTTATGAGTAATATTCTTACATTTGGCTGCTGCTTCCTGTTTTCTCCCTTCCTCCCCCAAACTCAGCATCTTCATCCAATTTAGAAAGTCAGTCTTACTTGCTGTCTTGGACAGATTTACTTTTTCTGTTATATCACCTAGGCAAACAGTGCTGTAGCTCCTTCCAGCTGTGGAATGCCATGGCTACCTAAGGAATCAGTACTGACAGAGGTTTCTAGGACACAAACAGTGCTGTGATTTTCTTACCATTTTAAGTCTGTAAACAGGACAAATGTGTTGCTACTTCAGAAGCAGGATTTGGACCCATCAAGGTATAAATAATGGAGAACAAAGCTATTTACTGAAGAGAATGTGGTTCTAAAAAAAAAAAAAAACAACTTTGTTTTGTATTAGGACATGCGAGGCTTGAGCTGAAGTGCCTGCTGTGCCACATGGAGAGGGAGACACTCCGCCTGACACCTCTCTCCAAGGTGACTGCCCAGTCAAGTTACCAGATACTTGTTTTCTGGAGTTGATTCCAGCACAGACCTAAAGAACCAACTGTTTGTGTCAACCATGCCATGCTGCTGTGAAGTGTTGCCGTTCTGAAGACTCAACCTTTTCCAGCAAAACACTGTCAAGAACTTCTTGGCTAGTTGAGACAAATAGTTTAGATTTTTACGAGCTGGTTAAGCTCCTCTGAAGCAACCACACCGCCTTAATTCCAGCTGCTATTCCAGAACCCATTTACCTCTAGTTCGCAATTTCTCTCCTGTTTACACACACAAACTGAAAAGCGGCTTTCATAAATTTGTATTTTTTATTAGTATGTAACAAGCAAAGAAGGAATGGCACCTTGATCTGCCTGGTATCTGAGTAGATCTTACAGTACAACATAGGTTGCCAACTGATTTATATCCATAGCACCCAACACATAGGCCAATGAAGACACATACATCATTAAACAGAACCACCAGGACAAGTAACAGCTCGCATTACAATCTTGTGTTTTTTATCATCCTGTGATGTATGAAAGTCCTGTGGCTATGTCCAGATAGACAAGCTTGATAGCATTACCTCTCCTCCTGCCTTCTAGAGGACACAACCTACTTTCCTCCTGGAGTTCAGTATTACAAACTCACTGCTGATTCAGCTAGTTTACAGCCTAAAGCATCATGATTTGATAGCCATATTACAGCAGAACAACTTTTGCTGTCCGATTTACCCAGCTTCTATAGTCAAGCCATAGTTTTGACCTTTGTCTTTCATATTTTACAGCATGTCACTGTTGTATACGCGTTGCCCTCTCCCTAACAGTATCCAGCCTAGAAAACTGTAAAGCCCAGTTACGCCTGCGTTACAATACAACTACACTATAGACACAACCTTGCTGTAATTCTAAGGTCATGGCTGAAGCAGTGTGGTGAAGCAGAGAAAAAAAACTTGTGTTGCTACTGTTGATCTTTTACTTGCATTCTTGCATAGACACGAATGACTGACAAGAAAGTCTGTGAGGCTTGCCGGAGTAAATAACTAAAAGAAAATTTACTCCTATGCATAAACAAACCCAATTTGTTTACTCCTATGCCTGAACAAACCCAAACTGCAGCAAGAGACTGGTAAGAAGCGTGTATTGCATTCATCAGGTTATGTGGCAAATTTCCAATAGCACCAGAAACCAAAGACAAAATCCTGAAGTCCCTCTGTATTTGCCCCCATATCTGAACTTCAAGTCTACTACGTGACTTCATTACGGATCGTGACCCTTTGTCTGAACTCTCTTTCATTGCAATCATTCTGAGCTAATAGCAGCAGAAGTGCACATCCTGTCAACTCAAGCGTATTTTGGTATTACTAAACAAAAAAGGGAACTTGTTTCTATATGAGGCTATATCATGAAGTCTTTGAGCAACCCCCATTAATTTTGGGGATAATTCCAGTAGTTTGCTCTTAGCAAGAGCATGGTACCATTCTACCTTTCAATTTAAAGCATTTTTATTTTTACCTTAACTGAAGGACAAAACGAGAACGTTGAATGTTTTACAGACACTAAGGATATTGAGCAAATATACAGATTAAAAAGGACACACATAGTCCTGTCACCACATTACTGAACGTCAGCTTCAAGTAAAGCCACAGATAAAGCCAAATATTTAATAATTGTATGTAGGTCTTTTGAAGCTTTAGGACCATAGAATTTTCAGTGGCATCTGTTCAGAGGTGTGTTTTTCTTATCTACTTCCCAAGAACCATGAGGGCAGATTCAGGAACAAAAACACCCCACAGCTTTTGATTATCAAGTATGTGCACACAAAAGCTGCCTTTATAAAAGTGACTCACATCACATATGATTAACATATTTTCCAGTAAGGAAGTAATGCTATGAAATGCAATTTTAAAAAATTTTAAGGTTTTTTTTTTTTTTTAGAATAAAAAATTGTTAAGCAGAATTGTTAAGTCTGCTTACTGTCCTAAACACTCCTTGATGAGCTTTGTTCAGCTTTAAGTTAATGTCACAGAAAGAACAATAATTTGCCCAGAAAATGTGTCAAGAACTTAACCAATTAAGTAATAATTCTATCAAGGATTTTCAGAATACTTCTTAGCAAGACAGAAGCCACAACCAACTACAGCAACAGGCTTAAAACATTGAATAAAACATTATTCAACTGTATGTACACCTCTAAACCGTTCAGCTCACAAAACTATAGAACATACTTAAGTGTTTGTCATACTGGCTATTGCTCAACTACAGCTTTAAACACTGATTCAAATTCCCATATCCTATAATAAATTAAATGTATTTTCCATAAAAACCCTGTTTTAACATATATCTGTTTTAAACATATATATGTTTTAACATATATCTAAATCCCAGTCACGAAAGCTACATGTATCAGCTGGGGAGGAGAGGGTGAAAGAATCTCATGAAGTCTGTAACAGCTGTTCTGTAAGATATAAAAAGGAAAGCAGGGAAAGATGTTTTCAGAGAGCTCCCAGGACTGTAAACCAAACCTATTCTAAAGGAAGACTGGGGAAGGCTTCTAGGCCACATTCCTGGTTTTATTTTGCTTTGATTTATGAGAGACAACAGCAATATATACCGCAAGTTTTATGTAACTCGCACTGTGACTTTTGTGCTGAACTGCATACTTGCACACAAGAGTGAAGTCAAGCTAAGAGGTCTTCAAGTCACCTGTGTAATAAACAACTGCCACTTATGTTTACCATACACATAACTGATCATTTTGTAAATGCAAAGAACAGAGTCTTATCCCACCTGTTTCTACCAGAAAGAGACTTAAGACCTGAAAATATTTAGGTTTTGCACAGAATCATGGAATGAACTGACATGTGTCTAATATGAGACAAGCTATCCTTGCAGGAATGTTGCAATTCTGATTTCAAGCTTTGCGTTTATTTCAGAAATAGAGGAAACATGCAGTCTCATTCACTAATGAATATTTTCTGAATAAATATGCAAATCAGCCCAAAAACTAATTAGAGAAAAGAAAGGAAGGGTCTTGTCATTCCATATTATGCCATAAAAATAACAGAAAAAAAATAAAAATCAAGGGCAGCCCAAGCTTTAAATGCGAGGCTGTGGATGGGTCTGAAGGGACCTGTTAAGCCCTGACACACCTGTACAGCTCCATGCTATAACACACAAACATTTCCCATCTTTTGAACCTGGCATGCACAGTACACATTCTGATTACAGCTACCTTTGGATTAACAGGCTTCTGTAGCTTTGTCTCCCTTACAGCTCCATAGCTTTCTTCTGTACTTATCCCTTCATCTTAATCTCTAATATTCTCTAAGTATCTAACACAGACAAGAAATTGCTATCTGCTGAGAGGAGGAGAAAAGCAAAAATGCACTGCAAAATGTTTATCCCAGATCCGGAAGAAGAGTATCTTTATTCCCCCATCCCAAATCTGTACCCAACAACATTATTTATAGGCTTTTCTGTTACTACTTTTATTCAAGACAGGGCTTTTTGTTAGGCAGATTTGTTTTTCAGAAAAAAGGGAGAATCGGTACTTGTCATGTCTATTGCACTAAAGAAACAAAATTGAAAACAGAAGTTTGTAATCACTAATTGCACCTGTTCACAATAACAGATAAGTTAAGAGACTGCTCTTCCTTTGTTATACTTTGAACCAGAGCAGGTATGCAGCTCGATAGTCTATTTTACCTACCTTTCTTTTGTCTTCATCTGCTGGATCAAATCTGAAAATGGCCCGATTCTGTAAGAAAAGAGAAGAGTTTGCATGTTACATGAACATCAGTTGCCAAGTACGTAATACCTGCAAAACTGTTATAAAACTTTAGGAGTCTGGTTGAAAGCAGCCTCAGATAATGAGGCCATAACCATGTCAATTCATGTCCTTTCCCATTCTACCCAACAGCAAGAGCTTCAGTAAGTGGCTCCAACTAATGATTTCACCATTACCTCACTACTGGTGCAGAGAAAGCCTTGACCCATGGGCTGTGTTTCTGACACGAGTTAGCAACTTCACACATGGCACTTTACAAGGTGAAAACCATTAGCTATCGTCTTGTGTCTAACAATGAGTACTTATTTCCTGTTAAACACTTCAAATAGTAATTGAGTCTAGTTCTATGTTAGTATCCTGAAGCATGTTACTAGTGAAATACTACTCATACGACACAAAGTTTATTCTGCCAGTCAAAGAAAACAGCAGTAATACCAAAGAGGTATTTTAATGACATTTTAAAACTTCCAAGCTAAATGATTAAGCATAATGAACAACTTCTAAAAAAATAATAATCTCCATTTCTATTATTTCTAATATACAACTTGCTACATGATGCAAGTGACTGAAAAACAAAAGCGACCCTCCATAGCATGTTAGTGGCCCCTTACCTTACATGACACAAGCTCACAATTACACAGGAAGGCCCTGGACATCTACCCTACCATCAAGGGTTACCAGTATCAGTTAGATCCTTGAGGATGGTAGGAAAAGAATTCCTTTCCTTTCTCTTACAGGGCTCCCAATAACACTATTGAACAACACAAGTTCAGCAAGATGCCAGCCAAAAGCAGGTGAACATTAACTGATGAGCAATTAACCAAGAGAAGGCAACCTTTGCATTTGCACATGAACATTTTCGGAATTTTACAAAAGAACTGTAGGGACAGTAAGCGGTATAAGCACTGGAGGAACAGAGATTTGGAATAATCATTGCAAACGGGACAGCATAGAGTAACAAGAACAGACCTATTAACTTCTCTCATTATAGTTATTCTACAACCACCTGCACCTTAGAACTACACTTAATCCATCCTTTCTCTTTAATTAAAGCATATTTAGCTTTTTCCAAATAATAAATCTGAAGAAACCTAAAGCCCAGAAGAGGCACGGGTAACGATCTGGAACCTGAAGTACTGTGCCCAGTCTTTGCTGGCCCACAGGCAACATATCTGAGCGAGTAACACTTTGCACAGAGAGAGAGATGTAAGGAAATATTAAGGCAAACGTCTTAACAAGAAACACAGTAAGAGAAATGTCATATTGAGACAGTACTAAAAGATTTCAATCCCACTTCAAAAGCATTATTTAGCTACACACGTAACTCCAAGACTTCACTCAAAGACTTGAAATGCCAGAAGAGAAACCACACCAGCTCTCACTCTGTCCTTGAGAATTCAACTTATGCCTAAATAATTCATCTGAGGAAGCTGCTGAGAAGGCATAAAATCCAGTATAGCAAAATTAAGAAACTATGTTTGTGTGCACTTTTTGACTGAACACATTTAACAAAGGGTCATTTTCAAGAGTAAAGACAGGAGATAAAAGGTTCCCACAGTCAGAATCCTTCCTCTGTACCTTAAAGGTCAGTAAGTTAAAAGTTAGATGTGTCTAATGAACTCTAGACCTACCAATCCTTCAGAAAAAGTGTCCTGCAACTGCATCAACCTCTACATTTGAATTTCACGTGCACAAAGGCAGCCTACGTCAAGACTGTTGCTCAAGCTTCTTCTAGAAGCTCAAGTTTGAGTGAAGATATCAGTTATTGCCATTGTTAGACTTAAAACATATTGCACATGAAGACAGCAAACTTCAAGCCATCCCTTGAAGGCTGAAGAATAACTGTACATCAATCCACATTCATTTGGCTTCTTCCCTAATCACAGAGGTAGGAATCTTTAACTAAAAACATGCATGTTTGTTCCTGTAACAGATTCCTAAATTTCCACAGACACATAGTTCAACACAACTCCATTTGAATTACATCCAAAGCCAAATGCCGAGTCAGTACCAGCTTCAGGGACTTGTGTGCCAGTCACAGAAGTGTCTACACAAAGGACAGACACCTGATGGGTTGAGATGTGATCTTTAGAAATGGACTATACTGCTTTACTGAAATCTAGGTGTCAAAATGTCCCTATCAGAGAAGGGGTGGGGAAACCCACTTAACATCTAGCTTCACGCCAGTTTCTACTTCCCAACATCACCAGAAAACCCCTCCACTTCTTGGCTTAGCATACACATATCACACTGTAATGGCAGTAGACACTAGGTACTGTTTAATACTCATCAGCATTAAAACTCAACCTGTTATAACCCTGCTTTTAGCTGTCTCCCCTTTTCCTTTTGCTTGGCCAGAAACGCAGAAAAATCAAGTGAGGTTTGGCCACCCATTTTACACGCGCCAGCTACTCCTCTGCACGCTGACAGGGTCCCCGCCGAAGCGGCGCGAAGGCCCCTCTCTTCCCCCAGGCCAGCTGGACCTGGCGACCAAGGACTGCCCGCAAAGGGCAGCGCCGCGGGCAGGCGGGCAGGTACGCGCTGCTGTTATCCAAGAGGCTTCAGCGTTATTCTGTCCAGCTTCCTCCAAGAGGCATAGACAGGTTAAGAGAGCTTTGAGGCAAACTTACGCTGCGGAATAGCTCTTTTTACAGCTTGATCACCAATAACCCGCTATGCTACACGTCAGGCTCGTAAAGCAGAGACAAAGCAGAGGGCACGGGGGGCCAAGCCTGGCAACGGGCTTGACCTGCCCGCCATACCGCCGGCTTCGTGCTCCCGGGAAAGCCTGCTTTCCCCCAGGCGCTGCCCGCCCTCACCACCCCGGCGCTGCCGCGGCGCCCCGCACAGCCTGCGGCCGCAGAGCACACGGGAAGCGCAGGGGACGCGGGCCGGCCACACGGGGCAGGCCGCCCCGGCGCCGCCAGCTGAGGGAAGGGCAGCAGAAGCGGTGGCGGCAGGGGACCGGCCGCGGAGCCGAGCCCGTGGGGCAGCGGCCGGAGCTCCGGCAGGCCGGGGGAGCGGGACCCCCGCGGCCCGGTGCCGGCGGTGCTGCCGAGAGCGGGGCGGGGCGGCGGCCCCGGCGGGGCGGGGGGGGCGGAGGCGGAGGGGCCGGCTCGCCCCGCGGGGGGAGAGGGAGGACGCCCGCCCTCCCCAACGGCCCGTTACCTCCTCGTTGTACCGCGCCAGGACCCGCTCCACGGCGTCGGCGCCCGCGCGCCCCTCCACGGCCTCCAGCACCGCGCCCAGCTCCATGCCCGCTGCCCGCGGACCGCCGCCTGCCCTGCCCTGCCCTGCCCTGCCCTGCCCCGCTCCGCTCCGCCGGCAGCGGCCGCCGCCCCGCCGCGCCCTGACCTCCTACCCCGCGCCCCCGTGACGCGACGTGACGCAACGCTCCCCTTGGAAACCGCCCGGATTGGCAGGCAGCGCTCGCGCGCTATTGGCTGGAGGCGGCTGCCGCGTGCACCTCCGAGCCCTCCTATTGGCTGCCCTCCCGCCCAGTCCCGCCGGCAGGAGAACGCGGCGAGGGGACTACAGCTCCCAGCATGCCAAGCGAGGCGGCACTGCCGTGTGCGGCGGGGCCTGCGGGCCGCTGTGCCGCGGGGCACGATGGGTGCTGTAGTCCGCGCCGGGCCGCCCTGACCGACGCCGGGCGAGAAGGGCGGTGGAGCGGGCTGAGGGCTGAGGGTTCGACTCCCGAGCGGCCACCGCCGGCCGGGAGAGTGCCCTCGGGTTGCCTAGCGGCACAAAACACACCCGACACAGGCCCTCCTCCTTGGGCTTTGCTGTAACGTCTGGCAGCAAAACAAAACCCTTTTTCTCAAGTCCAAGTGGGGAGGGTACGCGAAAATGCTCCATTTCCATTCGGAGACGAAACTGCCTCTCTGAGGGACGTCATGGCTGCCTTCCCCAAACCGCCCGTATATCCTTTCACAGAGGGGTCAATATACTTTTCGGAGGGTGTTGATGTGGGTGCGAGAGACCGGGGGGGGGTGGTGCAGAGCGGAGGTGCCGCTGCCGTGGTTTTTGCGGGAGGGGAGGGTGGGCCGCACTGGCCCGGCCGGCCGAGAGCCGGCGGTGACCGAGCAAAGGTGAGCTATGCCGCGGAAGACCTCCCCAAGGCCTTACATTTAAACTACAGCTGAGACGATACGTAGTACTTCCATACTCAGGGTGCCCTATAATCAAAATTCGCTGTCCAGCTAGCAGAAGACGATATATCAAAGTTACCAAAAAAAAAACACGCTAGTGAAACTTCAGAGGGAGCTGCAGTCCTTGAAGTATTTATAAATTCAGCAGCAATTCAAGGAGGTACTCCGTGGTCATGAAGAGAAACCTTTCATCTCACAAACGATCGGCTCCATGGCGGAAAATACCAGAGGGGCGGGGAGGTTTCATCTGCGGATGGACGGCGGCCCCAAAGCGCGCTGAAGGTGCTAAGACGGGTTGGTGTATGCCTGTGTGTGTTCGGCCCAACCTGGGCTCTGAATTTTCTGGTTAGGGGTTTCTTGCCACAATGGGTTGAACTGAGATACAAAACCAGAACGACGTGGTCGCTGGCCTGCAAGGAGCAACAAAATCCAGCCCACAGTACATAACCATTTTGTCTGAGTCAAGTCCATGTGTGTATTAATGCAGCTTTTGAGAGAAACCCAGTAAAAATAATCCTTTGCTTGTTTGATTTACAAGTCTATAACAAAGCGTAAGCCTGCTTATGTTTACTTCACAGCACAGCTAAACACTCATTTTACTTGTACATTGCCAATGAAATTTTTTGTTTAAATTAAAAAAAAACCTAAAAAATAAAGACTAGAAAACTGTTGCTGCCCTTTAAAGGCACATTGTTATTCATCATCAGTGCGTTTTAGTTTCCACTTTAGGTAGCATATGAAGGATTAGGATTTCAATGAAAGAGGGGGACAGAATAAATTGCATCCTCTACCAAAGAACTGCCAAACCTTTTCAGATGGGTGCATACCATGAGCCCTTCCCATGTTAGTCAGCTTTATCTAAACCTTCCAAAGCAATGTCTGCCCCTGAATTTCATGGGTTTCAGGGTCAGTCACAACAGAATTGTGGGGCTGGGGAGGTCAGAGGCCATTTTTGTCAAAGGGTAGTGACCTTAGCAGCAAGAGGTAGCCTGACAAAAACAGGATTCATGCTAGTGAATGGAGTTCTCACTGCTCTTCCCCCGCTGAGTCTTTTTTCTACCTGGTAATGAAAAATCTTGAAGAATTGTAATGGATTTTTATATGCATGCTTACATACGTGTTTGTGTGTGTGTATACGACTATTCAAAAATATTATATATGTTACATTAGTTATGCTATAATACATAATATTACAATATACTATATTGTTTGTTACATCTATCTTTTGTTATATGTTTTAGCCCATGAAAAAGATCACACTTTTAATAAAATGTTTATTTGTTGTGAGAAGAGAGGAGAAAGACAGAAAGTGAGCAAGAAAAAAGAAAAAGAAGAAAAAATAAACAAGAAAAAAAACAAGAAAAAAGAAAAAGAAAAAAGAAATAGAAAAAATAAAAGGAAAAAAGAAAAAAGAAAGGAAGAAAAAGTGAAAATGAGATTGAATATTTTGGCATGTGGTATAAAAGCTTCTTCAGAAAGATTTGTGTAGTCACATATTCACTTTATATACACATAAATACGTGGCTAGGCAAGAAACAGCAGTTTCAGTTACCACGGTCAAGGGAAGGGCTTAATTAATAGGCTGCAGGCTCTGACTCAGGAGGTTTGGCAATTTGTACTAGGATGATTTAAGAGATTCCTGCCCCTAACTAGCCATTCTACCAGAGGTTATCATCCTCTCATGAGCCGCTGCACTTCACAGCCTGGTGTATACCACTGTGACCTGAGAGCTGTGGCAGGTTATATTAATATGGTGGGTTCTGACCTGTGGTGGTCAAGGAGGGGGCCTGCTTTCCCTTGCAGCGCTTCTGGTGCAGATGGTGATGGTGACCTCTGTAGAGCTGTGTTCGGTAGTCTATATATTGCTCCCCATGAATGTCCGTCCAGTTTAAATTTCAAAGCCTTCATCAGGAAGCAGTTCAAAGGTAGTTGGAAGTGCACGTTCAGACTCCTGTGGCATCAACACAGCTTTCTAAATGAATTAAAGAAAAAAAAAAAAAAAAGGACAGACTGTGGAGGTTCTTTTGCAAAAGACTTTCAAAGCCCTATCTGACTGACGATGTTCTGTGGCTCTTTGTTATGAGCAGCTTTGTGGTGCTGCTGTTGGTCAAAATTCCCTCTACCAGGACTTCGCGCACGGTGTTACAGTTCTCCACTCCGCAACTCTTCATTATTTCTGGGGCTGGCACCGTGTCCAATATCCATCCTCCTTCCTGAACAGTCTCCCTCGGCTCTTCAAGTCAGGGTAACTGAGTTGTCCCCAGATGTGTTGCAGGATATGACACATTTCTCTACTAAAATAGTCTCATTTTCTCCTCTCTTTCAGTCAATGGGGATTAGACTTTATTTGGTTTAACAAGTTATCGTAAAAAATGTAGGAAGTGCTCCTGGTTTCCCTTGAGCGGTGCTGGGGTTCACCTCCTTCCTGATCTTTCCAAAGACCCAGCTTTGCGTTACTGGTCAGTTCTGCCCACAGACATCTCACCAATGCGTCTGGTCCTTGGAGGGACCGTGGCAGGTCATGGCCAATAGTCCATCAGGTAACTGGAGATTAATCGATGTTCTTGTAAATAAGCAAACAGGGTCACAGCGGGCTCTTGGCAGATGCGATGCGATGCAGAGATTTGGAATTTGTTGAGGAAGAGAAAGTGGATTTTTCTATTCTAGTGACACTACCTTTCCCATACTCATTTCTCACAGCCTTGATGAGGCAGATATTTCTATGCTTGTTAATAATTAATAGGCCAGAATCAATGCTTTGATTTAAACAGCTTCAATAACAAAATGCAAAGCAGGACTTTGGTCTCAAACACAGAGTGAGTACGCTGGCTTGGGTGAGCAACAGCATTAGGACTTAAACCAAAATATAAAGTCAGCAATCTATTCATAGCCTTGAGCACTTTCAGCTGAAAGCACAGCTGTAGGACTACTCATTTGCTGTGAGTTATAGATGTTCTCAAGTCTTTCGTTGGATAAAAACATGCATTGTCACATTTAGGGTTTTTTGAAGGTTTGCTTCAGTATTTAAGTAAATTTAAATGGTATCGATTTAATTTCAAGAACTTTATTTGAGTGTGAAAATCCCTCATATATCTTGCACAACTGTACAAATAACACTTTTGTCCATTTTAGGCATAAACATGGTTATCATCACACTGGGTGCTATCAAAGATTTTATTTACAAAACAATTACTAAAATGCCTGATGTCATATTTCCATTTATTTATTTCTTACCCATAGGGTAATAGGTCCACCATAATTGCTTGGTGCATTTTATAATACAGAAGAAAAAGCTATGTTAATAAAATCTAACAAAAACTCACAAACAGCTACAAATCTGACAGAAAATGTCTAAGAAAAATTCTCCCCAAAATACAATACATTTTTCCACACATACACAGTACAGAATAAGTTCAAAGGCACAGCTTTGAATTTTGCTTTTGTAGAAGTATATAGAATTATCACCACGTGAAGGAATTGAGAGAACAGTTTCATACCTGTCAATAGGTAATTAAATGAATAATCATGTCTGCATTGTCATTTTCTTTACATAATTGCTTCATATCATCATATTTAACATATGTGGCTCTGAATCCAAAATCTTCCCAGTCCCCAAGTCCCTTCTTAACCTTGTCATTACTGACCAGAGAAATTAGATTTTTCCAGATTGTGCAAACTTAACACAAATACATATATAATAAGAACAATAGTCAACTTAAGGCAGTGTATAATTCAATGCTACATGTCTTCTCTTTTGTAAAGATCAAACTTACTGGATCAACAGAAAGGTGCATCAATATACAAAGTTAGCTGGAAACTGAAACCTACAACAACACGTCTTTTAAGGAGCCAGATAGAGGAATTGATATGAACAAGTGATGACTTGGCAGAATGGTTTTTAAGGAATGCATTAAGAGCTTAAAAGAAGAACAGATGACAGAGTTTTGCTGAGGGTGAATTTTCTGTCTTTAATTCAAATTATAAATAGGTCCCGTTCCAGTACTTTTTTTGTAAGACTCATTAACATTTGTCAATAAGAGAGGGGGGCAAAAATGGCTCACTCAAACTGACATCACACAGGGTTGGCCCACATGCCAGAATTAAAAAAGGCACAGATTGGCCCAAAAAGTGGTCTAGAATAGCACAAAAATCTTTTCCGGCTACAGGAACATTCAGTCACACCTGTCTGCAATCTGCCCACATTATGAACTACGTTTATCTGCCCAGGATCTTTTCCATCTTCGCCTCCCTTGAAGAACGTCCATGAAAAGTCCCACATAACATAAAGTTTTTAGAATTCTTTTACGTATACGGGCTTAGCTGATACCAGTCATTTTCATTTAGCCCAACCTGTGGTGGCTTCCCCATTGATGTAGGCAAAGCCGGGAAAGTGTTGCATGTGCTCATATTCAGAATTTCTGCGCGTAGTCAAGGGGGTGTACATGTCACTAGAATTTCCATATCTTGTGGAGTGCATGGATGGGCTCGTGTAGCAGGAGTTTGCAGCTGGGACCTCCGGCCAGCGAGGAGTCACTGGTGTGGGATGCAGCCTTGGAGTACTGCTCATCAAACAGGGCTCCATTCTTGATGTTGGGCTGTTGAAAGGATACTACAATAAAACCAAAGAAAAACAAATTAAAGATTTATCCACCACGTACTTAATTTTAAAATAAGGGCTGGTGCTATCACGATTCCGTGTTTAACAAAACCAAAATCATATGAATTAGCAGCCCTCTACAACTACTCGGTAACATACCGAAGGTGGAACATCAGATAACTAGTGCCTGCAGCCAAACCAAAGTGTCAGGGAAAGTCTTGCAAAGCAGTCACTGCATTTAAATATTGAATTGATTTATCAAAGAGCTAGGTACTGGCAGGTATATCTGGGAGCAGAAAAATAAATTGAATTAATCTAATGTTTTTCTGACAGCTTTTACTTGGAAACTTGCTATTCAGTAAAAAACAGTATAAAAAGTCCCAACTCCTGCCCACTCAACTGAGTTTTGAGGGAGGAGAGTAAAAGGATCTTTATTACTGGAAAGGTGTCTTCCCTTTTAAATGTTCACAAGCCATCCTGCCAGTTTCTGCAGAAAAATAGTATGGTCTGGCCTCAGAGCGAGCAGCTAATTGGAGATCTTGTGAAAAGAGGCAGGCAGAAGAAGAATCTCCCTATTCCCCAGCTGTTCGCAGTGACAGTTGGAAACTAGAAATCAAAGAAGTTCGACCAATGCCTCCCAGTAAGGAGAAGATGTGCTGAGGATAGGATTGGCAGGAAAACAGAGAACAGCTTTTGCCCTCTATAGCCACAGGCTGCCCAGCAGCAGAAAGTAAACTGTGCTTATGAGTGCTTGCTTAACGCGTATTTGTCTTATTGCCTCTCTTTCGGGAGCAGATCATCTGTGTGCTGTGCCTAAGAAATGGCTGTCCTTGTTTTGCCCTCCTATTATCCATCTGCATCGCAGAGACGGTTAGGATCCCTGTTCCCCTTGACCAGCCATGTGTCTTCAGAGCTTCTCCGTTTTACACACAAATGCGTCCATACACACAGGGCTGTACCTTTTCTACAAAAAGTGTCATAATTTTAAATTTCATGATCTTGGATTGTTTGACACTGTGGTATTTCCTTAACTAGAAAGCTGTCACCAAAGTAGGGCTATCGCTTCTTCTCATGCTTACACACCTTACAAGCTGCACGCCGAAATTTTATATGGCCGAGGACTGTAAAACCCCTTCCCCATATTTTGGAGGGTCATGGAGAGAAGAGCTGCTGTAGTTGTTCCTAGGAGGGAGATGGCAGTGATTCCCAAAGGGTCTCATTACTCCACTGCCGGATGGGGCTGGGGTTAATCAGTTGCGTAAGCGGGTCCCCAAGGCAATTACAGCAATGCCTCCATGAGGAGTTTCTGCTGACTCCCTCCAGACCGCAGCCAGGAAGGCAGCCCTGCCTTGGCAAACGTATTCAAACACTTCACAAGCCTCAGGCAGCTCAAAAGCCACGCGCTGGCCATTTCTAATTAGAGAGGAGGGAGAAGGCTATTTTTGACCAAAATACTGTAGTTAGTGATTTAGCATATTCCATGGCGTCCTGGAGAAACAGGCCAGTTAGCAGATGAGAGAGAAGAGAGTAAAGCTGTACAACGCACTATTTAGCATATACTTCTCAACGCCACAGAGACTGTGGATTTACCTGTGCAATCAGCTGCTGAAACAGGCAGGTAAACGGCAGCACCATATTGGAGCATCAGCACTTCAACTGGTACTGCGAATACAGCTATCAGAATAAGCTGTATTGGCAACACTGGCAACAAGTCTACACAAGATCATCTAAATTTCCATCTTCACCCCAGCAAAAGGCTTTTCAGTAGGAAAATTCAGCAGAGCTTAGGCACTGACTGCAGAAAGCCTTATATTCCTCTGCAGAAGAATCACGTGTGCAGACTTGCTTGCTTTCCAGAAGCTTTTGCTGAAGAAAAGAGCTGCCTGTGCCCAGCAGCAATGAAACTCAAGCTTTGAAGTTTTATATGAGGTGATTTGAATTTAGGATCATGGTTCTCTCCTTTAACTCATTAATTAAGGACAGGGCACTCTGTTAAAAGACAAACAACTTGCAAGTGTTCTAAGTAAATAGAAGAGGTTCCAGAAAAAGTTGAACAATTTTCATATTTTTAATGTTTGGGAAGCTAGCTAGTAGATTTGGGATGCCGCTTTCCTGGTCTGCACCGGCAGTACACCGAAGTAATTTTCATGCTAGTGCCTGCTGACTGCCTTCACCAGAACATCTTGGTGAACAAAGCTCCTGCCATAATGAATACAGAGGAGACAAGTAGTTATGTTATTCACTACAGCTTCAGAGTTGAATTCATCTCACCTAACTTTAGTTGTCAAAAAGTCAGGCATCTAATAAAAGTGAGTCATTTGTGCCCTGTCTACAGCCACCAGAAGAATTTATCAAACCTCGACATAAATATTTAAGACAGAAGATGAGCGGTCCTCAGAAGATGGCTCTTTTCTTCCTCCTGCTACATGATATAATCCATTAGTTAGGTTGGCTCAAGTTAAATAATAGTCCCTTTTCCATAGTTGTCAAATCCATAAGCTGTTTTTTCCTGACTGATCTCAAATGTCCCACTAACGACTGTGTACAAAATGCTTTGAGATGGTAGGAGTCAGGACCAGGATGGATCATTGGGAAAGAACCACACCACACAAATAATACATTTTTAACTTTCTGTTTTCTGTATGCCACCTGTGGAGCTGCAAGATGTGGGCCAAGCTAGAAACATTCTTCTTTGTCTTCAGTAGTGTTTTACTTGATACCAATTATCATGGTCTTTGCCTTTATTACCCATTGATCTATACCTGAAGTCACTGTAGATTCTTGTATTAAAGAATATACTCACAACAAGATTAATCTAGACTTTTGCTATAACGCACCAATGATTATCTCTTGTCTTCTTCCCAATGTGATATCTGATCTGCTCTGTTGTTAACCATAACAGAATCCATTACCATCCTGACTCAGTGCAATTTTCCTTTGAGGTTGTGAAACTGAAGTTGTGACTTATAACAGGGGAATTACTTGCTTTCATACCCCTTACAAATGCCAAGAGAAAGCCCTGGCTTCAGCCAGGATAATCTGCTCCTTGATAATTTGTAGACTGCAAAACTTTCCTCTATAAGCAAGAAGAACAAAATGAACTCTGGGAATATCGTGGTGGGTCTCCTGGTTGTACATGGCATTATGTGGGGAAGCCACATAATGTCTTTTAGGTAGTTTGGACCTAAACCTGTGCCGTTGGGGGAACGAAACCTTGGCTCCCAGAATGAATTTCAGGATGCACTGAAGAGGAAAGATAATCCTTCTCCCATCTGCAGTCAAGAGGCCATGCTAAGGCTTACTAAGAAGGCAGGGCTAATGGCTGTGCATGAGGAGACAGGATACAGTGTGCTGCTTTTCTTTTTCATCAAGCACACCCCGATGCAGCTGTGTTTATGAATGTGTCATGAATGTAAAAAGAATAATTGCTTGAAAATGACATGGACCCTAAATATCTAGTATTTTACAATAAATTCTGTTATGACTGAATGCAAGATGGAAAGTTTTGTAATGGTAGGTCAGCTAATCGCAAATGAGTCAGTGACTTCTTTTTCCCTACAGTGAAGAGACTATTGAAAGACAATATTTTTAAAGTACTCATTGGCCCCTGCCTGACTATTAACTCACCCAATGAAGCATCTATTCAGCCTTGTTGGAGTGTCCAAAGCATAGCCATCTGGGCGGATGCCTGCCCATGCTGCCTGAATCACCTTTCACACTCTACATCCGGTTTAATGAAGAGTGCTTAAGCACGCTGAACTCAAAACACTGGGGCCTAGTGATCTTTGCCAGATATAAAAGCGACGTTTGTTGGAGGGCTCTTGACAGGAAATTACCATTTTCTGGGTTAACTCACACTTGCTGCTACTGCTGCTGTTAGACCTAGACAAGAAGCCCTTTAAGTCTGGGAGACTTTGAGCAGATTATTGTTCAGGCCTTGCCCAAAAATGTAAAATTAATTCAATTTCTTTTAGTATTATTTTAGAAAATACAATGTTAAATATGTCCTCCCATGCAGTCAAGACTGGGTTCCTGCAGTGCGAGGACGGAGAATAATCTCTTTATTCTTATCCTCAGTTCACTTACTGATTATGCATGGAGGTGAAAGGTGTCTCTGTCCGAGCAGCAAAATATTTTCCTTATGAATGTGGCTCTGACTTTACATTGCATTAGCTCACACGTTTGCAGAATGCTGTAAGTTAACGTTGTATGTTAGCCACTACTTTAGGACTTGCAAGTAACTCGTACCAGAAATTATAGCAATTGCAAAGAACTGGCTATAAATTAACGTCATAAAAATACGCTTAAAATCTCAAAAAATGACATAATCAAAACTATTGATGGATTGCATTTTTATAACTCTTAATTTGATCCTTTTCTCCACAGATTGAAGCTTATTGAATATTAGTCTGTCAAATAGGTTGGGTGAAACTTTCAAGTCAATCTAAGTGATTTTGGTACTTTTGGGAGTGGCATTTGGAGCCTTATGAAAATGCTATTTGTAATTATTTAAAAATAATGGAAGACATCTGTTTCCTGTTGCATTCAATACATAATTACTTCAATTACATTCTAACAATCTCAAGTCTGTTATGAAGCCCTACAGTTCGGAATGATGATTCTTGTTGCATGGGTGGGATTTGGACAGTATTTTTTAGTTTCTGTCATTACTAGCTGTTTGATGACAGAGTGGTTATTGGGAAGGGTATATTATTCTTACTGCACTGGTGTAGTCATGAGCTTATACTGTGTGTGTGCTGGAGGGCCAAGAACTTTCCCCCTTCTTTTTTTTGTGAAGTAGATGGGCCAGAACAACATGAATAGACAGTAAAGCATGGGCTCTGTCTGGGAGAGGATTTCTTTGTCTCCCCCACTGTAACAAAAACCAGTTACTAATTTCTTCCAGTACTGCCTGCCCCCTTGTAAATCCTGCTGTAGAGGCATATAAAGGGAAGTGAAGACGTGGTTGGGTAGAATTGTGGCATGCAGCATTGCACAGAGAAACCAAGTGGTGCTGAAACTCATAGGGCATTTCTGGGAAGTTATGTGAGACCACTGCAGTCCTCAGAGCAGTTTAGGAGAGTCAGAGTACAAACACGGCTTAAAGCTCCTTTAACTATGGCCCCAATACTGTGCTCTGTGCCTCTGAGAGGTGCAGATCCAATCTACCGCGTAACAGCAGATTGTACTACTGCAGCATTTTCCAGACTGGTGTGTTCTGTCCAGACCACGGAAGTAAACTATGCTCTTCATAAACCAAATCTGTCAACAACAAAACAGCAGCGCAAGCACTTGCTGATAAAAATGTGCTTCTCCCAGTCCCAGAAGTTGATTAGTGCCTCTTGAGGGCAGAGCCCCAGTTCAGGAACAGCTGACCCTGGCTATGCTCCTGAGCGCAACAGGAGATACCTTAAAAGCAGGGTGGAAAAAAAACCCAAACGCTTGTCTTTAAGGTGAGAACTGCATCTCAAAGAACAAAACTAAAGAACAAAACAAACACACGCTACTATGCCACTTCTGTGGCTCTCTGTTAAGTATTTCCACCTGAGATACACCATTTGCAGCTGGTTGCTCCATTTTGGAAGTGCAAGGGAAGAAAAGGTAAAATAAGGCTGTATGTAGCGCGGGGTCTAGGAGTGCTTCCCAGATCTAAGTGGCTGATCTGGCAGCTTCTTGACTGAGTCCTTCCTACCTACTCTGGGATCAGGTTTGCACAGACAGGCTGGAGGGGAGCTGCAGCTCCAGCAGGTTCCCTGCTCAGCACAATTGAGAGAACAGGGTGTTCGCATGCTCCCCAGACTAGACCTGCCCTGCAGTGCACATGCAGTCCTTAGATAACTCCTGTGTGTAGAGCATCCATCACAAGAGAAACTGAACAGATGATAACTCTTAAGTCTGGAAAAGAAATGACAGGAAGGAGGTGAGAGGAATGATGCAGATCTATAATGTCTTGAATGGCGAGAGTAGATAAATAGGGAATGAATATTCCCTATCCCTCATCACCCAAAAAACATAGGGCACCTAATGCAATTATGAGATAACAGACTTAAAATTAACAAGAGAACATATGTTTCATGCAACCCATCCCCAAGTCTTTAAGTACAAAAAAGCTAAAAGGACTAAAAAGCTCTAAGACAGCGTAATGGAGAGCGGTTTACTACAAAATACAACAGTCCAGCTGCTGCTTCCCACTCAGGATGTCCCTAGGTCAGCACTTGCCAAAGACAGTGTGGCTATGCTGGTGAAAGGACCATTCTCTACTTACCCTATTTCTAAGACTTTTCCTCCACACATTTGTTTCTGGCCATTGCTGGAGATAGGACTTGGATAAATGGACCTACAATATGATTCACTACAGCCATGAATTAGAATACTTACACATATATATCGTATGTTTGCCATTTTTCATACTGCATGTACAGTGATGCACATTCACATGATGTGCATCTTTATATGTTACCAGATATATTAAAATATAAAAATATACACTGCTGCAGATTTCCCCAATTATTCTTCCTACTAAAAGTGTTATCCTTGTGATTTACAAAGAAAAATTACTGCAGCGTGAATTGCTTTGTGTTTAAGGAAGAGGTGGAATGATATGAATTGAAATATTTATGGGTAGCCTGAAAAAGGATCAAGACCTATCCAGCCAGGGTGAAACTTGCAGACAAAAGCTGTGATCAAAAGCCAGTCAAGTGTACATTGTGGAGGTGGATTAGGTGGTGACATTGTGAAGGCGTTACCTTTGAAGGGGGTACCCCTCTGCTTAAACTCAACATAGGTTGATAAGAACACTCAGAGGCTTTTAGACAGAGTTGTTGTCTATTTTCTACCCTGACATCTGGTACATAAAACTGCAGAGGCAGAGAACTGACAAAACATAGTGTCACTATAGATGTGTTTATGTACACGCATTACACAGTCTTCTGTATGATGATGAAGTAGCATCATAGGATTGTATGCACTTCTGCACTATGGCATAGAGAATTAGGTAGTAACAAATCAATCTGTACATCGTTTTTCTTTATTTGTGTGCCAGGCTCCTGGCCAGTAAGCCAAGTCAAGAAATGAGCAATCAGGCCTGGAGTTACAAGGAAGCAACTGTTCTGAAAACTATTCACAGATGCTGATGAAAGAAAAAAAAAATTCGGATCAAGACCAAGGTTTGAACAGACTGTCCCTGTCAACAAAATGACTCTTAGCCATCAGTGGGAATTAGTCAGCCTATACTGCCAGAAGGAGCCAGTTTTAGGCTTATGCTGGGTTAGTAGCTGCAGATATTACTTCAGCAGTACATTTAGTCCCTTATAAAGTTTTTTACAAGCCCTCTCCTCCATTTTTTTGCCTTCTTGTGCATCTGAAAGCCACTGACCTTTATGAAACTATAGGATACTTATCAAAATTTCTATTTAGCCCAAAGTCACAAGACACTTATCGCATTCCTCTGTGAGCCAAGGTAAGCTCCAAGACTGTCTCAGAGGTGGGAGATAACAATAACCTCTCACCAGTCTGTTATGGGACGGGGCGTGAGTGAGCATGCAGCTGTGACACATGGTGCTTCAGCGGTATCAGCCTTAGCGACTACTACTGTCTCATTTCCTCTAACACTAAGGGATTCAAATTATCCAGAAGCCTCTCACTAACGTGGACTTGCCACTGATCAGGTGAGTGAGGCTTGGCTTGGGACCCCCATCCGCACTTTTCAAAAGCTGTACATAATACAAGATCTACAGCTGTGTGACTTCTTTCCTAACACAGCCCCACTGTAAAGATTCCAATGACAAAACCACAGTAGACATCTTAAAATCAATACAATACAACCATCATTATTTTGTCAGGTTGGGATCAACATGCTGCATGTTGGCAAATACAATTTAAAGGGTCACTCATTCCCTTCCCCTTTCCCAGCTGTTCAGTTCCCCACTTCCACTGTATAAAAGTTATTGCCTCCATCCCCTTTGCTCCAGTTCCGCTTTTTTTTTTTGTTGATGGTCTGTAAATTGTATCTGTGAAATGATCCATCTTAAAGTTCTACTAAACAAACGAACAAAAAATCAAGCACAGCTCTCTGTTTTTTTTCAGGAACATTTCTCTGGGATGGAAAATAGCCTCAAAATAACTGACTTGATAAAACCTGGAGTATGTTGCTTTCTTCCACAGAGACAGATTGGACATGGTGTTCTTTGAGACAAAAATAGTAATTTATAACTGCAGCCTAAAACCCACCTCGATTACATGTCACCTGTTTCGGCTCAGACCCCTGTCTGAGACAAGGTCTCTCACTGAATCCATGTTTGTAGAGAAGAACTTAGCCCACATACAGATTTTTTTTCTTGGGAGTTAATCCCTAGACACTGTCCTAAAGAGCATGATAGAATATTAGCTAAAGTTGAGCCAGAGTTCTATATTTGGACTGAATGTAGATTATAACAAAGAGTTCTTTTGAAGAGTTATGGTCAATGCCTCCTCTTCTCAACTGATTATATTACCACAGCCATACACATTGCATCTCCTCCAGTTTCAGTATAGTGGCAGCTGTTTATATATTCATTGCAAATTTGGCTTCCTGTATTTTGATTTTGCAACGTCATGAGTCCTACTGCAATTCCTTGTACCATGTTCCCCTCAGAAAGTCTGCTAGAAAAAGAGTGGAATTGTCGTAGTTCCCTAACGTTTTATTAGGTACATCTTATGAACGTTTTTGGTTAAAAGTAGCTAAGAAAGGACTTATCATCAGGACAGGCATTTCACAGAAGCTCACTTAGCTTTAAAAAGAATGTCAGCAAATTCCATATTAAACCATTCAAAACTTTTAGATTATTTTTGAAAGGAAGGTTTCAGTTTGTAGCTCCTTTCAATACAGAATGAGCGCATTGAGAGCTTACAAGCAGCATGAGAAAGAACATGCTAAACACAAGTTGAAATAATTTTGCTCGCAAGTGTGATCATTAAACCATAGCTGTTCTTGTATGTTCAGGACAGTTCAAAGGCTAGCAAGAGAGGAAGAAATGATCTGACATCTGCACTTGTAGAGACAGCCTACTACAGTATGAAAAATATTTGCATGATTTTAATGTATGTTACTATTTCCATATAATGTGTTAACCATGACATGAGTAAACTAAAAATGTGTTGATCTTGATTTGCTTTATTTATTTCTTGCTTAACTTGTGCTGTCTATGCCAGTGTGACAGACAGTTGTCAGAGGGCAGAAAGAAAATCCTTGTGTGGGTGATAACATTCCTAAACAGTAAAAGCCTAATTCTCTGTTTTACACAGATTCATGGCCTTACAGACCATTTCAGAACCAGCACTCGTATGGGTTTTCTGCAGTAAAGGATAAGAGAGAGTAAAGAAAATTGGTAAGCCAATTTTAAGTCAAAAAGTGATGCATTCTGGAAAACATCTTGAGATAACAGGGTAAGGCCTGTACTGAAAAAAACAATGAATACAAACCTATCACAGGACACTGTAATTAAACCTTCACTCACTGTTCCTATTGAAGATACAGCAGCTGCAACAACCCTCAAACAAATCCTGACACCTCATGTAGTGTGATGGAGCAGGTGTTACACAAATGGGTGAGAAGTTGTAGACTTGTTCTTTCCATAAGCTAGGGAGCCATTGTTGAGCTGGTCCAAATGAGCATATTGGGTTTGTATAGGACAATCTTCCCAGCAGATCTCAAAAAGCTTTAAGGGGATCGATACCGTTATTCTGATCTTACAGCTAGGGAAAATGAAGCATAAAAAAGAGAAATGACTACTCTGAGATCACCTAGCAGACTGATGCCAAAGACCAGAATGAGATGCAGGTTTTGTGTGTTCTAGTCCAAAGCACTATCAAATTCACATCTTTGCATCTGGTATGAAACTGTTCCAGTCGAGTGATGATAGTTAAGCATGATGTTCCCTAATATACTTTTATAAATTTCCAGTAGATAAAACATAAGAGGTGCCATATGGATGGAATACCCCAATGCCATCTCCTCCTGCCCGTACCTGCCTTTTGCAAATCTTCCAGCAGAGAGCCCAGAGAGCAGCTTCCTACACTGGAGAAGCACCAGTTGCATGATGTAATAAAGCATCGCAGTGGCACTACTTTTGAACTGTTGCTAAATATTATCTTCACACTTAATCTGTGCTGGTTCCTACTAGCACAGTTTTGTGAAGTGAAATAGTCCTGAAATAATTACTGACATAATTTCTCAGCATTACAGCAGGAGACTACAGCATACAGATTAAACAGAACCTCTTTGCAGTGGCATCCTGAAGTTATTCAAACTATATGCAGAACTCACAATTTTGGCAAATTCCTAACCATACATATTCTCAAAAGCAGAGGCCCCAGAAGAATTCACTATGGCCTCTGCATCTACTTTCAACTACATGAAAACACTTCTATTTCTTGTTGGGAATCTCTGCCTATTCCCAACACCTAAGAAACATGCAATTTAATCATTTTTGGTTTAGCTACTCCTTAACACAGAAACACTTTCTATGATCCAGGCTGCTGGATTTTAGAGTTAGTACTTTAAATTCACAATCTAAAGCTACTTCTGATAAAAGAATTTCCACCAAAATGAAAAGATATCTAGGTAATATTAGAAAAGAAAAAAATTAGGGACCATCAATGACTAGACTGATGACAGCTTATTGATCCAGACAGCTAATATGCTGATAAATTTACAAGCACAACTTTACTTAAAATGTTATAGCAAGCATTGTCAAGTAATAAATCCAACTTACCTGCGAAGAGCTTCTGTGGTAAGCTGAGTAGTGAAGTGGTCCAGAAATAGCAGTATCATGTGGTAAGGATGGATACTGACTCTGCATTGGATGGGGATGCTGGTTGCTATAGCTACCATAGTTGTAACTTCCTGTGTATCTAAAATCCATTTAAAAACACTATTTAGTACGCATAATAATTGTATTCCCACTAATAATTCTAGAACTTCTATGAAACATACAGTTGCACTTTTTTCAATAGGAGAATGATATTTTAAATGACCTTTTAAAAAAAGATATTTCCCAGCTCAGCTGGGAAGCAGATGCCACTTAGTGAAATTATGTGTTTAGCACAACAACAAATAGAGTGTCTCAGCATGTTTCTGTGACTAGTTTTAAATTGCCGACTCATTTGTGCACTCTCTAAGGAGAAAGTGTCTTTCCCTTTTATTATTATTTTATTGCCATGTTCCTAGTAAATTGCTATCCAGGCTGAGGAAGTATGGTAAGACTTGACTTAAAGAACTACACTCTGGAGTTCAGCTCCTTGCACTTGGGTCAGATGTTCTTTTTTTGGGAGGGAGATGTATTAATTTGCATCTGAAGCATACAATGTACAGCTTTAGAACAGCTGACTCAAGAATAGAGTGGGATTTGAGGTTGGAGAACCTGCCTACTTTCTTCTTTTATCCCAACCCTTTGTCTAGGGACAGCCAGGGGTAGAGGAGGGAGCAGTTTCCTTAGCTGTAAGAAACTGCAGGGTCAGTGTTTGTTTGCCACCATTATTTGGGCCATTCGCTAGGAGAAGATGCATGGACGTTTTCTGCAACCTCCCCATCTTTGCCTAGCCATGTGAACATTTGATGCTAATTCAGCACAGAAGTTTAAAGGTTCTTAAAATAATGCTATTGAAATCATAGAATCATAGAATAAAAGAATGGTTTGGGTTGGAAGGGACCTTAAAGATCATCTGGTTCCAACCCCCCTGCCATGGGCAGGGACAACTTCCGCTGGACCAGGTTGCTCAAAGCCCCATCCAGCCTGGCCTTGAACACTTCCAGGGAGGGGGCATCCACAACTTCTCTGGGCAACCTGTTCCAGTGCCTCACTGCCCTCACAGTAAAGAATTTCTTCCTTATATCTCATCTAAATCTGCCCTCTTTCAGTTTAAAATTGTTACTCCTCATCCTATCACTATGCTTCCTGATAAAGAGTCCCTCCCCATCTTTCCTGTAGGCCCCCTTTAAGTACTGGGAGGCTGCTATAAGGTCTCCCCGGAGCCTTCTCTCCTCTAGGCTAAACAACCCCAACTCTCTCAGCCTGTCCTCAGCCCTCCCCTGGACCTGCTCGATGAAACACAATGAAACACAAACCATGATAAACAAACAAACAAGGTAATCAATTCATTGTGTGAGAGAGAAGGCAATTATTTGTACAGACTTATTCTTTTTCTGGAAAGTTCAATGTAATTTTTACACTGGGTACAGTTTAAACTTCTGTTATTCTTTTGATCTTATAATGGTATTCTAGAGATACCATGTCATGTCTTGTACCAGACAATCCAACAGATTCCAAATGAAATCAGAGCACCCCTTCTAAAAACCTTTTCAGGACATAAGGCCCTATGTCCATCTTCATTGTTCAACACTGAGCTCTCATTCTGATATTCACTGGGAAATATGAGCGGTTTTCATAATCTACCTCAGACAAGCTGGTGTCCACATAATACGACTTTGATAGTCTCTCTGTGGAGAGTGGGGGAGAGAGGAATGGCTGTTATGGAGCTGTTGCACACTGTTTGAGGTAGGCAGACATTTTGTGTTTTAATTCCTTCAACACAACAGACTGGTAAATAAGATCTGCAACAGACATTTTTGGCAGTCTGCATAAGCCTGACATTCATGGTGCAGCCTTCTCTGCTTGAAGAAGATGCTCACCTATCTAGTCCCTCCTGTAGTCTGGGTTACCCTTGGAGTCCCAAACAAAGCCAAGTCCTGTAAGGCAGCGTTGGCACTTCATGCTTTCTCTAGTCATTAAGGATGCTATGTCCTAGTCTGGAAGCTATTGATCTTGTCTCCTTCTTTCAAACACTCATCACATTTTGCTAAAATATAGCACTTTAATTCACTTGAGCATGGCGTTATGAAGTTTCTTATCCTAATCTCTATTGTGTATTTTTGGTTCAGGAAGCTTCCTCTTTCTCTCTTCAACTTCAGGAGAGAGAGCACTGAGGACCTGAGAAGGAGATGACCATGCTCCTTCAAGGTTAGTATTCTTCTGCCTATCTGAAAGTGCTTGGCTGAGGAACACTACATCTCTCTAAGAAGAAAGTGCACCTGAAAAATCCAACAAAAACGTTTTCTGCCAAGTATCACGTCTTACAGTGCCTTCTGAACCACATCTATAGCTACTGAGTAGTGAGGATAATACACAGATGGCATGTCTTTGAGGAAGTCTAGCTGGGAACTAGCAGTTACTCTAGAGTCTAGCAGCTATGATTCAGAAAGAGTGGTCAGCTGATTGTACAAAGAATAATGCAAAAAGTCCTGCATCTGGGATGGCGTGACTCCTGCAGTGGTACAGGTTGGGGCCATTTGGAGAGAAAGCAGCTTTGCTGAAAATTGCCTAAAAGTTCTGGTGGACAAAAAGCTGAACATGAGTCACAGCATGCCCTTGCAACAAAGATGACCAGATACATACTGGGCTGTATTAGCAGGCGTGAAGACAGCAGGCCTAAAGAAGTCATTATTCCTCTCTATTTGGCACTTGGGAAACCACATCTGGAGTGTTGTGTCCTGTTTTCAACTCTCCACTATAAAAAGGACACTGACATACTGGAGTGAGTCTAGTGGAGGGCCATCAAGATAGACAGGAGACTGAAGCATGTGACTTACAGGAAGAGAACTGGGTTTGTCCAGCCTTAAGAAGAGAGGCAAAGGGATGATCTACAACTATCTAACAAGAGGATACGGAGCAGCTAGAGCCAAACTCTTCTCAAAGGTACAGTGATAGGGTGAGAGGCAACAGACACAAGTTGGAACAATTGGAATTCTAATTAGATATAATGATATTTTCCTCTATTAATACCACAGATCTTCCATTTACAGTGTGGAGAGTATCACTGTGGATTTAGAAGATTTACTGGAGTGAGCTAGAGTAGATTATGAACCTTGTGCTCTTCTCCAGTTTCACAAATCTGTGCTAGTATTGCTTGCTATAAGGCTTGTTTTAATAATGGGGAACAGATCATGTAGCCCTTTCTTCACTTCTGGTAACATGCATTTGGCTTTAATCAATTTTTATTTTACAGGGAACAGTTTTTATCATTGAACTTACATTTTATTTTCTATAACTGGCCAGAAGCACAAATAAAATATTTGCACAATCAATTCAGTCTGTATTTCAGTCTGTAACAGTCTATATCCAAGTCTCTCTTGGGAGCTACTAGGGCTTTACATTGTTCCAAGGCTTCAGTTCTTAAATATCTTTACATTGTGGAATATTGTGGTGTAAACCGCTCTGATCTTTTAGGTATTCTCTTTCTATCTCAAGGTGCTTTGGAGCCTCTATATTTCACAGAGGATCATCTTTAGTGTGCAAGATTGGTAGGAAGCCCAGGAGAACTGCTGTTAGGAAACTTTCGGGTATGCTGGGTGGCTAAGAGTCTGCATTTGGTGGGAAATGCACCTACAGCAGGGGAAAGGCTCGTGGCCTCCATACTGCTTATGCTCTCTACTGGGCCCTTTTGCATGGGAGTGAAGCTCAGTCTTTGGAGCTATGGCAGCTGCTTGCTCCATTTCGCTCTTCTCCAGAAACCTGCAAATCTTAGTGCAGACTTTGATCTCTCTTTCTTTTCAGGGCAACCATCTGTTTGAATCTAGCACACAAGGTCTCTTATTTTTCCTTTTCCTCTCTGAAGATAAGGTTCTTTAATGCTTTTAAACAAGCTCTGTCTTGAATCTGTGACTGTACCTTCCGTAAGAACTATATAATGAGTCTTATGCTTCAGAAGACCATGGGTGAGGTCACTGGATTTCCCTGCAGACATTTCTTCAGGAACATGTCTCTATAGCCTGTCACATTAGATTCAAATCATATAAAAACTGAAATACCAATATGCTGATTTTGCTATAGATACAAAGTAAGTACAAACTGTAATGATTCAAAAAAATTTAATAGTACTATATAGAGGGCAAATGAGATCAGGAAATCATTGTGATAGAAGCCACGTAAACATAGATTCATAGAGAGGCCCTATGCCTATGAGCTTACAAAGTCAATTCCAGAAAAGAAGGCAGATGTCACTGAAATGTTTAGAAGCATCACCAAAATGTTTCTATCCTTCTGTCACACATAAAACCAAATGGCAAAAGAAACCAGATTATAGAAGTCTTTGTTGCCTTTCAGAAAAAGTCCCTTCACCCAGATAAAAAAGTTTCCTCAAATCACCTACCAAAGGCAAGAAATTCCTTTAGTAACAATGAAGTCTCATACGTGCATACATATATGTTTATATGTATATGTATACACTACCTTACTGTGGTCTGTTCCAATTCTTGCATCCTGTTAGCTCCTGAACCTCCCTGCTGCCCTGTTTCTGCCTCCACCAAGTAGTCATATTGCTGGGTAGGAGAGATGTTCCATATCTCCATATCCAGGTTTCTGCAGGAAGGGCTTAGCAGTGACATTCCAACCCAAATCCAAACCTGCCCACATCCAAAAGGGAAGGGGATGCAGGGTTCAAATTAACCTACTGTCACCCTGCCAAACAGTATGCAATCATCTTCCACACTGGGAAAGCACTTCTGCAAGGGTAATGAGTATAGAATGAGACTGAGGAACTCAGTAAAGTCTTTTGAATGTCTTGCTTCATGTCAGCATCTGGGCGCTTGCTAATCTTGCTATGTGCCTGGCCCCTCTCCATCGATTATTTTGTGATTGCTTCTTTTTAGTTATGGATATCTATGAGTTATACACTTACTCAAATGAGGATGGCACAGAAGAAGTGTTGCTGGATGAAAAGAGCACTGAGAGACACAGCCTGTGTTTCTGAAGTTTTCTAAGATCAAATAATGTTATATAAATTTCTACTGTAATTATTTTAATTGAGAGCCTTGAGCAAATTTTGGTGAAGGAGATTATTGTGAAAATATGGCTGTTTTTCCAAACTTTGGACATTTTTGATTTGCAGGTTTAACAGTAGTCATGGCATCATTGAGGCTGGAAGAGACCTCTGGAGATTGTTTAATCTAACCCCCCTGCTCAAAGCAGGGTCTGCTAGAGCAGGTTGCCCAGAATCATATCTAGATGGGGTTTGAATATCAGCAAGGACAGAGACTCCATAGCCTCTCTGGGCAACATATTCCAGTGTTTGATCACACTTACAGTAAAACAAGTTGTTTGTTTGTTTGTTTATGTTTGAACAGAATTTCTTGTATTTCAATTTGTGCCCGTTGTCTCTTGCCCTGTAACTGGATACCACTGAGAAACATTTGTCTCCATCTTCTTTACATCCCCCACCAGGTATTTATACACATTGATAAGACCCTCCTTGAGCCTTCTCCTCCTGAGACTAAACAACCCCAGCTCTCTCAGCCTCTCTTGTATGACAGATGCTCCAGTCCTGTAATCATCTAAGTGTCCCTTTTCTGGACTCACTCCAGTATGCCCGTGCCTGTCTTATACTAGGAAGCACAGTATTGGATCCAGTGCTCCAGATGTGGTCTCAGCAGTGCTGCGCAGAGGAGAAGGATCACCTCTCCTGAGACATGGTATAGTAGGATAGTTCTTTGGACACATGTAGCCTTTAGGATAGAACATGGCACAGGAAAACAGGAATCACAGGAGAAATCTACTGAAGCTTTCTCTTTTATAAAATATTCTGCCGGCCTACTGTGTTTTTAAATAGAATTAAATGAGATTATAAAACTGAGACAATATAATCATCCAACAATAACAACAGCCAAAGCATAGTGATACCAGCAACTTTGCAATACAGACTTACTACATCAAAAAACAGATTTCATTGCATTTCCAAAAAAACCCTAAGCATACGTTCATCCAAAAACCACAAAAAAACCCAAGCACTGGGAAGTGACTTACCCGTGTTCTTCTCTGTGGGGATAAACAGGTATCCGGTGTGTGACAGATGATGATGGTACATGTGGACTTCTCATGCAGGGCAGCTGTTGGGAATTTTCAGCAGGTGACCCAGCAGCTGTTGTCACAGTGTAGGTGAGTGACCACGTATAGGATTGCATAGCTCCTGCAGACAAACAAGCATTAAAGGAATACAGCTAACACGGGCTGTCGTTCACAGAGGTGTTACGCTTTGAGATGGTTACAGGACAGCAACCTAATACTGATAGAAAATAGACACTGATACTGGAAACAGCATCAATCAAAGTGAACAAAGAGTTATGTCTGAGGCATAAATAAAAATACAAGTAGATCAGCTTGAGTGTGCAAAGATCCAAAGGTAAGAGACATATCTGGAATAGCTCAGACTGTGAACTTTTAGTGTGGTATTGTAATTTGAGGCTATCATTTTTCAGAAAAACTTGGATAGGACTTAGAAATGGAGTAACACCAGTGCTAATATTTCTCAGGCATGATGCACCAAACCCTGAGGTCTCTCTCACATGGAGGGGGCTGCTGGCCTGTTTAGCTCTGAGGCTGATCAGGCCTGGAGTGAGGCAGGAAGTATGATCAGAACAATGAAGGATTAGAAAAAGATGGGTGTTAGCCAAATAAATTTCTTGGATCCTTTTGCAGTTTGTATCTTCCACCCAACTAGGTACCAGCCTTTGTAGTGGCAATACAGTGGTAGCTCTTCAAATTATAACAAATATATAGACAGAAATAGCCTAGCTGTTTTCTTTCCGCAAATAATGTTTCTTTCTTCTTTTGAGGCGGCAGGGACTGGACTTAATTTATTTTTTCATGTAGAGCATTTGTGGGAAGAGCAAAGCAAAGAAGTGGGTTTTCCATTTTGCTTGGAAGGTGCTGAGTTTTTTAATCATCCTGATCCCTTCCAGGCAGGAACTCCAGATTCATGAGCCAGCTGCTGAGAAACCTTTGTCCTTTGCACACACCCCTTTCACTCAGGAGGCTGACAGATCCATTGTTCCAGTATAACACAGCTCTTGCTGGAGGTCATGACCATACTGGCTGAGATTACCCTGCAAATGAGGACCAGAACACTGAATTTAACCCAATGCGAACACTAGTTTGGGGGTCTCTGGGCACTCTTGACTCTTTTCAGTAGCTAAAAGGAATTGCAGGAGGTGACTCGTTTTTTTCAGTGTGGATTCTAGGACTTCCTGTAGTATGAAAGGGCCTAATTCAGGGGGGAAGTGATTGTATTACCAGGTCTGTGTCCACGCCATGGCTTTGGGGAATGAAAAGCCTACCTCAGACATGCATAATTTTCTTCAGGTGTGCGTGACTTTATTTGGCAAAATCAGACAAATAATTTTTTGAAATGGGAAATGCTTAATTCTGGGTGTGAACGAAGGCATTCTGAGCTTCACGAGGTAAGTACAGCTTGAAATACTCCAGCAGGGTGTGATTTAGTGCTCTTACAGTAGAGACAGCCTTGGATGTGTTACAACCAAGGATATTTGTGCTAGGACTGTTTTCACATGCCTGCATTTTCTGTCACCGACTCTTGAAGTTTCTGTTTTTCATGTTCTCCAGTTGAAGAGGACCATTGAGATCCCTGAGACCAAAGAGGAGGCATACACATTTGAGCTAGCACATCAGTGCTGCTGTGGCTATGAGCAGTCACAGTTCCTTGAGTTGAGGAGAAGTGTTTAAGGAAGCCTACCTTCACTAGAAAATACAGTTTATGTGGAAGGGGACAAAACTGCTTATACGGTCACCAAATAGCTTCATTTGAAAACAAGAGAAAAACTGTTTTGAAAATATCAACAACTTGTCTGCAGAATATTTTGGTGAAACATTTCAATTTCAAAAGGTCAACATATTTTCCTAGCATTATTTTCCAAAAGAAAATTTGAAACTTTGTTTCAAAACAGGCCTAAATTCAAAAGGCAAAAACAAAGAGAAAAGAAAGAAAAGAAGGACAACAGATGGTGAAAAAACCCAAATACTTACTTTTAGGTAACATTACTGGGTTTTTTTTTCACTTTTCCACTTTTTAAATTCACCATAAACCAGAAGTTTTACTTTGACCTGAATTTATTTTTTCCAAGAAAAAATTTGGCCATTGAGCCAAAAATCTCATGACCTTCCTAGGTCTAACAAGAAGCGGTAATAACAGGGCCAAAAGATCCTTTTCATTTACGAAATATGGTTAATTTGACTGGCCCTAGCCATTGTGACAGCCTCCTTTTCTTTTTTTGAAAAATAGTAGGGATCTTATCTCAGTCTGAAGAAAATGAGTCAGTCCAGGACAGCAAGTTGTTTCATGTGCTCCCTGTGGGAAGTCAGACTCCTTGGATGAGAGGACTCGGCCACTCCTGGCATTCAAGTCTAACTGGCAGCTACCTCAGTTCAATTTTAAAATAAATGTTTAGGGTATAACATGCTTTGTGCCTGTCCAGACAACACGGAAACAAATACAGAGAATACGTCTTGCACTGGAAGAGTTGTGAATATCTTTGTTTAATTTTCCTAACCAAGAATTGTCCCTTGTACTACAGGACAGTACTTCACACAGCTGCTCTAGGAAATACTCGCTTTCTTTTGGCAGTTATGGTTTAGAAACAAACGTATGTTCGGTTTTACTCTGGATTTACAGAGTGACAGAAAGCTGTTTAAATTTTTTTTTCAGGATGTTCTGGGGAATCTACAGTTGCCTCACTTCTCTTTGCCTTTGTGGAAGGGATGCCATTATTTTCAGTGACCTAGTCACAAAGACAGAGAGGAAGGACAGAGAAGACAACAGATTTGCAGACGTGTGTATGTATATATGGGGTCAACCAGGATACTGCCAACATTGTGTTGGGCAGAAAAGGAGGAATGAGATAGAGTCTGAAAGTTTTTCATAATTAGCTTTTTGATACCCGCCTATGTCCCGGCCCTATATGATTAATTTCCTCAGCTGGCTGCAGAATTGAACTCCAGGAGATGAAGTCTCTTTTAGATATGACTGAACCCAACTGAACTGCTTTCTGAAATAAGCAAAAACAATAGTGATTGAGCAACATTTTGCTCTGCTTTGTGTTCTGAACATGCAGGGTTTGATTAAAATAGGGAAGTTCATTTATTATCACTCTTTTTTCTTTTCTCTTTTAATGAAAAAATTGATTTTGAGGTTACTAACCAAGAGGCCATCTGA
This sequence comes from Nipponia nippon, assembly GCF_047370975.1. Lineage (NCBI taxonomy): Eukaryota > Metazoa > Chordata > Aves > Pelecaniformes > Threskiornithidae > Nipponia > Nipponia nippon. The sequence continues at coordinate 60,861,516 of NW_028262347.1, forward strand.
CCTGTAGGAGAGCCAAATATAAATGGAACTGCTATCAGTCCAACAACGGCTCCATTGTCATTGGTGCCATCATGTACACCAGTGCAGAAAGAAATAAAAGTTGCTTCAGGATGCTGCATTTTATATTTCCTTTATGCTGGAGTACATGACCACCCAGGTACAAGCCAGACACTCACAGCACTGTGTATTATGTCTGATAGTAAGCAGTACTGTCAACCTCAAGCAATCAGAAATCTGGAGTCAGACCCCCATTCTGCCCCCACACAACAAAGAGATTATCTTAACTATCAGCTTTAGAAAAAACACAACGCTTCCATTTGGAAGGGGAGAATTGCCTTTTGAAATTGGAACCCTTGACTTTTACACTCTGTAGCTATGAGAATTAAACTCTGATTGTTGAACAAGAGCCAATGTTCTCATATATTCATATGAGTCCAGGAGCTAAAGCTTTAGGAAAAAAACAGAAATTTGTTGTACTCACACACACAAATATGAGAGGTGTTAGCTCTGTGCAAGTATCTCCTGTGCCAGATTCCCAGAACTTTAATACCTAGCCTAGACTTGGAAGAACAGTGACCTTAAATGACCATTGTTGACCCGAAGAATTATTTGACACATATGCTTATTGAAACTAAACAGTAAACTGCATAGATTAGTTTACTAACATATTAGGAACTACTTACAATTCAGAGTTCATTTCAGGTTGTCTAAAAGCCATTGCACTGGCAAATGAGTAATCACAGCTTTAAGAGGGGCTTTTAGAGAGAATAACATAGTCAGCCATATAGCTATCACTTTTATTACAATATTGTTGCAGTTTGAACAATCATTAATCTGGCCTTTGTGATTTAGAAAGGATGGAGACTAATTATCCTTTTAAATGTCTAGCTACTCAACAAAAAGTTTTAAACAAAATGTTAGCTGAGCCATGCCAGATGTTCTACCACAGAATGCTATATATAGGATTTACCTTTCTTTTGCCCAGCATCATGTAATTGCAACAGTTTAATTTGATGGTTTTGTGCTGACCACTGACTGAAGGCAAAAACGTTAAAATGCAAGTTTAATAGTTAACTTTTATTGCCAATGTCACAAGGAAGAAAGAGTTAATGATGCTTTAAATTGGGGAACTCAGAGCTAGTGGTAACCAGTGGAACTAGTTCTCAAGATCCGCAAAGCATTTGCAGCGGTTTACATTTACCTCATAAGAGACACATAAGAAAATCAATAGAGTGTAATTTAAATATATCTGCCCAGAACAGAGGTTCCTGTTCCAAAATATTCCATATATTAATGCCATGAACCTGTATATGGAATAGTTTGATTATACATAATACATCTTCAGCACTCCTATTTTAAAGTATAGCAATTTCCTATAGCTGAAACATGGTTGTTATTTTATACTACTTTATGTGAATGAACCCTGCATCCCATGGTGTAATGGTTAGCAAACTAAAAAGGTGATCAGTTTATCTACATGATGAACATGGGAAATGGAGGTATTACTAATTGCCCAAATTAAGACCAGGAAATAGCCACATACTTATATTTAATCTTAACCAGACCACTACTTGCATTGACAAATTTGGCTTGCACTATGCAAAAATGATTTTCACACTTGCAAAAGTGTGCACCAGACCGTAAGAATAAAATCCAATTCAACCAGACAAAAGTTTTTAAAACAACCTAAAAATGAAAAGCTGGAAAAAACAGAGAGGTAAAATCATCAGAAATAGGTTTCTTGCCTAAGAAGTTCTGCTATGGGAACAACTATGTCAAGTTGTCCTGCCTGTACTGTGGGAATACGTCCTTCAACCATTATTCCCAAATGATCCTGTTTCTGGCTTGAGACTTCAAACTAGCAGACCTTGGCCTTACCAGGACATAAAAAATTAGAGAGAGTAGGAGAATAAAACAGACTGTAATAAAATAATAAACAACATGAAAACAAAAAGAAATTGCATTTGTAATGTTTGTGTGAGTCCATTCCCTTGCATTACTGGTGGGATTCAGGAAGGATAGGTAAGATTCGTGCAGTTCCCAGGCCTGCCTAGATCTGCGCCTGAGTCAAGTACCTAAGTCAAGTAACCTGAAGGTGGAAGCCCAGATAGCTGACAAATAGGCTATTATATAAATATGGAATAAACTTTGGGTTAATAGTTATGATGTCACATAGAGTTACAGTCTCTGCAGCCTAAACCGAAGTCCCTCAAATCTCCATTCCTGTCAATGCCACTGGAGAGTACGCAGTTCCCTACTTTTCAGTCTTTTACTTCTGGGTACAGTTCTGCATCATACTAAGTTCTGGTTATAACATCACAACGATCCCATTGGGCCACAATGTCTACACAGCAAGTTACTCACAAAATCAAAACTTTTCCAGACTCAAACATATACACCACCTCCAGCGCTGCCTGATCCAAAGCAGTGTGCTCACCTGCCATGTCTCGGAATCATGTGTCTCTTGTCTAACTGTTCTGGAGGTAATACCATCCTATTTCCCATTAAAGATGGTATAGTCTCTGACAGTAAGAAAACTTTACATTTCGATGTAGGGACAAATGTTCTTAAATCTCTTTCCACCACAACTACGCATTGTACTTCCCTGTGGCCCCCTTGAAAACATGAAAAACGTTTGTCAGAAAGATTTATTAGTCCTTTAGCCACTGCCAAGTTCTCCAGTGTGGTAAATTATCACTTTCTGACATTCCTTCAAGAAGGTTTTGTAACTTGTCTAGTACATCACAAAAGTGATCGTTTCCACATTCTGATTATACACCCATTTCACTAAGAAGCAGCAAAGCTGGAATTGCACTGCCTGGAACGCCTTCTGAAAGTCATTCACATTTCTGCCTTTTTTTTCCCCATGAGTTAAGAAAACACTGTCTTTTGATCACACAGGCAGACTGTCCTGCCCACATCCAAAAGGCAGTGAGTGAGTTTTACATTAGAGTACAGAGGGTGGTTGCTCATTTATACAGAACAAAACAAGAAGGCAGTTTTGTGCTTATTGTTTTCTGACAATCCTGCCCACAAATTGAATACCTTTAAGCACAGATTTTTTTAATCTGTGGGCCCAACAGAATACAACTACCTCATGAGTTGCCATAATAGAGTATGCAACTGAAAATAGGCGTCAGACATGTAATTCCTAGTCTCTAACATCAAAAGATGAAGGTTATCAACAATGTGTACAACATTCCCAAGAGAAACTTGCACAGCTATTTAAACATATTTGGGTCTCAAATATCATAGAATCATAGAATCGTTTAGGTTGGAAAAGACCTTTAAGATCATCAAGTCCAACCGTTAATGTAGCACTGCCAAGTCCACCACTAAACCATGTCATCCACCATGTCATCCACCACATCTACCCATCTTTTAAATACCTCCAGGGATGGGGACTCAACCGCTTCCCTGGGCAGCCTGTTCCAGTGCCTGATTACCTTTTCAGTGAAGAGATTTTTCCTAATATCCAATCTAAACCTCCCCTGGTGCAACTTGAGGCCATTTCCTCTAGTCCTATCCCTCGTTACTTGGGAGAAGAGACCTCCTTTCAGGTAGTTGTAGAGACCGATAAGATCTCCCCTGAGCCTCCTCTTCTCCAGACTAAATAACCCCAGCTCCCTCAACTGCTCCTTGTAAGATTTGTTCTCTAGACCCTTCACCAGCCTCGTTGCCCTTCTTTGGACACACTACAGGATTTTAATGTCCTTCTTGTAGTGAGCGGCCCAAAACTTAACACAGTATTTGAGGTGTGGCCTCACCAGTGCCGAGTACAGGGGGAAGATCATTTACCCACTAGGAATGCCTGAACCACTAGTGGTTCAGGATTTTGAAAACCTCACTGAACCTTAAAATATGTGGCATATTTCCTTGAAGTATATAAAATATTTCAGAGAGACTGATTGCTCTTGAAGTCATTGAAGATGCTCAGAAGTGCTATAATCATAAATAATTCTTTTGGGGCATTGCTAGAAATATGAAAAATTGGACTGATTTTTAAAACTATTTAGAAATAAGTTGACAGGTCTGCTCTTCTGAAGGCCTCAGCTGCTGAACAGATTCTGATATGCTGAGGTCTGGGATCTCCTGTTAGGCCTTTGGACTCCAAATATCAGATCTTTTTCCTGTTAGATTGCACATCATGTTTGGATACGGTGAGAAGGCATAACTGATACTTTATACAGATTTCTGTTTGGGAAGGCTTCTCATCTCTTGAAAGCCAGCACATCATGTTCCCAGGCTCAGTTTCAGGTGACCATGTGCAAAAGCCATCTTCAAGCAGATCCAGCTGCCATACGCCTACCTACCTGTTGTAGCTGCTATGACACCGTACTCTGGGGACTGATTGCTGACAGGCGAGGGGGCAGAGGGCACTTCCACTGAGGTGGCAGATTTAGCTGGGGAGAATGGCACTGGGGAGGGAGTTGGAGGAGCTGGTTCACTGAGAATAATTTCTTCTCGTAGTTCTGCTGCAGGATGAGAGAAAAATAATCAAACATAGTTAAAGGTAGAGTCCAGGAACACTGAGAAGCTAAAAAAATTAATGCAATCAGTTATGTAGGCTGTATTTCAAGAAACGCATAGCAGGAATCACAAATCTTTGAAAGAGTACTTCTATAACATTCAGCATTACAACCTGCAGTGTACCTTCATAAGACCTCTTAAAGGAAAGTGCTGTTTTTCCTGTTGTATAGATAGGAAACTCATGCACAGACAGCTTAATGTTTACAGTCTTGTAATATGCTATTAGATACCTAAAATTAGGAGTCCAGTCTGACTCAGGCACTCCTACTACTTCTAGAGACATTGGAAAGAAACAGGAATCTCCAGGGGATTCCAGTGGCTTTTGGCCATGACCTTCTCTCTTCATTGACTAAAGAGGATGACACTCTGGATAGTTCCAGCTGCTAGGGCTATGTGGAAAGTACACAGGGATAAGCAACTTGTTTGTCAAAAAAAGAAGAGGCTATGGCAGGGCAATGAATTAAATCCAGGTCTTTCAACACATAGAAGATATTACCCTAATCACTGAAACGTTCTTCTTTCCATAAATCTACAGGGTGACAAACTAAGCCACAGCTAAAATGAAGAGTGGAACTTTCTAAAGATGACAGAGGGGTTAAACTTGCTAAAATTAACAGGAGATGCAAGGATGGTAGATCACTGAGGACGCCTCATTACAAGGGGCTGCCCGGAGCAGAGAGACTAAGGGCAATCTCTGTTCACTTCTGTTCTGGTGAGTCAGCGCAGAGTGAGTGGAGCAGGACTCGGAATCTGCTTCTGTACAGGCACTTAGAACATAAGCATACCAGAAATGATAGCTTTGTTTTTTCTCTTTGCTCACTTCTCCCACCTCTCCCTCTTATTTAGACTGGTAAAATCCATTAATATCAGTGAATTTTTTTGGTGTTAAACCAGGGTGAGAGAGAGAATCAAGACTGGGTTCACTGAAATACAATGGTGGCTCAGACAAACTGAGGTAAAAGGCTCAGTACCAAAATCTCATACTGAAACACCAACGGTGTGCTTAGGAATGGGGTTCAGACACCCAGAGTTGCATCATGAACCAGGCAGGCCTCTTTCAGAATGCATTAACCAGGGACGCCCCCCTCACAAATGACTTACTTATTTCAAATCACGATGGAACTGAGAAACACTTTGCTCCTAGATAAGCCTCACTGGGTTAGATGAGGATAAAGAAATGTTCTAACACAGAAAATAGTGAATCCAGTGGAACAAAACAACAAAAGATGACTAAAAGAACAAACTCACCTGTGCTTCCTTCTCCTTTCATTGCCCTCATTAGCTCATTAGCTCTCTCCTGACAATGGAGTGATTCTAGCAGGTACAATACGTAGTCATCAAACATCAAGTGAATAAGGTGAAAAGACCCTGGTAATAAAGTGAACAAACAAAAAAGCCATTGACTGTCTCAATACACTCATTAAACCAATGATTACGGTATTCAACACAAACAGTACTGAGTAGGACTGCCTCCATATACTGCTATCAATCACTGAAGTTTCTCTCTTACTCAAGGTAAGAGAGGTCAAAGCAAAACTGGGGACTAGCAAACTCTGTTCCCGCCTGGATTTATACAGGCTTATACAACCAATTATTGTCATTTAGGGTGCAAGGAGGCTGCCTAGCTGAGAGCTGGGACTTGGGAGTTTTCTTCTCCTACATTAGCATTGAACCATTTAGACAATTATACTACAGTGGAACTGTTTCCTTTTATCTAAAGGACCAGATAAAAGTTTCTGTCAGAAGTAGAATCCTGAACTGGCTGCCTTAGTGACACATCCTGGTGTGAATTTTCTGAACTACCTGTGTCGTTGGACAAAGAAATGAGAAACTCATCAATAGGAAGGCAGAAACAATCTTCCAAATCTCCTGATGGTATATCTCCAGTGCGTTGCTTGGACTGGATGAGACATCCATTAACTGCCAAACATAGAGGCATTAGCAGCAATTGTGGATGTCTTAAATGGAAAGACTTGTGCCAAAGCTTTGCTCTGTCATACTTCTACTGCATTATCTTTTCCCAATTATCAGTTTGAATCATATCAGCAGCGTAACATTTGGCCTGTTTCTGTGCTCACCTCTGAAGATGCCATGGATACTATCTCGTAACTGCCATGACAGGAATGTGAAAAACTTAAGGGCTGAAGGACTAAAGGACTTAAGGAAAGAGTATGGACAAAAGAAAATGCAGGGGATGAAGTCAAAAAACACTTTGAAAATTAAGAGTAAAAGGAGATTATATGGATAGCTATCTGCCACATCCTCGAGTAAGATTTGAGTACAGATGGAGACATTGCTAACGCTGTTAGGAGGAAGGACTGGGTGATGCTATGGACTAGAGTAATGGAAATGAAATTTAATAGCATGCTGTAAGAAGTTCTGCCCTTAGAGATTTATATCATCGTCTGATTTATATAGTTCCTCTGTAGAAACAGAAATTTTAATAGTATTGCACAAGGCACTGGTAAAACCTCACTTAGAATATTGCATATAACTCTAGCCACTCATGTTCAAGAAAAATTAGTACAAGATGAAACTGGTGTGGAGAAGATTACCAGGAGGATGCAGGGAATGGGTAGATTTTAAATGACTAAAAATGCATGGCTGGATTCATTTTGCAGAAAGGAAGTGAGTTGCTTCCCATAATTTATACAGAAGGATACATGTCAGGGATGGTGAAGAAATGTTTGCCCTAGAGCACACATAGCCACAAAAACAGATGTGTAAGGAGAGACCATAGATGCATTTCAGGGGAAAATTAGAGGAGCAAAGCATCAAAGCTGAGACATTGTGTAGTGTCCTTCTGAAAGGAATAACATTCATTTGCAGGGGAAGGCTGACAAATATCAAGATGGAGTTTGGTCAGTTTATGCAATAGACTCCATGACACAGAGTACCTGTAATAGCTCCAGACAGGATGTGATCATACAGTGTTTTGTTTTTTGTTTGTTTGTTTGTTTTTTAAAAAAGCTCCTATGTATATTTAGACTTGCATGGAATATTTAAAACATGTTCATATAAGTCATTAAATAACTCTGGCAACTGCAAATGCAGTCAGGTTAAAATAATTGCCAGTCCAGCAGCTAGCTTAAACCAGAGAAAGATCACCAGCTGAGAGGGAAACGGAGATCAACTACTGCCAGACAAAAAAAAAACGCCTCATCTAGATGTGTTCCTTTCGAAATTCCATTACTACATTTTGAGGAAAAACACTTCCATGGGAAAAAGATGCAACAAGTATCAAATTCAATCAAATTTCTTAATGATTGGTTTCTTCACAGGAAAGTTAGGTTTATCTTGGGATACTAGCTTTTACCACAACAAAGCATAACTACCCCTACTCCAACTTCTCTACCCAAACATACTGTTGAAGGGCAGAAGAAGTGGTTTGAAAGACCCTATATCCTTATACAATTCTAGCTGGCAATCCAGCTTTCAAAACGACTCTGAGCACATTCTTTTTCTTTGTGACCCGGATGGTCTCTGTGTTTCATTCTCTCACTCCACGCCTGCATGGCTTCTGTCGTCACTGATATGAGCTGAGCACACACACTGGGCGGTGAACATGTGCCTCTGTGTTCTTGGGCAAGGCAGCACAGAAGACGGACATATGTGATTGCAACACCTTTGCTATGGGGAGGAAATCTTTGCCTGTTGATGAACCTGAAGCATTCAGTTTTTCATTTGTTTCACATATCTGTGCAAATCAAAATGGTAACAAGTTTCCCCAGCCTTGCAAGGTTAAATAGTGGAGATCTTCACTTAACTACTGCAGAGAATTTGTCTTTAGAAATCTTTTGGGCTCGAAGTCTTGTTAAATAATATCCTATTCAATTTAGCAGTGCAATAAAGACAGCAGACTTGGCTGATCACCTTGTTACTGACCTAGGATTTCCACAGTGGAAACCTAGATTATCAAGAATCTCCACAAAATGCTCGCTCTTCTTCTGACTACAGTTTTTCAGTGGAAAGTTTCTATTGACTTTAGTGCAGTTACTACCGATAAGTATTTCCAAGGTAATAAAAACAGGCCTAAATGCTGGCAAACTTCATGTGGTGGTATAAAGCTCAGTGTATTTAGTGTTTCCCATCAAACTCCTTGCTCAGCTTTAATTTAAAAAAATTTTCAAGGAAAGTTGCTTGTAGTTTCATAAAAATGTTTGGAAGTGCGAACCCTAAACACTAAAATGCTAGCAAGCAAATGACAAAAGCCCAAGATTTGCTATTTTTAAAAATGTCTTTGTTTTTGGGGGGTCTAATGCTTTATTTTGAAGAGTTGGAGTTGGCAATACTGAATGCAGCATTTAAAAACACTCCAGTGCCTTTGTCACTCTTTTGAATTTCTCTCTTCCTCTCCTATTATTTCTCCCACTGTGTATTTTTAAACTCTGTATAGAGTTTTTGAGCCCAGAATTTGCGTGAAAGACACTAGACAAACAAGTTGTTGGTACTGAATGAATGCAATATTTTTACATTTTTAAATGAGTCAAACGAAATGTAAGCTATAGAGTGAAACCAGTACCAGGGCACACATTTCAGCTACACAGTGAATAGCTATTCAGCACAATGTACATTAATTTATTCTGTGTTTGCAAGCTACTGTTTTTCACATGAAACTATTTGGTTCTTTCAAGTATATCTTTAAGTACTGAAACAGATCCAACTGTGGCTGGCAAACCATACACTCTTTTAGGAAGAGGTAAGAAGTCATTCAAGAGACTGTAGTCACAAGAATAAATAGCATTTAGCTCTAATTTTCAGGCGTTAACAGAAATCATGCCAATGATTACCCAGTTAATGTACAGTAAGTATCACCAGCTATTAACAGATACAGCAATTATGTGTAAGTAGCAAAACAACAGTGAGATTTCCAGATCTGGAGAAAATCATGGAGCTTCTATTACTAATTAGTTACTTTATACACTGGATGCATTACCCAAACACTGCCACCAACTGTGCCTTTGATATGCATAGACAGGAAGGAGGGAGGGAGGGAGGGAGGCAGGCAGAGAGAAAAAGCGAGAGGGAGCAAGAGAGGAGCTTTTTTTCTGCCAAGGATTGTTTCAACCTGCCCATGCCACCATGCTTAAAAGCTTTGCAGAATCAAATCTCTGTGCTAGCCAGCCCAGTGCCAGGTTTTCCAATTTCCACCAATCAGATTTCTGTATCATGTACTTCAAAGGTAAAAATATACTGTCCTGTATGTAGTAAACATCCCATTGTTTAACACATTGGTTTACTTTTAAAAAAATAATTACACTGTGAGCATCTGAGTCTATATATTGCTTTACGTGGAAAAAATAATTAAAAATCAGTCCATTGAAACAGTTTCCAATGCAGTAAAAATGTAAAGCTTTTTATCTAAGTTAAGAACAAAGGTATATAGGTGTAAATATTTAGAATAGTAAATCAGTCTTTGTTTCTCTCCATAGAACTCACTTAAATGCACACATTATTCTGAAAAGCTGGAAGGAACTGTCTTAAATTAAGCGCAGAAGACCTGCCATCTAGGTGTGAGCGGTTAACATTCAGGGGTTATTCTTTTGGAACTTGCTCAACTTTAATTCATGAACAATGTGTCAAATGGCCTTGCAGCGAAAGAGTAGCGTCATTAATACAAATTATTACAAATTTGTGTCCGTGGCTAAATAATACTTGGGACATTTGGGGGGAAACAAGGTAGGGATAGCCCAGGCTTCTGCCTGATAGGATGAGGATATGGTTTTGGTATCATTCTCCCCTTTGAAAACCTGAAGACTCAGATCTCCTCCTGCATCCAGTGGAGTTGCACCTGAGCAGGGAAAACTCCACCCTGTATAAACAAGGGTTAGAACAGGGACTGAACCAACGCTCGTCACATCACCTCCCAGGAGAGAACCCGCCCAGCAGGCTGCAGACCTCTGCAGCTCAACAAATGGTTACGTAGTTTGTACAAAGTGAAACAGCTTCAACAGAAAAGATGAGAAAACCCTCCCACAGGACAAATCCTCTAGCCTTTTGGTTAGAAATCTTGCTGTGGCAGTGATTAACACTGATTCAAGACTGCTGAGGTCTAAGCACCAAAATATGGCAGATGCAAAAGACTTCTCTTTGATTTTGCTTTTTTTTTTTTAAATAAAGAAATATTTCTGAATTGATTAAAATCCCACACTATGTCAGCTTTGCACTGAGCATGATGATTTTTTTTTTTTAAACTCTTGCTTCGGTTACCAAATTGAAAAGCAGTTATTGATCCAGTTCTAATTATAACACCAGACACCCATGAAATACACATCAGCTATGACCAGTACATTCTTTCCCTGACTATGGTTACATATAAACATAACGAATTTATGTTAAAAGGCGTGTGTCCATGTAAGAAGGAGAATCACACATTTTGTATACACAAATATTCTCAGTGAACTAAAAAGACAAAGACAAAAACCTACAAATTTAGCTGAGCAGTTAAAGTTCTCAAAAATGAAAAATTCAAGACCCAAATTTATAACAGAGACAACAAGTAAGTTGTTTTAGTAGATCTGATATATTATATTACATTATAGTAGGTCCCAAACTCAAACCAATGAATAATTCTTGATCTTCACATTTTCTCACTACATGGCAGGTTCATAAATGTTTCTGTTAATAAGTAAAAAATCACAGCTGAGGATCACTCTACAGACCTTCCAGACAACTGGTGGTCTAATAACTATTTGGGGAATCCCTGTTTGATTAAAGATGTTTTGGTGACTGATGCTTTGAAACAGAGAATGCTTGATTAGGTTACAAACATATCCTGAACAGCAATAAAAATGATGTTGTAATGTGCAACTCGGCAGGAATAATGTATCCTTAGGGGTACTTTAATATCAGCATTTCATGACTTGTAACAGTGTAACCTCAACACTGCACTAATGCAGGATGTTTTTTCATTTGTTGGGTACCAGTGTGTTTCAGAGGTTGGGATTATGTCTGCAGAGAGAAGTGTAGCAACCCAAAGTGCTAGAAAACAAAATTCAGCATTTATTCAACACTCATGCAAAGAGATTTTTGAACACTGGGGGAAAGTATACTGTTAAGCAGTATCAGCTACTTTTATGCCCACAACAAAAGAAAAGCTGCAGTAACTCAAGGAGAAAATGAGTCCTAGAGGAGGTGGAAAATAGCTGTGACCAGGATACTGGTGCTGAAAACACAAGCTAGCAGATGGAAATTGTGATCATCTTGGGGATGTGCACTATCCTGCTGTCTAATGGTGACTCAGTAATACCTGTTTGGAAAACTCTTTACAATGGGAAGCCAATGAAAGTAGTTTCAGATTAAAATATAAATACAGATTCTATTGTGCCTATCTTTGATGGTATCTGAATTCATGCTATTAGATGGTTCTAAAAGCATAAAGGACATTAAAGCTCAACTGGCAGAAAACCTTGCAGTTGTTCAATGCAGTGCCTTCGTAAATTCATTATTTGTCTTCTACTGACACATTCTGACAAATGTGCATTTATAAAAAACATCCCTTATGCAAAATCTGGTCCCAAGTGATTGTGAATGTTCACACTCATGACACAGCAGTACATTTTCAATCATTCCTGCTTTTAACTGATTTTAATCTGAAATGTTTGCATCCCAGGATTCAAAACAAAGCCCCTTTTGAAACTGTAAAAAAGCAACATGCTTTTTCATTCAAAAAGTAAAAGTCTGTTTTTCCACCCTGACTGAATTCTAATAGAATGGAAGAGAATCTGTCCAGGGCATAGAAATACACGCGTTTTGCAAAGAGTAGTTTAAAATGCTATGTCCTTTAAAAGCAGAGCTAGCAAAGTGGTTTGCTGGAGAGCTTTTCATCCACTTCAGTGCAAAGTCATCTCTCTTAGCATAACACATGGTCAGCGTGGTTCGGGTAACCAGGCTCACTTTGCACTGCAGTGCATTAGGCAACGCTCCTGTAATCAACTCCTCCAGCTGACCTGCGACTGATAACTCCAGCTACTGGCTAACAACAAACAGAAGGAAGTTGTAATGTTTTCAGCTCCCCTGGCTAGATCTTGAAGACAGACATCTGTCTGAGCATTATTTCCAAATGTCAGTAGCCCCAACTCTTTTTTTAATAGGGCCCTGGGCATGTGAAAACTGGTTATGGTTTCACTTAAACTGTACATTACAAGCCAGGATACAGATATTTTTACTGTGGCATGCAATTATTATAACAAAATGAAAGTACCAAAGCTGGGTGCACTGTGCAAAGTCATGTCCCGAATCACTCGAGTGCCAAAACAGGACCACATCAAGAGGAACTGCTGAGCTACTTTCTTCAAAGAGCCTTGTCTCTTGGCAGCTACCTGCAAGAAAACAGATATATCTGACACGGAGAAACTTCTATTTCTACCACCCAATATAGCTGAATGATGCACATATCTGTCTTCTTTTTTTAATACTGAAAACCTACTTACCGTTATCTTCACATTAAAATATACACTAAAAATTTTAAAAAGACAAAAAACCTTACACAGAAAGTCACCTTGTAACTATATACAACCTCCAGGAAGAGGAAATCATAAAGTATTATTCAACACCAAGAGTGAACTTTCTTTATAAATGATGAAAGGGCTGCCAAAAAATTGCTCTGATCTTCATCTTAACCTAATTACTTACACATTCATTCTTGCTTCCTAGTCATGGAAGCAATTTATAATCAAGAATGCTTGATATATACTGAAAAATTATATTAATATTTCAAGTAACGTTTACTATTGAACAGAAATTTTTTTGTTCCTTCATGTTTTTATTTTTGTGAATTCACGTACTCATTTTACTGGCAAAAATACTTTCCAGAAAGCACACTTTAGGCATCAACTCTTCAAAAATTTATTTACTATAGCCATATATGAGTTAAAGAATTAGGTTCATCCAATTAGCTAATAAAATTCATGTCAAGTTCTTCATGAAAATTAACGGTTATGGTCTGAATTTCAAATTGCGTTCCATTGACTAAAAGAAAAGTTCCCCCAAACTATCAAACTATTCCAAGTAATCTGGGGAAGTATCTGTTGTTTTCTGTATGGATCTTTGCAGCAGAGAGAGATGCAGCATATTTTTTAATTTTTTTTCTACTTCTTAGCTCTAACAACTGGAATGAAGAGTTGAAATCCTAATAGAACATAATAATACAAAGTATAGTTAGTGACAGAAGTTAAAATAGTCAGTCATATAGTTTCATACTCTATGCAAAATTATGGTGATGCCTGATCACTTTTGAAAATATTTTTTAAAGATTTGTTAGTAGGTTTCTGCATGCACTTAAATTAAAATAAAATACAAGTCCTTGGTATCCCAAATGTATATAAATGAATTAGCTAGCCTAAATATCCCTTTCATTAAAATCTTAAAAGGCCAGACTAGATTATGCTTTTTCTTTGCACTATGTAGTTAGGATGACTCTGAACTCATCTCTCCATACCCCTGAAATATTTATTTGTTTGAAAAACTCAACCCTCTTCCATTCTTGAATATCATCTTTTAGGATAGACTAGACAAGAGCAGAAAAAAAGCAGAATCCTGAATGTGAGAAGTTCTCATACTGAGCATGAAAACTGGTGAGATTTTGCCCACTGCTGCTTTACTCCTACTTGTGACCATTGCCTGGCGCTTTTTTTTTTTTTAATTTTTGCTAAAAATCTATGACCTGAATAAAACTCATAATGCACATCACTGACTCCTTAGTCCTGCTTACCAACCTTTACAACGCATCTGTCCACCATGGAATCCAGCCACTCGATGTATGACTCAATGGGGGACTGCTCCTCCAGAAGGTGATCAAACTCCTGATATACTGGCAGACAAAGAAAAAGTATCCCACCTCAGTACTTGGATTCCATTTCAAACAAATGAGAAACAAATCACAAAAAGCTGCCAATAACATCGCAAGTTTGCTGTGGTTTTTATAATTGCTTAGCTATAGCAAGTATGTCTTTCTTGGTGCTGACCCAATAAGTTTGCTTGGTCTTTTATCTTGTTTCTACTGAAAGTGATGGAGTCATTGGAAGTGGTATTTTAACGTGAGCAAATCAGGAACTATTGTTTAAAATTAATCTTTTGATTTAAGCTTCAGCTGTCCGGTGTGCCCGGAAGTGAAAAGTTTATGGTGTTCTCTACGAAGAGTGCGAAGCTAGGCCTTGACCCTGGTGATGAAAAAAGGTCATGCATGAAATTGATTTAGAAATGCATAAAGAATCTTCTAAGCACTGAGTGGATGAGTATTGTTGATAGGGCTTTCATCTGTATAATGCTTTAGTTGCAAAAAAATGATTTAACTGCTGCAAATCATCTATTTGCAATGCCAGACACATACACAAAGAATTTCCATGAACTTCTGCTTCTTCAAAACAAATTGCTACCAATGCACAAATGCTATACTGAATTTATCAAGAAGAGTTTCCAAAAGCAACCTGAATACTTTTTAACCTCTCCCAAGTACACAAATTCATATTTTAATATAGAAAGTAAAAACAATCACGTCATTCAACTGCAGCTCTTAAAACTGCAAGTCTGTAGTTTGTTTATGAGAATCCATGACTGGAAGACAAAGAATGATGTCCTTTGGCACCTTAAGAAACTGTTCTTCAACTCAGGTAAAACAAAAAGGCCCAGTAAGCCAAGAAGAAAGATACTTTCTACCTGCTGTGTTACAGGATGATCTCAATGTGCTATGCATTTCCATTTTTGCTTAATTATAAATAACAGGAAGAAGGAATTTCCCACCATAGGAAAGATAGTGAGTGAGGTGGAGGAGGCAAAGCTTAGAGATGATAGCTAGAGAAGCGAGCCAGAGAGGCTACCTGAGAATAATGCAAAGAACTAGCTCCCTGGTCTCCAAGTTGGATCAGCAAGACAAGCAGGAATGCATTTGCTTCACACCTGACTTTAACTTTGTTTAACTTAGACTTGCAAAGGCTGGATGGTCAGAAACATCAGTTGGGGAAGAAGGGAAATAATGATGTTTGGGCCACCCTTATCTTGTTTCATTGAATGGGCAACCTCTCTTTATTCAGAACAGGATCACAGAGAAATCTAAATGTTGTTTCCTTACCTGAGTATTTGGCTGGACAAAAACTGCCTGTTACAACAGATGAAGTAATTCATACGCTGTGCAAAGAGGGGAGCAAGAGTGGAAAAACAAATCAGTTGCCTGCTTTGTTGCTGGAGCAATGCAACTGTGTACAACGACCTATTTGAGAAAAGTAAAAGTTTAGCCTTTAGTGACTGTTAAAAATACCTCAACAGGATCTGAGAAAGAGGGAATAAAGAAGAAACCATGTCAAAGACAGCTACCATAGCAGAGCAGGAAAGAGCTTCTCTTATACCCAGTGATTTTTTTCTGTTTTTCTCTAACCTTGCTTATAGGCTTATAAACATTTTTTTTTCCAGTTACGGTAGCTGGAAATTGTACTTTCTTGGTTATTAATACCAAGAATGTGAAAGCGAGCCTTAATTCCATGTCACATGAGTCATACAGAGTGTGATCTTTGAAAAGATCTTTGGCCAAGTAGAATAAACATCAAAGATGGGGGAAAAAAATTAAGTTATAGAATAATCTCTATACATATCTGCACATCTCAGCGGAATCCCATCTCATGATGAACATTCATATTAGGTTACCATTTCTGGGTAATTGTTTATTGGACTATATGGGCCTAAAATATGGAAAAACGTGTTCAAATCCATTAGCATTCAGGAAAACTCCATTTGATTTGATTACATGTACGTAGCACATAAACAAAAAGCTTTCCTAAACAGTAAGGTTTTTCTGAATGAGAGCCAAACCTGTTGCTGCTACTAGGGATTATAACTTTGAGAACTCTTTCTCTTTTGGACCGTAAGAGGATGTTGGGTAGATACTGAAAACAACAGATGACAGAAGGATGCACCCAGCTTCTGGACTCCAGTCCCACTATATGCTACCTCCATGTCAAGTTTCTATCTCCTCAAAAGGGAAGAGGGCCATGTCAGGAAATGAATCAAGGGTTAAGAAGGAGAGGAAAGAGTACGAAGCACCTCTCACTGGAAAACAGAGCTAACAGAGAATGCAAGACCCGTCCCTAAACTGGGGAGAAGACTTCTAGTGTCAACACGGTGGGACGAGTGCCAAAGTCAACCTTGCAGGGTCCAGTGTGAATGTGAAGGTGTCACCCCTCCTCTTCCCAGCCACTCACTGCAAGAGTTACCCCACCAGCAAACCTACCCTTGCAGGGCTCCCACAAGTGGCTGCTTGGGTTGCTCCCCATTAAGGTTGGTTCTGGATAAAAGATGACTGGTCCTCCTCAGGAGAGAGACGGCAATACAACAGGTGGGTTGACAGGGAACTGAGGTTATGAATGATGCTAAAGACAAAGCTGGTCACCTCTGATGCCTCCGAGGGACAAACCCGGTGCGCTTAGGGTTACACCTAAACTTACAACCACGCACACTTGTTGGACAATGCAAGTTAAATTTTACATTTGCAAAAGATCTTTGACTCTAAAACCAATTTGCCAGCATCTCCAAAGTCACTTTTCAGTTCATGCCTTTCACTATACCAGGCAGAATCTACATTAATCAATGAGCTTGCTTGATATGGGACTTCTATTTACTCATAAAGGTTCAGGGTAAAAGCTTACCCCATCAAATTATCTTGTTTATGAAAACACTGTGTAAAATGGAGATTTTTATAAATAAAAGTTTACAAGGGACTCAAATACACAGTCACTTTAGCATCAAAGCCATTAAAAAGACAACTCTCCTGCAATTCTACAGCAGGAGAGACTGGAGTTTATCAGATTAAATGATTAACTCATAGATTTAGTTTGCTCAAGTTCATAGAAAAAAATCCTCCTGAATTTGGGTGCAAGTTTTGTGCCGCTGGCCGTTCTGGATACTAGAAAGAAACTCATCAGTGGAAGAGTGCCTAGATCTATGCCTCAAAATATAAGACCTTGACAGGGCTTTGCCTTACATTTTGATAAATGTCTCTATATTTTCTTAAGCCTCCAAGCAAACCAATGGCTGCAAAAACAGTGTTACTTTCACTGAGCTTTGTTTCCAGCAGGAAACCAAGTTCACCTGGCTTTATTTGAGGGTTTTGCTCTTACATTGTATGATGAGCTTTCTGTGTTCCTCCCGTGAGTCCTCCATAGTATAGAGGGTTTGTTTGGTAATGCTATTCAGATCCACATTCCTCCAGTCCTCGAGCATTTGAAATGTGATGTCTGCACTGTGGATCACCGTTCTTGATGCCTGTAATCCAATCCAATCTATTCATTAGTTCATGGTTTATTAGGTTAAAAAATAGGCTTTATCCCCTTTTACGCTTCCTTAGCTAGGCTCACTAAGTTGATTTTCCTCATGGACCCCCACCCACCAGCTTGATGTCTTAGGGACATTACAGGGCCCTCTAACCACAGAGAACTCCCGAGTCATTTTGCCTAATCAACTGCAAGTATTTTGCTTGCATCCACCACAAACCCTGATGAGCAACCCTAATCTGGTGGTGCTGTTGCTAGACTCCTTAATCTCTAACAGCTCTGTTGGTTTTCTTGACCAGCTTCATTTCAAAACCAAAAAGCAATAAGAAAAATCAAGCCAAAACCACACAAACCCCACTCGGGTTTGCACCCTCCCCTGTCCCAAACTATGAAGACTCTTATTCTTCCCTCAGCCACATGAAAAGGCTAAAGCTCATTTGTCTCCACATCAGATCTGCTTCTTGGCTGGTTGAGACAGGGGTCTGCTGTTGATAATGGGGAGGATGGGCTGAGAGGAAAAGAAGTGACACAAGGTCATGGTCATATAACATACACCAGATCTCTGTAAGTTAAGCAGAGATGATAACCCGCACTAAGGTTATCAGCTTCCCCAAAGAAATTATGCATTTGAAGAGTCCTTCATGTAAGCAAACTGTTTGATCCCAGGTCTGATGCAGAAGTATCTGTATCTTGATTTCCTCTGAATCCCTATGCACCTCCAAAGTTCAGTGATGATCCAAAATGTTGGGGGAAAGATAGCACTGGCATCTCTGCCTCCACCACTAAAATAATGAAGGAAGAAATCTACAAAGAAGTCATTCCAGGAATGTTTTCTTTTCCTCAGAGCTTCTTCCTGTGGGCTTCACCACTAACAGGACTAACCTGGGGTGTTGGATACACCTTCCAAAAGTGGAGCTTTCAGTGTGACAGGGGAAACAAACAATCTGCTCCAATACATGGGTGAAACATCAATGAATTCAATGCGTCCTCCTCTTTTTTGTACACAGGATTTGGCCTCATGAATTTTTGATAGGTAATTGTGATCTAAACTAACTGGTGAAAAACAAACGCTTCAGAGTATTTTTTATATTAATTTGCTATGGTTGCAAGAATATTTCTATTTAAAACCCCAGTGGTTCAACCATTTTGTTTTTTACTAATTTGCATTTGATTTATAATATACAATTAGAATTTGAATTTTTTGTCAGGCATATAGAAATTTTTCTTGCTTTGCAATAGGCCTGATACAAACTGCTCTGAAACCAAAGGAATGCCTCTCATTTATTTCATGGAAATGAACCATCTCCTCAAATCAAATAATATTTTTTTTTAAAATAAAAGTTCCCTGCTGAATTTAATTATCAGGGGTTGCTAGTTGTCTAGAAAAGCATTTTTTGCTGATTACTTTTTGATTTTGTAAAGATGGTCATAACAAATATTGGAGACAAACTGCTAACATGATCTCTTCCTCTTTGGGGAAAGTCCAGCCTGCCAATTCATAAAATTATTTGAAAAATCAGTAAAAATGACATTCAGCAAACTTGGGTAACTGAAATATCATAGAATCATAGAATCATTAAGGTTGGAAAAGACCTCTAAGATCATCGAGTCCAACCGTTAACCTAACTGCCAGGTCCACGTCTAAACCATGTCCCTAAGCACCACATCCACACGTTGTTTGAAGACTTCCAGGGACTGTGACTGCACCACTTCCCTGGGCAGTCTGTTCCAATGCCTAACCACTCTCTCCGTGAAGAATTTTTTCCTAATATCTAATCTAAATCTCCCCTGGCACAACTTGAGGCCATTTCCTCTTGTCCTGTTGCTTGCTACCTGGGAAAAGAGACCGATCCCCACCTCGCTACAACCTCCTTTCAGGTAGTCGTAGAGAGCAATAAGGTCTCCCCTCAGCCTCCTCTTCTCCAGACTAAACAACCCGAGCTCCCTCAGCCACTCCTCATAAGACTTGTGCTCCAGACCCTTCACCAATTTCGTTGCCCTTCTTTGGGCACACTCCAGCACCTCCATGTCCTTCTTGTAGTGAGGGGCCCAAAACTGAACACAGTACTCAAGGTGCGGCCTCACCAGTGCCGAGTACAGGGGCACTATCACCTCCCTGGTCCTGCTGGCCACACTATTCCTGATACAAGCCAGGATGCCATTGGCCCTCTTGGCCACCTGAGCACACTGCTGGCTCACGTTCAGGCAGCTGTCAACCAGCACCCCCAGGTCCTTTTCCGCCAAGCAGCTCTCCAGCCACTCTTCCCCCAGCCTGTAGCATTGCATGGGGTTGTTGTGACCCAAGTGCAGGACCCGGCACTGAGCCTTGTTGAACCTCATACAGTTGGCCTCAGCCCATCGATCCAGCCTGTCCAAATATTTACTTGGCAGAGATGATTTAGTGATGTCTGTCGCCGGAGGATTTGTGAGAATCTTCTGGACACTGCAGGAAAGAAGAGATACATATTTACATACTGTGCCAAATAAAGAAAATTATTTCTGAAAAGACTAAATTAAAACAAGAACAAAAAAATATATCCAGTTTCCTATACACAACTGTGGCTACATAAAGTTCATTCAAATAGCCCAGTTTTAACTTAGTTTAAACTTTGACCTAAAAACCTTAAATCTGGATGCTCAATCAGTTTTACAGAGGCATATTCCAAGCAATGATTTATAGATGCTGTGAATAATGAGATGACAAGAGAAATGTAGAGGACAATGGAAAGGCTCCACTTGTTCAGCATAGCAGATTTTCTCTTGATATACAAAGGAACAGAAGACCAGAAAGAACTATTTAATAGAAAGAAAAATGTTGTTGCAAGAACAAGTGGAAACAAAATAATGTTTTTTTTTTTCTACATTATGTGCAGAAATTAGAAAAGGTTGCTAAGTCTTAATGCAAACAAGTTTTGGAGGAGTCTTGCGACTGGACTAGTAGGAGCTAAAATCAGTTTCAGGTAGAATTTGATCAAACTTTCTGAAAGAGATTACATGACGTACTAACACGCTAAGGGGTAAGATGGCCTTGGAGGTACTTGCCAGTCCTCTGCTCCTATTTTAGCTCTTTCAAAGCAATATGGACCTTGTATTAAGATATTTCCTATACTTGGATTTTAAAATGTTGTATTGTACATCTTTTTTCTGAACTCTGTGACTCTGGAACTGCAAACCTGACCAAGGCTTGCAGTCACTCCTGTCAGTACCTCCATTGGCTACGTACGCTATCACAAATTCTGATGAGGAGGAAACAACTGCAGAAGCAACAAAGGCTCATGTAAAAGCCAGGATGCTCTCAAGTTTTTCCTTATACTAAAATCACCAGACACTTGCAGATCTATCCAAACAGGCATTAGATGTGGCCACAGAGTAGGTTTACCCTCTGTACTGTACACAGAGGCAGTTAAAGAGTAGATTAAGAATGACGACAAAGTGTATTGTCTGTCTCTTTCTCTCTCCCTGTAAAATCAGAAAAGATTTTGCTGTTGCAGATTCTCAATATTTTTGAACTGACAAAGATGTGATAAAGCGCATTCTCAATTCTGACTTTGTGTAATTTTTAAAATAAATTAGTAAACAATGCAAAAATTTAGTTGTTCCAATTTACATCCTCACTGTTCTCAGTAAAATATACACCTAATTTTCCATGCTGATCAAAATAGCTAATCCTTCTCCTAAATTAGTTTTTTTTTTTTCTCCTTTAACTTTGTGGTGTGGAATTTAGTGCTCATGAAAGGCAAAGAATTGAGAGCCGTGAAATAAAGCAGGCTTTATCAATAGGTGATGTGCACTGCAGGCATCTACAAAGCATGTCTGAAAAGGACTAGTGCCCTTTCCTGTGGTGACAGGGTAATTTGATCTCCTTCATTTTTAACTCTGGCACTTTTTGAGTAAGGGCCTCAAGCTGTATTCAAATTGTGCTAGCCTAAAGGTTTGTTTAATAATTTCCTTTGCCTAATATCATCCCTAATGTTTGCTTACTATCAACAAAATTAATTTCTTATCAGAATCCACAAGAAAGGAAAAGCAATTCTTCTCGTTTTGAGCAGTGCCTCATTTCACTAAATGAAATTGGTTCTCATGAACAAGTGGAGATTGTAAGTGAATGCAAGATTTATAATGCTGACAGGTTTTAATTCCTAAAAGAACACTAGTCTCGCCTCCCATTAATTTGTAATTCAATAAACACTATATACATCCCAGGTTAACAGGAGAGAGATTGGGCAATACATACATTCAAATTTGATATTTCGTAGATTTTCTGGTAAATCGTGGAGAGCTACTTTCAGCCACTCATCCAGTTGCTTTGCAAACTTTCGGATCACCTGCGTCAAACTGAAAACAGAAATCACGACATCAGAACATGTTTACTCTGTGCTTTATACTAAAAATCTGTGAATGTGTGAAGACTACGGGTCAGTTATTTACAACTCACTATTATGTAGAGTTGCTGACATATTTTGGTTTGTAGGCGTGAAGAAAAACTTCTGAAAATATTTGCAGGAAAAGGAAAACATGTTACTTTGTTCAAAACCTCACAAAGAGTGAAAGTCTCTGTACTGCACTGCATTCATACTTACAAACAGTATTCTTAGCTTAAAATAAAATCATTCCCGCTCTGTACAAACATAAAACCATAAAATCACAACTCTTTAGAGAAGACAATAGATCAAGCTTTGGATTTCACCTCAGCTATGCCCACATTTATACAGATGTACACAGGGATGTGCACGTGAAGCAACAACCAACTTTGCTGCAGGCGGGAGCCAGTGAGTGGGTGATGATGGTGGGGAGGAATTTCCAGGCCAAGCCCACAAAGGTGGGGGAAGTGGGGGTGGCGCAGGACCTGCCTGCTTAGCTCTGCACAGGACAGGAACTTTCCCAGACAAGTGAGATTTCTCTCTTCTCCCTTACGACCCTTTCCTGATGGCTCCATCATTTCCTGCTAAACTTGGTAGCCAGCTCATTCTGCTCTTCTTCTTGGAGCTGCTCAATATAAAATAACAGTTTCCAGGAAAACTTGCAAGGTGTTGTGCAGGGGAGCCTAACAGTTGGTTCTGCCAGACCGAGCTGCACTGCATGTAGCAATACTTGAGAGACACAGATGAGAGAGAGAGGAAAGATGCAAGGAGCTTTCCCTCTTGCAGCTAGGCAGCTTCTGTTTGTACTCCTAATGCTCTGCACTGAGAACAGAGTTGGTAAAATAAACATGGCCATAGGCCTGCTCTGCTCCTCGCAGACACCTAACAGGACAGGGGATGGATGACAACTGCTGTACCCAGTAAAAAGTGGCTTTTCTGGACAGCCAACATTTGTTCCCAGGAAGTCCCTCAGAGGATTCCGGCTGAGTCAGCAAGATTTCCTTCAGGAGCTTCCATTGCAATGAGACCCTTCTTCACCCCCTCCAGTGCAGGCTATGGCTTAATAGCCACAATCTGGCCCTTTATATGCATTACAAAAGTCTATATTCACACTCAAGTCTCTCCTTATTTGCTATGAAAGAACTAAGCAGCTTGAGAAAAGGACTGCTGTTCTGTTTAATCCTTCCAATGAAATAGATTTGGGGGGGTGAGGGGCAAAGCCTGTAAAAATGTACATGTCTTATCAAGGAAAGCCCATGCTTATAACAGGTTTCTTGTGGAAAAAAATACTTTACCTATACTTTAGCAGTCATACAGTGCACATAGGAGAGCAGAACAACATCTTGAAAACATTTGCCATAATTAGAGCCACTTTAAAATCTTGAGGGCCAAATATACAGCACCAATAATAAACTCCTACAGCAATATTCATAACAAATTACTCAACCTCAGGAAAACATCAGTCAAACAGTACTAAAGGTGTACGGATATATTTAGAAAAAGAGTTTCCTGATGCTCATATTAGGAAAATCAAAGGGGGAAACAGGTTGACTGCACTCAGTGATTATACTTTTTGCTGGGAACTGCTGATCTCTGTCCTGCTTTACCTATATAAACAAGGCTTCTTGGACTCAGATGAGCTCCAGGTAGGAAGAGAACAGCTGAGATCCACCACATGGAATGGAAAAGTGAATTTAGCTTTGAAACAAAGCAGGCAAATATTTGTTAACATTAATAAAGTGATCCTAAAATAAGCATGCATCTGTTCTTCATGGGATAGTATTTAAATTAAAACAGCTTGTCCAAGACTTCACAAGTATGATCTTCATGTTTTACACTCCTGGCAAGCAGAATAGCAATTGGGTTCCAAGAGTGTAAACAGAGACAAATGCTTAGGTTGCAGTGTCTGAATATGCACGTGAGTATTTACAAATAGAGCAGCCAGGCCAGCTCCTTTTGTCACTATAATTCAGAATATTGTTATGCTGTTATCCCAGACTAGCAGAAAATTTTGAATTCTGAAATTTTCAGAAGATAGTGTGTCACTCTGCAGCCTGCAGATTTCTGATATTACCTGAAAGTTAGGGCATGACTATCAGCTTCATGTTAATAAGCCAAGAAGAAGGTGGTATCCTTTATCACACAAAAAATAACAAGTTTTTCCACAATACAAGTCTTGTTAAAATCTGAACATTTCTTCAGGAACATGTCAGCTCTTCAACTCCTTTGAATTGACACTGTGATTTAAACTCAGGAAACAGGTGGCAGGAAGCAGCTTTCTGAGAACTGGTGCCACTCTTGAAGAAAAGACGTATAACAAAGACAGCTGAGCTAAAAGTGGTCAGTGCTGCTAGCTATACTGACCTGTCAGGTAATGCTTGTAGTACCGTTGGCATCAAAACTCCAGAAATTGCTTTGTACAGAATTGAATCACAAACTCCCACTATATTCACTACAGTTGAAGAACCCAATACAGGCAGCATATGAGGAGGCATCCCTTGCCAAAAGTGCAAAAGAAAACTTTGAACCTGCAATCACAAGAAGAAGCAGGAATGTTTAAGTGAAAATAACTAAAGGCCACAAAATTCCATTTTCCTTAAATGACCCTGCTTACATAGCATTTGTTTCAACCCCAGAGCTTGACTGATGGTGTACAACACAGGCAAGGCATATTCCTTAACTACATAGGCTTATACTGTAACACAGTGCACAATGGGATAATCAACCAAAAGGTGAGGAGACACTCTGAGTTGGTGACAGGGTGTCTTTGTGTTACTACAGTATAGAGACCCATGGGAACCACCTTATTTTTACCTTCCATCAATGGCTGGTGAGTGTAACTCTTTGGCTTCCACATGTCAAGCCTTTTTCTCTCTCCTTGCTCTCTGTCTCTGTATACAAAGGAATGCAATCTAGGGCTTGGTGTAGGGAGGGAGAGGAGGATGGCACATAGCTTACAGGGGTCAATATACCATTTTCTGTCTTGATTTGGGAAAGAAACACTACATTTTTAGATTTCTTCTTTCCTCCACTATGAAGGAAAGAGGAGAAAGAATGGAGAAAGAGAAAAAAGAAAATGGGGAGGAGATTTCAGACACAGCAAAATATACCTCTGAAAATTTTCATTTAGGAAATAAAGGTGTTACTCAGTGAATGATATGATCAGTTCTACAGGGGTCAGAACACCAGCATTCATAAGTGATAACCTTTTGCACACAATCTGTACTGAAATAAGTAACCACACCAGGTGCAGTAAAGAATATTTGCCGTTTATATATTGTTGCTGCTGAGCCCCTTCCCCACCATTGATTCTGACAAACAGATTCCCTAACAAAAAGTAACATCCTGCTCTTAAGAAAGTATTCTGAGACTCATCCAGCAAAACTTCCTGAATATGTGTCACATATTTCTCTACATGGAAACATACAGACTGGGTACGATGACTTAGAGGAGCCTCAGCTTTAAACTAGAAGAGTGTGAGAATTAAACAGTTAGGAAGAAAAGCTGGGAATATCTTGCCATTGTTCAGAACGCAGAGTCAAAGACCCATTTCCTTTGATTTTTTCCAGGTCCTGGATGTCATTTTTGAATCAGGCCCTCAGCATCTCCATAGTCAGATTTGTTTTCCTGGACTAGAGGTGTTCTCCACATATAATATAAAAGTGCTTGCATTCCAGTAATATTTTATTTTTCAGTTCTAATTATAGAGCTGTCTGCACGCACTGCTGGAAAACCCTCAGATTCAGTCAGATATGCAGCAGGTACAAACCTTATCCATCTCTAATGGATTGTATCAACTGCTGAGCAGTGTGTGTGTTCCTAGCTGCACTGCAGTACAGCTGAGCAATCAGGGACTTCAGCTACAGCTTTCTGGGATGTCTGGGAGGCTGTAGGCCCCCCACTGCCCTGCACCATTGTTAATAGACCAGCAGAGCCCACCATTTGGGCTGTGGCACCTGCCCTGGGTTTGTGCTGAACACTCAGAGGAATTCCTTCAAACAGAGCTCAGGCCCAACTCGAAGCTTAGAGAAGTGGTGGTGGACACACTTCTTGAGTTGTAAGAACTGGATTGTCCAACATCTTGTAAGGGGATATTGCTACCTTAATCTTGCTGGAGAATGAAGAGACAAAACACATTCCCATTGCTTTTGTTCCTCTAACTCGCACAGTGTTATACGTGAGATTTAACGCTATCAGCCACATATTATGTACTCAGGTATAGCTATTGTTCATTATTCATGAAAAGGATTGGCCACCACAAAACCATAAGTTTGTAATATCGCATTCAAAATAAGCTCTTAGATCCATTAATACCTTATGTACCATTAAATTACAACTGTAGTTTCCAACCATACCTCATCAAAGTTTGCTCTTATTACAGTGTCTAGTATCCTCTGACAGTGAGTTCTATACATCATAATAAAGGTAGAAACCTGAAAAAGAATGAGGGAGACACACAAAAGATCGTTCTACTTTAAGAAATCCGCTTTTAAAACTATCAGAATATAGAGCACAATAAAGTAAGTTTTTTCTTATCTGACCTACGCACAATTGCAAAAATAATGAAATCGGTTAGAGTCTAGTTAGATTAGTTAGATTAGCTGTAAGATGAGTTTTCTTCTTAAAAGTAAATTCTCCCTTTGAATTCATGGATTTTTCTATGTCAATGGGGATTCTTCAAATGTAAGAGGAGCAAAAAGCCTCAGTGAGATCAAAGACGAGAATGTGGCCCTAATTAGGACATAAAGAACTATAAAACCCTATTCTTTTGTCCACTTCACATTGATACTACACATGTGAATAGCATCAGAAAACTAGCAAGCTCAGCCAAGAGCGGCCAGAGCACTTTTGTCATATATGCAGATAGGATTCTCTTGATTTCTAGTCTAGAAGGATAAGAAACGCACTAAGTCCCTCTCTGCTCAAGAAAGCATCAAAACTGTTTTTCAGTTTGCCCTCAAATGTGTTCGCAGATTAAAGAGCTACAACATATTTAAAAACAGTTACCCTCAAACCTCACCTGCTGTATGTAATGTAACTTTAAAAAAAAGTGTGCACAGGCTTTAGAAATATTGTATAGCTGATAGCGTCAGCTGCCTATTTTAAGGGAAGATATTTCTTCCTGTTATATGAAGTAATTAAGTCCCCCATAAATAAACTCAAAGCATTATTAAACTCACTCTAATTTAAAGTCTTTATATTTTAGATAAAGCTTTCATCCAGAGCAGGGAAAAAAAACCAAGACAAGCCGAGAAAAGATTTCCAAAGTGTTACCTTCTCCTCTGGCAGACTGGCTGGCAGATTTAGATCTTTGACATTTGGAAACTCTGGCAGTAATGTTCCCAGTTTGGATCGTGGTGAATACGCCACTGTCTGTTTGGTTACTTCTTTTTTTCCTGTTTCGTTGACCCAGGCTGCTCCTTTTTTAGAATACATCACATCATAATACTGGGAGTTTTCTTTCACTGCAATTCCATAATAATGGTACCTGATACATAGAGATGTATATTTTATAAAGCAGATTGTTTTAAAATTAAAAAAAAAAGATATGGGGATAAGAGAAACTGATAATGCTAATGATTTCTACAGCAAAACAGACTGTGCGATAGTTTATATATTATTAACAAGCATTGATTCAGTAGCAGAACATTGCGATAATATATTGGGCTTCCAATTTTCATTCCTTCTGCTAAAAGTAGCTGTCTTCAGATTTAAGAAAGCTGACTGTGTTGCAGGGCAGTAAAATAATGGACTTCCATTTTTCTTCTTCTTATTAAAAAAAAAAGCAACCTAAAGCTACTTGTTGGCAGAGCTCTGCTGTGCAGCTGCTCCTTTGGTTTAGCAATAAGCAGAGGTACTGACCCTCTGGACTGGCCCTTCTCTTGTTATTTCAGCTCCCTGATTCTCAGACTGTTGAGGGCTGGTTTGGTCCTTGAAAATCCTGAGTCTTTATTGCAAATGAGTTGATCAGAAATGTTTCAAAAATTGAAAACACTTCAATGAAAAGAGGGGAGGGGGGGGAAAGGCTTGTGCTGGAAAGCAATGAACGGTAGGAAATGTACAGTTCAAAATTATTTGCTTCATAACTTAGCATCAGCACTGGGCTTAGATCAGCGAGGGATACTACACAACACTGTAACTCCATCCGTGCAGACCACAGTGGGAGTTACATACTGTGGCTGTGGTATAAAAATGGATTGGTGGCCTTGCGGCACAAGTTTGTGCTACAACTTAGCTTTATTATAGGTGTCAATGGAAGCACTGATTATCCAGTCTCTCTCTTGCATCGAATCAAAGGTAATCTTATTCCTTCCATAATTTGCTAACTTTTATTTCAGTTTCTCAGCTGAAGGCATCACCAACCTATCAGGTAAATTTTTAATGATTACAAAAGGCATCACAAGACTGTATTGCTCATATACTTTTGATGCACCCTACTTTCCTAGAGGGAATTTTCAATGATCTTCCAGTTCTCTCCTTACAGCCTATCAGAAGCCTATCAGACCATGACGAGACTTCTGGATCCCACTATGGTGGCAGGAGAAGTTACCATCTCCAGATGTTTGTTGTACTCCCCAGACAGTTACTGATTTCAGAGTGCTGACAGCAGATCTGTTCACTTGAATGGACCCAAGTTTGCTTTAGGCAAAATAAGCTGGTTTTACAAAGGTCATCAACTAAATCAGTGAAAGACTAGCATCTAAGTCATGGCAGTTTAAATGAACTCAGGTGACATTTTTCCTTTTTTCACTCACAGTCATTCACCCACAGGTTAGTGCGTGTCATAATCTCCAGCACAAAGTGGTGGCAAAGAGCTGGAAGCCCTAATCTTGTCTGCCAGCACAGATAGTCTGGGAGGAGGCCTGGGGAGTTGTAGCAAACTTCTAGTACGTGGCTCCCTTGCCATGCCCGCTGAGGACGTTCCATGTTGTCCATTAAAAATAAAAGCTATCTTGAACTCAATATTGAATAACCCAAGTGAGATTTATTAAAACGTTAGCTAACATGGTACGAATGGGATTTCCGAGCTTCAATACCTTAGAAAGCCACACTATCTGCTCCAAAACTGTCCACCAGAGCTTAGGCCAAAATGCATATTCCACACCAGAAACCAGGCTCCAGATCAATCCTAACCTCTTACAGCTAATGGCAAGTTTGTACTAACACTGGGGTTATAACACCAGCTGTAGAAGTTTGGCTTTTTAGCTTGAGTGGTAACAACTCCAGCTTGCAGTTCAAGTCCCCAGTTTGGTCTCTAGCAGCCGTCATGCATGCATTGCGTCTAAGAGCCATAAAGGTCACATACACCCTGTGTGAGATGTCTGGGGCTGGGGAACCACAGAGGTTCCAAAAGGAAATGCTGCAGGGAGCTAGCACCACAAATGGCTGAGGGAAAGGAGGGGAAAAAGGGAAAAGGTTACAGCAGGCAGGACTGCAAAAGTTCTAGATGGACTGAGAGGTTTGTATAACTTAAACAGGGGTCAGTCTCTTATATTAAGCTTCCTCTTAAATCAATTCAAGAAAAAAATGAATGAAAGCCTGGAAAATGTAGTAGAATTTCATTGTGCATTATTTAATTTCTGGTATATTTCACTTGGCAGTAAACTACATAAAAGTTTTCCAGGTAGCTTCAAAATCATATAGACAGCAACAGCCAAATTAACTTTGAAATTTTTCCAGATAGCGTCCTCCTTCAGTAATTTTACTGTCCCAAATGGCAAAAACTCACTGGTGCAGTTTACTTTATCTCTTATTCTTTTTCAAGCACTTTTCTGTATTTCTATCAGAAAAAAACCCAACTTAATTCAATAAACAGGGCTTGAAAGTTTGATCTGTAAAGAATAACATGCAGACTACACAATTATTTTTGTGGTAAATAGTGGCATGCTTTTTCCTCTCATGGCTCTCGTATCTGCAACATTCCTTTAAAGAAAGAAGTAAAATTCCCTTCACACCATGTAGTTTCCATCAGTTTAACTAACCTCTTGTGTACATAAGTGAGGAGTTTCAAACTATAGTACAGAAAGAAATCGTCTTTTATGTTTAGCTGCCTTCTCATGGCTCACCTGTGGTGGAACTGTTTTTAAGCTCAGTGCGAGAGAACAGCTGCATGCTTACAGCAATAAACCCAGCTGCAAAAAGAAAGCCTCACAACTGATGACCAAGAGTATAGCACCATTGTAGCTCTGAACTTTGTAATGTTACAAGGCAGCCATGCTATAAAAAGACTGAAGGCAGAACAGTGTGAAGTCAGATAATCTTAACCACTTCTATGGCTGAATTTTCTTTGGCAGTATCAGGGAAGTAGAATGAAAATCATAATGGCAGCAATCGGTCAGCAGATCAAGAGCATCTTGCCCCTCTGAGAGACTCCTGGAGCTGTGGAAGGAGGTCCAGTTTGGAAACACAGCAGTGCTCGTGCCTTTCATTAAACAGGAAGACAAATAACAAAGTTGTAGCCAATGTCAGAGTGATTTGATGGCTTACAACGGGTACTCTCATACCTGTGCTTCTATAAAGCAACTTGTGCACACTTTCACTCCATCTTTATGAACTTCCAAAGAACTTATATTCAGTGCTAAATCCTGATTCTCTGAATCCGGACCTATTACGCTTTCCTAATATGCTGTTGGACTAGCCCAGAATTTGCACCTGAGAGATTTTTGGTAGCTCCGTTATGACTGATGTTATGGTAGCTCTGAATTTGCATTTGGGAAGAGAGTTCAAATCTTCAATTAGCTGCTTAAATATGACTGCTCTAGAAAAAGAAAACTGGGTTATAAAAATTAGGAGAATCTCAAGATGGGGGAAGGGACATCTGGTCCCATCAAAGACATACTGCTTAGCATGGACCACCTATTAGAAGAGCACAGTAAAATTAATTTTAATGGCATTTCCTTTAGCATCTTAATTTCTTTTTTCCTTTAAAGAGTGAGTCATTCTAGCTTTAGTATGTAAGTTCAATTCTCATAGCATATTTGTTTCTCAGCATTTAGCAATATTGTGTTTCTAGGCTTTGTTTTGAAAGACAAGCTTTACCAGCAACATTTTGCAAACATGCTGTCCCAGGTTTTCAGTTCTCCCTCCATAGTTTTCCACTTGTGATCTACAGAAACTACCCTTAGACTACCCTGTAGGATTCTGTGAAAGCTAATCAAGAAAAGAATATATATATATATATATATTTAGGGGGCTTATGTTTGCCATAAAGGGATCCAAAGCTCCATTGGGAAAATTTCATGAAGCCCACAAGCAGAAAGAAGTATAAAAACATCACTGTATCCTCTTTATAAATTGGTAGAATCACATCTTGTCAACAACTGGAAAAAGTCAAATACTCCAGGAAGTGCATTGTTCTTTCTGAACCAATTTCTCATTCTGGAATTAGGATGAACTGTGTCCAGGAAGTACCATCTTTTGGGTAAGGCGATAAACTAATTCCTTGATCACTTAAAGATAGGTTGGATTTCATTACACAGGAAAAATGTTGGTTAAATCCAGGTTTGTGGACAATTTCAGTTTAGGTCAGTGTATGTTCCTACCTAAATTCCACATAGCTTTCTGCCATTTGTCCTCTAAACTGAAACATGATGTTAACCAGCTGTCATTTCCCAGCCTCCAACAGGAGCTCCATTACTCCTAGGTGTGAATGTCCTTTACATTGTGTAAAGTGAGTTGAGATGAAAAACATTATAGGAACAATACGGAAAATATCGCTGATGATATCAGCAAAAAGCCTCCATTGGACTACCTTTGCAGGATCACTGCTGAATCCATAGGACAATGTAAAGACTACAATGGAACCTCATTCAAAGTTGGGTTTTAAGTCTCCAACTGGACAAATTATTTCCTGATCTTACGCTATCCTATTCAGTAAAGCCAGAGCAAAATGAGGCCCAGTGTGAGATGATAATAATACCATACACTGCTTACTTTGATTGGCCTCTGGTTCCAAGTCTTCTTGTTGTTAGCTGTGGAAACTGTTGCCTTATGATCTGCAAATAAATAGAACTGATATTAGAAAAAATTGAAAATCACATTTACTAATACTTAATTAGTAAGATTTTTCTGTCTTAAGACAGAAAAGCAGAAAAACTGTACTGCAACGTCAGCAAAATACATGGCAGGAGAAATAAGAAAGCAAGTTTTTTATTTTTTCCATTACTGAAAGAGGGGAAAGAGACTTCAAAATTCAGTATAATTCCATTAACTACCATTAACTTAAATAAAGACTTTCTGAAGTTACTGGAGTAGAATACATTTCCATAAAAATCTAAGATCAGTTCTGCCTCTGAACTAAGGAGAATTGTACTTGGAATTGTCCTACTATTTATATATGTCAGTGTGCAGGATCAACAGACTTACAAACTGTTTTGCTGCAAATAGAGGACACTCCCCTTTTGAGGATTTTGGAGGCGACAGTCCTTTAAAGACCTTCACAATCCTGCCATTAAACATTCCTTTTTCTAAAAGATAATTCCCTGAAAAGATTTTGGTATTTGACAGGAGCACCACTTCTACCAGGAAAGACTCACTGTTGCATTTGTAAAGATAGCTCATAATCAATTTATCCTCTCTGGAAAACAAGTGCATCTCAGAAACAGCAGGGTATCATCAAGAATCTGGGCTCTAGTCTGTCAGCAGAGATTAACAGAGCATTGCTACTGTAAAAAAAAATTTCTTTAGTGCCAGATGCACTTAAGGAAATGGATTAATGAATGTAGATTGTGCCTTCAGTAATCAGAGCCTCTGTCAGCCAGGCTAGTCCACATGAAAAAGCTCTGCTGTAGTTGCTGGAAAGGCGGCGCTCAGCACCTCACAGGATTGAACCTGATTCTCAGTGTGGTCTGGAGTAGGAGGAAAGTTCTTCTGGCAGAACAGCCATGCAAGAAAGACTGCAGTAAGCCTTGAAGATTCACTTGCAAAAGGAATTTCTTCCTTTTTTAATTTATAATCTATTTTAATTGTGTTTTCATTATATAAATTGCTAAATGTTTCCTCTTTGGGGAGACACACAAACTAATATTAAAGGAAAACAGGCATATAACATAGAATATAGCTGTTCAACCAGAAGAAAACATCAATTAAAACTGATTAAATAATATAGATTTTTTTCTCCATGAGCCATTTTGCCACTGTGATAAATATTTAATCCTGATTGATGACTGAAAGCTCTGGAACACTTATTTGGATCAAAATGTGCTATATAAATAAGGACTTTACAATGTCACATATTTGACCATTTCTTCAGTAAGATTTTTTTTCTTTTTAGCAAATGTACAATCAGCTTCCCTTTGTATCATGTAAAAATTGACCTGCGTTGGTTTCCAAGAGCTTTGCACAACGTGGCTGATGTCAAAAACACAGCGTAGACTCCAAGTCTCTAGGTTGTTCAGCTTTAATTTCTGGAGCAAAACTTCAGCAAACAGTAAAACACTTTTGTGGAGCTGTGAAAGTTCAGCCTAGCTGTTTGATAAATGAGCAGACAGGCAAGCAGCCCTTCTTTCTTTTTTTGTATGGATTCAATGAAGCCTGCCTAAAGAACACCACATGCTGTTCCAGCTACTGATCTAACATTCCGCAACATCTCAGCCTTCCAAATTCCCTTTAATTACACATTAATCCCACCCCTCTCTCTTTCATTTTCTGCAGACAGGGTTGGGGGCTCCACAAGGCTGTGGGAAAAAAGGCAGTGTTGAAGAACTACTTTCTGAGGATGGTTGTTTTGGGTTAGGGTATTTTTTAGTTTTTTTTTTTTTGTGGCAGTTGTCATTCAGAAAATACCATTCCTCTCCAAAAAATTGATTTTACAGCAGTAGACTCAAAAGTAAATATTAGAGATACTTTTTAATATTAGAGATACTTTTACCCTATTTTTTCTTTTGGAACAACATGAACCCATATTACTTTCAAAGTCTTTCTAGTAGTGATGAAGTGTTACAATGCACACTGTAAATGCTACTTTATGAACCATATGCCGTGGGAGTTCCTGGGATTTAAATAAATCAGCCAATTTCTACATACCAGGGCAGAGGTAATCAGGAAAAGAGAAGAAAAATGGAGGAGTTGATCAGATGATCCCTTTTTCTTTTCTTTGTTTCTTTTTTAAATCCAGCATATTTTAAACAACGAGATACACCTTTCAGAATACAGCTGAATATATTCTTTTCCAATAATTAAAAAAAAAAAAATCTAGGAAACCTGTGGAAAAAAACGTCAAGACTTTTTGATCTAATGCTGCATATATAAAATGTGTATAATATGGCATACTCATGCTTGGGTGCTGGTACACATGAGCATAGGTATTTATGTTTGTGTTTAGAATAAAACAAGTCAAGTACTAAATGAACTAGCTGTTCACATAAATGTTTATATTCAGCTACATTTATGCGAATCCCTATGTAATGATATTGCCAAAGGCAGTGAGAATTCCCTGAAAGGAGGGAGGAAGTCAGATAAGGCAGGACAAAATGGAGTTCACTGTGTGCTGAAATCAATGGAAAAAGCAGAGTGTCCAAAGTGTTGATTTTTAAATCACACTTTCAGCCTAAAAAGTCACCCTATAAAATACATCGTCATTGTGTTTTATGTTTATTAACTTTTAAAGACCTACAGAGAAAACGAGGTAATTTTACAGCTGAGTGGGGAGGGAAGGAGGTTCCTAATTGTTGGACATGAAAATTCAGGTTCGGATCTGAAAACCAAGTTGGATCATTTTCTTTTCATCACTGCAGTGGGGCTGCACAAGCAAGCGAATCAAGACCAGACCACGCAGTTTGAGCTGCTTTCTGAATGGAGCCCAGTCCCCGTTCTCACAGCAGCGCTGGCTTCTCAACAGAAGCAGTGGTGAAAAGATCTCATGGGTGGTATCCAAGGGAATTTTGGAGTGAACGGGCCTTTTACCATTGTCCTTCAATGGAACTGAAATTTCATCTCATACTTCTCCAAAGTGACCACAATCCAGCTGCCCAATGAGATCTGCTGAGTAACAGGGTACAGGTTTTACATTTTCCAAGTAAAATTCCACCTAAATTATGTGGCAGTTTTGACTGTTAGGCATTATTTTATGTTACTTTGCTTTTTGGTTTTGAGACAGATGTACACCAGGAGTTTCACATGCAAATAACTTCTATTCCTCCTGTATTAGCCTCAGAAACCACTGCTCCTTCAATTTCTTTCTCAGTTACTAAACTTCAGTTGTGTTCTCCATCTCTTTCTTCTGTGCCCTGCTCAAGACCTGATCTTGCCTTCTGCCTATAGAAGATCTTGTATGTTTTTCTTGATTAAAAAAAAAAAAACACATTAAGAACTGCCTTATCTTTGTGCAACTCCATGGTGATTGCCTACCGTATACGTAAGAGCCTGATAAAAGTAATTACATTATAAAACGACATATATATAGTTTACATCTTTTCAGGGGACTAGTATATCCAGGTCAGAATTTGTTTAACCATTTTGCAGACAACCCTGATGCATAGTTTTAGGAATGCCTGCGCAGGTAGAACATGAGGGGACCTTTTTCTTTCTGACAGGCAGTAACCTTTCCACTCTGAATGTATGGGGCAGCCAAAGAGAATGCAGGAAAGAGAAGTCTTCTCATATCATTCTCTCAGAGATTACAATGCTGGTAGTATAACATTCAACATATATTGCACAGATCTTGGAGCTAACAGGAATTTTATCCCATTTTGCCTTTTTAAACCTAGTAGAGGTGTCTGAATAAACTCAAATTAAATATCTAGTTACTTGTATTTTGGGTCGTTCTTAAAATAATGGAATAAAAATTAAATAAGTTACTTAAGCATCCATGCAAAACAGAGAAAGCTCTATGAGCAATAACTAGTAAAATGCACTTCCTCTGTAAAGGTCTGTATTGCAGTCTGCACAACCCATTAACCTTAGACATGACTAACTGCAGGAGTTGTTCTGTTACCCGCAAATGGCTGCAAAGGTGCATTCCTTCTCCTGATTACTGCCAGCTGTAATTTCTGCCACTGCATCTCTCCTCACATCTCCAGCATTGACACTGCAATACAAGCAGAGCCAGCCCCAGCTTTAAAACGAAGAATGTATTATCTATTCTGCCTTCATCCCTACACTGTGACCCATCACGCCTCATTGCATTCACTACCAAACTGTGAACTTTATGTTTCCCAATTATTCCATCTAAATTCTTCTATGATATGAGATGCCAAAACAAATCGGGGAAAAAAAAACCCAAACCATCTTATAAAGCATCTTATGCATCTGTCTTCATGCTAACAAATAAGGATGGAAGAAACCAGAGATGTCTGGAAACTTCTGAAGTAATTTTTTCCTCCCTTGCTGTGTCAAAATATTAAATTTTTCTCTGGGGGCAATAGGCAGAGGATGACTTTTAGAAGACTTTTCCCTGGAATAATTTAAATTGCTGCTTTTCAAAAGGCATGTTCATTTTGTTAGCGCATCTGATCTAGAGGGATGTTATTCTTCATGACCCTTGTTCCTTTCTATTTGAAATAATTCTGGCCATGCTTCTAGAACTTCCCAGAGTAATGAAATAAAATCAAATTAAGTTGCAACCCAGCATTTGTACTCTGCCAGAATGAGAAATGGATTTCAGGCTCCAGGCT
This sequence comes from Nipponia nippon, assembly GCF_047370975.1. Taxonomy (NCBI): domain Eukaryota; kingdom Metazoa; phylum Chordata; class Aves; order Pelecaniformes; family Threskiornithidae; genus Nipponia; species Nipponia nippon. The sequence continues at coordinate 60,898,278 of NW_028262347.1, forward strand.
CTGGAGCTCTGGGAGGTTCTAGAGAGATTCTAAATACGGTGGAATAAATTATCTTTCATCTGATAACAATTCTTCATAACAGGGCCTGGCTCTATTTATCTCAATTCAAGTTTCAAGTCCCATATCTAGAGGATATGCTTTGCTTTTATGAAGTCAGGTACAGAAGATCTGTGTTTATTTACTAAAATCTATTGTAGTGTTTCAGTCTTAAACTTCTTTGCCATGGCAGCAGGAAAGAAACCAGTGATGCCAACACAGCTATGCTTTCATTATTCTCACCACTGTGAAACACAAACAACACTGATATCCTCAATCTTATATGGTAAGTGTAGGATTTTTAGGCTCATTCGTCTTTGGCCTGGTACTGCTCCAGCTAGATCATTCTGGGGTTTCCCAATCTGCTTCACTGCTTTTGAAAATCCTGCCCTGAGACAATCTGTTATTATTAACACCTGTGCTAACAGGTACCTTTTGGCTCAAAGGTGGCTTGGAGCTGGCTTAACAACACATTACCTTGAGGAAAAGGTCAGGAAAGCTTTGCCCCAAGAAACATCCACTGATAGGAAAGAGCATAATCAAATTAGTCCATTATAAAATATCATTCCCATCCCCCAAATCCACCAAACTGTGCAAAGAAAAGGAGAAGAGGTGTGACTGTGTCTATACCCTCTCTACTCCTTGCTCGCTTACTTGCATGGCCCAGGAGAGAAGACTGTAGTGTACGGGTCCAGTATTCTTCACCCCAGATCTGTTGCCTGTTTAGATTCAATAACCTTCCCATTTCCCTCCACTCACTTTCATCATTTTGTGGAACAGGGCATGGTCTAGCTGTAGGATAAGATCTTGTTTCTAGCACTGATACATCTCAACTGATACTGCAAGTCAGAGAAGCCTGCTGGCACTTTCTGAAATGCCTGTGCCCAATTCTGCCTGCTGCAGGGATCAGACACCATGAGGAACTCCAACTGAACTGGACTCTTCAGTGAAGCTTGTGAGACCTCTCTTCAAATTCATCTATGTACAATAATATCCTCCTTCAGCAGCTCCACTGGCCAGATGGGATTCAGCCTAAGGCATGATCAAACAGATTACTGCATCCCAACAAAGCTGCAAACATCGAATGCTCTGACTCAGATGCTTAGCTGAGCTGCAGCCACTTTCAGTGCTGACTTGCTGAAGCCAAGCAGATCTAAAACCCTGCACAACTCCCCCTGCTCTGTACTGATGCCAGCACACTTACTGCCATCACCCAGCATATCTGTGGGAAAAGGCTGAGCGCCAGCATGCCTGCACTCTGGCAGACCCCGTGCTGTAAGAACAGCCTCTGGGACGTGTTGACAAGGCATGAGGTAAAGCAGCCCAGAGGCCGCTCTACTTCATGCTGAAGACCTAACTAGAAGCCAGATGCTTGAAGCGGCAAAGCCAGTAAAAATCCATTTGCTAAAGGGCAAGTCTTTGGGAAGGGGAAAGTCACTCCAAAGAAACTGAGGTGTCCTTGCTGGTTTTCTTACTCCCTAAGCTCAAGGAGAAAAAGGCAATAGTCAGCAAACTACAATAATACAAGGGATCTGGGAAGCAGAGTCAAGGGTGCAAAGAGCTTTCCAGCTACACAGTAGGATCCCCATTCCCCACACCTATATGACCGCTTACTTCTGCGGTACTTGTGTTATTATGGCCTCCTTAGAGGAGCTTGGCCTAGAAGATTCTGCATCTGGAAGAAAAGTCATACTGGTGTTAACTGTCCTTCAGTCAGGAACCTTAGCTGTTAAAAAGGGATGAAGGAGAAGCAGGGACTGCTCAGATAATGCAGACAGTCTGATATGGTCCTTCGATGCAATAACAGAAACCACATCCTCAGCTTTGGATTGATTTTTCCCCAGTTCTATTTTTCTTTCCTATATTGACTAGAAAAAGTCTAAAAAAACCATCCCACATGTAGTAATTGTTCATAATAAATCAAGTGCTGTTTTAGTCTATCAGAAGAGAGCACTAAAGAGTAACTTTGACTTTGCTATACCAGTTACTATTGAGACTGCTTAGGAGCAAATTGAGACTACAGGAAAAAAAAAATACATCTTCAGGAGAAGTATTTCCTTATGCGCTGCAGGCAATTCCAGATGTGTGCATTTCAATAAAAAAACAAAATAGAATGCAATCACATTGCAATGTCATTATCAAAGAGGTTTCAATAAGGCTGTTTGTCTGTCCTTTTTAAACGTCAAATATAGATAGTATGGTAGCACAAAACTTTAAATCCTATTTATGCTAATCATGCTTGGAGGAGCAGTCCTGCTGGCAAAACTTCTGGGCATAGAGACAGTGCACAGTGATAAAAGAGGACTCTGGCTGGTACAGCTTGTACCTCCCTGGAGCAAAGCAAACTGTTGGGAAAAAAGCACTTTTCTGCTAGTATAACTGTGCCTCAGCCCATTTTTTGGAAATGGGGTGGAAATATTGGTAAAAAACGTAAAAGATCTCTTTCCTAATATTACAACTCTATTGTGGACTTTACCCTTCTTTATTTAGTGAAATAAATTTATTGGAATCTAATTTTCCACTTACAGCAAAGCCAGTCAGGAAGCAATAGAGGCTGTAAAATTCATGTGAGCATGCATCCATGTTAAACCTCCTTAGGCTGCCAAAGTGACGTAAAGGGACGTCAGGCTGGGGGAGAGCCACCCTGCAGTGTCAGCATCCTTCGTTTTCTTTTTCAAATATTAATTTACTGTTGCTTGTGAAAAGACATGGCAGGAAAGCACCAAAGGGAAAAAAAGAAAAACAAAGGAGGAAAGTATTTAACCTCCAGAGGGCATATGGGAGTTGTGGGAAGAACACCTCATGAGGATGTAAAAGAGGTTGCACCACAAGAAACTAAGCATTCTGAGAGATACGGCAGGGTCCGGGAAGTGACCTAGCACTGAACAGTAAATTTCAAGCAGTGAACTGAGGACATGGAGGATAAGGGAAACCAGTGCGGAGGAGGAAGATAACATTTTCAAGAGGCTTGATTAAGAAAATAAGGTTCATACAGGATCTCAAAAGAAACAAAGAACAAAAATGAGTGTTGGCTGAGGAAATAAAAGTGAAAGAGAAGCTCAAAGACCTGCCAACCCAGCTGAACAGCTGGGTGACATGCTAGGAGAGAACCAATAAGCCTTATGGAACCCATCCATACGCAATATGAGGGGCTTGGAAATTCTCAAAACATTCCTGCTTTTTAAGTAACTTATTTGATTCAGTAAAGGCCCCAATTTGGAGTGATGTAGTGTTTGAAACTCAGTGAGAATAATGTGTCAGAGCCTTCAACCACCATAGTTCCTAGCTCAGTGTATTAATTATCTCTGGCATTTTATGTTAACATGTTGCTCAGAAAAAAAACCTACACCTGCTCAGCCCTCCCTGCTGCAGGCAGCGGCAGAACTTCCAGCTGGAAACACCTTAAACTGCTCTCCGAGTGCACAGGGTCCCAGAGCAGAGCCTGAGGCATTTGCAGCACAGGGCTGAGGGGCACAAGGTTGCAGTCTTTTTTAAGTGACCTCAGCAACAGGGCTTTCGGTCCTTCTGCCTGAAGACTAATTCACAGTCCAAACATGTTCACTGTGAGAAAGCTTTTTCTTATATACAACATTTTATTGTTAATAACTCAGTGACATACCCTGCCCTTCCTCACTGTACTTCCCTGTCTTCTCATGGGCTGCATGGAAGTTTTACATATTCTGCTTCACTTTTGGGTGAAGTCATGATCCCATTGAATATAATACGTTTTGCTGCCTACAGTAAGAGCTGAAATTTAACACTGGAGTCTCCACTTGCTGATGCCGAGCTGTACCCAGCAAATACAGGGCCCTCCCTAGTCACTAGTTAAAGTTCATGTGTAAAAGAGTGCTTGGTCCTGTCTTTTGCAAGCAAGAAGCAGCTTTGCAATGACAGCCTAGGTAGCATAGCTATTAGCAGATTGGCAAACACTAGTATAGAGAGAACTGCCTGTAATTTTCACATATTAATTGGGTGAGTAAAGCACTAAAATCTTGGCTAATATATTAAAGCTACAGCTCCTTTTGTCATTATAAGAATATATCACATTAACAACCATATTAGAGTCTTTCTTATTTTATATGTACTTTAAGTGGTTTAGGAGTATAGGTTGTTTTTTTAAAGGTGTTTATTTATACAGTAATTCTGTTCTCTCCTCTTCTTGTTACTTCCGTTGCTATTAGCCTGGTTTCCTCAGGAAGCAGTCTATGAGATATTACTATTTCTCTGTTAATCTCTCCACCCCCCCAGACCAATTTTTGTTTCACTAATGCAATATTACCAAATGCCTGAGGTCCAGCCCATGTCCTAGAAGTTTAATAGAAAACACTGGCTGGATAGTGGGAAGACTATATTGATGTTAATGCTGAGGACAAGACAGGGAGGAAATCTCAGCCTTCTGCCGGGCACGGCCTGACTGGACAACCATGAGTATGAGGCAACCAGTCAACACTTCTGTTGCTCTGAACCAGCCACCCCATGTGCTCCTTCCTGCCCAGCTGTGGGGGGAGGAGAGGAAAAAAAGACAGGCAAACAGAGAGACAGACAGACATGAAGAAATCTAAAAATAATGTAAAAAGAAGGTGCAGCAGATGTGTGAGAAAACTGAAAGAAGCAAGACCTTGATGTAATAACCGGGACCTGGAAAAAATTGAAAGTACTGCAGGGAAACATGGAGATATTACATAAGGTTTAGGTGAGGCTACAGATTTAGGGAACATAGGAGATGGTAGCAAACAAGGTCCATTAGTTCAGCTGTTCATGAACAACTTGTCTGTTCTCCCTTCCATGCTCTGCTGCGGATATATTTGACCTACATCAGGCTTAAGAAGTAGACATGGGCTGAAGCATTGTCTACAAAACCTTAATCTGGAGAGATCACTTTCAGGCAAGTTTCACATGTCTCCAGTGGCATCTTTAAAAGTGAAATCGACACTGTTCTGTTAATTGAGATGCAACTGAGTATGTAACAATACATTAGGGTGTTACTTATCGCAGATTGTTTTAATGTGCTGAACGCCACGTCTCTTTCTAAAAACTACCAGGCTGTTAAAGAAAAAGCCTAAATGTTTAACATTGCCCACAGAGCTAAAGTTCAAAGATGAATCATAAATTGTGTGGTCTATTGAAAGGCAATCTGCCTACAATTTCACAGAACAACTAACTCCTTTCTCTAGAGGAGATGACAGCTGCAGGGCTCTTGATGGTTCCCAATGAGGACAAACATGTCTGGGGTCTCCGTTTCAGCAGCTAAGTGCGGAAGCCCTCAAATAGCACCTATTTCACTGCACTGCCTCCAAGGCATTCATGCAACACACATTGCCAATATGGTATTTAAGTCACATGATAACAACTCTGTTGGCTAAAACTTCATCCGTGTACCTGCTCCTAAGGAGAAGCTGACTGCAAACTATCGATTGAATGAAGTGAGTGTCTGCCTCGCAGATCTTCATGACTGTGCAGTACATTTTCTTAGCAATAATAGGTTGGAAAGAATCCTTGGGGTCTGCTCCGGGTTCTGCAGATGCAGAAGCCTGTTTCACTTCGCTATTTGTGCCGGTGTTGTCTGAGGTTCCTGGACGCACCTGTGCAGAAGCACTAGTTTGAGATAGTGCTAGGATGATTCTGTATGGCTTCCTCTCCACAAAAAGGGAAAACAAATTTCATGCATCACTGCTTCAGAACTTCATTGCAACCAAGTGGAAAATGCTTGGAACACAGCACATGAAAAACACATTGGAATGACATGATTTTTGGATGGAAGACACTGTACCTGTCCTGCTAGGTCAAGTACTCCTACTGATGAACAGGTGTACACGTACGAAGGGCAGGCGAGGAGGAGGATGGAGTAATATACAGTGAAACAAGACTGCTGCATACTGAAAACCGGTGAAGTCCCTGCTAAATTTATGTTCTGATGAAATAACTTCAGAATATTTACACCTTACAATTTACAGAAGTTTTTAGCAGCAGCAAAAGTAGCATTGTGTAAATTTTACCCACATTCCAAATGTGCTAGCCTGCATGAAATCTTCTTGTTCTCAACTACTCCTAAATTACGTGTTGCCATCATACTCACCACTTAGTAACAATAATATGTACAACAGAATTTCATTCACACTTATGCAGTGTATTTAAACAGAAACCTAACACAGAATGAACTGAGCTATGCAGGTCTTTAAGACACAACAAACATAGCAATGTTACAACATGGTACATTTTACTTGCCTTGCCAAACTGCCTACATAAAGATGCACTATGGAAAATGACACCTCATTAAATACGTTCTTCTCCTTCACCTACTCTTTACACAGGCACTTACTCTTTCCTTCTTTGAATACCCAGCACTTCTATAGAACAAATGTTGCAAACACTAGAAGAGAATAGCTTGCAGGACAATTGGCTTCAGATTCATGCTTGCAAGCATTTCAAAAACAGTGGCAAACTCTACACTTCGTTTTTTTTCACAGCCTACGAGTTTTAAAGGCCTGTCATGCATTCTATAGTAAAATTTCAGTTTTAAATAAAAAATTAAAATATAAAAATATCATCCTATTTTTCACTGAGAGGAAAACATCACCTGACAAGCAAATCCAAAGTAAGAACTTTATGTAACATCCTAGCCAGCCATTAACATCTGCTAGTGCAAAGCTAGCACATAAGAGCTTTACTGCTCACATCTGGACAATGCACAGCTGCATCTGTGCTAAGAGTGTCTCCCCACTGTGAGTCTGGAGATCAACGCAGTGGCTTTTACTAGAGCTGGACTGGAAAGCAGAGGCACAAGGAATCATAGTGCAAAGATAACTTGGCAGCCTGTATCTGCAGGGCCACACAAATGCCATTAGATGCTTTCTGGACTTTCACATCTGGAGGCATTGTACTCCACTATGTGGGTTTGCCACTGTGGGCTGATAGTGTTAATTCAGGGATCTCCATATCATGCTTACAAGAATGGCATAGACAGGCCCCAGAATTAAATGATTGATATTTTACCCTTCTGTTTTTAAAAAAAATGTATATTTGTTAAAGCAGTGCAGGTCACAATGCAGATGTATTTACACTGGCTTGTATTCAACTTTGAAGCTGCCGATATTGTATACCATGTCACTGTCAGCTAGTCTGGGGCCTAAAGTCATAAAAAAATTCAGTGTATTCTGGAGCTGAGTCATGATTAGAAATTATTCCAACCTTCTAAATACTTAATATCTTAGCATTTGTCCAATAACTTGAATATATAAGAGGTTCCATTCATATACCTCTATCTCTAATGGTAAATGATGATTTAATTCTTTTCAATAATCCAAACTTACCTGAACCGGCCGAGAGCTCAAGGCATCATATGCTCTTTAGACTCACCTTCCCAAAGCTGGCAGCATTAACAGGTTGCGTGTCATTTTTCTCACAGAAGTCCAAGTAATGCATGTAGAGAGCGCTTCGAGGAATGCAAACACCTTCTGCAATCTCATAGTTCTCCTCCAGCCTTAAAAAGCAAATACCAAACAGAGAGAACTGCAAGTATGTTGGATGTCCTGTATGGTAAACAGTATGCAATGCTGCATCTTTAAGACCAAACATTCTGGCTTCTGCTTGTCTACTAAATTTTCTCTGCTTTGTTCCTAAGTGCTCCTTCCAATTCACTTCCATAACGCTTACTTGCTTCATTTGGTTCATGCTTGCTATCAAAAACATAGGCTGTGACTTCTCACGCAAGTAGAGATCAGCACAAAGGGCTATGGAGTTTTGACCATCCTCCAAAAGTGCTATTTTTAGAAAAAAAATATACTAGTAATCTGTTATACCCTAAAAGCACCCTGCAGTAAACAAATATATGTACAACTACAAAACAACAAACATTCACTGAGGGGAAGCAGTTCTTTACAGGACCCTTTTCGCTCCTGTCTAGCTGCAAAATTCCATACCTTGAGGAAGCAGATGTGCAAGTTATTTGCAAATACTCAAGAGTGTGCACAAAATCATATCTGTATAAAGTTTTCTTGCTATTGCTTATGGACAAAGTGAAAAAAGAGTTCTGAATACAATGCTGAATAAAATAGTGAAATAACATCCTCCTCTCCCTTGCAGAAACTATTATTATTCATTTACACATGCAAACACACAACTATAAAATTTTAAATTATGCATCAAATATATTAATAGGCATATGCTTCATCTTTAAAATCTGAAACTGGGCTCATTATAAATCTATAGATTAGAAGAAACATTCCTTTGAAATGACATTTTTATGACTGCTGATCCAAAGTTCAAGAGGTATTTATATGCACACTTAACTTTAAACCAGAATTAATCTTGTCATCCATGGTGTGACTCATATGCATATAGTTACATGTATGCTTGTCTGCCTTGCTGGTTAGGAGGACAAGGTAGGTGCAACTTTCTCTTAAACATGTTAGAAAATTAATACATATTCTCAAAAAAAAATCAAGTTTTACGGTAAATAACCCCCTGTCATTTGATAGCTGTAGAACATCTTCCAAATATCTAGTTTCTCTCTTTCATTGCCTTTTTCAGGACCTACCTACCTTCCATTTCAGTTACCGTGATCATTTGTGACTGCAAACTATTTTAATAAGATATCCGGCTAGATGAATGGAATCAGTTTGTATGGGCAACATCTATTCTTCCTTGGTTTCTACAGAAATATCATCACGGCATCTTTCCTCAAATTCATAGCGCTTTAACAAAACCTCCTTTCAAAACCTGGAGAGTTCGTTTGTATACTATAGCTACTAATTGGAATGTCAGCTTCCGTGACCAAGACAGGACAGAAAGAAAAGCAGTTAATTATTTCTGTTCATATCTGATGAATTTTTCTCTTTTTCTCCTCTCTTTCACAGAGAGTCATTAGTCTGACACTGAACAATGCTCCATTATACCTGAACTTTTTTTTTTAATGATCAAAAAACCCATCTTGCTCCACTTCTTTTATTTTCCTGTCTTTTATTTAACAACTTTATCATATTTTGAATTCAGCTTCATTCTACAGTACTATAGAAAGATAATGAACTCAATCTTCTATCTAACAAATCATTATCAGAAATAATATATATATAACATTTTAAATGTCCTAATAAAGCCATGTGAAATCCAGCAGTTCACAATGAGACCTTTTGTACCACTACAGTGTAGCAATAAAACCCCTAATCCTTCCACAAGAATGACAATTTTATCTGTCCCTATTACTGTTTCCCCCTATACTTATATACTTCTAGATTAAATGAAATTATTCTATAGCAGAGTCAGGTCTCTAGTGTTGTTACAGACTTGTGCTTAGATACGAAGGCAACAGAACAACTGCGATGTTACCATTACTAACCACATAGAGGATTCTAGAGCAGATTAATTTTGATGCAGTATAATAATTTCCATGAAACTACTAATCTGGGGAGAATCCATTACCTAGCAGTGCTTTACCTTCCTCTTTTTTACTTCTTTTTATGAATGTTGCAAAAAATAGAATAGTTTCGTTGACTTTAGCTTCACAATACTGTTGTTATCTGGAGCACCTACACTGTAAGCCACCAAACTGCATGGAATTGGGCTGTCCGTGCTTTGAATAATTCTGTGTTTGGAGAAGCAGACATACACATGCACACACACACCCCCCAAACTGAGGTAAAATAAAGTTTCACACTTACAATTTGGTCAACCAGTTCACTAATGAAATAATCATGAATGTTTCAGAGCCACATGTTTAGCAAGCTATAGCATTACAGATAATAATGAACACAGGAACATGAGATAAGCACGGGATACCAAGTATTGGTATATTCATGCTTTAATGGTTAAATTCAAGCTGGTGCAGTGTCACCAGTTATGATGTATTTGGCAGTAATGCTACATTTACCAGGCCTTTCTCTTCATTTTGTGTCATCTACAAAACAAAACAATAACATCATTCCTGTTTCCAGGAAAAGGATATTTAGCCAGGCTGACAGTCATCCAGGCATGCTTCTGGCATCTTCAGCTACTTCTTCCTCGTCATCATTTGTACTGTTCAGGGTATTTTGCCTTTGGAGAGGTGTAAGCATTAAGGATAGACGCCCGTGGGACTAATGTTGTTCACTCTTTTCAGCAAGATGCCAGACAAGAAATAACTAATAAAGGTGATGGCAATGAAACATGTGACAAAATGTACATATTTCCCTTATTTCTTGCTTCACTTTCCCTACTACTTTCCTCCTCCTCTTTTTCCTTGCTACTGACGTTTCCTCTGTTTCTGTTCTCCAACACACTCTTGCCTTCATCAGCTATAAATGATAGTAGCACTAACAGTAAAAACATGACCAAAAACTTTAACTTGGCCAACACCAGACACTTGCAGACAATTGTGGTGCTTCCATTTGCCAGAGCAAGGCAAGTTTGGTACCTTATCCTGAAATCTGGTCAATAATTTACCCCACCACTTCCATCACTTGAATCTGGCCCAGAGATTCCACTAGGAGGGTAGGACACATGCTTACCCAGGGCACATTCAGGTAAATTTAGTCTTCTGTGTTTCTTCACTGTGCAAAAACTTGGTCTGAGGCCTAAGCAGGCAAAACATGTCAAACATGTAAAGCTAAATCTTCAGGAAGCGCTCAGAGCAGCATTTGTACAGTGCCGACCATGATAGTTTACTGACCCATGGGTTCCTAGTACAAATAACCTGATGGTAATGTGTCAGTGTTTGCAGAACAGTGGAAACTCGACACCTTCACACAAAGCAAGCTTCCTACTTTAGCACTTTGACCACAACTTTTCAGCTTGTAATTTTATTTAGTGTATCAAATGCAGTAGCAGTTTCTCCAGGCAATACCAATTCAAAGCTGCAGTACCTAGGCTGAAAAGCATATGGAAACCATCAGAAAACTGTTCTATGGTATGGCTACTAAGCTGGGAAACTTTTACCTACAGGTCTATTAATAAATGAGCCAATCGTATAATTCAGTTTGACACCAGCTAAAGAAATTAAACTTGAAAACTTCCTTGTTTTCTGTTCCCTCATGTATTTTTGGGTGGAAAATTGCATGGAGGAAATTGCAGATACTCCAAAAAAAGACTCAAAGGGAAGAATATCTGACCTCCATAAATGTGTAAGAAACATAACACAACAGACAGGTAGTAAAGCCAGTACACTAGCAAGGGGGAAGGGAAGATGTTGTAAGCAGCCTTTTCAGAATCAAAATTCTAGGATCTATTGCAAACACTGCTGAATGAGCATTAGTGTGCACACTGCATTCCAGCAGGGCTCAATATCCCAGGAGTTTAGGGATTTACTAACCTTTATGACTGAGGAAGCTTGAAAGTATTTGGCAAAAGACTGTTTACAGTATTTGCATGTTTTCTGTTGGGAACAGTATCGTTGGCATGTTCTAATTAACTCTGACTTCTTGGCTACTACGTTATTTGCTCCTGTGGAAAAGACTCTTAACTGACTCTACTGCAAAATAAACATTATTCTGAATTTGGGACTGGTAAGCCTTGCCTGCTATTTTATTTTAGCCAAAGTGTTCTTTGTTATCCTGTTTGAACTGTGTTGAAGTTGTTTGAGTGAATAATAGAAAATAATAAAATACATCTATGACATTTCATTATTATTTTAACAATTTGCTCTCTGTCTGTAGTCACTCCCCTTCTTTATTCACTTTTCTTGAACTTCCGAAAAACAGCACTTTGGTGAAACAAATAGGTACAAAGAAGCAATAGTTCAGAATGAAATGCCTCTATTTATATTTGCACATCTCAGTATTTGCACTGGAAAGTGCAAGTTTCTGCAAGGCAGAACACTGAATACTTGCAGCAACCTATTATCAATCAACCCACAGGTTTGTTTTTGTTTTTTTTTAAATCTAAAATTTAACTGATCAACTTTAAAGAGCAAATATAGATGAAATAATCTATAAACCTCTATGCACATTTCTAAGAATCACAGAATTTCACAGGCAGAGAAAAAGAGTAAAATTCACTGAATGAATTATTCTTTGCTGTTTGTTCAGTTAGATCTCCCAAGAGACTGACAGAAGCAGAAAAAAAAATTTGCTAACATTTTGCTAAAACCCCACATTTTTTGCCAATAATCTATCTTTTCATCCAGAAAACTATGAGAATTACTTACAGGTGAAGTAAATGCCTTTCTTTAAAGACTTGAAACAAGCTAAAGAGCCAAAACCACTGCTGTAAATCACAGTGAACTGCACTTGTTCATTTTTCATAGCGCAGTAGACTGACTCACAAACTTTCTTCTCCCCATCCTCTCTTTCTCTTTTCCTAATTATCCTTCCTTTTTTCCCCTCACTGAATTTGCAAGGGGATTTTCGCAAATGAATCAAACCTCGAATTCTCTCTCTTCTTTTGTTGTCTTCTATGTTAAATTACAGGGATCTCATTTTCAGTAAAGCAGTCAGTAAAGGTGGGCTTCATCATACACTGAAGCAAACGTGAATCCTGAAAAAAATCTCAGTACTAGTCTTCTTTTTGTAATAAATATGACAAGGATGGCAAACTACAAATCACCAGCTGGCAAAGTGGCAAACAAATATGCCAAGTAGATTTTCTAAACTGTATCAGAGGTTTCCTATGTTCAAACAAGTCCCATAAGAGTAAGACATTTGTTGAGAAGTGCTGTACAGGATGCTAATGAGCAGATTAAACACATACAGTGAAAGTATCTTCAGAACTGTATAAGATGTTCAACACCTCTGTTCACTTCAGCTGGAAAAAGGACAAGAAAAAACACTAACAGGTTTCCTTGATTTTTTTTTAAAAAGGCATCTTACCATTGCAGTGTAGCTGGAGTTGAGTGTGGTTTTGATGCTCTGTTATTTTCTTTTTCCTCATCTGTTAAGAAACAACAAAATACTATGTAATTTCAATAGGAATTGCTCAGGCATTTGTAAACTGGTAAGGAATTAACTGATCAAAAATGTTCTCAAGTGTCAAAGTTTTCCCAAAATATTTGCTAAATTGTGGGGATGTAAATAATGATGCTCCCTAAGCTAGCATCTATAGATACTGCTTAAGGCAATAAAGCTTGCAAACATCACTGATAGCAGGAGCAGAGCGGTGCATAGGAATAACAACATTGGAAAGGATAAGTTTATATGAAAAAAAGCAACTTTTAGACCTCTAGCAAGACGTCAGAACATAAAACCATTTTCACCTGCATTAAGGGAACAGTTGCCTTATTTGAGTTTTATACTCCATGAGGCATTTAACCTAATGGGGTTCATCCACTGTTGTGATCCTAACATATATATATATACACTAGAAGTTTACAAATTTACAAAGATTAATTCTGAGCAAGAAAAACTGAAATTAAAAACATTCTATAATATACTTTATTCCTTTTCAAGATAATTTTTCTGATAGTATTCCTCATTAACTGTTTCCAAGGTAACTCTCCGATTTGCTGACTTTCCAAAAATTTGAATAAAAGACGGATAAAGAAAAAGAGAATGAAAACAAAACTGGTTTAAAATACTGGATTTTTTCCAGTTCACATTAGTTCTTTGAAAAAATTTAAAAGTATATCTAGAATAATTCCTATTAAATTGTGATTTCTGAAGCATATAAAACATTCCTAAGTGAAAGCTGAGAGTGAATCACAATCAGCATCTCCAGAAAGGTATTCTTTGGGAAACACTGTTGTATCAAACACAGTGTGGTATTTTAATATATTTGTCCCTGATGAAAGCATTAAGTGTAGAAGGCTTTGATACCTAAACAACGAGGTAAACCACTGTGCCTGTACACCATGCTGCAAGTTTCGTTTCTTCATACAATTAACTTCTAAAAGTTATTTAAATGAGCCTTTAGGATGCTGAATCTTAAGGGAGCTGGGCTATCTCCTCTGAACATCAGACCCCGTTGTGGAGGCCTTTTGTGCAGTCCCAAGAACTGGCACACACAAATAAAACCCCACTTTGGAAAATGCTGTCTTCAGCCCTCGTGCCACAATATTTCTTCCGTTACATATAGGGCAAGTTGTGTTAACCGAACATCCTTTAGCCTGTGAGGCCGGTCCCCTGAACGTCAGGAAAATCCAGATTTACAGTTACCCGCAGACACTGCGAGCAGCCCCTCTTCTGCATCTGCATGACAATAGGCCTCTAATTATTGGACCGCACACTCCTTCCCTGCCTTTCAGGGGCCCGCTTTTATTCAGCGCATAGGACCAACATACACATTTCAAATCACTTTTAAATTGTGTTTTTCATTTGTTTTTCCTAAACAAACGGTCGGCATGCAACAAACCTTCGGCACACAGGGCTTGAATGCTGAGCGGCCGTGGCTGCCGCCGGCTGCTGACGCTCAACAACAGCCCGGCAGTGGGACAAACGCCTTCTCCGTAGTGGGAGGCAGAGCTGTGCAGCATGGATTTAAACCACTGGGTGGATAAAATAGTCAGGGCCGTCCCCTCTCCCAACACCGACTGTTTTGCCCTTCTTACCCTTAACTGACAGCACAGACACTCTAAGAGCATGCCTGACTCCAGCCTTCCCTGGGGAGGATGGGGCGGCCATGTCTGCCCTGCTCTGAGGTGGGAAGAGTCTTCTGGCTTGGGATTCACAGTTTTCCAGGCGACAGGACGAGGGAGCCCAGCTCGGAGGTGGAAGAGCGCCTTCTGGGAGGGCGAGTGAGCCCCTGCAGGCAAGGCCCTGTGGTTGCCCTGGAGGGGCAAGAGGCAGGCAGCCTGACCAGAGCCCGGTCCAGTCCTGCGTCCTGCTGTGGCTTCCCCACCGTCCTGGCCAGGGTTGAGGGGGAGTCATGGCAGCTCCCCAGGCTCAGGGCACAGAGGCTGCTGCAGCTTCCTTCACCCACGAGCAGGCTGGCCTAGCCTGCCAAGGCCCTGTGGGTGCCCAGCAGCCGGTGGCCTCCCAACCATTCCTGAAGTAAAAGTGAAAGGGGACTAGTTATAAACGGTCTGTCTCAGCAAAGCGTTGCAGGGGGTACAGTGCTGGCTGGGGCGGGGAGCTTCCCCTGCTTTAGTTATGAAAATCACAGCTGGCAGCCATGGGGGTGCGCAGGCCTCGCCAAGGGGGACCCATAACACAGGGCGCTGCGGCGCCTTTCTACCGACGGCAGGGATTCAGGCCTTTGCTGTTGCGGGGAGGGAGACGCATGTGGGGGACCAGTCCTCCTCCTGTGCGCCACCGTCTTCTTGTTCAAATTAAGGTTATTGCTTCCCAGGCGAAAGTCATCCATTTTCTTAATCAGTATTTTCTATGTCAGTGTCAAAGCCTACCATCCACTGGTCTAAGTTCAGTATACAGTTGGTTTCTACCTTGCTGGAAATTGCGAGGGGGATGCAAATTGGAAAGGCTGAAAGTCACTGATCTAAATAACCGCTCCTCTAACTAAGGTGTAGAAATCCTAAACCTCTGCCTGTGAAACCAAGAGGTACTACTCCCTCCTCCCCGGAATAAAACTTTTGATTATCTTTCTTGATTTAAGAGGGCTAATAGTCAAAGGTCTGTTATTAGATGGCTTTCACCTGTGCTAACTAGACTTAATTTTCGCTGGATATGTGGCACTATCAGACATCCAGCCAATATCTAAATTATACAATATTGGAGTCTTTACATCCCTTCCATCCCTCTCCCAGCTGTTTTTCACTCGCATTAAGAGTGAGCACCTGTGAGCAGGTGCTTTACCTAACCTGCCCTCAAACACGCTACATGCCAGCCGTACTCAGCTCCTTCCATGTAAGGATTTGTTTTAACAACACAAACTAACAATGAGATCATAGACTGCAATTTAAATCTCCCTTCTCAGGTATGTCTGCTTCCTGGCGATCCTTCTTCAAGATTCTTCAGCATCACCCACTAACTGTCCCTTAAAACCAAGAAGGAGAATGATGGACTTTGAACTTATTAAAAAAATTCTTTAAGCACCATTTTCCATCAAAATATTACCCATTGAACAACTGGATTTTCAACAAAACTACTTTTTTCACAGAGTTAGTGCTTGTCTCCCCCAAAATCAAGTCTCTACAACAAAACAGAACTTTTGTTCGTTTGTTTTTGCCAACAGACCAGCTGTCAGCCAAAATGGTTCTTATTTTTACCAGGTGTTGGCCAAAATATTTATTTTCAGAAGACTTTCACTTTTTTATTAAATAGATAGAAAGAATTGGACATGGTATAGGAATGGAGGGGACCTAGAAATACAAACTTTCAGTATTACTTATACAAGCACTTTCTTTTACCTTGTATAGTTTAACAATATAGTCTCATCAGATAATTAACTAGCAGAAAATAATAAATATCCCTATTCCTTATATTTTAGTTGGTAGCAGGGCACTTAACAGCTTCCCTACTGAGCAGGGAATGTTTTGTGTACCTCTTGACGCAGGTTTGATCCCGGATCTCTTTGTACAGCATGAAAGAGGTAAGGAATGCTGTTTGCCCTTACTTTTTGGCCTGTCATTTTATCAGTCCCCATCAGAACAACACTGTAGATTAAAATGAACCCATACCTTTTAAAAGTCAATACTTTTAAAATCCAATCTATTTTGTAAAGAAAGGAAATAAAGACACTGAAAAGAAGCCTTGCTTCAAGGCACTGTCAAAAAACAGAGCTGGCAGTTCTTCTGTGACAAATGCAAAAGGACTTGAAGTCATGAGAAGAACCCCTGCTCCTGATGCACAGCTGCAGGTGTTCACACATATGGCAGCTAAACAGCACCTCAGGGAGAAACGTTTGCTAATGTGTTCACTCCACTGCCAGCAGGAGGACTACCAGCATTCCAAGGAAAGGTACCTTCAAGGTACCTGATTAGGTGGGAAACCTGGTACTCGTCCCAAGCTGAAAGCAGATAATAGCTTAGACAGTTGCAAGTAAAACTCTCAGCACGGAAGAGGCCTGCAAAGATATTCAAACCTGGGATCATCAACGTACTAGAAAAATAATATTTCTTGGCTCCCAGAGGTATCAGAGAATCTTTTTCTTCCCAAACTCTATGGAAGTTTCTTTGCTAACAGCTCCGTCTTTCTCCTTTCAAAATTCTGTTTCAAAGCCACCAAAGTAGAGTTCTGTTTGTACCTTGTGCATATGTTTGTGGCTTTCCCTGAACGCTCAGTAGTATCCTCTAACTCTGCCGTCTGGTTTCAGGTCCAGCTCAAGGGATTTCTTACTTCTTGGAGCAAGACACGGAGACAACAGGAGCTATGCTCAGCACCTCTTTAAGCATGCTGCCTTAAACACACTAAGTGGAACATGCACAAAGTGAAGACCCTCCATGAGTACACCTTTTTCTAAAATGTTGATGTTAGTCTGTTTGTCATAACTAAAGTGGAGTTAAAGCTCTGCTTTCCACTGTGGACATAATGCAAGAGTCCTTTACCTTCCAGTGCTGCCTCTGTGTGTCTCAGAGAACCTCTGAGGAGCTAATATGTTATGAGTAGCTTTATATGGATAAAATCCTTCCCTTAGTTCAGGTAGGTCCACACCTTTCAGAGAAATAGCCTCTTCCTCTGTAGCTCCTGCAGTCCAGGTTCTGACTCTTCTCAAAAGTGATTTGCCCTTAGCTAAAATTAAGTGACAGTAAGAAGCTACCTTGTCTCTTACTTACATGTAGCCATAAATAAGATTCAGGCTCATTAGCATGTATTCCATGCTTTTAAAATAGTGAGATTTTTTTAAAACCCTCTGAGAATCATGGGAGCATATTTCTAATTGAGTAAGTATGATTGAAAAAAGAAAGAATTTTCCCCAAGGAAAATGTCAATGAAATCAAGTAGCTCTTTTTTAAACATTTTTTTTTTCAATGGAAGAATAAGAGGTTTAGTTCAAACATAATAAGAAACTATTGGATAAATCTTCCATTTCAGCCAGTTTGAATATGGATTTTGAACACTGCTTTTGAAGTGCAAAAAGTAGTCTGAATCTTTTCTTTTATCTCATATGAACTGTCTACACATTCACATTTCTAAACATGCAAAAAAATTTGGACAAGCAACCCTTCCACTTCATCATGTAACGTCGTGACTCCTTCCCCAGGGAACTGAAATTGAAACTTTCATAATCCTTCAGTTGTATTCTTCCAGAGCCCAATTTCAATTTGGAGAATCTGGCTCAATATGAAGTACACAGAAAATGTTTGGGGCAGGGGCAGGGGGCAGGGCCGGTTTCAGTTATTGGATATGAAGTTGTACCATTCCCTTTTCCTGGGGATCTTTTGACTAACATGTAGAGTGTGGAAGCGGTGGAAGGAAAAATGTTTAAAAAACTGGAAACTGAAATAAAAATTACCTAGAATTTTCATATTAGAGTGTAAAAGCTGTATTTGGGGAGAGGTCATAAAAGGTTCCAAGAAGGTAAGAAGTGCCCCAAGAAGCAGCACGGCCATGGGAATCCACAGCTGTGAGTCACTGCTTCCCTTCACAACGTGACGCAGGTTCAAGAGGCCTGGAGGTGTCTGGATGAGAACAGAAGATTGCAAAGGACCCCTGCAGCCTGTGACCTGAAGTATGGTTCTGTAGCATACTTCAACTATAGAAAAGGAGACCAGCAAAACTATTACTCTTGTCCTAAACCCCTATGAACTCTAAAAACATCCAGGAAAAAATAGTCACAAGAGCAAGCATGATACTGAGTAAGAACATTCGCAGTTCACAGTGCAAATTCTCAAAGTCTTCACTGGATGCAAGGCCAAAAAAAAAAAAAACAACCCCACAACAAACCCACAACACCAAAGCCACATTTTCTCTGGTAGAGTCTAGTCAACAGCTACCTAATGCATTTAGAGACAAAAAACTAAGTAGTCAAGATAAAGATGGATGATGCCTTCTTTTGGCTGCAGATGAAAACTGGACCTCCATTGACAACAGCAATTTGACCATCGTTCTGAAGAATTCAAATAGGGTTACATAGGTTTTCTCAAAACATTTTGCCTCCTGCTTTTTGTAAATGTATGACATTCTTGGTTGGTGTGTGGGCACTGTTAGAAAAATGTTACAACGAACTCAAGGGCTGGAAAGGAGCACACAGTACAATGATTTCTAAGGCGAAGCTTCTAGTTTGTTCTGGATTTCACCGATTATTGGTCTTCTTGCTGCTGGGCAAGTGGCTTATTTTTCTTCCCTACTCCTTCCTCTTCACCCTCTCCCCCCCCCTCACCCCCCAAAACAAGGATGACTTTTCAGGTGGATTAGTTCTCTTATCTGCACTGCAGAAACGCTGGTATCTGTGCAAAGGAATCATCTGGAAGAACTGGCTATTAAGAAGGAAGCTAGATGAAATCAGCTCTCACTCTCATTTGGGTTTCCATTATATACTGTGACAATGTCTTCTGCACACAAATTGTGTGATAAATTCATTTATATATTTGTTTTATCAGTTCTAAGTTTGCCGCCTTTCATTATCATCGCTTGGCCTTTAATTCCAGTACCAGAAAACAGAATGAACAACGATTGTGTCTTCTCAATGCCATTGTCTGAAATATCTGCTCTTGCTAACCCACGCAGGTCCATTTCTTACTGTCCCTAGGTATGTGGAAGTTTTCTCATGCTCACATTCAAACTGAAAGAACGTGTAACAAACTACCACTAGTTTTGCTACAACCTGTTTAGGGTAACAGATCTAGAACAGAACACAGAAGGAGACTTATAATTATGATATTATAATTTTTTTAATATAGCTAGTGGTGCTAAATAATTACCTTGACAATACTGTCTTGAACTGTGAGTCTAAGGAAAAGCTCAATCAATAGGGTTGAATCCTGAATTCTGAACCTATTAAGAGTCTGAAGTCACATCTCATTCATTACAGATTCTTTCTATCACTTTCTCAGTAGCATCAGAGTGAAACGAATTTTGTCTCACAGTCTCTTAAAATGCAAATTAACAATCAGATGCTTTTTGGTTTTCACTACAATTCACTACAATTTTATTTTTAAAGAGAAACTCATTTCTAATTCCTTAATTTTTAAAACCCCCAAAACTGTCCAAATTTTATTGTCTGTCTTTAAGGATTCTTATCCACTGTCCCTAGCTTGGAAGTCATGAATAAATACCATGTTTCTAACACCTCCTTTCTGCTTCAGAAGAGATATCGCCTCAGAAGAGAACCCTGGACAAATAAGAATAGGGCCCCATTATAGCAAATTCTGCAATCCACTAAAACACTGTGTTGCAATGCATGTAGTTTTACTGACATCAAAATAAAGTAGTTCTCTTAAAATGCAAAAAAATGTAAAAGGGACATTCAGCAATTAAGAAGTGATTAAAAATATATTTCCTAAACTTATGTGCCTGAATATAATAAAAATGTGAGTCTTTCTGAATTAAGGAATTCAGTCTGCATTAATATCCTGTAACATGAACTAACATGAAATACAGACAGGAAAACTAACGTGAGGAGTATTTTGCTTTAGGCAAATTAAGTAGAACAGAAGTTGCATAAACAGGGAAAAATAAGAGGTAAACTAAAAATTGTCTTACAACTTTAAAAAGAAACAATTAGGTTATTTTAAGGTACTTTGGGGTCTTTTTAATTACCTGCTGTTGTTAAAAATCAAGATCTAAAGTCACCATAACTAGAAGAGATAAGAAAAAATAGCTATTTTAAAATCAGCTAGATTTATCATTGTTCCCTCTCCATGGCTAAAAAGGAAGCAATATCATGATTTAATATGTGATTTTTTTTAATCTGATGATTGTTGAATTCTTAAAATAAAGATTTTTACATGTGTGAATTGATATAGTAGTATTGTAAAACAGCACAATTTTTCCTGTATTTTAACCGCATGGTGTTCACCAGTGAAAAGCAAAACAGATGGTTTTACTCATGAACTAATACTAACAGCACATTTTAGAGGTCATCCAACCTTTACTCACTGACACACAAATTCTTCTGGTTGTTTTAACTAATAGATAGTATTACTTCCTTTTAAATAATGCAAAACAGCAAATATTCCAGAAAAAAAATTAATAAAACCATTGGATGTGTCCAGGGAGTTGACTCTTCAAACTACAGAGTACTAAAAATATCACCAAGATGTAGCAATATATAGCAGGAAATTAGCACTGGGGTACGTTCACACTCATTTTAAATAAACGACAAGTTACTTACTTTCATCGTTAGAAACATTCCCCAGAGAGGTGTGACTGGA
This sequence comes from Nipponia nippon, assembly GCF_047370975.1. NCBI lineage: Eukaryota > Metazoa > Chordata > Aves > Pelecaniformes > Threskiornithidae > Nipponia > Nipponia nippon. Next base: position 60,919,426 of record NW_028262347.1, read on the forward strand.
ATAACGTTTGTTTTCACTTTCATTGAGACATCGTTCAATCCAACTCTCTGCAAAAGAACAAAGATGCTCTTTTCTTGTGTTTGTCTTTGCATAAAAAATAAACTTCCAACATATAAAAACTAAATGACACACTGGTTTTCAACAGATGGTGTTCTGTAGCATGTCTGTTAAAACATGTTCAGTCTGAGATTTTTTAGCAAGAAAATCCTTTCTTGCTTTCAAACTTAGCTGCTGCTTTTTAGTTTCATTTTTTGTTTGTTTGTTTTTAAACAACAGAGGCTGAAACACTTCCATGCACCTAACAAAGCTCCTCAGGATATTCTCTCCCCTCCCCATCACATGATACATTAAAAATGTGGGCAACTGAAACACATAAATTGCATTAATTTCCAAGTCTTAGTCTGGCAAAGACTTATGTACTCGAGTATTTCCACTGGTTTTGAAAGAACGCTTCATGTGTGTAAAATCAATCATTCATGTGAATTTTTGTGACGGCAGGGCTCAGACTGTGCTCTCTGCAGCCCAGTCCTACAACCCTGTTCACCCTGGTGGAGTCCGAGGCCCTACCGAGATCTTTTCCCACGCCGGTACGAGTCCAACGTAGCGAGTCAGCGGCCGCTGAGCTACTCGAACCTTTGTCGCTCCACGATGGGTACTCAACCACTCCTGTCCTCCCTCTTTCTCACTTCCAATTTATTCCTGCCAGTCAGATGAGGTACAGCATTACGTTGATTTGACTCTGCTGTTCCTCTTTCCCAAAGCTATAACATGCATCCCCTGATGACTTCAGAGGATGCACCAAGCTCAGCAGAATTTACTGTTACAGGTCTTCCGGGCAAAAGTTGCACCTTCCTATGTGTTTCCTTGGACAAAGTATGAAATATGAGTCCTTGAGTTTGCCTGCAGTCCCTGGATATTGCTACAATAAAGTGACCTCCCTCATAAGATTATTTTTCAAGGGCGTGCCTGTGGGCAGAAATGAACTTACGCTCACAGAGCTCCCTGTGGTCAAAGCAAGAAAGAGAAGGGATAGGTGGGAAGGCTGCAAGGTAACCCCACAAGCTATGACAGGAAACAACCCCGCTGAGAGAAGAGATGCACAAGAAATAAGGGGAAACAGGCCTTGCTGTCAGCAAACTGCCAGAGCCAGAAACACCTTCAAAGACACGGAAATGGCTGCAGATTCCTTTCCATAAGCCGCCCCCCAGACACATCAGACTACCAGCACAGCGCAGGCAGCAGCCTGCCAGCCAGAGAAAGCCCATCGCAGCAGCAGGCTTGAAGGGGGAGCAGAAGCCCAGTGTCTTGGGAAAGCCGCCCATCTCGTTTATAAAAAAAGTTGGTATGACTTCATTTCAGCACTAGATGCCAATAAATAAATATATGCATATAAATAGTCATGGCCAAACATGTCCTGCAGAAAAAAATGCTTTTTAAACCCAGACAGTTGCACAAACTCGTGTATATTACTCTGTACACACGCTCCACACTGCCACACAAACAAAAGGGCAACGACATCAGTGTAGGGGTTCAGAAAGGTCTGCTGAGAGCCCTTCAGAGTTGATTTCCAGGCCCTGCCACGAGATCCCAGGCACCGTTGCTTTGCGCACTTCTGGTTTTCACACAGTGTAAGAGAGGTTATGGTAGCTCCAGGCCGTTCCCTTCCCTCTGCCTGTTTGACTGTGGTAAACAACAGGCTGCGGTGCTGCCTTCATCGGTACAAGCATGCCCCTGTGTGCGTCTTCCTCATTCACCAACAAACTGCCCTCTGCCTACGGAGCCTCACGACCACGCCGCCTCTTCCCTATAGCCCGCTCCTTTCAGGTACTTCTCTGAAAATCAGCAAAAATAACTCTTGTTGTCAACACATTTTTCAGGATATTTCTTCTCCCATCAAATTCAACGCAGCCTTGTATAAAAATCACTTTAAGGTTGCTGACCCCACAACTTCAAACTTGCCAGTGAGGCCTGTTCTGTGTAATCAGCTCCTGCTCAGTTACTAACCCACAAGCCTGCAGCGACTCTGACTTCGAGGCTTTCCCTTCTCATGCTGCTCAGCTGCATCGGGTGGGGGTGTATCACCTCCTTGTCTAGCGGCCAACACGACGAGATGGCTGCTTCGTGCCAGATTTCTTTTACTACCCTAAAACTGAGCTAATAGCATCTCTCCTCTCCCGTTGTAGTACTGTGAGCTGGGGGACAGGAGCTTGGATCCTCACAGATCACTACGAGGTGAAGAGAAACTTGCTGCTGAGGACAACATCAGAGAGAGGTGCAAGAAGCCTTGAGAAAGATTACCCTACTCCTCCTCCTCCTTTCAGCGCACAGCCATGGCTGTATATAATTCCCTTGGCTCCGAGCCCAGCTGCAGGGAGTAAAAGCAAAGGCGGCTGCCATTAGCGCCAAGGAGAGACCGATGCCCAGCTCTGCCCTTTCTTTTCCTCCCAGCACCGAGAGCTGGGAAGCTGGGATGCATCCTCTTCCCTCGGCAGCAGGGAACTGGCAGCAGCCATCTTTAGTCACGTTCCCTGCCTAAGTAGTAGGAAAAAACCCTTTTTAAGTATCATTCGATAACAATTTTCACCATCCTTGTTCATGTACTGTCCCCAATAACTGCGTATATCCCCCTTTTTCATCGCTAAAGCAAGCAGTTAACACTGCAAGAGATAAAGTCTCTGGAGCAGGGCGCAGTTACTGTTTAATTATGTGCTGCAACTCCTTTGGTCCTGAATCACCCCAGTTCAGCTTGCTGCAGCCTGAGTCTGGCTTTGTCTTTGTGGCCTTGCATTTAAATAGCTGATAGAAATTCTTCAAGCCTGAAAAGATACACGACCTGTCTGGCAGCAAAGAATGAAGAAAACTAACTCTTTTGAGCAAAAATGTCAGGGAGTTTATGGCAAATTTGTCAAATTATTTGGCAGATGACAAAATGTGACAAAACCAACTAGCTATTTAAAGGCTGTATTATCTCATAAACTGAGTGATGTAAGTATAAATAAATAAGTATTAATAAGTAGATTTTTTTACTGTTTGTATAAAGAAAAAAGTTTTTACAAAGCTTTTAACTCCCAGTATTAATAAGAATACCTTCAGGCATTAAAAGACAATACAACCACAGTTTTGCTGAAATTGAAAACATTCCCTTCAGAAGCCCACAGATCCCATATACGATAGCACCTGCCTAAAATAAAACAAAAACAAAAAAAAGAGAGAGAGGCAGAGCAAACAAAATAAAAAGTCAAAACTAATCTGATTTTTATCTCTTCTTTCTGAGTTAATACCGGGTAGAGCCCTGTACACATTGAATGCTCTCGTCCTCACGACACGCGGGTGTACAGCCCGGCTGCACTGTTGCCTGTCCCAGGCAGTCTGGTTGCAGAGCCGGAGAAGAGACCCATGGCTAACCCTTGGCATCCCTAGTCTGAGGTTTCATCACTTGCTCCCAAGGCTGACGCCAATCACACTACACTGCTGTTCGAGAAAAGGCATTGAGTCACACGGTATGGAAGGTTTTATATGATTAAAGCCTGAATTATTGCGCTTGGACCTTACAAACTTCTCATAGACAGGATTTCACATCGGGAACAGTCACAGAGTAATGGAGAGTTCAGGTGGTTCATATTAAGCAGAAGTTAATTATTATTAATTTCATATTAATTATATATTATTATTAATTTCATACTAATTATTATTAAGTTCATATTAAGCAGAAGCGCATATCAGACATGATAACAATGATGAATCGTTAACACAACATGAAGAAAACCCAATTTTCTAGTGGGAAGCGCTTGTGAGAGCAAAAGAAAATATATCCTGTCTCATACAGGGTGTATTTTTACTCAGTGTTTTCAGTGTATCAAGTCTTAAGGCGTTTCCCCTCCCTGCTCCCTAGGACTCCTTCCCACCCCGAGCCCCAGCATACTGTACCCTCAGGTGTACCAGCACAGTGGCAAAATAAATAAATTAATTAATATCTAGTAGTAAAATGTAGTGTAGTCACATGCTGATAACTGTACTGTGACATGATATGGAAGCTATTACAATCTTATAAGCAAAGAATGCAACTAAGGTGTATTTAATGGTACTTTGAAGATGCACCTTTAAATACTGTATCAAGTATTTAATTTTGCAAGGATCAGAAGTAAATTACAATGAAGCACACAACTATGTCCCTCAGCCTTATAATTTTTGTTATATAATTTTGTATACCACTAAATACAAACACATTGTATCTTCTGCAGGATTCCAACATGAGGGAAAAGAGATGATTATTGAAATTAGAATAATTTTTCCAGTGCCAATTTTCTGACAGAATAATTTATCATGACACAAACAAAAAAATATAAATTGTTCCCAATGAAATGCTGAAAAATGTATTAAAAAGAACTATAGAACTATTTCTGGCCCTCATTCAGCGTCTTCTCTTTTGCTAAGACTGACACATCCACTGAACCTCAAGCATGAGAGTATTCCTCTTCCATTAAATCTGTCTACCACACTTTTAACAACAGAAGTTTAAACTGAGATTGTTTTTAAAAGCTGCCAGAACAGAGGCCTGCATGGCTCTCCCTTGTCCCCATCACGGCTCTTCTCTTCACACCAACAAGCATATTTTTACTTGTATGGTGCTTCAAACACGGAGCTGGGAAGGCGGGCCTGGGACTCCCCAAAATACAGGCAAACATGAGAGCTGCTCAGGGGCAGGAGCATTCGTAAATGATCAGGAAAGAGGAGCATGACTTGGTTTTTTAAATATATCTTTGACAAATTATTTTAACACATTATCTCGTTCAGAAGGAAGGCTTTGCTCCTGGAAGACACCTCTGAAAGGCTTCTCCCTACAGAGCCTCATTCAAGGTGAGAGAGCACAGCAGAGGTGCCTGCATACTGCCAGTACATTTAATGAGATAATTACTCTGTCTTGTTTGTATAATGGTTATGGGCTTAGCATATTTGCAGACCAGAAAAGAAAGCATTCATTGCTCCCACATGTGCATAGCCATAGCAAGAGCAGTGCGAGAGCCACCTGGGCTCCGCTCTGCGGAGGGAAAGAGGAGGTGGGCCTGATCGCAGCCGGCACTGGCTCCTGCAGCTGTGGTCCTGCCGGGAGGGTTGAGAGTTGCTGCGGTATTAGCACAACCTGTAATCACATCCTCTTCTGGCCTTTGAGAGCCACCATGTCCTGCTCAGCACCCAAGCAGGATGGCAAAAGCAGCTGAAGGGGCTGTGCCGCATAGCTGGGAAGTGAGAGTACCCAGAGCTGCTGGCTACAGCCCTGCAGCCACACACACACACACACACGTGTGTGTGTGCGTCCTGAAGGGAGATTAAGGGATTTTATGAGCAGAATGAAACTCTGTGGTCACCTAATCTGAGCTGCATTTTGCCTTGCCTCTTTACCCTACAGTGGTACTAACTGCACTGGTTTTCCCCAATTCTGCCATATCCTCTGATCTGGATGTGGTCGCATCACTGGCATAATTGTGAATCGCTATTTTTTACTGAAATTGTACAAGATGAGAATCCTTATGTTCTAGAAACATAGCCTGTGGTAATCACAATATCAGTCTGCACAATCACCATATGCTTATTTCACCACAGCCCTATTAGTTGCACAGAAATCCCTCTCACACACATTTAGCTCTACGTTGGCTCCCATACTCCAAACTTTAAAGCAGTTTGCCAACAAGCCTGACAATTTACCTCATGCTCTGCACAAGGACCAGCATTTCTTCCACAGAAGTCTGCTTGCCACTGAAATAGAGCTACCTCTGGAAAAAGAATTAGAGATTTGCCAGGACCCAAACTACTACCTGAGCCATGTACCAACTTGGATTGAGCAGCTGCAACAGTCCAACTCCTTATTTCTATTCACAGCTGCTCTTGTAATTTTTCCCACAGTTTCTCAAGGCAAATGTAGAAAGAAAGTAGAAAGTAATTTTGAGCAAAGGCATATAAAGTGTAGATTATGCAAATATAAAGGGACCACCAAATTTTAGTGGATTTACAAGAGGACCTGTTGGAAAAATGAATACTCAGAAGTGATGACAGACTTAATTTCACAGTTCCTGCGACAGAGGAGGAACTCCTGTCATGCATATGGAGTCTTAGCACCCCTCTGAGTTATTTGTTCGTTGTTCTCAGAGGGAAGAGTTACTCATCTCTTCCTGCAGCATGTCTGCCAAGTGTCTCAGTACCAAGCTGGCCAGCAATACTGCCTAGCTGCTCATCTGATCTGTTAGGCCAAGAGAAAGTGGTTGTGAACAGCAGATTTAGCAGGTAAAAGCAGTACCTCGGAGGCTCAGGAGGCTGACCAAAGGTCATGGAACCTCCCATTTCTAGTTTACTAGCTCATGGTACTAACCACATATCACATCTATGACAAAAAATTTCAGTGGCGTTGATGGGATGATATTCTATATCTTTTCTTTTTTAGGAAAACCATCACTGCCCTGACAGCTTCTTCTGTTGTCTGTCTCAGCATAAATGCTGAGGTCTGCATGATCCATCGAGGCTTTTCTCTGCAGAGTTTGTCTCGCTAAACATGGTCTGAGACACGCCACCACCCAACAAACCTTCTGTTCATGCTGTCTGTGTGACACCATTGCTGTGGACAGAAAAATTCTAACCTCTACAGCTGTTAAATTCACAAAGTCTGAACAGTCTGTCTGCTTTGACTACCCATTAGTGTGGTGCAAACCTAATTTCTACCTGCCACATGAATGAAAGTAAAGCAAAAAATTAGCCAGTACATTCAATATTTTCTCTGGTGCAAGTGAAAACTACACCTTCTAACAGTTCAATGTCTTGGTTCAATTAGTTGTGTCAACTTAGAAGACAAATCACTAGTTTAAAACAGTCCCTTAAAGGCAAAAGAGACTATCCCTTTCTGTCAGGGGTAATGATTAGGAGATAAACCTGAAGTCTGACCCTCAAATTATTAAAAGCTTGCTCTAGTACCTGCTGCACATCACACCTGCTCTGACTAGAACCAGAGGATTCATGTTCTGCATCTCCCACACACCTTGCAGCACAGCACTGCTGGTTACAGGTACATCCGCCACCTGAGAAGCGTAATGCTGCTGGAGTGCTGCGGGGGCTGGTTACAGCAGCACATTCAAAGCTTTTTCAAGAACCACACTGTTTGAAAGCAAGCAAACAAAAATCACCTTTTCTCTGAAACCTCAATCTACTGTAAACCCAAGACCTGAGCAAGATCTCCTAGCCTGGCCTCTGCACAATGTTATGAACAACTGTGCGCCTGTAACACGACAGGGCTTGGCAGCCACTGCCTCCCACGGAGGGCATTAAACTTAGCAAAATCAACTAAAATCAAGCAGAACAAGCTATTAGGGACAGCTAATCACACACACGGGGATTTTCTAAGATTTAGGCTTTCATAGGTGATATAATCTCCCTCCTCTCCATTGTCAAGTGAAATGTTTGTGAGGCCATATCAGGGCCATCGTCCAACTGCTGTTCCCTCCGATTGCTCCATCACAGACACGCCTCGTTCACAAAACAGCTCCTCTTTGACCATCGAGGTGGACCTGCCACACAGAGCCTGGTTTTGCTCCTCGCTGCCTCATTCCGTGCCATCGGGTGGCAAGGCACATATCCTTCAGTCGGTGCGTGCGAGCTGTCAGGAACATCTTCAAGCTCCACAGGAAATCATGCCAGTGTCCTACTTGGTCCTGCATAGCCATCTTCTGTTCTTCCAAGAGACCTGCTCCTCGGGGATGACAGTGACACATGGCCTTGGTGCAGATGGCAGAGCCGCTACCCTGACAAGCTGCCAGATACCTTGGTGCTTTGTTTGCTAATCTAACTTTTTATTTCGTTTCCAACAGGGCAAAATGTAAGGCACTCTTGTTGCAGTTCTTTCTTTTGTTCTTGTTTCTTGGCATACAGTTCTCTTGGAACTATTTCAGGGTTAATGGACATTGGTCCAGGGCACTTACTAGATGTTCGCAGGAATGTTTTTGTCCTTTTTCTTTGACTCGTGATTCTGGTGAAGCATCGTGAAATTCACCATGATATCATAAGAGTGCAAAGAATGACTCTCTTGAAACTGTGAGAGCTCCTTTTTGTTTTGTTTAGCCAGGTCTTTGCTCCTAGTACTGATTTTCTGTTAACCCACGTGATAAGGTGTATTAAAAAATTTGCACGCTGTGTTCAAATGATATAACAAAAAGCACCATAGTTCATTGTCTTTTGACTCACCTAGAATACTTGGGTAGGAAAACTGGAATTTAGGAGATATTGCTTTCTTGTTGCTCTGTGTACTATGCAGAAGTTCATCTAAATGTGATACTTTCATTGAAGTATTCTGTCAACAATATTCCTCATTAAGAAGCTGCATCCCAAACATAGATCAAGGACACTCAGGAACCCTAGAATACAAGATTCCTCTCAAGGACACTCAGGAACCCTAGAATACAAGATTCCTCTCAAGGACACTCAGGAACCCTAGAATACAAGATTCCTCTGCATATTGATTCTGGGATTTAGGGCAGCCTCCAACCTGGATCAGACAGGACTTCAGAGTCCTATCCATTCCCTTCTCCAGAATCACAGATCATATTGGTATCGCATTTCCGATTCAGTATGCATGTTAATTGGGAGTAGCCATTTCCCTCTCCCAGTCACACACAGATGCTATCTATCATTTTATTTTGAAAAGTAAGTTTCACCAGACCAGTAAATACCCAGTTGTTTTTTGCTCCATCAAGGCCATTCCTCATTTAACAGGGAAGAGAACCTCACCTGGTCCAACTTCAGTGCAGTGACATTTTCTCAATTTCACCTAGGATCATTTAAGTTAGTGACACTGGTATCTGACCAATGCAGCTCTCCCAGGGCACTTAACTTACATGGGTGCGTGACATGCAGCCAGCCTTTTCATCAGTAGGATAATAACACCTATCACATGCTTTCCAAGCACCAACTTGGCATACAGCAAAGCGTACCCTCATGCCTCTACAACATGATGAGTTATAGATCCTCAGTCCTTCAAGGTCTGCTGCATGAACCAACGTCAATGCCATCATCACCGTCTCCGATTTATCAGCAATGTTTCCTTCCAAGACAATGCAAACACGCCCCTTGATTATTGCCACTCCTATTCTATCCCAGAATAAAGGACAGCTCTTGATGCCCTTTTTGCCCCAGATTTCATTAACTTCTTATGCTATAGAATTAATGTGAGGCGCACTAGGGAGCTCATAAGAGGAGGGCCTTCACTTCTGGGTACCTATCACAACATCTCTTATACTCCTACCCTACAGCACTCTCCACTCACTGCCTCTTGGGTTAAACATTTCCAGCTGCTATCACGGTCCTTCAGTTCCCCAATGTGCATGAGAAGACACGGGAGTCCTCAAATCCGTAATTCAGCTCCACTTCACCAGTGCACAAGGCCGGAGTCACTTGGACGAACAGGAAGTCTGCAACTCAACAAGAAACAGGATTTGCATCAAGTACCCATGAAATGCTTCCCTCTGCCTCAGGAGCCAATGAATCCAGCAGAGAAGCCAATTTGGCACAGAAACGGTCGTACGTCAGTAAGAGGGGCCCACAAAGATGACAAAAGAAAAAGATGTGCGATGGGTGGGAGATGCAAGAAACACTAGCTGTGGGGCTCAGGGAGGCAAGAGAAGAGGGAGAAGGCTGGTTGTTGGAAAGGAGGTGAAAAAGGAAAGGACAGGAAACAAAAGAATGAATGGCAAAGAAAAGACCATGCTCAAAAATAAAGTATAGGAGAAAAGAGTAACTATAGAGAGGGGATTTTTTTAAACTCAGAAGAAAAGAGGTCAGCTCCTGAAGGAATAGGACTACAGTAAATATTTCTCATCAGAAACAGCATCCAGTCGGCCAGATTGAAAGAACAAGAGAAAAAGACAGACAGACATATATGTGCAAAGAAAACTCAGGTGTCAGGATGTAATCATAGCAGTAAGAAAGAGACAATCACTTGACTGGAGAAGAGTGTGAATCAAAGGAAAGAGACACTGTATTTATTCAAATGGTGGCCACTAACTTTTCCTCACTTTATGCACATCTATTCCAAACCTAGCAGTTGCTCACTACTGTCAAAGGATGCAGCCATTACATTACTCACAACCATTTCTGTGAGCAAATATGGCACTAACTAGACAGAAACAAATTTCTTTCGGCTCTCAACATGCACCCAGAGAGTATCTGCATACCAAAACTAGCAGAGAGGACATTAATAAATCATCATAACATACTCCCACAGAGATTGGTACCTCTCAGAACTAATCTGTGTATACAGAGCAAGCATTTCATGCTATTAAGTTTACAGCCTAAATGTGCTTGTCAGAAAGCCTTCACTCAGTCCTGTTGTGCCTAGACTTACAGATTCATAAACCTTGTATGAATTTAGTCCCTTCCACACTGTCTTTTCCCTCCCCTTAGAAAGTACTATGAAACTGTACCAGTGCTTTTAAAACTAGGAGCCTGGCTTTTCTGAGAAGCCTCCAGTCTCCTCTGAACAATATGCAAAGCAAACTCAGGGAGGGAACATGAGAAAAAAGAGAAGTCTTCTTTCCTCCTCCTTTTTTTTGCCTAAGACTCACCAAAACAAGAGTCTAGTATTGAATATTCAGCACTGAATACTAACTGCTCAATAGACGGTCTGTTTGCAGAGCTCAAAGTGGAAATGACCCAGCAAGGAGGAGAGGTGAACACGCTGCTCCATCCATGTGATTAAACTGCTCTGTAAATGCAGTCCTCCCCACCTCATTACAATGGAGGCCATTTGCTGCCCCTACCACAACTCATTTAAAAAAAATTGTTTGCATTAGAGGGGCCCCCACACCAGTATTGTCCCCGTGACTCTGTGTTTAAGAGAGGAATGCGAGCTCCAACGTTGGGAAACCTGTGCTAGCCAGTCAATCTGACCAGCAGGATCCGTTATTGCCACCGCTTGAGAGGAAGGAAGAACAGGGCGCAGTTTACAGAGGAGCAGGGTGCCCTGCCGGGCGTCCCGGCTCGCAGCCTGCGCGAGGCACGGAGTAAATCTCACCCGGCAGCTGCCTTGTTCTACTGTGGACCTCGGAGGTCTCTTAAGCGCTGCTCCTCCTCTGAGTCAGTGTGTTACAGTGTCACACAGTGAGCACCCAAGAGGCCCAGCTGGGCCACAGGCTGTCATGCAAACACAACACGCCATTCAGCAAAAGTGCCATTGGCACGCAGCCTCTCATAAGGCCAAATTTTCCTTGATAACTAAAATATAGCTCATTCTACGCTTGACACCAAGAGGCCCAGAAGAAGCAGCCTTTTATGGACACGAGGTGTGTGTTGCAGACCTGTTGTGCTCAGTGCGAGAATTTTTGGTCTGGCTCCTGTGCCACGTCTGTCCCTGACGGGATCTCCGTCTCACACACAGAACCAGGCACGGCTCCTCTCCTGCCGGCCCTGGGGTGCCAAGCGTGTTAGCCAGCAAAGCTCTGACCCGCTGCTTGGCCAGGTCTGACATACAGAGACCTGGAGCTGAAGGGATCCGCAGAGAAGCCCATTCCCTCTATCCAACGCGCGAGTCGACGTACCTGGGGAAGACCCATCGCAGGAGCAGGCATGTCTCGTCACAGAACGGCACGCTACTGCTGCGCGCTGGCACGTAGCACTTGTGGAGCGGGACTCCACTTCCACATTCGCTTGCACCACATTTTTTACAGTGTCTATCAGGTCACTGTCACCTTGAGGACCAGGCAGGAATTTTTGTTTCCCTGTGTTGCTTAGGTTTTGTAGGGAGTAGAGGGACAGGAAGGATTTTACTTTTCTCTAAACATTGCAGATGGCAACAGCTAAGAGCAGGGTACCTACAAGCTATGCTGCAAAAGCTAACAGCATTAAATACTCATTTGCTTAATTAGGACATCCTGGCACATGTCCAGGGCTAAACTGAATGTCAGATGAGGTGGGAAACACACAAGTCAGGTTGTTGAGGATTTCCCCCCACACACCTTTGAAGGATAGGATTGGGTCTGCTTCCTATGACCATCCATTAATTTTATTCAACAAATGACTTGTTTCTGCAAGATCCTAGAATATTAGCAAAACACACAGCCTTTCCTACTTGTCCTCTGACACACAGTAATTTTTGGTCTTTTGCAGTAGGTTGCACCGTTGTTACAGGGTGCTGGAAAGTGCCATGGGTTGTGGAAAGGATGTTCTGTGGGGCCTGCCAAATCAGGTCTGCACTGCTGTCCCCGTGGGGGACCAGGCTCCAAGACACAGGTGGTTCCTCCCAGCATCGGAGGACCACTCATGAGATCCCACTGATGAACTGGGCTCCCCCTCCATACCGCCCTTCCTCAGCTGCAGCTGAGATAGTTTGAGCACTTCTGAAATAGTTTAGCAATTAATAGGATTCGGGGGGGGGGAAGTACGTTAACCCTTCTATCATTGCATTTAGTGGTACCTGTACCCCTACATTCGGCTTTTTTCACTACTTTTAATTCCCTTTGCCACTGCATTTCTTGTCATTTATTGCCTTACAAGTTTAGCACAAGCTAGATCTGAATTTACAGATCTATACAAGAACAGAAAGCTCATGCCTGTTGTGTTAAGGGTCTCGTTTGCAAACTTACATTTGCATACAAGACATGTTTCATATAATGAGTTCTACCCAACTTAATGGGAATGTCTGTAAGTCTTGCCCCAAGTAGCCAAACCAGTAAAAATGGCTACATTGAAGAAAGCAGGATAGTCTGATAATATTATTCTAAGGAGCAAAAGTTTAAAAAGAGAAGAAAGAGAAGGTGAGCAACAACAAGTAGTTCTATTTCTAGTGACAGTATTCTTAAAAAAAAAAAAGGGCAATAATTTCTAACACACAAAACTTGTAGTCCTTACTTCCAGGCAAATCTGCCTTTTTCTAGATACAATCTCAACAAGCAAATCAAAATGCCTAGAGAAGAGAATTTTGTGTTTCTAAGTCTTTGAGTCTATGCCATAGGGTTCATGAACACCCAGAGCTCCAGCAAGGAGTTTGTCAGAGCGATGACCACAGCACCAGACTATGGCAAGCCTAGAAAACCGATGAAATCCCAGCATATGTCCGCAGCCTGCTGCTCTGAAATTAATGCCTCTAATTCCCAGGGCTGTGAGTTTCAGGGCATTGCTCATTCAGAGAATGTTCCAGCTATCTAAAATGTATTGTTCCCCATTACCATAATATTTGGGATCCTGCGTAAAAATGCTCAGGATAAGCTGCTAATTAATTGCGAACCCATCATTCATAGCTGTGAAGCAACTCCTTGGTTCCTGTAACAAATTCCACCTTAGAGAAATTAAGTTCACTTACCAATAAAAGAAAACAAAGTGCTTAACTGTAGCTGAAGTGAAGGAAATGAGACAGCGCTGAGCCCTGCGTTTCAGTCTTGAGGCAATTTAAGCTGCAAATGAGCTTTTTCTTCCTTACTGGGTGCAGCGAGAGACAAGGCTCTATTTAACCCACTCCACTTTTCATGATTTCAAGTTTATCACAAAGGGAAGAACGGCCAAAAATATTTAACCCAACACTTATTTATAGACAGAGAATGAAACCACAGCTCTTGCAGCAAGCCAGAAAGACTCTGCCACCAACTTTAAGCACCATTTCTAACACTGGCTAGCATTTTATAGCTAATAAACTGCTCTTACTGCAAATCTCCTGGGAGAAAATAAATGGGAATGAAGACAGGCCGGGACTGCTAGTTATGCATGTAAAATAGCTGCAATTAAGTTATTACACATTCCCAACGTTGGGAGGGATCATTACGAGCTAACCCTGGGCACCTGCCCTCTCTGCAGCACAGACGTGGACTTCAACAGGTGTTTCCCTCATGGAGCCATCGCAGGATCAGGACCTATCTCTAACAGCAAATTGTATTATAGTTTTAAATACTCACAGAAACTTTCTGACACATATATACAATTCTACAGGACCTAAAAGATGTGTGTAAATGTGGTTTTAGTACAAACATATTAAGAAAACCTACACAGGCCTCCCCTGGCTTAATCATCACCACGTACTCTTCCTTCCTACGCTTGTTATCTATAGGATCGCTCAGCCATCAAATATCCTTTATGCTATCCATCTTCCTAACTAGAATGTTAGCAATCAAATCCCCTCGGCCGCCGGGGCGCTGGGCTCCAGCAGGGTCGGATCGTACGGGGTATTCATTTTCAGACACAATGAAACAAATAGAAAATCCAGCACAGATGCAGGGAAACAGACAAGTGGGTGAACTCAGAAAATTCACAAACCTCAGTGCTCATGGAATTGTGAGCTAATTATTTGGACTCGAATGTCACATCAAGTATCCCCAAAGGACTGACCTTATATTTGTATTAGTTACATGACAGCCCACTGCTGCTCTACAGGCATTGTCATGAACCATGAAGCCCCGGTTGTGTTTAAGGCCACCTCTTCAAAAGTCTTCCATCCGAAGAGGCACTAACGTTTCATCACGGCACGGATTTCAGTGATCCCACGATTTCACTTTTATTTTGCTATGGTGAAATCCTACGCGTGGAAATAGTCTCCCAGGGGAGCTTCCTCCTTATGGCTGTCCTAACTTGCAAACCACTTGCAAATTAAGCCAGAAAAACGCGAAGGTGTTTACGTTGGGAAACGCTGCGGATTTTACAGCTACGCTAACCTTCTTCCTTGCCGGCACACTCACTGCACCCGTGGCTGAAAACCAGCTTTCTTTTCTAAAAGCAACCAAGCCAAGGACCCTGATGGAAGCAGGGCGCTGTACCGGTGACTTTCTGCAGGACAGCTCTAACTCCCATCACACGTATCTCAGCACAAAACAGTCTCGTCTAATTTCGAGAAGATCTTTTGCTCGATAGATGTTTGCTGCAGTGAAGGTGCAGCTGCGATAGACCGACTGAGGCTACAGGTTTCTTTACAGTCTCACAGACAAAAGCTGAACCTGTCCGAATCCCGAGTCCCTTCTTTAATGAGGGTTTTACCCAAATAAAATCTTGAGGACTGAAAACCCTAAACTGTAACTTAAATGAATGAAATAGTTTCCTATAGATGTCTGGCTATTCTTATGCAAAAGCTTGGTTTAGTTCTTTTTTTCTTTCCATCCTTTTAAAGACCTTTTCTTTATTGCAGGTAAATAACAGATTGCCGAGCAGTGAAAAGCACTGCAATTCCCCCTCCCTAAGTATTTTAAAATTAATTCATTAGCAGACAAATAAATCATAAAATCATTCTTTTCTCTGAGGCAGACTGGGAAGATGAACTTGTTAAGGTAATTTTGACCAACTTACAAACCTCTAAAAAAATCCCCACGGATTTTACAAACTTCTAAAAAAAACCCCTCAGGAATGAAGACCTGATCCAGTGCTGGGACTGGCGTTTAGATCCCAGTTGTGCTGCTGCTGAAGGCAGAGGGAGCTGCCAAGGATCAGGCCCTACTGCGCAAACATTGTCCGCAGGGACCCCGCAGCCAGCAGGAAAGAAAACATTTTTTTGTGATTTTTTTTTTTTGTTCCTTTCTTTCATGTGTGAAATCGTATAAGATATGAAACGACATAAGACAAATAGTCAAGTCCAACTGTATAAAGCAACAGTGGTATTTCTTTTGCGTGTCCACATCACATCAAATTTAGGATTCACAAGAATCATTGGATCATCTTAACTGCTCAGCAGGTAAGAGCCTTTATAAACACAAATACTGGAACAGTAAAGAACTTTTTTTACTTATTGGAACAAAAATAAATCACATTTTTCTTGGGTATGAAAAGTACTCAAGCAAAGTAAGAAAAAAACCCACAATAGCAAGTTCCTCTTTATCTGTTAGCGAACTGTGTTGCTATAAGCAAAGCAAACAGTTTTCACCAGCAAAATCACCCATTCGTTTGGATCAAAAAAATCGAGACCTAGGGTCGCACGCTTCAGCGTTATACCTATGTTCTGAAATGTCACAACTGCTTTGCCAACGAGCATTCAAGTATTTATTATCAATATTGGCGATTTCGTTAATTGAACCAGGGTGTGAAAGCCATTAGTTCTCTTCAATCAGTGCTTATATGCTGGATCCTTTTTAAATGGCAAGCTCGTAGAAAAGGTCACCCACTGCTGCCGCAACACCATATATTGGTAAGAACGTAGACCGAAATCTGGCCACCACCACAACGCACGCGTTCCTCTCAGGCGCCGGAACCCGCTTTTCGTCGTTCACACAAACTGCTTTAAGGGCCTAATCCCAACGTCCTTGAGAGCACTGAAAGGCTTTCTGCTGATTTTAATGGGGTTTGGATCAGCTCCTAAGTCTCAGCTTCGCGTCCCAAGGATCTCATACCATCTAGCACTTTGAAACCAGCCGAGCTTTTGCCTGGCTCCAACACTGAAATAACGAGGGATATTTATTGAGCCATGCAGAAAAGTTGCACTCCAAGAAAGCGCCTCCTTTTCCTTCGGCTCCTGCTCCCTGAAGCCTTCCCGGGGGTGCCGCGGGGGGGGGGGGGGGGGGCCCCCCGGGAAACCCATCCCGCCCCGCGTCCCCGCACGCAGCTCCCTGGCCGGGCGGCACCCCCGAAGCCCGGGGCGCCCTGCGGGGGGAGAGCTCGGCCGGGGCGGCGGGGGGCCGGGCAGCGGGGCCGGGCAGCGGGGCGGGGGCGCTCCCCGGGCGCCGGGTGCCAGCCCGCCGGGCCGCCGCCGCCGCCGGACCCCCATCCCGCCCCCGGGCGCGCACCCCCCGCCGGCAGCGCCTCGCACTCACCGTGCCGGTGTCACTAGGGGGGGCTGCGGCCGTGGAAACCTGTTATTAATACTCGGGGATCTCCCGCGAAGTCTCCCTCCCCCGCCCCGGCCGCCCCGCGGGGCTCCCCGGCTGCTGGCCCGCCCGGCCCCGAGCACCCGCCCCGCCGCTGCCCGCCCTCGGGCCCCGGTGGGCTCTGCCGGGGGAGGAGGTGGGGTCCCGGTGCAGCGGCCCCCGGCGGGCGGCGGACACGGAGGTGTCGGGGGGCCGGCGGGGCGGCGGGGTGAGCGCCGGGCCGAGCGCAGGCCAGGCGGCGGCGGGCGCTTCCTTGCCCTGCAAGCCCCGAGCGCCGGGCACGGCCCCCCCGGGGCCACCCCTCTGTGCCCCACAGCGACGGGCGGGCGGGCGAGCCCCGGCGGGGACCGCAGACCTCCCCCGGCGGCTCGCCGGCTGCCGGCCCGGCGCGGGGAGTTACGGGCTGCAGGAGCTGCGCCGGGGGCGGGCGGACGCCTGGCGGAGTTAGCGGCGGCGGCGAAACGATGCGGGGAAAGGTGCGGCGAACCGCCCGGGAAGGGCTGTGGGACCCCCCGGCCCGGGCGGGTGCCCCGAGCTCCGAGGGCAGCTCCCCGCCGGGGCGGCCGCGCCGTGCCCGGGCCGGGCCGTCGGGGCCGGCCGCGCTGCCGCTGCCCTGCCCGCCCCGCCGCAGCCTGCCTTCGGCGGGGAGCGGCCGGGCGGGGGGTGCCCGGGGCCCCGGGCGGCCAGAAATGGGTTTAGGCTTGGTGACAGCCCCCGTGGGTCACTGCCCAGGTTAGGGGAACAGGAGCTGAACTCGAGGGAAGCGCAGGGCGCTGCTGGGGGAAGGAAGGGGCAGGAACCAAACCCTTGCCCTGCCTTAAAATTAGAGCCGTGGGCGATTTTTTTTTTTTTTTTTATCCCGCTGTTTTAGGGAAAACTGTTAAGGAGAAATTAAAACATGACTGATTTTTTTCAATGAAGCCATATTTCTCCACAATGCAAAAGGATCTTTACATAACAACTGAAACTCAGGAGAAAAGCTAATTGGATTAAGTCCTCTGAAAGGGAGGTTAAGGTGTCTGAATGAGACAACTGCAAAGCTCCACTTTTCTTGCCATCTGTTTAGCAAGACTAAAGTGTTTTCTGATTAATATTATCTTAATCAATCACGCTGCCATTTATTATAACCATGCTGAATTTAAGGAACGAATAGTACGGAGGCTCAGCCTGAGGACGGACAATTTTGAATGCAGGGATAGAAAACGCGGGGCTTTTTTTGGTTTGCTTTGATTTTTTTTTCTTTCCCGAAAGACCCGTTACTGCCGACAACGAGAAGTTGCCAGCAGAGCCCTCAGCTCCCTCCCGGCAGTGCCGCCGGACAGAAGGGCAACTTTCTCTTACACCCTGGCAACTCCTGCCCACGCTCGGACCTGAACGCAACGATTCCTTCCCCGCCGAGCACTCGCTCCCCGGAGCAACCCCCCCGGGTTTTGTCCCGGGGCCCCGGCAGGAGAAGTGGCCCAAGCCCGGCTGGTGTCGCCGGTGGCCGGCGAGGGGCCGAGCCCGCCCGGTGCGCCGAGCCCCCGCGCCCGGACGGCGGCCGGCGCAGCCGAGCAGGGCCGGGCAGCCTCCCCTCCCCTTCTCTATTCCTACTACTTTTCTTGTTTTTAATCAATATTTAAATTTTACGGAGTGCCCTTCGGGCCGCGTCGGGGGCGAGGGGTGGGAAAGCCCCTGGCGGGTTTGGGGCGGCGGGGAGCGGAGGGGCTCCCAGGCCGGGGCTGCCCTGCCCCGCCGCCCCTTGCCCCGTCCCCACCCGCACCAGCTGCACCGGCACGGCGCCGGGCGACCCCGGGGGAGCCGGGACGGAGCTGCGGGCGCCCCGGGGGAGCGCCGGGACGCGGCCGTCGGGGAGGCGCGGGGGGGACCCGATCCCGCTGCGGACGCCGGCGGGGCCGGGGCAGCCCGGGTCCCCGCTCCCCGGCCACCGCAGCCGGCAGAGCGGCTGCAGGAGGGGCCGGGGCGGGTGAGGAGCGGGCAGCGGGCAGCCGTCCGCGGGCTGTGCCCTACCCAACCTGCGAGCCGCCCGCCCGGGAAGCGCCTGGGCAGGGCGGGCGGGGAGGGGGGCTGTTTGCCGGTGCTCATAAAATAAATGAAAATCGCAAATGCCGTCGCGGCGGCCGCGCTGGGGCCGCGCTCAGGACGGAGCGGCGCGGTTCCGGCGGCTGGAAAGCGGCTTCGCAGCGCGGGGGGAGCGCGGGCACGGCCGGCGGGAGAGAGCGGGAGGGAAGGGGCCGAGGCGTCGGGAGGCTGACAGCCGCGGTGGGAAGCCCCAGGCCTGGGCCCTGCCCCCGGGGGGAGCCGGCGCCCCGCCGCTCGGGGCAGGGCCGGGCCGGGCCAGGCCGGGCCGGGCCGGGCGGCAGCGGCGGCCGTCGGGCGGCCGGGCGAGGGCTGCGGCCCTCGGGGCGAGCGGCCCCTCCGCGGCGCCCGTCCCTCGCCTCCCGCCGGGTCTTCTGCCTGGGGGGACTGCAGCCGCCCCTCTCCCGGCCGGCCACCGGGCCGGGCAAGTCATCCCCTGGGGGTGCGGCGGGGAGACCCACCCTGCCCTTCCCCAAACTCCCTCCCCTGCAAAGCAGCCCAGCCCCGGCTCTGCCTGCGGCACCAGGCGACCTCGGCGCTGGGCTGGCCCGAACCCGCCAGCCGCCTTCCCTAATACACCTCGCTTTCTCGCCCCTCTGAAGGGCTCCGCTCAAACCTCAGCGAGCGCCTAAAACTAGAAGCGGAGAGGAAATAAGTTTGCCGGCCGGCAGCCTATGGAGGAGAAAAGGGAAAAAAAAAAAAGAGGGGGAAAAAAACCCACCCTCTGCTCCATCGTCTCCGCAAGTGCAACCGCAGGGCTCCCCGCCCGCGGCCCCGCACCCGCTCCCGCAGCCGCCCGGGCCCATCTGCCCGCCAGGCCGGCGAGGCGGGCGCCCCCCCCGCTGCCGACCCCGCTGCCCCCGCCGCCACGGTCAAGTTGAAAAGCCCTCCCGGGCGGGCGAGGGGAGCCCGCCGCCTGCGGGGGGGACACCGCTTACCTGTGGAGTCCATATCGGGTTCCTCCAGCAACCCGCAATGCATGCTCTTCCCATGGACGGGACGGGAGCCCCAAGGTCCCGGGGTGTGGAGAGCCCCTGCCTCAGAGACGCGCGGGGGAGAGGGAGCAGGGTGGCGGCGAGGGGGTGGGGAGGGAGGGCAGAGGCAGATAGGTGGGGGGGGGGCAGCGAGGGAGAGAGGGACACTCCGTAATCCAGCAGGGCAAAGCCAGACCCGTCAAAATGTTTGCGGATGTTTCATGGGAAAAAGCATCATTTTATAGAAGCCCTGATGGGAGAAATGTCATTGATAGGCCAGCCAGCCTGATGAATGGCTGCTACTCAGATGGGGATGTGGCAAGGCTCAATGTGAAGCCCATTGTGATGCTGTTTTGAATAAGAAAAGCTTTCCTCCAAAAAGGGGGGCCTTAGATCTACGCAATCCCAACACTTCGACTTCCCTCTTCTATTAGAGCATTAGAAACGTTTTTCTTATTTAAAGTTCCAGCGGCCTTTCCACTCCTCCCTTCCCTCCCCCAGCCCCCACCCGAGGTCCTTGGCTCATTACAGCCCCAGATCAAAATTGGCTTAGATCTTCAAACGGGCAGGAGGTTTGGGGTTGTGCTCTTTGGGGCTGCCGGGTGTGCGCGCAGCGCCGCCGAGCTCCCCTCCGCCTCCTCCTCCTCCTCCTCCTCCTCCTCCTCCTCCTCCTCCTCCTCCTCCTCCTCCTCCTCCTCCTCCTCCCGGTGGGCTCTGGGTTGGGATCCTTCGCGGGGCACATGGCGCTGGAAGCTGCACAGCTTCCCAAATATCTTGTAAGCTTAGTTTATTGGGGGGAAAAAAAGAAAGAGGGCGATGTGTGTGGGTAGGGAAGGGAGGGGGCGAGGGGAGAGAGCCGTTGCCAGGGCCTGGGCCAGGCGCGGCCGGTCTGCGGCGGGGACCCCCGTCCCTCTCCCCGCCGCCCCGGGGAGCGGCTGGCCCGGGGAGCCTTCCGTGGGACTGGGCGGGGAGAGCGGGGAGAGGGGGATCCCCGTGGCCAAGAGAAATGAAGACCCAAACGGGTGCGTTTTCAAACTCCTCTTCCCTTTCCAGCTTTAGCCCGAGGATGCGAGGATCCCTTTTGGGGTTAGCACGTTGCGGGGGGAGAGGGGGGCAGGACGCAGGCTGGAAAAAGTTGCTTATTCTGCATGCGGTTGTATGTGCTGGAAGTGGAAGTAAAAGTGCAAAGCTAGGGCTCTGATAAAAGTGGCTGGTTTAGGGAAGGAAAAGCTGTGATTAGAATATGAATAGAGCTCCAGGAGAGGAAGAGAAAGGGGGATTATAGCTGAATTACTTTGACCATGGACAGAGCCAACGTTTTCCACTCTTCTCCCCCTCTCCCCTCCCTACACCCAGACTACCCCCCTTCCCTCTCCCCTGCGGAAAAAAAAAAAAAAAAAAAGAAAAAAAAGCCACCACCAACCCCACACAGCAAAACAAGCGGCGAGGTTGCTAAAGAGGAAACCCGGCCCTTGGCAGTGCCCTGGCATCCCCGGGCGGGCCGGCAGCGGCGGGGCCGGCAGCGGCGGGGCCGGTGACCCTCACCGTGCCCGCGGCGCGACGGGGCCGGGCGGGCAGCCGGGGGCGGCCGCTGCAGACCCCCCCCCGCCCCCGCCCCGGCCGGGTTTTGGCGCGGGGAGCCCCGGTGTGCCTGAAGAGGAGGCACCCCAAGCAAGGGCTGCGCTTTTTCCCGACCGCCATGGCTTTCCCACCGGGGAAGTCCCATCTCTTCCTTCCCTCCACCGCCCGGGTGCTGCCGGGCTGGCTCCGCTCCAGGCGGCACCGGACCGGGGCCCCGACGGGGCGGGCACGGCCGGCGCTGTGCCGCCGCGCATCCCTCTCGACGGCGCGGCCCGCGGCTGCTGCCGCCGGCGGCCTCCGCCCGAGCTCCGCTCGCCGCCGCCCCGCTCTTCTCCGCCCGAGCCTCCTCGGGCCTCCCCCGGCCACCCGCCCGCGGCGGGACGACCGGCCGCCGGCCCCCGCCGCCGTTAGCGGGGGCTCTGAGCGGAAACCGTTAGCGGGGACCGTTAGCGGCCGACTCGGGCACCCCCGTGCTGCCAGTGCGGGGGACAGGCTCTGCCCCGCCGCCAAACGCCCCGGGGGGCCTTGGGGGGGGTGTGAGGGTATTTTTGATTGCCGCCGCCAAACGGGGGTCATTTCCCCCCTTTCCTAACGTGTTTTTTTTCACTTTCCTTTTCCCCTAGGGTTTTCCCGTGGAGTGGTGCGAGCCCTGAGGGGAGCCCGTGGGGTGAGGGGCCCCTGGGGGGGTCTGCCCGCCCTTTTCGAGGTAGCACGGGCCCTGTGGGGAAGCAGAAGCCCTGCGAAGCCATGAGGGACATTTTTGGCCTTGAGCAGGGCTTGCCTCCGAGGGACTTTGAAATCAGCGTTAACTTAAAAGTAGGAGATGCTGGCCGTGCTGCAGGGAGCTGTCTGTAAGCAGGGGGGTTACCTGGCGCCCGAATAGCTTCCAGCTGTGGTCCTGGCCCGGCAGGTGGCTACTGCGGGGCTGAGGCACCCAGCACCGGGCAGTCATGAGCCCGCGGGCACTGGCCAACGCTCCCTTGCGAGGGGAGGTGTGCGTTCACACTACACCGCGGGCAGGAGAGCAGCAGCAGGCGGGGGACTGACTTCTGGAAGTGTCGAAGACCCAGAGTGGCCGCTGCCGGGTCTCCGTCGCAGGCACTCTGCGCTTGTGGAAATTCAGTCTTCTCCAGTTTAAAGCTTCAGGGAGCTGCTTCCGTGTTGTTGATGTCCCAGAGATAAGCAAAATAAAAATACAGGATAACCGTAGGGATATGTTTTTTCTAGGGGGGTGAGAAGGATGGGATTTAGCACAGCCTGGATGTCTGGAGGCTTGGGCTCTTCTTTGACATGACGCAAAGATGTCCGTTCTCTATAGGTGATGATGCACGGGCAGGATCATCATCAGCACTTCTGTTAGACCGGAGGTACTTGTTGCAACCTGCTTACTCCCTGCCTCTCCCGATTAGTTCCCGTCCCCACATTCTTATGGAATATGTCAATGCTGTTGTCTTCCTGCTCACCAAATCCCCCCTCAGCGTGTCAGATCGCCCTGGTGTACTTCCATAGCTCTGTCATTGTTACTTGTTACTTTGCTTACCTTTCTAAAAAAAACCATCTTGTGCTTCTGGATATCCCACGTGACACTTAATAAAGTACTTTATTCTTCTGAGAGCGTGGAGCATCTCCTCCTGTGCTGCAGGTTGGCAGTTTACAGATGGAAGCGCTGCGAGTCAGTAGCCTTTTTTTTTTTTTTTTTACACGTAGGCTGCAGGCTGTGATTTGATACAGTAAAGGGCAGGTCTCAGCAAGGACGCAAAAAGTGTACAGCTGGGAATTTTCCCTCCAGGTTCTTGCCTACACGGAACATCTACAAGCCATAAAATAAGGAGTATGACCCTGCACTGCATCAGAGGATGTATTTTTAGTGGAGAGGGACTCTATTGCAATTGTGAAAGGAACGACACCTTTATTCAGGAAGGAACACGAACTTGTGCTGGTGCACGGAGTGAAGAGCGGGGTCATCGAGGGAACAGAAGAGACGTTCCAGGCTGCGTCTAAGCTGCCGGACAACTGGATGTGAAGCTGTCACAGCCTGTTAGGTGACTGGCTGACAATGAGTTTCTTTTGGTGGTTTAGCAAAGGAGAGGCAGAGTGGAAGTATGGCAGTTCATATCGACTTACCACCCAGATAATTTGAGCTCTTTCAAAACCACGTTTCTGTGACTGTCTTCCACTCTGCAGTTGATTGTGCCATTAGGCTGCGACCACACGAACTTTTCTTGCCATACAAAACTCCTTATGCTGGTACTAGATTCTAAACATCAGTGCTAGACTCTAACATAAATATTTCAGGGGTAAAAACCAAGAAGAGCTTTTTCAACAAAAGAAAAGTGTTGGCACAGCAACAAAAAAGTATAAACTGTTGTCTATCAATTTAGCTAGAATGTCCGAGGCTGAAGTTCTAGAGAAGTTTTCCCGTAGACTATCAGGGACAAGAACCCGCATGAGTTTTAGGAAGGAGCGTGAACGGCTCGTGAAAGGAGTGGTGCAAAACAGTTGTCTGCAACAGCAGGGATCCGAGTTCAGTGACTCAGGGGATCCTTTTGGATCCGACGTACCTCTGCGCAGACTGTAAGGTTGCTGGCAGCAGCCAAACACACAGTGACGCTTCATGATTTTAGCAGTGGCTGCAGCCTGTGAGTGGTTCCGTGTTTTCTGACTTGCCTGAGCCAGCAGCCGCCTCCTCTCGGAATGAACCCAGGCTTCTGTCCACCCTCCTTCCCAGCTCCATCTTCACCTACTGGGCAAATCCCGTGGCAGAAATAGAGGAGGAGCTTGTTTCCCTGTTGGTTTCCCTTTCCCACTTACTCATCTTTATTATCAGAACAGAAATGTTAACTTTATGCTACATATATTAACACCCCCGAGGAAGCTATACGTATAGGTGAAGGACAGGATATGGAGTAAGCTGACAGATGACTTCTGCAATCGGCTCTGCGTATGTGCTTGGGGAGCGTGATGCCAACAGATGCAGGAACGGGGAGAAGAACGTCAAAAGGCTGCCTCCGTAAACACGTGCACCGATTCCTTCAAAAGGCTTTAATTGACACAAGGACGGAGAGAAAGTGGCTAGGGCAGGCACGTATGCAGGTAGCTGGGAGAAAATGAGCAGAAGAGCTGAGGCATGCGAATGACGGATTGCACACGCACCGGGCGGGGGGTACCTTCTTTCTCGTTTCAAAGAGAAGTAACGTGAATTGCAGCTGGCTTGCTGTAACTGCAGACGAGCCTGACGCCAAATTTTGTTGAAGATGAGCGTAGGTCAGCCTTAAATGATCTTCTCTTATTAGTGCTTGCAAAAGGAATTTTGCTCAGCTCCAGTTCTCAGGTTCATGGAGAAGTGCAGTGCCAGCGTTGCCAAAAGGGACCAGTGAAAACACCGTGTTCACACTGCTCAGCTTCAGTCTGCATGGAAGAAGGGAATTCACTCTTCTGGGTAGTATTGGCGCCCATAGGAGCCCAGAAAAACCCCTGCCCCAGGGCTGCTGCCCAGAGGGCTCGGCCTGGGTGACTCTTGCTGACTTGAGTGTGAGAAAAGGGCAAGCAGACGTGGATTTCTGAGCTTACACCAGATTCAGCTGGCTTTTGTTGTGTGTGGCTGGTACTAGTTACCAGAGGATTTGTACTGTGTGTTGGAAGAAGAGCCAGCCCTAAAAGCTATTATACGACAACAGACACAGGAAAGATCCATTCCAGACTGCATCTAAGCTGCCGAACAACTGGATGTGAGGCTGTCATATCCTTTTGGATGACCGACTGATAATGAGTTTCTTTTGATCCGCCTCGAGTACGGAGAATTACCTTCAGCGCCTGCCTCTGACTGGCAGGGTGCGGCCTGAATGCAGAGTTAAGTTTCCAATTCACTAGGCGTTCAAGGGAAAACCATTTCCATTATTAGAACATAATTTTAGCAAGAAATTAGTACTTTGCTGTTTAGCCCACTGATTTCTTTTCTTAGATTTCAAGTTATTTTTCTGTTTACAATGTGTCATTGTTTGCTAACTCTGAGTGGAAAATAACTACCATGCACCGCCTGGAATGGTAAAGCATACGCATAGGTCAAGTAGCTCCCCAAAACTCCTGCTAATGACAGACAAAGGCCCCGCTGCAGTTAGCAGCAGGGAATTGCTTTTGATTTGGAACTAAAACGCTGTTTATATACTGACTGGGAGGAGGGGGACACAGACGTGCACAATGAAGCTACTGGAAGAAATACGTGGTCATTGGAACCACCTCAGAGATACCTGTCTCAGGAAATACACAAATAAAGGAGTAACTGTAATTAGGATAAATACATAGTTGTTTTTCTTTTCCCCCAGCAGCAAGATACAAAGAGCAATGGCCCGCTCACAAGCCTGGAAGGATTCTTCTGAAGATGCAACAAAGACAGACCCAAGTCCGTTGGCAGGGTAGCCAACGGACATCTTTGCTGCTGACTTCGAGGCCGGAATGAAGCCATATAAACCACTTTTTAAAAATTCCAACTGCAAAAAATGTCTGTATTGGCTCTGACCTGGGTTCGGAGAGTTTAACTGCGAGTTCTGGTGTTCTGGGACATATGTTCGCACGTATGGAAGGCAGAGAGGGTGTATTTGCCTCCTGGGTCCATACAGTAAGTTCTTAAATGATTGCCGAGAGGCAAAACTGATCCACTGGCCAATTCGTGCAGTCTTTGCTACCTGGAAGAAGAGAATCTGGCTGGGGCCATGTACACGGGGCAGAGTAAGGCCGATGAAGTAGCCAGTTCTTACTCCGGCGCCTCTCTGCCCCTTCCCAAAGAAAGCACTTCCCCACTGAAACTGGTGGGTTCAGGCCGCGATGGAAACATTTCATGAGAAGGATGGACCAAAGTCAGAACTTGGATTTAAACATGTTCAAGTTCCTAGCAGCATTTAGGTCTAAAACATGGATCCATTTTCTGGGCTGCTGAGCCTTAGACACAGAAACTGGAATCCAGATCTTCCCCGTGCCTTACACACGTTAAGCCTCCCAGCACTGGTCCAGATAATAGCAAAGAGTCACCATCTGGCTGGATTTTATGGTTTGATGAAGTGCTCAGTTTTAAGGCAAGCACGTGTCTGGCACCTGGGGACTGCGGAGTCCTGATCCCGGTTCTGGCACGGTCCTTCTGTGGCCCTGGGCAAGTCACGTCCTCTTCGGAGCCGGGAATTCATCAAGTGCCCCGTGGCCCCGCTGAATCGGCAACGGGCTGTAAAACAATCCTCAGCTGCGACCGGAGGAGAGGCCGGCTGGAGGGGCCTCTCGGCAGTGCCGAGCCAGCTCTGTGCCACGGCCCAGAGACGCTTGTGCTGGGGCACGGCTGAGGAGGGCTTGCGCTCTCCACGCTGCTCCCGTGGGTCACTGCGGGAGGGCTGGCAGCCAGGCAGGGCGTCTCAGGGCTTGCGCTCCCTCGCGCTAGGGCCACCCTCGCCCTCAAGAGCCTCGAGACAGAGAAAGTACAGACACGTTTTCAGCCCCTCTGGTTTGGTTTTGCAGTTACACTTACCATCGGGCTTTGCAGGTGTGTTCTGAGCAGGGCTTACACACCCATTTTCAGATGCACAGCACTATTCATTAGTTTGCCATGTGCTATCACTAACAGATGAAATATTCTTCAGTCTTTTTAGGCTTTTAATTATGATGTACTCCCGTTTTGCTATAAACCACAGATATTTTTCTATTTACTATCAGAAAACCCAAGAAATGACATGCAGTAATTTTTCAGCATCACGGGTCTATGTTTTTAATTGGTTTTCCTCCCTGTTTAAGCAACAAGTAAGTAGGGAGTCCAAAGAATTAAAAGCTCTCTTTGCTGCACATTGAAGGTTCTTTATAAGCAAAACTTTTAACGAGATATGGGCATTACAAACCAACCCAGTTCTGCTTAGTGGGAGCCCTTTACTTTCCACATCTTAAAATTATTAAATCTCAGTATGCCTATATTTCATATTATATCTTCTTTGAATGCCAAAATCGGCCAGTCTGGTTTCATTTTTCTTTATAGTTTGTTTTTTTAGTTTCTGTGTTTGGAAACATTTACCTTAAAAAAAAAAAAGTCAGAAACTTGCAAGGGTTATGTAAATGACTGGAAGTGTGGCTGTTTTTCTGAACTCTGAACAAGTGACCTACCTTGCCCACAGTTCCAGAATTGGCTACAAGACCTGTGCTTTGCTCTGCCCCGTAGCATCCCGCAGCCCGTCCCCGGCTGGATTCTGTTTCTCACAACAGAAGAATAGAGCTGGACACGTATGGTGTTTGAAGGGGTAACTTTTGCTTAATGTCTTCGTTTTGCAGTGAAATGATTGATTACTGAATTCTAGGCCTGTAAACGCTTCTATCTTTTAATAGCATTTAATCCTTTATCTGCAAAGTAAATGGCAACTTGGACATACTATACGGAGTTAGATACCTCTTCCAACAGCAGCACACACGTCTAGCTTATCTCAGAAAGTGGACCGGGACTAACGCTAGCGACCTTCATGCTGAACAGCATTTCTAGAAAGCCTCTCCTGGACACTAAATACAAGAGAGAAAGAAGCTGCAATGGAATGAAAACTTTATGGCAGTTTTCTAGCCACAGCTCCTTGTGCTAAAGCCTTAAGATTTTGTCAAGTGTTGTTCAAAATATTGTATCTCTTTCAGCAATTAGACAAAGAGTCATGGCGGGGTTGATTTGGGCAAGTCTAGTGCCAGCAGCACAGCCGTTAGCTGACACGAGACCTCTTTGTGAAGGCATTCGCTGTATAAAAAGGGGGGAGGGGAGGTTGGCTAGGAAGATAATTCAAAGGGCTGCAAAGATGAGGCTCACCAGAGGAAAGCAGTGTGACAGCTCTGGAGTTCCGAGAAGGTATTTTACCTTCTCAGTCCATGCATCCTCATTTTTCTTGGCTGCAGTAGGATTCATTCCTTGAATTGCCACTTTGACCAACCGTATTCCAGGAATCCGTAGCTGCTTGTTCCGTTTCTGCTGCTGGTTTTGTAATGCTTATTCCATTGCCAAGAGATTACTTGCAGGCGTCTGTTACAGTGGAACAGAGGTAGCCTCTTAAAGAGAGGCAAAAAGTAAAAATCAGAGTTTCAACTCAAATCTGCACTTAAATAAGCCTCCAGTGTATGCACAGGCTTAGGTTAGACAGCAATGATGTGTAAATGGGACTGATGTCGGTATCACCAGAATAGCTGACAGTGGGTGACCCTCACTTACTGCCAGACGTGTCTGGTTTCTATGTTCTACTGGATCCATCATTGCCAAGGCTGCCCCTTTCTTCCTAAACTTCCACTATCGCAGAGGATTTCCTTCACGCTCACAAAACCTTTCATCCCCACGCTTTCATCAGCTTGAGGTAAACTAGCTGCAAGGTTACCCCTCAGGGCTGCATATAGCCCTGTCCTCTCAATAGCGTAACTTCATGAGCACGCTCCTTCGCTCCTCCTCCATCTCCGCTACGTCTGCTTAAATTCCTGCAGGTGTAACTGTACACAGTGCTTAGTCTTTAATGTCCTGTAGCTCTAACCATCTAGCCTAGGAGACCACTTAAGAGAGGACTAACTAGTAAGAGCACCTTATCCTCAGCGTAGGATCCAGGTCAAAACTTTCCCCCACCGGTAGGCTGTAGCCTTTGAGGCTCACTCCCTCTGCTGGCGCACCCGAGCCTCAGTTTGGCAATCTCAGGGAACAAAGGAAAGGTGGTTAATTTGGCTGGGGCTTTTGGTTAGCCTCTTCCTCCAGTTCGAAGCAGTATGTCACTCTCTTATAACTCTTTGTAAATAACCCCAAGCTGTTCAGATCCTGGTAGGGGTGCTTCAGGAGCTTTCCCAATCCGAATGTGCTGTGTTGACATCTGTGTTGTCGTTAGCCCAATTGCAAAAAAAAAAAAAAAAAAAGTCTATACCTTCAGACTTGATTTGTAAGCCCAGACACAAGACTACCAGTTTAAGCATTTTGGCGGAAGCTTAAAAAGCAAGCCTACTCAGGCCGGTACTCATCTCTACTTCTCAAGCAGCTAAGAGAACAGCAGCAACGTGACTGCAAGAACAGGGCCAGGATCGGCATGCACAATTCAGCCATACGAGGAGCCAAAGAGCGTCTCAGGACTTCCAGGTCATAGGCGGTGTTCTGTATCCTCACTGATCTGGCATGCTGCCTTTCTCTGAAGCACCTGAACACGCACATACTTCATCTTGACTTCAGTGGGACTACTCCTTTCCTTAAAAACTCAACCATATGCTTTGCTGAGTAAGGGTTCAAGTGAGTTTAGGTTACAAAGTGACTCTTAGTTCATCTACTGCTTTAGTTCTAGGCCTTAGATCTCATGAAAAAATTTAGCTGCTCCCTTTCAGGTCATTCAAACCTGCTTCGCTGTCAATGGAGGATTTGTTGTTCTTCATAGTTCATTTGTTTTGTTTTGTTCTTAAAAAAAGTTTTAGCTATGCCCAGATTTAAAATGAGTTCTGAAGTCCTAGGACAGCATACGTCAGTACCTGGTGTTTGCAGCCCGTCTCTTCAGCGCTTTGGGCCAGTGTATTATTAGATCTACTGCACTCAGTAGGAATTGAATGGGTATCTGTAAGCTGTATCATGCACTTGCTGCATACCCAGTCCCCTCCCTTGAACTTCATGGAAACTGCATACGTTTAGCTGAAAGCAGATTGACTGTACCACCACACCATTGCTTGCACACAAATGCACGTGCATATTGAAATCCCACTCAAAACGTCTGATTTCAAGTTCTCGAGAAAATAGTTTCATTTCTCTAAGCCTGACACTACTTAAGAAAATTTTAACGCTTTAACAAAATGCTTTACGAATAGAAAAATGGTTTAGACGTTATAAGAAGGCTTTATCGTCTTTACACAACCATCAACACACATTCAGGCAGTATTATTTAAAACATTTATTAGTCTTTCATATTACACTGGTCTGGAAAACATTTTTAACCTTTATGAATAAGATGTGCATTTAGCTCAGCTCAAGCCCTAGTCCAGCAAAGCACTTTTCAAAACCAAGCACGGGGTTGTTTGAAGTGATGCAAGTGCTCTGCTGGATCACGGCCTTATTCCACAATTCCCACGTCCTGTTCACTCAGACTAATCAAGGCTTTCGGAACTGCTCCTAGTGTATTCTACTGACAGAGTCTCTCCCCTGTCAACTTAAAAACAGGCAGGATATGCGAGAAAGATTTCTTGCACTGTCTTGCACCTCCCTTGGACCCACTCAGGATTTAGAGTTATTCCTGTTCACCAAAAAAATCTTCCAGTTATATCTGCTGGATTTCAATTTCTGTAAAGTACTTCTTTTTTCCATCTTTTTCATCTTGTTCATTCATTGTACTTAGCTAGTTTTAGCCTAGGTATGATGTTCATTGACTGCAGTTCTTGGAATAAGAGTTTACAGGCATAAGGGATGCGCAGAGAAGACACATGACATGATGATTTGCAGTAGTGGCACCTAGGGAAACAAACAGAAAGACAGTCAGATTTGGTGCATAAATGAAGCTCTGCAGAAAAAAAAACAGTTGCCGCTATCCACTGGTTTCTTTGTCCACCTGCATTTAAACACTGGGCTCAGTCCTAGAAAGAGCCAAATGCTTGAGACACATTTTAGCGCTTAAGTAAGTCATAACTTCAAGCCCATAAATAATCTGACTGAAGTCAATAGGAGCTTAATGTTAAACCTGCACTTTTCTTGGAGAAGAATCACAGTGCTCAGCAGCTAACAGGACTGACTTCTACTTTTTCACCACTCACATTATTGCCAGCACAAATTCAGCATTGCGTAATGAGAGAAAGGAGGTGAACAAAGCTAAGTATTCCTGAAAACACAGTTAATGGTCCAGTTTCTGTCTTATACATATATGTCACAAAAAAGAGGCAGGAAGAAAGAAGGTTCACACTTAGGTTTTTTCCTTATACTCAGTTTCACCCTATGATGTCTCAAATCAGTTCATATTCCAGAAAAGAGGCATCTCTAGTCTTACATCTCTCTGTGTGAACAGCCAAAGCTTTAGTCAAGACGGGAAACCAGTAAAACTGCTTTAACACATATTCGTTGCCCTCTTCATTCAAATAATAATCTTAAAATTCTGGGGGAAAGAGATTTTTTGTCATTTAGATATAATGTTGACCATATAAGGAATATATAGGCTGGTGACTCAGCCATCTTTCCAGTATCGGGACTCAAATTCAGTGGTGGTAGCAACTGTTTAAATTACTTCATTTCATAATCTGTGTACACACAAAGGAAATTAAAAATCTTTCTTATAAATATCAGTTTCCAACCTCCCTATTTCCTCATTCTCCTGTATATTCCATCTTCTGGTTTTGGAGAGTTGAGAAAGCCAGGCCTTTGGGAGCACAGAGTGACTCAGCACTTCCTAATGGTCTAAAAAAGCTCTTTTTTTGCTTCTGTGTTTCAAATTTATATTTCTGGCATAAAGTCATAACAGTCTGAAGATGCAATTAAGGAAGAATTAGCAAAATTCCTACATGCTTCTGTGGTACAGAATGAGGCTGAAAGTCAACATCTACAATAAAGCCAATGCTCAGTCGCTTGTTTCTGTTACCAGTAAACTGGACCTAGAGCACATGGAAGTCAATGGGGACAGGTCCAATAAAGCTGGTTTGTGTTAATAAGGTTCTTGGTTATGAGAGCTGGCATTAGTCTTCCAGTTACTTTTTCAGACTCTGCTACTTCTCTTTTACAGACATACTTAAAGAACATGTCGAACAGCTGGTTATTTTCCAAGAAAACTGTGGTTGCCTTGACCTCCACATGCTCCATACTTGGGGTATTTATTTATTTATTTATTTATTTTAAAACAAGAAAGCTTTCAACCAATGGTACAGAAGCCTTAATTACATTTCTGCAGTTCATGATGAGGAATGAAGCTTCACTTATTCCCAGTAATTGCTCTGGCTTTGTCTGCATCTGACTATAGGCAGTAAGAAGGTAATAGACTGAACTAGGTGTTCCCCTGGAACGGGCTTCTCCTGTAGACACTGTTACATAGGGGAAACGCTACAGCTAGCATGCCTTTGAAACAGAACAGACCTCAACTGCAGGTTTATAACTACTCCCTGAGTCCAAATTTATAGGGATAGGTACATTTTTATGGTGGGAGGAAGTGACCTAAACAGAAGCCATTTTCCGATGATAACATAGCAAGCAATTGGTCTCAACAGAAGAAGTCCTGCAAGCCCTGGGAGCCTGACGTGGCACAACTTTTCTGCCATGAGCAGATGTCTGGCATCTGATTACAGCTCCTAGGGACTGAGGAACAACGACTACTCACTACACCTAGGCTCAAAGCTACACTGTTCTGGGCCTGCTTTGTACCGGGGTGGGGATCACCCAGAAAGGTTAAAGTGCTGTGAGCACGAA
The DNA here is from genome assembly GCF_047370975.1 of Nipponia nippon. Classification (NCBI taxonomy): domain Eukaryota; kingdom Metazoa; phylum Chordata; class Aves; order Pelecaniformes; family Threskiornithidae; genus Nipponia; species Nipponia nippon. The sequence goes on from NW_028262347.1 coordinate 60,952,245, forward strand.
GCTCTGTCAAACAGAGATCACAGAAACTGAAGTACTTGAAAGACCGTTTGGTACTAGAATTGATACTAAACTGGGCAGGCAACTGTGCCAAGGCTGAATCTGGACCAGAAACAAAATTTTTCTTCATGTGTATTTTAAAATGCTCGGACTCCAGGGATCAGAATACCTTCTCATCTTATCATCAAAAAAGGACCAAATTCTGCTTATTGCATTCAGTGAAGTCCTGCCCCTGAGCACCTGTACAACAGCAAAGTTGGAAAATTTGCATAAACCTGGAACGTCAGAGTAAGTTTCTACTGTATTTTTTACGGGGACAAACTCTGTCACTGCCACAGCAGTCCCCTTCCCCTGTGAAAATACCAGTTCAGGCCCCAACACTGATCTCCTGTTACTGTCTTGCAGAAAAACATACCCAGTGGCTAGTCCTTGTCTGGGAGGAAGGGCTCACCTTCCTTAAGACAAGTGCCCTTAATGCTAGCCACCGAACAATAAGTTTCTAATAGGTTTCTTGCAGCAATGTCTTATTAATGCCAGAATCACTGAAAAGGCCCGTTTGGAAGTTTCTCTTAACGACTTGGTCTCTACTGTGATGCTCATTATAGGGCCACTTGCTTCAGCTACTGGTAGAGACAGCGTATCATTTAGCAGAAACTACCTCTTACTGATTACTCTCACACATCAGACAGCTTTTCACAGAATCAGATTGCAAGAATGTCTGGCTCTGCCGGAGAGAGTAGTTTCTTTCACAGTTATTTAAAGAGAGTTACTGAACTTTGTTACAAGCTATAGTAACAACACCTTAAAAATAAAATGTAATACTATTTCTAAAGTTCAAATTCCTGCTTTTCTTCAAGGTGCCCTCACTTCCTGTGGTCTCTGAAAATCTTCAATGACCGCTCTGAAAGCCAAGGTCTTATAAAAAAATAATTGAGCTGCATCTGCAAGTGAGTTTTTTTAAGGCAGTGCTTTACACAGTTAGAAGCGGTTGGTTGTTTGACTTACGGCATGCCCTTCCTTTCAGACGACTTCCTTCAACTGTCATTTGCATTGCAGTAGTTTTAAGAGACCTGGATCAGAAAAAGGCCTCACTTGTTACATACAGTGTACACACACTCAAGAGAAAGAGGACTCTCAAAAATACTTACTGCACAAAAGCCAGTAGGACAATGCCCGACTAAAAATCACCAACCACAATAGGATGCGCAGAGTAGGCCTTGTCTCTCCTCTGGATTTCACCTGTGTTTACCTACCTCTGTCTGAACTTCTGCTCCACAAGGAGCAGAACTGCTGCTGCTGCTGTTGGCAGACAAGCGTGGTGCTTGGTTTCTGGCCAGAAGCCACACGCTTCAGAAGAAAGGTCTGACCAAGGGCAGAAACGGTAGCTGTCACTTTCACACATCTACAAACTGAGAACACACCTTACTTTCCTACTTCATTATATCATGGAAAAATCACTCTTGAAGCACTGAAGTGAATAAAGTCCAATTTCCTTCCTCTCCCAATAGATTGATATTGATATCCAAGATGTGGCAAGTTTCCAACGATGTTCTTTTGAGGTATTTAGAAATGAATCTTTCTCCTCCTCCTTCCACTCCCCATCTTCCCCCAACATAAATATTAAAGTAACTTGTAACTTGAACTCGCACCATTTATTTTTTCCTCCCTTAGTCATGGGATTGCAGGTCACCTGTTTTCATGAAGCTTGCAAGAACGCTGTATCTCATAAATTCCTATTGGTCTCACAAGTCTGTTTTTCTGCCTGGCTAAAACAAAACCAAGCTAAAGCAAAACATTTTCCTCATCTCTAAAGAACATAAAAAGAAGTTTCCCTATCTTCTAATGATAGTGGTGTATTTCCAACATGCTACAGGGCAACTTTAAATCTAGCATCTCAAAATTACTGTAGAGAAAAGATGGTTAGAGCAAAGCCCATAGTGTTACACGTGGTGAGCTCCACATAGTTTTGACATTCAGTTTTATGCTTCCCCTACATGGAAAACCAGTTTGTTTGCAGGAGATCAACTCAGTACTGGCTTAGGACCCTGAGTAAGATAGCAAGACCATCAGTTAGTCTAGAGATAAGTTTCTTAGGGATAAAGCAGACGGGCAGAAGCCAGCTGCAATTTCCAACCATAGAGCTGCTTGTCTCTCGGGCTCCAACACGGGATCGGTGCATTTGTCTGATGCTTCGAAGAGGAGCTCCTTGTTTCACAAGACTACAAAGCAAAAGGCATTTGGGAGGGGCACAGTCAAAGAAAGCGGTATGCATGTGATCCTGAACTCCATAGCTAGAGAACAAGGGAGCAGGAGATGTTGCTTGCTTTTCCTATTCTTCTGTGCCCACTCTCTCTCTTCAGCCTTGTGAGGTTCAACATGTGACATACCAGGAAGATCTGTGACTAGCCTAGCTACTAATCTCATTTCTGATGTCAGAAGAGTCAAATACATTGACACAGCTATTTTCCTGTTTTCAAAAAATAGATGATATACAGCACTGGGCGTTTGCTAATCCCCTGCAAAGGCGGGAAGGAAGGCAGCAGACAGAGCAAAAGTAACTCTTCCCACAAGCACAGCTGGCTGGAGAAGACAATACCTGTGCTCCCACAACAGGAGAGACCCCTGGCCCACTGACTACACACTCACTTTAGTCCTAACTTCAATCAGACTGGAACAAAGAACCATCCCCTGCCACCAATTTTCCAAGTACCAATTTTGAACATTGACACTGGTTTTGATTAAGGTGCACGGGACTGTTAATCAGTGTCTGTGAGCACTTTAAAACTGAGAAGCACTATAACTAAGGGCAAGGTTCTGTTACATAGAGACACGTTTACTCTGTACCACTTTGCTTTATGCATCTGAGGTCAAAGGGTTTTTTGAAAACATGAAACATGTCACATGCACAAAGTGAGGAGGAGACACCATGATTTACAAAAAGCATTACAGTTAAGACAACTTACCAGCCAGAGTACCCCAGCAAGCCACACTGTCCACAAACATCCACTTCAAAGGCATCACTTGAAATCATCAGTCTCTCCAATAGAAGCATGCTGGCTCCATAACCTATCAAACAATCCCGTTCCATCTCTCCAAGACGTAAACCACCATCACGGGATCGACCTTCAGTGGGTTGCCTTTGAAATAAATTTTGGAAAAAATGTAGTAAGTGTTCCAGAACATACATTCTACAACTCTAGGAACGCCTGTCTCCAAACTGTAGGAATGGTACAGGATCAATGGACAGCAGCGTTCCACAAACCAGAGCTGCTGATCTCGCAAATGTGTTATTCAAGTTGAAGCAATTCATCTTTGCTCCTGCACTAGCAATATGATGGAGTTCTGCGAGTGGCAACTGCAGCGTCAGGCCACAACTCTTTACCTCACAGAATGTGGCTGAATAAGTGACAACAAAAAGAGACCGAATGGTATCCAAGACAATCTGGACACAGATTTGGTACTCTTTTTTGATGAGACATTCATGATAGTTTGTAGCTAACTAAATTAAACAATATTCAGCAGCTAATGAATGAATCATCGAGTTAATGTTTCAGCTGAACTACAGTTCAGACTTAATTCTTAAAATAAAACCATTTTTGATCTGAGAGAGAATACCAAAACAAAGCAGCAAACAAGTAGTATGCATATTACTAACTCATTATTGAAATCCTACTTTTTTTCTTAAGTAACATTTATCTAGTTTATTTTTTTCATGTCTGACGGTTAATGGACTGATTTTCCTATTGTATAGGTTCCTGGTTTTCTAGTTCCTCAACACAAATCAAACTCTCATTTTTTGCCTGGAAAGACTTCCTGTCCTCATGGTGCTAGAGGGAAGTTTTAACAAAGCAATGTAAGTATACGCTAAAGATTTTGAGGTAAAAAGGCAGGGTATAATATATTATTTAACATTATGACTGTTCAAGCTTATTTTTTTTTGTTGGACACAGTCAAAATTTTTAACCTCTGGTTTGTCATACTGCAATTTCACACAGCATCAGTTCTACTCTCATGTACTATCACAGTGCTGTAGTACTTAGGCTGCAAATATTAGAGTGAACTATGAAGCAAAAACAATCTTAAACTCCTGAAGCACTAATATATCGCATGCATTTTATTAAATCTTTCCATCTTAGTATATTCCCTGAAACATGACAGCAAAGAGAAGGAATTAAAAAATTGTTATGGGCAATCATAAGAGGCTTTCCTGCTCAGTGAAACCGCATGTTTAGGTGCTGTTTCTGATACCTGCGGCAGTGTAACCCATCTAGAATATCCAATGACAGATCTGGCCCATAACTTTCGGAGTACATTTTGTTTATATTATTTCAAACAACCAAATTTGTTAAGCATACTAAATATATTAAAAATAAGTTTTTGCCGACTTACTGCAACTAAAGAAAGAAAAGGATTTATAAAAGCTTTCAACATCTAATAATCTTTTGTAACAAGTATAAAAAAAAAAAAAAAAACAAAAAACAAACCTAATTACCAGACCAAAATATCTTCTAAAGATGCAAGTTCTATTTGTTTTTAGGGGGAAGTAGTTTCCCTTACTCTGACCACACTGGAACCTTATAAGTAATCTGCTTGTAATTCAAATTGTCCTTTTCATTCATATAACCTCCTATTTTTCCCACTGTTGGGAGAATGGATAGAAGTTGTTTACATCCTGATTAAACTCCCTAGGGCCCCCTCCCCAGATGATGGCACCATCACTGTTCAGAGGCTGTTTTAAAGGACTAACCCTGTGGTGAATGCAGTTTCTCTTCTGAAGTCCCAAGAGGCAGATTTTAAAAGCAATTGGGACCTCCAAAGATACAGGCATTTGCTGCAGTGCTAGGAGTGCCCGAGTTCCTTTTACCAGCTGACTTAGGTAATATTAGTTAATGCACAAGCCTACTTTCAAAAGTTTCACCAGGTGCTGTTCCACAGGATAAAATGACAAAATAGCTTTATAAATGCGAGCCCCAATAAAGTCTCAATCCAATTAAGAGAGGATAAAACCTCTGGAAAAATGATGGGGTCTCAACTCCAGCCCTTTAAGAGTTGCTGTGCCATGGGTCTTCCAACAGATACAGGATGGAGATTTCTAAGGCAGCTGAAATCCCATTAAAAATCCCCACAAAAAGCCCCCCAAAACAAAAAAAACCAACTTGAGTTTTAAGCTCTTAGGTGTTTCACTCCCACTGTCAAAATGACCTCATTAACAAAACAAAACAAACAAAATCCTCCCTCCCTAAAAAGTAGTTTTCTAAAGTACCAAAAATTTGAATATTGAGATTGGGCCTTTGAAAGAAGTCTATCTTATGCTCCCTAAGTCTATCAGATTTTTCTTCCAGCTCACATGCGTGTGAAAATTCCTCGCACCAAAGGTTGTTTAAAATGTTAAAACAGTATTTGTAAAGCATTTGTGCTTCCCCTTTCCCGCTACACACACGTACACTGCAGCTGTTGCCCTGGGCAACTACTTCCATTCTTTATTCTAAATATAACATTCTGAAAACAAAGCAGACTCTTGAAAATAAGATTGGGAATATAAATAAAGAGAGATATTTTTCATATTTTTAAAAAAAGTAAGTTCTTAAAATTCTTAAATGCTAAATAAAACACAGTAATTCTTTAAATAAAAAACAAACAAGGCCAAGTGGTCTTCATACTATTTAACTGCTGCATTTAGAAAAAAACATAAAACAATTAACTTCAGTGTTTTTAAGCACATTAAGAATTTATAGGCACTAATTCTGCATTTTCTGGAAGAACACTGGGTTCAGTTTTATGGCCCTGTTCCTTGTTTCATTGGCCAGGGGGGGGAAATAAGTCTACCCCCATGAATAAGAGCAGGCCTTCTAGGTCTCAGCAGATCTCCCTTGTGCCTGGTACAGAAAACCAGGGGCTAACTCGAAATGGAGTCGTTGGCTGAAACACGGATCTCCAAGAAGTGAAGTATTACCTAGAAAAACACTGCCTGAAGGAGGAGGGCGTACTGTGCTCCCACAGCCCCCAAGTGCAGCGAGGAGCCCTGACCAGTGTCACCACATTACTCCCTTGCAGTATAATAGGACATCTGATAAGTTCAAAAGACACGCAGGTGGCAGCTCTGACAATGTCCATCAAAACAACTACGCATGCAGAAAGCTTATATTGATCTCTAGTAAGGAAAACTAAAAGCAGTTTATCTATTAAAAAGATTTAGCAGGACTGGGTATCTAGGCAACACCATATATAGAACTATGTTTTAAATTAATTGTCAACTACTCATGGCAAAATAAATTAAGTATTGTGTTTCATTTAAGAAATACCAATTCAGAGGGCAACATCCTGTTGGTTTTTGACTGTGTTGACAAAGAGTGCTGCTTTGCAATTCTACAAAGTCTTGTTTTAATCAGAACAATATCTAGAATCAGTGACGTTCCTCAAGTCTTCTGCCATATTCCAGATGGAAATATAGCTTTGCTCTGTCAGTTAAGGTACATTTGATATATAATAAAATGCATTTCAAGACAGTGACAGCCAAATTCCATGTTGGAAGCTGTTACCGGATTACTTTTAAAAGCAAAAAACAATGTTAGACACAATCTACTCTCCAGGAAGTGCAATGGATGATAAAACAATAGTGAGTACGAAAGCTGGCAAAGCAGACTCTCTCAGCTGAGGCGATGGCAATAATAGAAGTTTAATTAGTTGAGGAGAAAAAAGAAAATTCCTAAAAGACTAGTCAAGAGGCAGCATAAATTGAACATCCACTAGCTTTCCTGAAAGTCAAATAAAGAGCTCTAGCTACATAGTATGATGCTACTGACTGGAACAAAGAATTCAAAGAAAGTAAGGGGCGGGGGAAAATCACACCACCTTCATCTTTACATGTGAACATTACCTTGACTTGGGATTTAGGTTTCATTTAAATTCAATATCTCTCAACAGCTGAGAAGTTGGGGAGACAATACAAAAGCAGATCAAGGGATTTGGGTAAGCTAGGAGGTCCAGTAAACCAACTGTGTTCACCGTTAGCTAAGACGGCGAGTTTTCATTTTCACGTGAAGCACCAATACCATGACTAACAGATTGAAGAACAGAAAATGGGGCAGACAGCCCATTATTTGGATATATCACTTATGTTCATACAGGCAAGCAGCTGTGGTAGGAAATAATGGTTGTGGTACACTTGCTCTTCTTAATGTGGTTGGTGGAAAAGTTCAGCCAAGAATTACAAAAACTTTTCATGATTTCTCTCCCAGTTCAGCCACTGGTATTTACTTCCATGGAAAGTGAGAGACAACTTCAGTTTGTCCTAGAGACAGCATGAGGTTGGAAAGCCAAACAGCACAGGAAATATGCAATGAAAAGCAAAAGAGAAAGATACTTCTGTATCACGTACAGCAGAGACCTGCCCCTCCACCCTCTCATAGCACATCAACAGGTAGAAGTGGCACCTATTAAGAGGACAGACTTGCTAACTTGTTGTGCAGTCCGGCGAGGCAAGAGAAGCAGATCAGCACATGATAAGAGGCATAAAAATAAATTAAGCATTAAAGAATATGAATCATGCTTTTTATAGGGAAGAGTAAGGGCAGGATAGACATGACTGTGCTTACATCTCAAAAACAGTACAAAAGGGATTGGTCAAAAAGAAGAGTACCACCATGCAGCAGGTGAGGTATAAATGGTGTACATGGTAGTCCAGAAAGACTGGCAAAGGACATTTGGAATGATCTTTGCTAAAATATTGAAGACTAGCTGGTAATTAACTTTCTGGCAAGATTTAGCAAATAATCCTACTGTGATGGAGAGAGGTGAACTAAACGATCCACTAGAAGCCTCCTCAAAGCAAAGCCTGCGCCACTAAACTGTTTCTTGTGAGCCAGGAATATCAGCAATTTAGAACATGACTGCAAGCAGCCATAGAGCTTGGCTTTAAGGAGAAAAGGTAAGTAACATCAGTGAAAGCAGGATGCTTCCAGTTCCCCAAAGGTCCAGATAATACAAGCCCACCACCAGGAGCTTATATTGCCTATGACTCAGAGCACATCTGCTTGACTTCAAAATTTGACGCCAGAAGATATCAACATGGTAATCAAACTTTTTGTTGGAGAGAAACCACGTTCAGGCTTAGTGCAATGATCACGACTCCAAATGAACTGAGGACATATCTTTAACTGGGACAGTAAAAGCAGAGATTTACTGTTGACATCTCTGTAACTTTTGCAATTTATTAGTGCGAAAGTGCTATTCTCTTGCATGGTATCGAATGATAACTGTGGACCAGCACATACAACCCTAAATTCAGTTTTAGAGTTGAGTGGAGGAGTCTGCAAGCCGAAGTGCAGTATACCAGGGATGTCCATTATTCTAATGCTTGTTTGCACTAGGGCCAATGCGTTTGCTTTGCCTTGACAAGTGAAGACATGGGCTGCATCAATATTAACCTGCTGAATACCAAAGGATGCTGAAATATTAAAAGAAATTTCTTCCTTCTACTCATACCTGATTTTGTAAAAGTACAAATGTTAAAGAAAAAAAAAATCCTCCTAAAATACCTTCAATATGAGCAATCTGACAGGAAAGGGCCACAGTACACACTGTGAATCAGCAGATGGTATTTTTACCAACTGCTAACAGAAGTCTGAGAAGCAAACTTACTTTTGGACCACACAGAGCACACCTGGACATTCTGAACAACCTCCTGCCACAGTCTACTTGAGAGCATTTAGTCTGTAACAGTGTATTAAGAGGTAATAGCATTTTGTGTTAAGTATCAAAAGGTAAACAAACTTTGTTTTATACCCATCAGTCAGCTGGGCACACTTTTGAATGTACACAATAATTTTGTGCTTAGCCTGTAACGATACCTGGTGAGCACTGCTCTGGGTCCTCGAGCTCTTGCATGCATTTTATCCAACACCATGTGCTTTAGTTTCTGGTAATACACAGGGCCAAAATAGATATACGCTTCCAAAGGTTCCCTGAAGGAATAAAAAAACAAAACAAAACCAATATTCACAGTTAGCACATAGGTACCTTAAGAGAGACAAGAGTGTCGTGTACAGAAGGAATTGGAAACAATTTGGGAATCATGAGTCCTAGAAAAATGTGTTTGGGCTTTCAGGGCAATCGGTCTAAAAACCCCACAGGGAACCCTTCTGAACACAAGAACAGTACGCTTCCAGCACCACATACTGCTGTATCCACCCTAGCGAGGAACAAGCTCCTGACCTCTGGCCATACGCTGTGCAGACATGCTGCTATAGCTGCAAGTACCTGTTTCAGCTGTACCGTGTTAAGTCCTTCCTCTGTCTGTGCCGGAGTATTTCAATAGTGTCATCAGTAACCGATAAAGACTGTAAATGTGTCAGACTCTGAAGAGTGACTTAAGATATTTCTATTTACATTCCTTCGCTTTACATCATTCACACACAAAACAAAGGTAAGCATATAAGTAAACAAATACATGCAGCATAAATGCTCAAAACATCATTTTTATAGGTGCACTTTAAGGAATTTGCATTTGCAAGGATAGCTTAGCACTGGCACAACATAAGCTTGACAGTCTTCCCATCCACTAATTCTCTCTGTGCACCACTTTGAAGCACAACCCAAGACCCAGATGGGTGAAAGCCCTCCCTGAGCGGCTGTGCATCAGCACAGCTGCTCCTGCAGCCCTGCTCAGCAGCTGTATCCGTAGGACAAAAATCGCTGCCCTGGCTGGCACTGAGGGCTCAGACGCGCCCAGTAAAAGGGCTCTTGAGAATCATCATAGAATACCAGGTTGGAAGGGACCTCAAGGATCATCTGGTCCAACCTTTCTAGGCAAGAGCACAGTCTAGACGAGATGGCCCAGCACCCTGTCCAGCTGAGCCTTAAACGTGTCCATGTTTAGGCACTTGCATCAGCTTGGGAACATCTGTAAGCAGTACAGAGGGTGTTACTCCATTCCTCAAGCTGGAGTAACGGCTAAAGATTTCTGTGTTTAAGACACCCCCAACTGTTAAGAACAGCATAAGCGCCTACATATCAGAAAGCAACAGTTGAAAGCACTCAGTCATTTCCCAGCTACCACCTTCAGCACTAAGAACGACCAGACTTAACACAAACAAACTCAGCACCGCCGCTGATTTATTTTTAAAAAATGTATGTGCAATGTAAAAACAAGCAGGAGACAACAGTATTGCATCTCCCATTCAGAGTCATTACTGACATGATGCAGTGTTATTCCAAAAGTTGCCTATTAAAGAAAATAATAAAACTTAACTACTCATTTGGAATTCGCAAACTTCCGCATTGTTATGAAATCTGCCTTCAGATTTCATAACAAATAGATTAAGCATCTGAAATTTGCTTGGAAGAGTATCAGTATCCTAAAGCAAAGTCTCTAAATAGGGTACTACAAAGTTGAAGTTTGGGGATGGGGGATTTTTAGAGCTAGATGATTTTATTCTCCCTAGGAAACAAGATCAGTCAGATTTGTTAAAAGTTACCATGACGTATCAACAGAAAGTGTTTCAAACACCAGGATACCTGATGTACAATTTATGGAATATGGAGTGGGTAAGGAAAACAAAATCATCTCTCTGAAACAAAAAGAGAAACAACATATGGAATAAGTTGGTAGGAAAAGCAATTAAAATAAAAAGTATTTAAAAAAAAAACCCAACAAACCACAACTTACAAAAGATACCTAAACTTGTTCCTTGAGAAGAAGGGGACTGGGAGGATAATAAAAATAGCAGGAAGGTAGGATTAAGATACATTTTGGAAGGGCAGGCATGTGAAGCCATATGGCCTTTTCCTGTTCCTAAACTATCTCATGTTCTTTGAACTCTGTGTCTCAGAAGCCAGTCTGATCAACACAGCAGGAAGTTTGCAGATTAGAGTATTATGCCAGACTGAATCATTGTGTAATCGAAAGAAGAAAAAAAAAAAAAAAAAAAAAAAAAAAGAGCACACACACAATATTCCCAAGGAACAGACACCTGCCTCCAAATCCATATTTTACAGTACTATTAATGTCAACATGAAAATGCTTATCTGATTCCAAGCATATATAAGATTTGCTGCCTACAGAAACTTGAAATTTCTTACAATCTCTCAGAAAGAAAACCTTGATTTTACCTTTTTTGTCATGCAGTAGAAGTTAGGAAATTTTTGTATGTACTACAAGGTCCATTCACATTACAGCCATGCAAATACTAGCAATTTTTAAAATGTGGAACCACAAAATATTTCTAAGGAAAAAAAAAAAACCTGCACCATTCTTCAGCCCCTTCCCTCCATCTCACAGAGTGGTCTGCAAATAAAAGAAAGTTCCTGAGCTCTGAGACATGAGAAGATTTTTCAGATGTGTCTCAACAGGATTTCCCCACTTCCCTGAAACATCTAAATCTATACAGCAGATACTTACCCAGTGATACCAGATGTTACGTAGTCCTTCCCTAGGTAGTTATAACCATGGCGAATAAGATCCTCACACACATCCTTAACTTTACTGCCTCCAAAAGCTGTTCCATAGTGAAATCTGCCATCGAGGACTCCAGCCTTCCCAGCCAGGAGTTCAATTAACTTTCCTACCTGTGCAAAGAAAAGCAGAGTTAACAGCCTGCTCATTAGTATGGGCACATTGCTGGACCGGTCACAGTGTAAGTTAGGCAGGCAAAGTGTCCGAGATGGCAGCATGGGTTATTGCGTGCAATGGGAGGAGTGGAAGAACCCCAAGAACGGAGTACTCCTGTGTGAAGGGGGCAAACCGGACTCATCGCAGGGTCTGGGAACACCTTTAAGGTCCAGAAGTCAGGCAGCTCCATTTTTTCCAGCTGTCTGGAAAATAAGCAGGATCCAGTGTGGCCTTCTGCTGTAGGAAAGAGCCTCAGAGATTGGCAGGCTACAGTGCAGCAGGGGGAACAGAAGCGAAGAAGCTAACAAAGAAAAAAAGATCAGAGGCTGTACAAAGTAATCAGTGGAGGTCCCATATAAAGGCCAGGCTGTGAGGTATTTAGTGTGACCCTGCAGCACAGGTGCAAGATTTGCATCAGTTCCAGGGAGGTTCGTGTAATGTAAGAAGTTACATAGGTCTTAGATCTATTATTGAAACTTCTCTCCAACCTTTGCCTCACTGTCTGCCCCAGCCGGCTTAGTGGGCATAGGCAATAGGGAAGGAAGAGGGAGAGCACGACATTTTCAAACAGAAAGGGTGCAAGTTGCTTTCAGTTGCTTTCCTACTAGCTCAATACAGAACAAAATGAGAATGATGCACAAACAGCCTGCATCCCTACTCCTTTTACAGTAGGATGTTTTAAAATATGCAAAACAGAGGGCTGACTACTTACAGGAGAGCAAGCGTGTGGCATGATGACTGGAGAATATTCTCAGTGAAACCGTCTTTCAAACTTTTTTTTGTTTCTTCTGGCTAATCTACTTCACTTTCCCTATCGGGGGACACTGTCTCTTTAAATCATAACATAAGCACTAACCGTCATACGCGATGGGAAGCCATGAGGGTTCATTATGATATCTGGACAGATTCCTGTATCGCAAAATGGCATGTCTTCCTGAGGAACAATCAGTCCACACACCCCTGCAGAAGAGAAAACATTTCAATTCACAAACAGCAAACCACCAGCAGGGCTGACGCTCATCACCAGATTTTCTTTAGTGTTTTCCTCCTCCTCTCTTTCTCATGGATCACTTTTTACCCAGATTCATTACCATGACCAGTGCTCACAACCTGCAGGCTAGAAGAGAGCCCTTGTGACAGGACTGGCAAAATTAGCATACCCTTACATAATGCTCCCACTGATTTGTGAGTTAGCAAATTAGGGAAGAAAGCTTTAGATACAGTGTTCAGGGGCAACCAGAAACTTCTGACCAGTCAGACTGGAACATCTCACCTAGTTTATAAAGCTGATGCTATAATTTCCTGGAAAAAAAAAAATTAAGAAATCGTGCCTCTTTGGACATACGAAATTATTACTGATTTGAAATTTGTTTATCATATGTACCTTTGCTAAATACTGTGAATAAAAGCAAATCAAGTCAGGACTTTGACAGGAATTGAGAGGAGGTAAGGGGGGGGGACACACACCAAATATTTTTTTCAGGTAGCATTCATCTTTCGATGAATTACAAAGTACAATCCACTCCCCAGAATGCTTATATTTTGTCAGTCTGTGAACATAAACTGTACCTTTAAAAGTTTTGCAAGCTCTTTCAGTTTCCATCAGTATTGGATGTAAAACAAACAACCCCCCCCCACCCCACCCCAAACTCTAAAACTATTTAGGAAAGATTAAACAGAAACATGAAAACTCATTTAAAATAGTCTATCATACATTCCAAAATTTTTCTTCCAACCCTTACAACTGTTTCTACAGTGCATTCTGCAGATCAAAATACTGCAGCTATAAATGACCAAGAGATCTAACATTCAGATTCAGGTGCTAAAATGCAGCTGCTTAAGCCCATACTCCTTTGAACCAAAGCTACTGTTTCAGTTGGACAATTTCTTCCAGAAGCCCTTAGAACTGAAAAAGTCTGCAAGCTATTTGAGATCAGCCTGCTGCAACTGCCAGACCACGCTTTGGGAACAGTCCTGGAGAGGAGGGGGCTCCTGGAAGACTGAGGGTGCTGGTTACATCCTTAAAAAGGCATCGCCTGACCAGCCAGTTCACAGGGGGATATTGGCGTCTGCTCAGGAGGGAGCTCCTCTTCCACTGTCCAAGCAAGACAGGGATAGGTGTATGGGACAGTAGTTAATAGAATGAGAATGGTAAGTATGGGGGAAGGGAGCAGGAAAAAAAAAAAAAAAAAAAGGATTGGAGCATCTGGGGCAAGGAGGGGGGGTTGTTGTACTTAGTTTTTAAACCTATTGAAACTAATTTTCATTGTTCTATTATGATAAATCAATAACATCCTTCTACCCCTGCCCACCAAGCAGCAATCATTTACTGAAAAAAAACCAACCAAACCAAAACAACCAACCCACTATCTCTTTGTGCTTTTTTATCCTAAAATGTTATACATAAATACTTTATTATATATGTATTATGGCATGTACATTTTGCCGTATTCGCATTTACTTCTAAGAAGGCATTATGTTGCATCTGGACTTTGCGGCACCTGTAAGCCAAAAATTAAATCTTAGCTAACTTAAAATTACTTTAGGCTCTGAAAACCTTTTATATGCCAAGCTGGTTCCCATAGCAGACAGCCACTGTGTTGTTTGTTTTGTGTGAAAGTGAATGATAAAAGATCCATGAAATCGACACAGAAAGGCAGAACAGCAGAAAGAACTGAGGGCTCTCCATCATAGCGGCTTCTACCCTCCGCTGACTTGTATAACAATGGGACCTACACACCCAACTGCAGATCTAACACAGCTGTGCATTTCATTAGATGAAGAGCACTAGTGACACAAGTAAATAATTAACTTATTCTGGTCCGCTGACTGTGGTTATGAGACCAGTCATAGCTGACAGATTTTAATACAAGTTAACACAAAGACAGCATAATGAGCTTAGAAGTTAAAAACAAAATATTTAGACAGAATCCAGCAATGTGAAGCTCACTAGGCCATTTATAAAGTTTCTATTTTACAGGAGGAGGGGAGGGGGGGGGAGAAAAAAAAGAGAAAGCTATGAAACCTCAATTCTCAGCTTCTGTATTTTAAGAAGTCACTGAGTTTATAACAGATCTATAGCATGCCCATGTGTATTTAGAGAACAGGACAGAGAGAAGCTTCTTCCTCCCTTATGTTTTACAAAAGTTCGTTCTTTCTCATAAAAAGCTGTTTAAAAAGCTGAAAGACATCTTTCCTATATACAACGCTACTTCTAAAAGCAAGTAACTGCAATTCATTTAAAAATGTAAACTTCATTTCATTTTGCAGTCACTCGCCTTCAGAAGCTCTTCAGAGGCTAATGCTTGCGGGTCTGCACAGTAAGCTCCTGAATTTGCTACTCGCTTTCAGCCCCGATAACTGACCCAGGGTTTGCAGCAGGGCAGTAAAAGGCAAGCCTAGCAGCTCTCCATTGCCGAGCAGCTGCGAAAGAGTGTGATCAAGTGAATTAATCCATACAAGTGCAATTATCACTTGCAACTGGTTAATAAAACAGTAAAGGAGAAAAGAAGAGGCTGGATTTAAGACAGCCTCAAGTTCCAAATGTTGCCCTGTCCAAGTATAAACTGTATTTCACAACCGAGCTGCTCAACTACTCCCAATCCAATATTCATAAATAGGACACAGCGAAACTAGTAGGTAACTTTGCTTTGTGGCTCTTACTACAGGTTATTAAGATTTCCTAATTGTTACCGATTTAGATATCACATGAAAATTGTTCCTCGTCATTGACACAGGACATACAAAATAATTTGGTTTCATTCACTTCTCTTCCCCTCACTATTTTTATATGAGGCATCTAAAATTTAGCAATACGTTTTCAGACGAAACGCTATACTGCGATGGGCCTGAATCTGCTCTTACCTATACACTCTGCAGTTCTCATCTAGGACAAGAACCAAAGATTAACCACCAGAAAGGGCTGGAATTATTTTTCCAGACAAAACAAAAAACACTTTTTTTTTTAATGTGTGGACTAACAAGAGCCTTGCATGCTTGAGCAAGAAAGCATCTAGCAGCTTGCTACATCTAATTTCTTTTCAATTGAAAAACAATTTGAATTCTAGAAAAAAAAACTTTGTACATCAATTTCATAATGACAGCTTAGATGAAAAATTAGTGGAAATGCTAACAAATTCTTTTAAGATCTCCCTCTCAAAAAAAAGAAGTGGATTAATAAGCATGGCAGTTTACTGCAAGGATAATAGTTTAAATTAGAATAAACTTAAATCAGATATCTACAGTGGTTTAACATGCAAGTATAAAACAGCCATAGGCAGTGTTTTCCAATGCTATTGTATGACAGCCCTCTGACTATGCATGATGGCCCCCATCCTCACACACGCTATCTGCATCAGTCCCGACAGCATCTCAACACCCTTGTACCTCCACAAGGCCCTGACAGAGCGTAAAGGTCCCCTCACTCCTGTACTTTTAAGAGTTTCTTTTTCTAATCAGAAGAAATTCAGGTTTCCAGAATTGATATCTCTACGTGGTTGCTGTTACAGTTTGCTGACAAACACGAACATACGCAGACTTGTAAAACAGCAGTTCAGCGGAGAAGGGGAAGGGGGGCGGCGGGGAGGGGGCAGGGACAAAACACAACAGTATGGGAAAGTTTTTCACCGGCTACGATAAGATGCCTTCTATACACACACATGCCAAATGAAAAAAAATCATCAAATAAGTCAAAACAACCTAATATAGAAAACTAATTACTACCAGCAGGAGGGACATTAGAGAGCAAAGGAGACTAAGTGAATAGAAGCAGCGGTAATACCAGTTTCTATCAGCAAGATAAAAAGAAGCACATTACTAAATGTGCTTGTTTACTTATTCTAATGATACGGTGGTAAAAGAGCTAAAACTAACTTGAAAGGCGCCTGGTTTAGATTTACCAGATTTGCCAGAATTTGGACATACTCCTCAGAAATAAGACTACATCACATAATTAAGAGGAGCTGTAGTTAGAACACAGCACTGTATATTGTGGGCAAGTGACAAAGATTTGCAAAAATAGTAAGGTTAAACAAAAATGTACATCTGCTTTAAAACTCTTTAATTACATACTGTGTTGGCTAACTAAGCATAAAACAAGTCCAGAAGAAAAAAAGTGCTGCATCACATAAGCTTTGTTCAATATTGAATCATTCACTGATCTATCATATCACTTGCTACATCCCATTTGACATAAGAGGTAAAGAACAGAATTAAAATTAACAGATAAATAATGCATAAGTAAACTTGATTAGTTTTCTTATTAAAAACATCACTCTAAATGAGAGGAGGTGCTAGAAGACAATACAGTTTGTACACTGCTTTCCCATGAGCTGCTGAATGGTCTGATGTGATAAATTTGCATAGTCTGAAGCACACAAAGAGCTGATTAATTGAAACCCTTACAATGCTTCTGGAAGCAGCTATTGTAAAACAATAACCATAGGAACTTTACAAAATACACATGGCTGAATGAGTCAAGAGCTTAATAAAATGTGTGTTCAGGATGCACTATTTGGAAACAGAATTAGAGATTTTTATTCTGTGCCATAAAATGCTAAATCACCCTAATTTCAGAGGTTCAGTTGAGGATATACTGAAAAGGTCAGAAGGTTACCTGTTTGCTGCTCGAGATAAAAAATGCTGTAATTTTCTTCTTAAGACAGCAAGCTAAGCAGCAGTTTTGTTAAAAATAAATAGAAAAAACCGGTATGAGAAGTTTTAATGGTATTCTGACATCTCATTTTCTCACATTCAACTTCTGAAGATAAAAATAAAGTAAGGAATTCCTACTTTTCCTGATGCCTAATAACTACTAATCATCCCACATTCCTGCAGTCGATAACAGCAAATTCTTTTTAATGCCACTTCAACCGCTTAATTCCTGTAAACCCACTGATGTTTTATTAGAGATAAAGTACTAAGTCTGACATGTAACGTGGGGGAATATGACACAAGTAGCTATTTAAAACTAACATCTTACTTTACATGTTCTACTTATACGTACTGTACAAGTGCCCATTAAAAAGAGAAAGATAAGTTGCTCTCAACTATGAAGTTAGGCAAGCAGAAGGCAGACGCTCAAACTAGTAAAAATTTTAAAAAGTAAGCAAGGTCAGGCTTTGGTAGATAAGCGGTATTGTCATGAAGTTTATGTAGTTGACAATGCTGTGAATGGATTTTGTTTTGACACTAAAGAACATGGTTCATTTAGGAAAACAAAGACCATCTTTCATGAATTTAAACTCGCTTCCTTGTCTTTAGAGTTGTTTAAGTGCAGATACTTCAGAAAGGTTTAATCCTTTATCTTAGATCTTCAGCTATTAAAAAGCTTCTGTTTGCCAGTTCAAACAATCTCTTGCTTAAATACAGTTTTTCCACTCCTCAGGAATACTGTTCAGTATTGCTGCTTAGTTCTGTGATCTACAGGACCTTTGTTGGAGGTGTTAATCCTTTTTCACATGAGAGACTGAGAAATGTTCTTTCAGAGAAGTGATATATTGCTTTTTTCACATCAAAGGAGCCCAACTTTTTCCTCATTGTGACTTGTAGCAAAGCAAGAGGAAATCTGGAAATATAATAATTTAGTTTGTATGGAACTCAGATGAAGCTTCTTTAGCTTAACAATCCTTTAGCCTTCTGTGCTTTGAAAAGTGACTCTGCCTAGAGAATGCAAGATTAAAAAACAAAATAATTAACCAAAAAAGTTTCTTTATCCTTCTGGAAAAAAATATGATGCAATATAGTTAAAACAAAGTCCTACAGCTCAAGAGAAGTCCTCCCTGGTAGGTACATGCTTTTTTGTGAGATATGAGAAGCTTAAGGGCTTATAGACAAAAGCGACAGTCCCACTCTCAAAGATCTTACTGCAACGTCCAGTTTGAAGATGAATATTGAGATAGAGCAAAACATTTGCGGGTGTGCTTCCCAATACAACGTGATGGCCTCATTTGGGTTTTTTCTCGTCCTCATATGCTTCTTTGTTGACAGGTCTTGAAGGAAAGGCTAGCTTTTACAGGCCGTTTGGAAGAAGTGTACTGAAAACATGGACTTGAATGAAAAGAGGGTGTTGTGGACAGGCCAGAAGTGGTGACCCTTGCCAATACAGTGTTGACATGTGAGAGGACACAAAGAAGGTAGCAAATACAGAGGCAGCGGCATAGATCTGTATTATTAGAGAGACCTACAAAATCTACCTACATATTTAATGAAAGGCTCTTCTGTAACAAAAGGCTAAAGCTGGATTGTGAGATTTAATCTGTCATATTCCAGAAACTTTCCAGTTCTGTTACTTCACTTCTTTCTGCCCCAGCGACAAAGTATAGCTTTGGAATACAACAATTTGGAATACAGGAAAGAGCCCATGAAAAAAACATGAGAAATGTGGTTTGTGCAATCTCTTATTTTGCACATATTAAATTATTTTAAAACTACTACTACCATTCCGTGAAATCAAATCTCATCTTCATGCATTCCTTCTAGAAAATAAAAATATTTCACAGAAAAGACTGACAATACAAAAAAGAGAGAAACATGCTTTCTCTCCTTCTCACTGAATCAAGGTACTTGTTAGTTTAAGCTCATCATCGGTTTAAATGGCCCTATGATGGGCTTAAAGCTAACATTCACAAATTAAACTCGAAGTGGTAATCGCCTGCATTCAGCTGAAGATGAGAGAAAAAATTCAGGGCTAATTAAAATTTCTCTCAATGGAAAATGTTAAATTGTTAGTGTTACTATTTCTGTTTCACAATTGCCTATATTCCTCTGTTATGACTGATCCTTCCCTGATTTGATGTCAGAGAAGGATGATACTGCCGGTATTTTTAAACAGCTAGCAAAGGAGATTTTCCCTTTCCGTTCCATGCCTTTTCTCCAGTTCTATCATTGCCTGTAATTTAAGATTAATGTCAATATCTAGTTCTTCACTGTGTACTGAAGTTGGAAAACAGTAAACTCCACTGTTCTTGTCAGGATTTTTTTCTTGGTATCTAACACATGTATCTTCTCCAGTAAGCACATTTCTCCTTTCTCCCGTTTATTGTAACATCTTTTCCCATAATGTACTACAAGCCAGTGAACTGAGAGGTCTGCTACCAGGAAGGATATGTGTACTAGCAAAATGTAATAATTTAGAATACGATCACTCCCCCGAGCACAAGAGATTACTACAGACTGATGTACTGGACAGCTAAAAGCACATGCCTGCGAACTCTGTAACACAACTGTTGCAATGTTCCCACTCGTATCTCCAAAACCAAGCTGAAAGGGACATTTGCTATTCTGAATAATTGATGGTTTTGGCTTATTATTTTTATAGGTCCAAAGCACAGATACATGGGAGATCTGCCATTCTAACCTGATGCAATGCCAAGCAGAATTACGGGTGCCCTCAAAGTTCCCTACAGCATTTAGGATGCTGTTTTTCTTTACCATGGGATTTCCACAGGTATTTTACTTTGGGGGAAAAAAAATATTGCTAACTTTCTATGGCTTTTGGGATATTAAAGAAAATACCACCGAATTCCAATACAGTGTGTATTAGTTGTTTCCGCATTTGACCATGAATATCAGGGTTTGATGAGTAGCAAAAGTACTCGTGAGGTTATCTGTCCTTCAAGACTTCTAAAATGAGCTTGCTCTAGACTGTGAGA